>NC_047171.1:5523234-6250734 GCF_009819705.1 Hippoglossus hippoglossus | reverse complement strand
TTTTTTTTTTGCCGGTAGATTCTTCTGATGGTTCCCGGTGAATCCAACAAGTGATTTTTTTTTTTTTACTTTGTTTGAATTTTGTAATTTCCCTCTCAGCCGTGTCAGGTCTGTATCCCCACGCGCGTCTTGCCTGACACACGGACCCGGTGCTGTCGACCCTGAGCACCGACATGGATTTCGCGACTTTAAAAACGTGTTTACCGGACGAACTGCGCTGATTTCAGGCCAGTTTCCTCGACAGAAGACGTGGTGCCACACACACTGACACAGCCTAAACGAACATTACAGTTTTTTCCACTTTGATATTGTTGGAGAGGAGAGCACACGCATTTGTGGAGGAGTTTGGGCACCGGTCGTGTTGCGCACTAGAGAAATAGAAAACTGTGGAAAAGGAGACTGTGGGAAAGGAGACTGTGGGATCACAAACTTCTCACATATTAAAACCACAGAAGAAGATAATAAGTGACTTTTCCCCCACACATGAGAGGAGAGAAGATGGATTTACTCATATGGCTCTGTGGATGTTTACTGGCTTTTCTTTCGCCTCCAGTCAGAGCAGAAGAAGGAGGTAGGTTTTGACACTTTCCCTGCATGCCCGCTTTAATCCGTGTCACTTGTAGGTGCTAAATGGAAGTTAAACCGCTTCTTTTTCCCCAAAGAGAGACACCTCTCACACCCACAGCACCACTACGAGCATGTAAGACTCAGCAGAGACGTTTGTTTCTGAGAAGAAAATATATTTCCCCTTCAAACCAAAATGCGTAATGAGCGTAAAAAATAACATCCTGGAGAAATAACCATTACGAATTTTCTTATTACATGCACCCCCCCTTACATATATTTCCCTTTTAAATAAAATAATGATACATAAAGTGCGGAGGGACACTAATATTGAAGCTTTAGGACATTCGGGAGGGAGACCCCGGCTATAAAGGGCCATTCTCAGAATTGACCCATCTCGCTCGATTGGCGTTAACACCAGAGGTGACGAAGTAAAAATAGAAAAAGTAATAAACTTCTAATGATTGAACTAAATCCTTTAATTGTCCCACAACACCGAGTTTTTATGTATTTGGTGCCACATGTTTCTTTACGCAGCAAACTTTCTAACATTGCGATCTTTACAAATCAAGTATCAGTGTCCCACCCTGATGGTGCTGCTGCTGCTGGCGTCAGGAAACATCTTTATCATAATCTGTGGATTTTAATCTGCTGCTTGATCAACGACTGATCTCCGGAGAGCTATTCAATAATGAAAAATCACTATAATGCTCCTGTTATATTCCTACCGAGGGACTAACTACCGCTGTCAGCTGGTGCGTAAGGTTCAGACTCGGGAGTTCATATGTGACCTTATCGCGCTTGTTCAATCTCAATATGTGTCACTGTATGATTTACTCCTACTTCAGAGTTTTTATTGAAAAGCCTGGCAGCTACTTGAATTTGGTCACGCGGGGCTTGTGGGGTTAGTGCGCAGAGCTGGTGGCTCCGGTAGCCGGGGAATCGGACCGATTCCCCGGCTACCGGAGGCTTGCAGCACCAGCGCCGGTTCCAGCGGCTGCATGCGGAGGTCTGTCACTCCGCGAGTCCGCGTGAGCGATGCGGGGCAGGCTGTCCGGTGCGTTAACACCTATCAGCAGGTCCACCTCCACGCACATGACGTGAGAAACGATCCGCGCTTTGCACTCTATTAAAAGTGGCACGACAGAAAACGGCAAACGCTCGTCGCTCACCGGTCCAATGCGTCTTCGTGCGTATCCAAACAATCTTTACGCACAGGGAGGAAACTGCTCGAGCTTTTCCGCGCAGCACAGACGCGTTTTTAGCTCGCTCGGTTAAACACTTATGTCTGTGGTGATCGAGGCGTCCGTACTTAAATCCACTGTTATGTTACAGGTGGGTATTTATAGGGAACTTGTCTCAGCCAATCCGATCTGAGAACGTGGACTAGTTTTAACCGAATTGTTGTTAATAAAATACAAATTATAACTCATCTTACAGTGGAAATCCCTTTTATGCATTTTCAAAGAGACTGACTGACATCCGGGTTCATTATAAGTAGTAATAATCTCCACAGTCTCACTGCTGCTGTTGGTTTATCATAGGAAAGAGACTGAAGACTTGGCTAAACCCTTTTTTATTACTCCTCAAGGGCCACATTCTGCTCTGAGATACATGTGTGTGTGTGCTAAGGTGCAAAAAGAGGCGACTGAAAAAGTGCATGTGTGTGGAGAAGCTGTTTTTTTGTTTTGATTTAAGGCTTATTCTGGAGGTGAGCCGTGGGGCTTTTTGCAGATCTCATGACTTGGATTGAGTGGCCCGTCTGCCAAATGTTGTTTTGGAGAAACACAGCGTGCAGCGAGAGAGAGAGAGAGAGAGAGAGAGAGAGAGAGAGAGAGAGAGAGCACAGTGGAGGCATATACTCTGCATCACATTTCACCTTGAATGTGAGAAGATATGTACCATGGAGCAGATTGGTCTGTGTGGATATTTCCATGTCAACCCGAGACCTGGCAGTCAGAGCAGGCCTGTGTGAATAAAACCCGCTGGAGCCATGTACCACCTCTGAATGTGGAGGTTTTTCTCTACTAACTGATAACTGCTGCCACTGTATATAAAATGTGCAGCCACTCCTGAGCCTGGTATCTTGTCATTTGATCAACAGTGTAAAGTGACCCATGTTAACAGCCAGTGTCAAAGCTGAGATTCTTATAATGCAGTGAAATTCACATTGGAAACTGGTTTTCAGGGTGAAATGACAAAGTGTTTAAATGTGGTTTCTGTTCCGTCTCCATTAGTCACCATTGTTTTTTGAGCACAATCTTAATTTAACCTAAACCAAGTAGTTCTTCTTATCATGACCTCACCAGTTCCATAAAATAATCTAGTAAAGCCATTGAATAATGTGTTCAGGTATGACAACCTGTTGCTATGTTTTGTTTTTTACTTGACAAAAAAAAAGGTTAACCATAGATTAACCTTAACTTTACCAGGGGGGGGGGCCTCGATCAAGCTCTCCTCGACATCTCCCCCTGCTACACTGAGATCTACTGGAACACACACACACACACACACACACACACACACACACACACACACACACACACACACACACACACACACACACACACACACATGCTCAGCAGCAGGCTATGCACAGGATTGAAGCTTCCTCAGCAGTAAACTTTTAGCAGATGCCTCCGCTCGGGTTGTCTCCGGAGAGATGAGCAAGGAAAGCATCGTCAGACTTAAAAAAAAAAAGTGTATATATATATAGCAAGAGACAGGAGGGAGGGATGGAAGCACAGTGGGGAGGAAGTGGAGGGGACAGGCGGAGGGAGAGCTGTGAAGAAGAAGAAGAAGAAGAAGAAGAAGTGACGCAAACGGAAGACCGATTTTTTAGCCTCGCTGTTTGATCCTGTTTCTTCATTCTGTTTGATCACAGCTGTGCCTGGAAGGGAGATAAACGGACGTAATTGGCCACTCAAGACCAGCTGTCGGCCTCCATAGTGTCTCCTCTGAAATATGCAGCTTGATGAAACAGGCTCGCTGCGATGCTCGCTGAAGTAGGAAGCCAGCAGTAGGATAAATTGCCCCACAGGTATACACCGAGGGCTGCTTTATGAGACTGTTTTTTATTCATGGCTCCCACCAGCCTGGTTTAGAAAGTCTGAAACTGAAGGGGAGGGAATTTCTTTCCCGCATTTTGGGGTGAGAAAGTCACCACCCACTTATGATACAGGTTTCATCAATTCTGAACGTGATTGCACTTCAGTTATTTGTGCTTCAGGCTGCAGCGTTTTTTTTAATCGCCGGGTCATTGTTGTGCAGAATTTAAAGACATTTTACGAACTTACCAGTGTGAGCGTGATTGGGTTTCTAATGAATTTGTTATTTTTCTAGCCTCCAGCTTTTCTAGTCTCACAGAACCAGGTGCTGTGATGCCCCGTGGGGGGTCAGCGCCTTGTAATAATTAAATGTTGCATTGGACCAGGTCATGATGGCATCAATAAAGCAAACCATCCATGTCCTTTGTTCAGAAAAAGAAGAATATATTCACACCCAGCGTCAGCTCACTACATAATAAACCAACTCTGACACAATTGCACAACGTAATCACTTTGTGTCGGGAAAAGAAAATCAATTATGAGCGTGAAATATTACAGACATTAAATCCTATAAAACATGCATTTAGCTGCATTTCTTTCCGCCACTGTAATTTGGGGTTTCCATGTGTAATTACTCAGTGCATATGGAGAAAGAAAAAGGGTAAAAATACAGCAGTATATTATGGCAAGTCAAATAAACTGTAAAAAAAGAGTGAGTGAGTGAATGTTCAATATTAGCAGCAAAGTATATGAGCGGCCTATAAAAAGAAAGGACAATTAGTGAGTATGGAATCAGCTTAGTCTTGTATGTTTTTCTCTGCATTTCCCCATCATTTCATTCTAATTGTTTCAATTCCCATTTTCCCTTCGCTCTTTCTTCTGCGTTCGGATAATGACGGCAGGAAATTATAATCTAAAGTCTGTTTGTGATGCTTCCACGCGACCTGTGAACTCCCGTCCCCGGCGGCAAAAGCACCTCGAGAAACAACAAAGCAATAAACAGAGAAAAAAATGGAGCAGAGGCGGAGGACGGAGGGCGAGAGAAGAAGAAACAATAAAAGATGGAGGGAGTAAAGAATCTTAAATGAGTTTTGGAGCACAGAGGAAAGAAAGGAAAGAAACAGAGAGAGCAGGAGAGAGGGCAATAGTGAAGTAAGAGGAGAGCAGCAGAGTGTGAAGCAGTTGAGTGGAGCCACCTGCAGTAAAGCAACCCAGACGTATTCCTCTGCTCTATCAGGCACAGGAGGTCTTCTGGCTCAAATGTAGTATATTATCAAGACACACACTGGTTTTATACGTCACCATTTTGGAAACATGGATGGCAACAGTTTTCCACAAAGTGTCCATAAATATCCTCTCCATCTCAAACGAAAACAGTCTTTTTACTGTCCTGATTAGACTGAAATGTCTGTGCGCGAGACAGCCGAGCGAGTGTGAGTCTGACAGGTGACACGCTGCCGCCGCAGACTTTCTACAAAACTGATTTCTTTTTAATCATCTCGCAGGCAGCAGGTGTTTTCCGGCAGGTTCTCATGATTAAGGCTCATTCTTTTTTTCAATCTCGTGATTCAGATGGCTGACATCTTTTTTCTTTTTTACCTTTTCCTTTTCTTTAAAGCACATCTGAGTAGAAGGAAAATCCATGAAAATCCAGATTTAATTAGCCATGCAACCTAAAAAAACCAACGGAATAAATAAATAAATAAATTTGGGCATCAAATGAGAGGACATTGTTGTTTTCTTTTCAATTATAACAGTAATGGAGGCCTAACAGCGGGGCCGGTCCACTGATATCAACAACCTACATTAGACAATTAACCCTCTGCGCACTCTCTTCCTTCTCTTTATGTCTCTTTCTCGTCTGTAAAAGGGAAAGGACAATTACTGGGTCCAGCAGGATGTTCTAATTACAGTTATCATGTCATTAGTAAACTGCTAGTATTCTAGTGTCTTCACTGGCCATTGGTAATGACTGGAGTAATTAGGGAGGATGGGGAGATGTGAGGTGTGTGTGTGTGTGTGTGTGTGTGTGTGTGTGTGTGTGTGTGTGTGTGTGTGTGTGTGTGTGTGTGTGTGTGTGTGTGTGTGTGTGTGTGTGTGTGTGTGTGTGTGTGTGTGTGTGAGAGCAGAACAAAGGTCCTCAGAGGAAAAGGGGAGATCGTGGAAATCCTTCGAATGAGACTATTTGCCTGTCCACACTTCTCTTAAAACCTGTGTGTGTGTGTGTGTGTGTGTGTGTGTGTGTGTGTGTGTGTGTGTGTGTGTGTGTGTGTGTGTGTGTGTGTGTGTGTGTGTGTGTGTGTGTGTGTGTGTGTGTGTGTGTGTGTGTGTACCAGCTAAGCCTTCTGTGTCCTCTGTAGTCCCTCCAGAGCAGTGCCGTGCGAGGCCACACGTTGTTTTCCCCTTTCTCTCTCTCTCCCTTCACGCTGAATCACCCTGTTGTTCCTCTCTTTTCATGGCGCCTCACCTCTCCTTTATTGGCGCACTCTGTCTCTTTCTCCACACCTCCCCGTGTCAGTGTTTTCCCTCGCTCCGATTAAGAAACCTCGCTCACCTTCTGTTTGGTCTCACTTTCGCAGCGGTGGGAAATCTCTTTTACTGTTTCACTCCCTTGTTGTTGTTGTTTCCCCTCAATCCTTGCTTTCTCAGCCTGGAAGAGAATAAGGCTCAATTATGGAAGTCTAGACAAAAAGACGAACAACCTACTTTGTGTTGTTTGAACCTTTATTTCTGTAGAATTGATTGGCCGATTGGAGGATACGTGTTCTTACAAAACAACAGGAACAGACAGTTGTAAACCAAACTCAACAAGAAGTCCTGGTTGTGTCATCTGAATTATCTTCAGGTTTATCAGAGCACTTGACCCGATGTCCGTTGGTTTAAATAAAAATGTAGAAATAGAAATGCATAAATAACACAATATCAAGTTAAGTGGGCCTGATAGAAACATATAGAGCGTCAAAAACAGGCAGTAATAGAGGGGTCTTTAATATATATAGTGTTTGTCTGTGTGGAGAGGCTGGGGTAGACTTCACCTGTTGGAACATTATCAAGCTGTTCTTATATTTGTGACAGTTTTAGAAGATATAGACAAATGATATCAGGGGCGTCGCATCAGAAAAACCCTTATATGTGTTGTTCCAGAGAGAATGGACACACTAGGTATTAAGATGTTTTACTTTTGAAGACTTGTTGAATATGATAGAGAAACAAACTTGGCTGTTGGTTGAGAGGAAATAGTTTTAATGTACTTTGTAAGAAAGTGTTTACGGGACTGATATTAATGAGCGTGTTAATTTGGTGCAGATCCAGAATTATAAATCTGGATCTAGTGAATTTAAAAGTGGTTTCCTAAGGGGACCGCTGGCGGAGGTACGGAAAGTGCTACTCTAGTTTAACCTGAGACTCTTTCTCTCCAGTCATTTCCGAACATCATTTTTTACCTCCTTTCCTTTACACTCTGTTGCTCGTCCTCTCTCTCACACACACACACCGTTCTGCTTCAGTTATCTTTTCAGTTTATCCGCTGCCGCTCTCTCTCTGTCAAAGATCTTTCGTTTCTCTCTCTACCTTCCTGTACTCCGTCCTATTATCTCTCTCTCCTTTCTAAATCTCCGTAGGTCACCTAAGGTCTCTGCTCTCGAGCGGAGCAGCTTGTTCTCTTGTCAGTTCTTTTTCTGTATCACACACTCATCCTTTATTTTTTTTTTCGAGTCCTCATCTCTCTGCTCTCCAGTTTCCCATCATTCTTTGTGTTTCTCAGAGCCTTTGTAGTCCTCCGCCATTCCCTTTCTCTATTTTAACACACACTCCAACAAACACACACCGTTCTCTCTGTAATTTTCCACTGTGGCTTAATGCAGGTCACCTGGAGAAAAGCACAACCCCACCTGTTTGTGTGTGTGCGTGTCTGTGTGTGTGTGTGTGTGTGAGTTGTATTTTTTTGTCCAGTGAGCTGTTCTGAGCTGCTGACTTTCTCTTTTCAGATGATGAGAGACAGATGTTCTGGCGTTGCTCTCTCCCCTTTCGCCCTGCTCTGCCTCCTTCTCCCTTTCTTTCTCTCCCTCTCTCTGTCCATTCCTGAGGTTTGTCGGGTCTCGGTGACTAAAAAGCTCCTTGGTTTTGATCCAAAGAAGACATCTCGGGCTGTTATTTTCAGTGTTTTGTCGGAGTCATACAAAAGCTTTTAAAACTCCAAATGTGTGTGTATTTCCTCCGTTTAAGGTAACGGTGCCTGAAGCATTTTGTGAGTGCTTCGAGATGCCGGAGCCAAAAACCATCCTCCTGAAAACGCACCGCAAATTGTAAAAATGCCAAGAAATCAATGGAAGAATTAGCATTTCTTTCCCCCTCGGGCTTTGATGCAGATGTTCAGAGTCTATTGATTGGATTGTTGGATTCCGGGACCTGTTTCCTACGAGGTCAAAATGATGTGACTCACTCTACTGTTTTGAGTATTGGGACCAGTGTTGGTGGATAATGAGCTCTCTGGTTAGCTGGTCAGCTTCCTCACTTTCATACAGGAACACTAAAAACACCAATGCTCTTCTTACTGGCCCGCACCAGTTGAAATGAGCAAGGGTTATGCAAAGTTCCCCCGGATGAAGAAAATCGATCTGGATTTCGAAAAGTGTCTCTTCAGGGTCAAGTCAGACTCGGAGGGAAAATGAATATGTAAGAGAGCTTAGAAACAAGGTCAGAGAATTTGCATCCGGGTCTAACAAACAAGGATAGTTCCATTTTGCAAAGCAGCTCCACGTTGAAGCGTGTAACGCTTGTGACTTTGTGCGATTGTTTTGTGTGCCCCCTCTGCTGTGCATGCATTTCCGTACACGTTTTGATTTCCACCGTATGGGTGGATCTGTGTGTGTCTGTGTTGAGGTATGTGCATGTGAAGGGAAAAAGTTGCTGAATAGGTGTTATCAGGAGGCAACACTGAACGTGGCGTAGAGCCATAAATAATGCAGCGACCTGTCTCATATCCCTGCTTGACTGCTTAGCATCGTTTACTGCTGCTTATCCTGGGTGTGTGTCTCTGCGTGGGTATGTGTGTGTGTGTGGTCTGAACCCATTGATGCCTCAGCCAGAGGGGGATAAGCGATGTTCAGCGGTTTGTGTTTGTGCATTTTGTTGTGAATATGTGGTCTAAATACAACCACTCCCTGAAGATCACACACGCCGATGTGGTTGAGAGAGAAGCTGCGTTGTGTGAAGTCCGGGGTCAAGAGCAGGGAAGGGTTGTCGTCACTGAGCGACAGACAAACAGAGACGGAGTAAAGAAAATTGTGGTGTTTTAGATGTGTTGTTTTTTGATTCATCTCGTAAAAGTACCAACTCACTACAGACTTAAACACAGTCTGTGGTGGACTGAAGCAAGAACCTGAGCTGAGCCTGGGTATTGTGCTTCAGTGCAGTTTTACTCATTCTCAACTTGAGTCATTCCATGTTGTGTTGTTCATACCTATTCGTTTGTCAAAAGCAAAGTTCTTATGCTTTTAAGATACTTTTGGGCACTATGGCTTTTACTGATAGGACAGAATGTAGGTTTGAGAGAGAGAGAGAGAGAGAGAGAGAGAGAGAGAGAGAGAGAGAGAGAGAGAGAGAGAGAGAGAGAGAGACTCCACCCATGCCCCCCTCTGTAATTACTTTCACATTATAATAATTATAATAATAATACTGTGTATGTATACAACATTTTTTCATAATAATGTGTATGTGTAATATCTACAACAACTTGCCAGCATATAACTTTTTTACAAATCAAACTACACAAAAGTTCATGAATTAGGTAACAGTAGAACTGCGACATAAACATGAATACAATGAGACACTTACACTCTACTATGTCGTGTCCAAGTACATTTTGCTGATACTACTGTAGAACTTATAGTTGTGAGTGTATTTTAACATTGTAGTGCTTCTGCTTTTACTTGAGTAAATGGTCTGAATAATTTAGGTAGGCGGCCACCTACGTATGCAGCTGCTTGAAGCAGAGAATCGTACAACTATACTAAAGTTAACTTCTCAGATCACATTTTTATAGCTTTTGTCATAATATAAAGAAGTTGTGAGGACATTTTACTCACAGAGGATTCCTTTAGGCCTGGGCTCAATGCAACATTGCTAAAAAGAATAAAATCAAGTGGGGTAAATTATCCTTAAAGGCTTGAGGCAACTGCAACCCCTTTATTCTCTCCTTCCTCCTCTTTTCTCAACCCTGCAATCATCTGCATTAAGGCCGCTTCAGTTCATCTTCTGTCACTCTCCGTCTCTCTTAGGTTTACCTGTTTGATAATTCTTGACATGAATTCAGGCATTTTCCCAACTCAGCATCTCCACTGTCCTCCAACTCGCCCACTGCACTTTCTCCGCAGCGTACAGGTCAGGCTGCCGGAGAGTGGAATACCAATGAGCAGCTATAGATTCAGTGTTGGATGGATGTTGCATTCAGACAGGTTTCTTGGTTTTAGAAATAAAGACAGCAGTTAGCTGTTCTACCCAAAAGAAAAATGTTTTTGTAGGAACTTAAAATAATTGATAATCTGCACCTCAGCATCATATTATTGTATGTATACATCTATAAGTGTGTATGTGTGCACCAATTGAACAAACAATGTCACATTCACTTAAAATTCAAAAGATGTTTGTGACACCCTTTGCCTTGTTTGGATGTGATAAATGAATTACTTTGTGTGTGTGTGTGTGATGAGTCCAGAGATTAATGGACCCTTGAAGCGGAGTAGACACAATACTTCACACACACACACACACAGAGCATCTGCCTCTCTGTCACACCGACCATGTTCATTTGACGCTTGGAGGTGCTGTCGTCATCGGCTGCATGCCAGAGGTGAGAGGAGAGGAGGAGGAGAAGAAGAAGATGAGGGGGAGTCTGAAAAAATTAGAAAAGTGGAAGAAAAGACGAGAGTGATACAGACACAAACCTGCTCAAGTAAAAAGTTGAAGAGTGATAATAGATAAATGAACAATAATCTCGAATATAGTCTCAAAAAGAGTGTTGTATCTTAGTGTTAGTTATCTAATCCAGCCACTGTATATCCGCCAGTTGGCTGTTGGAGTCAGATATAGGCAGAAGTAAAGTAAAGAGTGAAGTAGAAAAAGAAGAACAACACTCCACTGCCTGTACCAGAGTCTTGTGCAGGGACTGAATCTTATAAAATCATGTTTTGGCTCTTATAGTTCTCGACCCACCCCGATAACAACCAAGCTGCAGAGCATTAAGTTATTAGTTTGTTAGATTTATCGAACAATCTTTAGTTTCTCCCCCTTGCGCCGCCTCTCTGCATATCCCAGATTTTTCCGGCGGATACAGTTTGCAAAGCGCTGTGCTAAAAGTGGTGTTTGGCTGATGCTGCTGTGAGATTCCAGAGTGGTTAAGCACTAATCCAGGTGGTGCTGAGATGAAATGCGTCTGGCCGGGTTACATAGGCCCTGTAACTCTATTCCTGTTTTACTGAATGTCACCAAGGAGATTGGAAACAGATAGGAGGAGACAGACAGGACTAGTTGGCTCACAGCATGAGGGGGGGGGGGGCAGACGGAGATAGAGAGATAGAGATAGAGGTAGAGATAGATAGATAGAGAGAGATATAGAGGGGTGATCACTAATTATTTGCAGACAGGGTGAGGTAGATAACAGATAAAGCTGCCCCAGTGTCTGACTGACCCACACCTCCCTCTTCTCCAGCCGACTCTGAAGTGCATGAGTAAATATCAATCAGTCCACGTGCCTGCGTACAGTAGCTGCAGCCACGACACAACAAAATGTGATCGTCAGCGTTTCCTGGTGTATTTGTTTGTCTATTTGAATTTGTTTACGAAGACTGCACCTGATAAAGTGTTTATGCCGTGCGTGCGTGCGTGTGTGTGTGTTAATGTTGAATGTGTACAGTTACTCCCTTTAGGAGGATAGGTTTACAGTAGCCGCTCTATTTATAACATTCAAACATGTTGTATTCTGCTGAGTAGTTTGACTTGGCTATGTCACCCCACTCAGCACAGTGGCAATAAATAATAAATACAGTGGCTGGTTTTTTTATCAGGTTGGTGTTTGTAGAGGCACACTGAGTCTGAACTGACAGAGGAATGATTGTTCGAATGCAGAACGGGGGACAAATGAAACAAAACGCTGTAAATTGAGTGAAGGAAACAGGACGACAACAGGCAGGAGAGGTCATGGAAAGGTTTGACGAAATGAATCATGGCCTTCGCAGTCACCACATCTCAAACCAGTTGAACGCCAAAGGGAGACTTGTGCAAAGACCAGTTGGACAGCTCTTTCCTCCACCACCACCGTTTAGTTTTTTATCTCTCCAGTAGATTTCAGAGAATTGTAGAATCAATACCAAGGTGGACTGAAACTGTTTTGGCAGCTCACTGGGGCCCGGCACCTTACAAAGATATTTTGTGAGCTTCTTGTGTGTTTTATCCTCTTTCTGTGCTTCCCAGCGAGCAGCAGACAAACATGCTGCTTTTATTAGAGTGACCATCATGTCCCACCTCCGAGACTCTATATAAAGATGGACGACATGACTGCTCCTTAAAAGTGAAGCCAAAGTGTCTCGATTGCCCCCTGATGACTGAAGTATAAGTCATTAACCCCTTGGTGGTAGATGGGACATTGACATCACATTTGTCATTTGGGGTAGTTCTTATCATACTGATGTTTGTTCGAGTGCTCCTTTGGAAAGTTTGGTTTTAATTAGTGATTTGATGTTATAAAAACAAGGTTAAATGTCATGATTGACAGCTGAGACTGACCCGTGATTGGTCAAACATATATCAGTGGACATGGGTACCACAGGTTCATCCCCCACTACTGTGCACACTGCCTGCTTTCGTATCTTGGATATTTTGGTGTCAGTTCTGGATAGTGGGAAGATGAATATACACTCTAAAGCCGAAATGTACTAATGCAATCACTGTACCATGCAGACATATCCCCTGGATATTGTAGTTCTTTCAAAAGTAACAAACATTTAAGATACATATATTTCTAAAATAAGTCATTTGTCTGCAAGTGCTGAAAGACCAGACATTATATCTTCCGACGTGTTATTTTGTGGATGTTAAATGAGCAAAGTGAAAAACAGTCTCCTCCAGCAGATAGAGGCTCAGATGCTGCCATTATGTTAGAAGTGCTTGGCCTTAACAAAGACGGATGTCATCGTATGTCCACCAGTATGGTTTAGGTTAAGGTTTTTTTCCGGATCTTAAACAATGACAGGAGTTCAGCTCATGAAATTGGCTGAGTAGTCAATCAAACCGAGCAGCCAGCGTGGTGCACAATAGAGGCCATACAGTGTAATACAGTGGGGTTGTGTGTGTTATGTCGGTGGGTGTCACAGATATATATGAGTTACCCGTCCATGTGGGGCTACATCTGCAGCACTGAATGAGTGGCATTGTTGATGACATGACACAGATGTATGACCACTGACAAGTGGATCCGCTCGCAGACAGTAACGGTGGCATCTGGTCAGCTCTGTGTGTCTGTGTGTGTGTGTGTGTGTGTGTGCGTCAGTCTTGGGTCAGAATGGAGTCATTGTACGTCATGATGCTACATTGACCTTGACTCCAAATTCACAGAGACATCTACACACACACACACACATCTGTGTTCCTCACATCCTGTCTCTGCAAACACAACTCTTATCTGCATTTTATCTGTTTTGCCTCTTTTCCTCCTGTGTCAAATCATGAATAATGAACAAATATGTATTCGATTTGATTTGAATGACTTCATAGAGCGCGTTGACGTCCACCTGGTCAGTCTCGATAAGAAAACAACGTTGACCCTGTTGATGCTCTAGACTTTTATCTGCTGTTGTGAGGGAAGTTATTATAGCGCCATGTTGATATTGGTGGCTTATCTGATTGGTCCTCCTTTGTTTTTGCCAGAAAGTTTTCTCTTTGAATGGTCACTTCTTGCCCTTTAGCCCCCCCCCCCTCCGATGTTCTCAACGTCTCCTGTCTTAGTTGTTTTTCATCACATTTTTAAACACTAATCAGTGACCTTATTCAGTATGTGAACCACCTGAATTTTATCACTTTAACCCTATTATAAAGATTTCCATATTTTACCCAAGGTGATGTCGTGGACAAAAGCAAAACAAAAACATGTTTGTGCGTCTGCTTGACTTTCTGAATCATCTAATAACTTCCCCCTTCTCTTTCCCCCTCACGCAGCGTCTGAGCCATGCGGCGGCTTTTTAGATGCCAGCGATGCCGGATACATCACCACACCTGGCTACCCGCTGGAGTACCCGCCCCACCAGAACTGCCGCTGGGTCATCACGGCCCCCGAGCCTTCGCAACGCATTGTCCTCAACTTCAACCCGCACTTTGAGATAGAGAAGCTGGACTGCAGGTAAGGAGACGTGTGCTGGAATGGATGGATCGATTTTAGATGAAAGACAAGAGATGAATGGAAAAACAGAGAAAAATAAAAGTATGGATTAAGAGATGTGAAGTTGCTCGGAGGTTGGGTCGAGGAAGTGTTCTTTTACTTCGGTCTCTGCAGAGTTTCTGTCTCCACCAGCTTGTCTCTGCATGTGTGAGAGTTGTTGGGTGCATTTGGTGAACTTCAGCCCACTCTCCTCCTGTTTTTCTGGCTTTTGCTATCCCATAATAATCACTCTGGGACCTCCCTCGGTCCCTCGCCTCTAATTATCAACGTCTAATTACAACACATTTACTGTTCCGGGATGGTTTTCACACTTCAAAAAGAATTAAACACAGATTAGAGGATTTGTTGTCCAGCATTGTGTTTGGGCTGTTTGGCTTTTGTTGCATGGTGAGACTGAGAGAGCGGCAGGCGATGAGGCAGACAGAAAATCAAACAGCCACAGTGAGGGAAGGTTACACAGGCAACAAGCTGTCAGAAAGTTTAGAACAACACACATCTTAATAATAGCACAGCACCATTGAAAACATGGCTATATGATGCATCAGAGAGGAATTTGACGGAATATTAAAACAACAAAAAAGGATTAAATGATAACAAATATATGATTAGAGGGATTATGGAGCATGTGAAATGGTTCCTGGCCCAGCTCACATAATCCCCTTTAAACACAGACTCACAGGTTATGGGCTCAACGTTTAATAAAAACAAGTCTGCTATGATTTTCAATAGCCGCCATACAGGAATCAAAATGTTGTAACCATGAAACACAGTTATTAGTAACCAGGATGCTTGTATTTGTCCTGAATACATAGATTTGAATAACCATATCCCGATTATGATCAATACCAGGATCAGCCTCATAACTGGGATACTAGTGCCCCAGTCACTAACCCACTCTGAGAGACTGTCAATCCATCCTTCACATCAGAGGCACCACTATTTCTCTGGAATCTAATGGGCACTATGAATGTATGGGGCTGCAGACGCAAACCCACTGTCACAGGCAGGAGGGTCAACACTCAAACACACACACACACACACACACACACACACACACACACACACACACACACACACACACGCACACTTTTACCCTATCTCCCGAAACGTCCCTGTTCCGGTGCTTTCCCATCAAGTTATTAACATTTCAGGCGTATCAATTATAGATCGTCAAATTCCCCCACTCAGATGTACCAAAATCATTCGGACATTTCTTTGTTGGAATCTAAGCATCAATATTTCACCGGCTGGCTGTTTGTTGAAAGGCTGAACCGTTGGAAAGGCCCACTGTGCTTTGCTCTGTTTTCCTTTACATCTGCGCTGCGCTGCGTGGGGGGGGGGGGGGGGGGGGCACGGCGCTTCTTCTGTCTCCATGTACTTGTCATGTACGCTTTACAGTTCTAATGCATGAATCAGTTTGATGCATTAGATCTTCTCTCTCTCTTTCTGGCTGCATCCTTCGCCCTCAGTCGTCCATGTTTTCTTGTTACATCTATTTAAAGGCCAGTCGGTTCCCAGGGGCAGAGAATCTGGTTGAACCCCCAGAAACAACAGGCTCTGATTTATGAATTATGCACATACAGTATTTGTGCCTTTATGTTTATGGTCTCTTACTTTTTCTTAGCTTTTATTCCCGTAATGACGAGTCACATTTTTTAGAGAAGCGATTCTTCAAACTTGTGTGTGTGAGAGTGAGATATTCTCAGTGTTGGTGGCAACATCTCCAGCCTAATAGACTGTTATTTACAAGTGACCCACAGCACAGAGCTATTTAGGTCTACAGGCACCCAACGCTGCGAGTGAGTTAGTGTGTGTGTGTGTGTGTGTGTGTGTGTGTGTGTGTGTGTGTGTGTGTGTGTGTGTGTGTGTGTGTGTGCGAGGGGTATGCTGAAATTGAGCTGTTAGGTTTCGGAGGGCAGAGAGGCCAAAGAGAAGACGCTGACTGAGTGTGTGTGTGTGTTGGGGACGTGGGTGGGTGGGTGGGGGGGCAGACATACGTACAGTATGTGGTCACCCAGTGATTGTCAGCAACAACCCTGACACACATGCGTAGGAACGCACACACGTATACACCAGCGGCTCCGTCTACGTCTCCTGCTGTCAAATATCGTCTTTCTCTGGTCTGTCTCTAATTGTTAACCCATTAATATCTGGCCTTTTCTCAGGCCCCATAATTAAGAGTGTATACCTCTGCAACTACAGGGTCTATATGAATAATCATGTCAACAGTCTATAAAGTTAACACCTGTGAGATTTCTGCAGAGGTGTAAGCATCAGTAAATGAAGATTGAACACAAAATGAAAAGTCCGCCTCAGAGATTCAACATTTTAAAAGTGAATATCCACTGTGAAATAATGCAGTTGTAGCTCAAAAACCTCTTGTAATCCATCGCACAACATGTGAGCATTATCTGGGCCACGACAGAGGTTTCAATCAACAATCATTTTGAATCATCAAATCGATGTGGTCATTAGTTCACACGCTCATTTTTCAAGCTACACACGGGCACACACTCATCTTATTGGGACGGATGAGTCATCTATACAATGACTTCGTCTGCTTCCGCTGTGTCTCTGTTCATCTCATCAAAAACTCAGGAAACAGTTTAACACAACAATCATATCAACGCATCGGCTCACACACTCTTGCACTTGCACAAACACCACTGCCCCTCAGACGAGAGTTGCTTTATTACCGCAGGTCGCGATAGTTGAGGCCATCTCATCTATTTCGGCCCTGATTGGAATTTAAAATGGTAATCTGTAATCTATAATGCATCACATTTTGTCAAGCGCTCCTCTGGCTCTGCGGGCGAAATCGATGGAGAGGTGGTCACAGAGAGAGAGAGAGAGAGAGAGAGAGATGTTTTCATTAAGATTCATATACAGTGGCCATTAAAGTGCAGGGAGACAGCTGAGGGAGGGGGGGCGAGGCGGAGGGCATGTTGGTGCCCCTGCTGAAATGAACATCTCCACGGCTCATCATTAGTCACCATGACTTCCCTTTGCCCATCACATGTCACGGCTCCACATCCGTCCATCACTAGAGACAGGGCTCACTTATCAGCCGTATCTCCTGTTCTTGTGTGTCTCAAAACCACATGATGGACGGATACAGAGATAGAGTGACATTTCTATGGCTATGGTCAAATGTGTATGAGTGTGTGCTTGGCCTTTTGGGACAGATGAAAGGAAGAGGTGGAAATATGATATTGTCGTTCATTATTATTGGACCGTTGCTTTGAAGAGATAATTATTATGCTGGCATGTTATTGGAAATGGGAAAGGTGATAGTTCATGTTTATTTGTATTAGTACATTACAGAGCAATGGGTCACATGTTTGTTGTCGAGGTGATACTTACTGCTTCTGTCATAATGGCTGTTTACCATGATGAATGCTGGTTATGATTCATATATTGATATTGAGACTTGAACTAGAGTGAAAAGGGTGCAATGCTATTTTAAGGAACTGTCGCAGGAACAGTCTCTGATATGAACAAACACAAGACAGTGGATTGACAAAACACAGAGACCGAGACTGATCAGAGGAAACAGACTTCAAACACGACTGACAAGTAAAAACACTCATTTATTTTAAAGGGCCCAATTTTTATTGTTTTTTTTTAAATGCTTGTGAATTATCAGCTGCCAATTTAAGTTTGTAAAGTTACATTTTGCCATTTAGCTTGTTGTGTATATTGTGTACTTTCATTTGTGGTTATTACAGTCGATGTCCCTTAGCTCCTCACCGAAACTAGAGTAGATAGTAACTTAACCACAAGTTGGTTAAGTTGGTTATATTTTGTACCCATTGGCCTACACATCTGTTTTGGTGCAGGACTGTGACACACACAGTACATGAGAACAGTCAATCCAGAGCTCTAACCATGAAAATGACATATCGAATTCCTAAACTCTGCACAGTCCAGTTCTTTGACAGTATTTTTACAGTGCTTAAGTACTTTTTGGTATTCACAGAAAAGAAGCGAAGCAATGCTCTTTCCTGAATTTAAATCTCTTTTATGCAGAGTCATCTAACAGAAAGTGATTCTCCATCTGGTAAAATTCTAACGTGGTTAAGATCAGAGAACTATGACAGAATAGTTTTTTTAAGTGTGTGAAGCCTTTAAAGGCTGCGGGTTGGTTGTCTACTTCACATTTTCCTCTTAGCTCACTGCCCTGCTCTGTCTCTGAGAGCAAGATCTCTATTTGGACTGTCTGGAAAGAACACACACGGCGGCTCAGGGAAAAGTGCAGCGTCAGGGTCCGTTGAGGGCAGGCTCAAATCATCCTGACAGCTACCTCCTCTCGCTCTCCTCTCCTCTTTCCTCCTGGCTCTCTCCCACTCCTCACCCTCTCTCGCCTTTTACTCCTCTCTTCCAATCCTCACCCCTCCCGTCCCCCTCACCACTGCCCAACGGACCCCATCTATCATCTTTCATCTGCTCCTGCGGCCTTCCCCCTGTCCCACCCTCTGTTCCCTCCTCCTCCCTTATTCATCACCTCAACTCTCCCTCCGTCCCTCCTCCTCTCTCTGGTTCTCTCCTTCCCTTCCCTCCTCGCCCTCTTAGCTCCGCAGTGTGCCAATCTCTGACAGCCTAGGCTAAATCATTATTCAGCATTGCATATGAGAATTCACCGGCAGCGAGCCAAATGCCACACTCTCCTCCCCGTTTGCCCTCTCCCTCTTTAAAATGCACCTATTCTTCTCTCTTTACCATTTATAGACATTTCCTCCGCCTCCATCCATCTTCATCTTCTTTTATCCCCCAGTCCGTGTCCATCCATCACTTAAATTCCTTTTCTATATGTCTATCACTTTTTCCTCATCCCCTCTTCATTCTCCACCCTCTCCAGTTCAAGTCAAGTCAGATGCTTTCTGTAATAGCGATATGAGAAGCATATCTGAAACGTAAGCGTGCTCAAACAGGTGTAGAAATGCACACACAGGTGCCAGCGTTTTTTTTCTGACCTCTAAAATAAACTCGTACACAGTGGCCATGTGACTGTGGAGGCAGACAGGCAGTTTCACGGTGATGTGGCTCACACAATAAGTGGAGTAAAGCAGTGAGTTAAGAAGTGATTTATATGACAGAGAAGCTGCAGTCAACGATAATGGTTTCACTAATGATTTAGACCTTGTCTTTGTATTCTGCCTCAATCAATCACTTAACTTCACGCTATAATCTCCTCTCCTCTGCTCTCCTCTCGTCTCCTCTCCTCTCCTCTCGTTTTCTCTCCTCTCTTCTTCTCTCTTCTCTTCTCTTCTCTTCTCTTCTCTTCTCTTCTCTTCTCTTCTCTCCTCTTCTCTCCTCTCCTCTTCTCCTTTCCTCCCCACACACCTGACTAGCAGGTGAGTGTCCTGTGAGGACACGACAAAGGGAAGGGCAGCGGGGAAAGGTGATGTGATGTGACACTGGCCCGAGGGCAGGAGGGAGGAAATAAAAGATGGAGGTAGAGATGAGGAAAGTATATGACAGAGGGACGAGCAGCATGTGGAGTGACAGTGGATGTTCAGTTGCCGGCTGTGGGCATTTAGCAGCTGCTGCATGTTTGAATTAGCATCATAGTGAGTGTATCAGCAGGGGAGTCATACGTCCAGACAAACATTTCCTCATGCAGACTGTTACCAAAAACAGCACAGGAGCCACATTCAAGCCATCAGCTGAATAAATGTATTATAGTAAAAACATTCACCTGAATAAAGCTTATGGTCCCCCAACTGTTCATTTGTAAGTAATACCTCATTTACCAAAATTAGAAGGTATACCCAGTTTTTTAAAACATATTCCCATCACAAGTAGTGGAGTTTAACTTTTTTCCCCCTGGTGCGTCATGTGCGACCTCACGCACTGACCCAGGTGACACGTTTCCATCACTGCTGATCAGAGCCGGAGCCGATAAAAACCAGTGTCTACTGCAGAGTCATTTGACCCTGGTGTGAATGCAGATTGAATCCATTCCCAATGTGGACAAAAGCCAGGTGCTGGTGGGTGTCAGAGGGGTTTTTGACCCAGGGAAGGGGGGGGGGGGGGGGGGGGGGGGGGTTAGGTCAATAGCTATTGACTGGATTCAAAAAAACAAAAACGTTAAGAGGTCATGTCAGAGTTGCTTGCTTTTTTCAAATCAGGTTGTAGATTGTCTGAGTTCCCAAGAAATGTGAAATTTTTTTAATTGTTCAATGGCAAGATAGTTTAAGAGCCCCCCGGCTCTCTCTCTTGCTCTCTCTCTCACACACAGACACACTCATGTAATAATGATAATATCAGTGCTCTGATTTACAGACGCTCCCTGAGGCCCTGAACGTCCGTCTGATCAATGTTTGTAACTGTAATGACAGTAAGTGTGTGTGTGTGTGTGTGTGTGTGTGTGTGTGTGTGTGTGTGGCCGGGTGGGATGGTTGGCTGTGTTTGTCTGTGAAGGACTGACCCTGATCAATGTGTGTTAAAGCCATAATGAGGAATCGATTGGTTGTCCTGGAGACTGCTGCAGCACACACACACACACACACACACACACACACACACACACACACACGCACACAGACGCGCACACACACGTACTGTCCGGCAGTAATAGGCCTATTACTTGATAACAGTTAAGTCAGTCATCCTCCTCTCTACACTCTTTATTAACTACTTCAGTGACAGACTGGCCGTGGCTGCTCGGTGTGAATGTTGGTATTTTATCCGATATTAATGGTCTTCTGTATTAATTGAATCAAAATGTGGCAGCGGCTTTGACAGCATTGATTAGGTGTTGATGTGAATATAAAGAACACTATTTAAGACATTAGCTTTCTTATATTGTGTGATAGTAACTCACGAGAGAAGCCAAGGTGGTTATGTTTTTGTCTGCAATTGTTTGTCAGGTAGTCAAAATTAAAATGTGGTTTCATAAGGGGACCGGCAGGGATATGTGCTCTAGTGAGCACCATTCTACTTTTAAAGTCCTTTATCTCCAGGGATATGTACAGGAACAAGAAGTAGGAGTAAGTGATAAAGACTAGAAACAATCCCTGATCTACAGCCTGTCGTGCCTTGTGGGGATTATCAGTGCTGCTCGAAGCATCTTAGTCAGAGGGCTTGGCTGAATCTACCACCTCTATAATTGTTCTTGTCCTGACAGACCAACTTTACTTCCCTGGAAACCACCATAAATACCTTTTATGGGAATTTAGCTTGAATCACGTTGTGTCATTAGTTGACTGGCGCAGGAGAGAGTTGGTGCATGTGTAATTTCTTGTAAACGGTTTCAGTTCCTATAAAAATGTTTGTGTGGGGCCACCCATGATTTCACTTCCCTCGCAGCGAGAAGTACACGAGATGATGGCATGGTGGGAAAAAGAAAAACAATTAAACACAGGGAATGTTGTCCCTATAAATAAATACAAAAAACACTGTTGGAAATTTAGTATAGTTTCAATTCAGTTCAGTTCAAATTATGATTAGACTTTCCCTGCTTTCGCCACACAAACTTGATCATTGAGAAAGACGACATAACACGTCCAAGGAATTCAAATTTGGATGAATTAACAACTTTTGTCCTTTATGTTTGAAGAGACTTTAATCCTCTCTCTCTGGTTTTCACATTGTGCCAAACGATCACACATTACTGCGAGTCTGGCCTGCTGTCAGCTTTCTTTAGTGTGTGTTTGTGTTTCCGTGTGTGTGTTTGTGTGTCTACAGTGCAGACGCTCTGTCTGCGGCTCAGGGCACCCCCGATGTTTGAAAGAAATGTGCAGGTGTAAGAACACAACTCCTCTCTGACCTAAAGGGAGAGAGAACGTGTGAAAGGCAATTAAGACCCAGGCAGAGAGGAGTGTCCGTATCTCAGCCGCTCTCTTGGTTCCCATCAGAAAAAAAGACTTTAGAGAGCCACCCACCCCCAAAGCACACAAACATAAATCTCACATCATGTCAGTTCTTTGACATCCACATGTTTGCTAGTCTACAGTTCCACTTTCACAACTCAACACAAACCATGAACGCTCAATCCTTCTGTACGACCTTAACTTCCCGTGTTGCAGGCTTTGGAACAACTATTTTATTTTATCATCATTTCCCTTCATGCGAGCAAGGAAAAATAAAAACCCAGTACACAGCTTGTTAACAAGCGTATTTTGGGGAAAAGTGTGGGAGAAACAGGTTCAGGCTTTTTGTACCTCCCTGTGGCAAGCCTCGGCAAATCACTGATTGGCTGCAGTGAAATATATTGGGGGAGCGGAGAGAGAGAGACAGATGATGGGATTAAACAGTTTGTTAGGAGCTGTGTTCCTCCTACACAGCGACAGATTGGGAGCCTCAAACCCTCCTATAGATCCATCTGAGTCCATGGCCGCAGGCTCCGTGTGTGCATCAGTGTAGTTTACGTGAGAGACGGATGGTGTGTGTGTGTGTGTTTGTTTGTGCAGGTGTCTTGTGTGTGTGAGTGT
The DNA here is from genome assembly GCF_009819705.1 of Hippoglossus hippoglossus. Classification (NCBI taxonomy): domain Eukaryota; kingdom Metazoa; phylum Chordata; class Actinopteri; order Pleuronectiformes; family Pleuronectidae; genus Hippoglossus; species Hippoglossus hippoglossus. Next base: position 6,228,259 of record NC_047171.1, on the reverse strand, counting down.
GTGAGTGTGTGTGCTGACTTAGAACAAGCAGCAGGGCTGTGGGGAGCGATGGAGGGACACCTGTCTCTGTCTGTCTGAGGGGAGGTGTTGGCAGAGGCGAGTGCAGTGTCATGTTCTCCCTGTGACGGCATCAACCCTGTGATCGTTTTTGGCTTCGTTTTGTCTTCACCTGACGAACGAGCGCTTTTTCTCAAACGCTCTCCAAAGTGGATAAAAGCTGCCAGGTCGGGGTTTTTAACAGTGGACGTGTCAGGCTGCACTGACACTGACTCACGAGCTGCGTAACTGTGTAAAGTGCAGCAGCCAAATTTCCCTTGGCTCTAACCCGCTCTATGATCAGTCACTTTTAATGCTAACAAGGCCAATCCCGCTGCACAGCTGCTGCTGTTAGCCCGTCTCTATGTTTATTGTGTTTGCTGATTTGTGATCATACAATAATTATATGATTGATGTCAGCACTCTGAGAATAAGGCTACAGCCACACTACTATGCTTTAGTTTAAAAATAGCGTTCTGTTTACTCCAGAGTTTTGGCTCCGTACAAGTTTAATTCCTCTTACATACTAACAAGCCTGAAAATACATATCACATGACCATTTAAATACACTGGGCGTGAGTGTGCTGGTGTAAAGTCATGTGCGTCCTGCTGGACATGGGAACTGTCGCCAATTTCTCAAATAACATCTCGTCTCCTACACACGCAGGATGTTGTATTATTGTAAAATACAGAATTTTACTGCACATCAGCTGTTGGCAAAGACAACAGGGTCAGCAACACTTATAATTGATTATCCATGTTGCGTTCTACACTTGTGGCCGAGGCTGGTTGTTTTCTTATGTGACAGGAGCCTGATGAATAAAACAAAAGCTACGTCGTGAACCGTAAAGTCTGTTGCTGCCTGTCCAAACTAAAACACAACAGAGTTTTCAAACTAAAACAGGGGCCAGCAGCGTTTTCCCAATGAAAAGGTAATAGTATGCATGTAGCCTAACTGTCTGCCTGGTTAACAGGTAGCAGTGTGAGCTCTGATCAAATCACAAAATGAAATACAGCAAACACTATGATTAGAGCTGGAACCGTTTCAAATGTGTTTAGAATGGATCTCTCTCTGTAGCCTGTCTGTCTTTCCTTCTCCCATCAGCACTGTTAATACAACACAGTTTTTAAACTCAAATATTCACAAATTCAAAAATTCTCTCCCCCCCAACCTCCTCCTCTGTGTCTCCCACTCACTGGCTCCTGGCCACTGGTTATGTGCCCGACAGCACATTAGAGAGAGAGCTACAGATGGAAAGGGGGCAGAGGGAGAAAGAGAGAGAGAGAGAGAGAGAGAGATCGGTAGGAAGACAAAGAATGGTTGGGGAAAAAAAGGGGAAAGTGATGAGAAGTGAAACACTGAGAAATAATTATAGGAGTAGTGAGCCAGGAGGAGGAAAATCTTGTCCGGATACCAAAAAGCCGTTAAACAAAGTTGTCATTTCGGAAAGGAGGAGGAGGAGGAATCTGTCGCTGGGACGAGGCGGCGTTCTCATGGGAAAATATGACAAGTACACGCGCACACACTCACACACACACACACACACGCACGCACACATGCACTGTGACAGCTTGGGTCGTAATTGTAGTGATAGTTTCCACGCACAGCAGACAGAAAACATGATGGGAGAGCTGGTGTCGTACAACCCTCATTATGTCGGGAGCGTTCTCACCTGTCAGAGTAAAACACACCCGCTGTTATGAAGACACTAACAGACTCATCTGTGTACTTGGCAGCAGTTTGTGAAGCTAGTACTGGGCTCAGTAGTCATCCAATACACTCCTGTTGTCTGCGTTTTTACGCCGCACAAGACAAGATGTATAAGATCTGGGCCGAACGTAATTTAACCCCTAACAATCTGATCGTAGCTGCCATTTCTATACTAACACCAACACTGCAAATCAGATAGGTAACACCTGAGGAAGGGGGGTTGTGTAAAACTTCTCCTTGGCAGTGCAAATACACTTTTTTCTTAAAATACAGTTGATATGGATTCTTGGCGTCTACAGGAGGAAATAACGTTGTTTCACAATCTCGTAGCTTGTGGTGAGTCTACCTTGGATGGTTAAAATCATCATGGCTGATAATCAAAATCTCTGTTCAGAAAATGAACGAGATTTTCACTTGTGTAACCGCACTGCTGAGCTCTATTCATGAGAACAAATAGCTGGTCCCCACTTGTCAAACCACTAACTCTAGGGTTCTGACTTGTTTTGTTTGTTCCAAGATTAACGGCTGGGGTTGAGCACGTCTCCATGACATGAACACAAGCCAATGTGATTTCCTCGTAAGTGAAAAAAAAAAACCTGCGTATCGTGTGTGTGTGTATTTTGGCTTCTGGGTTCCGCATAACTCTGGACGCGTGCGGACAAATAGTGAAAAGATTAACACCCCTTTTATATGTTCATGTATCTTTAATGTGAGCAATACCCTGTGCTTCACTTTTATCACCTCGCGGTACATGATACCTTCATCTGTTGACGCACCGGGAGGTCCTCTGTCAACTGGCTTATTATATATGATGTATTTTTAAAAAAGTATATTAATGTTGCACCCAAAGCACACTTCTGTATGGAAGAGACAAAATACTCTGAGTTGTTTTTGCGTAATTATCTGATTACTTTAGAGAAATGTAGAAAGCTCAGTATCAGAGCAATTCACAGTTCTGTGACCAGAAGTGATCGATTCAGAGTCCGTCGATAGTTTGTTGCTTCGCTCCCTAGTTGAAATTGAACTCATTTAACTTGGAATCAAACGTCTTGTCCTCCTTGCTGCTCAAGGAATTTATTCCTAGGAAGCTATTTTAGAGGCAGGCAGGTGGGTCTTTGGTATCCAGACACAGAGGCAACACTCCTGCTGTGGCTCTGGAGATAGGTCCAAACATTTGGGGTCAGAAAACATGAAAGAAACAGGAATAAAACAGGAATAAAAATAGACTGAAGTCTGTTCCTTCCTTTTAAAGAACAAAACAGTCGCTGGTTGACTTTTTGTTACTAAGGTTTGATGTTTAGCAATAGTAATATATGTGTAATGACGTATATATAAGTAAGCAGATTTATTTGTATAGCGCATTATCATACACAGAGGTCATTAAATGTGCTTTATAGAAAAAACATTCAAAACATTTAAAGAAAAGTCTGATTAAAGTGCGGTAATAAGTGTTTAATATAAGTGATATATACTTATATATATGGACAAGTGACATATATGATCATTTAGATTTGGACTTACTGAGGTCTATACCTTCCTTTAATGATCATGTTTATCATGAATTAAGGATTATGGAATAACACAGTTTCTTTCTAAGAAACATGGAACCAGGAAATGGCAGAACCATCTTAAATCCATTTTAAAATGTGTGAAGATGTGAATCCCAGGCTGAGTTACAGACATTGTCGATATAGACCAGAGCAAACATGAAAACTAGAATAATTCGTTCCACATCACAAGTTTGAGGGTTCATCCCTAGTTCAAACAGCTCCATTAGATATGGTGTATTGACTTAGACCTTATAGTAGAAGATATACAAGATTTTCTCGTTTCTACATCTATTTTCTTGCACAAGTCTTGTCAAGCTGATCTTTTTTTAAAAGCAATGCATTCTGTTGCTTTACAGATATGATCCAACTTGTGATTTACTATTAGAATAAAAGGTAGATAATGAGGCGGCGTAGTTGTGTGAGAGTGTGAATCGTTTTTCTTTGGCTCTTTTTCACTGCTGCACATGTGACACCACTTTTTTCTCATGCAAGCTGAAAGGGAGCATGTCATCTCACATTCGCAGCAGTGTAATCCATAAACTGGTGTTCTGTGGGCCGTGAAAGCTTATTGCAGCTCGAGTATATAATCACTCAATTACAGTGCATTTACAGAACTTTACAAAAAGAGGGTTTCACTTTCCATGCTGCCTTCTGCAGGTGGTTCTTGTCCTCCTACGCCATCTGTACACTGTCGATGAGGCTGCCGCGACTCATTTGAATTGTAATGACACCCGTGCCTCTGCTGATAGGAACTCTGCTTTCAGGAGTCCCTCGAGACACTGATAGATGCAAACAATTTGCTCATTGCTTCCCTTTTTGTAGCCAAATCCAGTGCAATGTCTGCCAGGTGGAAAAGAAAACAAATAAAGAAAAAGACGAATAACATCAGAATCAAAGCAGCTGGAGAGGATTTAACAATTTCAAAAACTCAAATTAGAATTTCCTGGTTTTTTAAGAATGTCTATAGTGCAGGTGTTGAATTTCAGTCTGATCTATTTAATCGTTCTGGATATGTAGCGAAGAAAGACGTTATTCTTAAATGTTTGTTTTTCTTCTGCAGGTATGACTACGTAGAGATCCACGATGGAAACTCAGAGTCCGCCGACCTACTGGGGAAGCACTGCAGCAACATCGCCCCCGCACCAATCATATCGTCGGGCCCCTCGCTCCACATCAAGTTCGTATCGGACTACGCCCACCAGGGGGCAGGCTTCTCGCTGCGATACGAAATCTTCAAAACCGGTAAATGGATGCTACTTGTGCTGTTCTTCATGTTTTCACTTGAGCTTTGGAAATTGTATTAGAGTTGAGATTCTTGCTGCACAGGTTAACACTGTTAAAAAAATATAGGAATATCACATTTCATCTAGTTTCATCTAAAAAAGGATTGTAAAGGACCACATGTAGGATTTTAATTAATGTTACTGCCAAAGATGGACATTTTGGCTTTGAATTTGAATATTTCACCTGACAACAAGAGAGGCACTGGAACACGAAGAAGTAGATACATAAAGTAAATAATTATATAATATATATTATATATAATAATAGTTATATTTGCAACCCCTCGTCCCTGTTGTTTGTTTGTTGGTTTGTTAGTTTGTAAGCAAGATTTCACAATAACCTTTAACATTTCACTGATTTCTTAGGGAATCTTTTTTGTTCCTTGATGAAAAAAATCTGGCATATTTAGCGGACTAATATCTATGAGTGTTTTAAATTTCGTGCAACTATTTTTAAGGAATTGAAGGGGCACTGTTTGGCCTCTAACCCTAACCCCAAATCAGAGTTATGTGCTCTACTGGGTGTCGTTCTAGTTTCGGTTGATTTTGCCTTCATGTGATACTTAGCAGTGACGAGTCAGACAGGAAACGTGGGGAGAGAGAAAATGCAACAAAGGTGCACAATCAGAATCAAACCGTGCACGTTTGCAGTGATGTAGCACACGCTGTAACCATTCAGCCGCCAGTGGGCTCTGTGCCATTGTTTTCACTCAGTGTGATACTCCACTACAGGGTCTATATTTTCCACGACTCTCAAGAGGCACATTATCTCTGTAAATGACTCTTACACGTGGACAGATTTTCAAAATGAATGGGGCATGATTTTAGCAGAGTTTCACCTTTACAAATGGGTTATTAGGAACTGTATTACAAGCTACTCATAGACAAGTCAGCATGCTTCATTAGGTGACCAAGCCCCATTTATCTCCCTGGTGTCATGGGAGACGCAGAGAGAGCGACACGAGACACAGCTGAGGACCCTTGAGAGCCCCTTAGACTGTCCAGGCGAGACATCTCTCCCCTTCATGGCACTTTGTGTGCGTGTAGATGTGTGTGTGTGGCTGACATGGCTCCCCTTCACGCTGCCATGGGTCAGCCAAAGCGAGACCAATTGAGATCAAGGGCGAGGGAGACAGAGGGGCGCACAGTGTTGGCCCCACAGCCATCTTGTCCCGTTCCCCCTGAAAGCATTCCACACATGCCTGCTTAATTGAGTCCTGAGCCCTGTTCCCCTGTGTGAGACACACACACACACTCACTCACACTCACACACACACAGGGCTGAGGTTACTAACACAACACGTGCGGTTGTCAGTGTTTCTCACTTGCTGGCACAGGCCTTTTGGGATTTTGTGTGTGTGTGTGTGTCCGTCGTTTGCGCTTAACACCCGCCGGACCATAAAACAACAACAGTGTCAGTGCTCACATCCTGGTAGCCTGGGATAGAGAGAGGGCAGGGAGAGAGATTTGGTAAATTGATGAATTGATTTTGTAGTTTTTTGACATTTGAAAACCCACCAAATAATCAAACATGAAACTCTGTGAGTCAGTTAATATGAAGCATTTCAGTGTGTTTTGTCTCTATAGTTCCCTGAAAGACCTCTTGAATAAAGATGGAAAAAAGCTCCATATTGGGACAGGAAACATTCATGTGGGGAGACAAAATCTCAACCCGTCTAATTTTCTGATAACATTCTTAAAAACATAAATACTATGTGATAGTGGCGTATTTCAGTCAGCTTCAGTGTCCAGTGTTTCTGGTGTTTTCATATTTGATGATGCTTTTTCTTTTCTTGTCTCGGCTTCTTTTTCCCCTTGACTGAATATTTTGGGGGCGGTCCCTGACCCATTCCCGCCTGTTACTTGGGTCTGTGTTTTCGAGAGAAGAGAGAAGGTTTGCGTGTGTGTGTGTGTGTGTGTGTGTGTGCATGTTGGAGGAGACTGCCCCCCTCCACTCACTGGGTGTCCTAATTACTCGACCCCTCAAAGATTAACAGTCTAATCAGTCTGGAAACACGCACATGCAGATACAGAAACACATATTTACCATGGCATACAATCCTAAAACACAGCAGCATGTATATATATCTCCTATATGTTTTACACACAAACATGTACGGATTATAATTAAAAAAAGGATATCAAATACTGAATATAGTAAATATAGAATATACTTTGATCCGCCCACACATGAACACAAACTCATGTGTATGTATAACACCCATCATTATTTGTGGGTTGGCTGCACAAACAAACAAACAAACAAAAACTAGGCCCTTCACATGCAAAGCACTTGATTCTGTTTACAGCTCTTTTACTATGGATACTGTAGTAATATCTCAGCCAATACGAACACAGCCGCAAGAATATGACGGCCAATCGCATTTTACTGTCTGGGCAGTGAGCCCCCAGCTGTTATTGTGACCCAGAACTCACCAGACACACACACGCACGCACGCACTAACACACACACACATATATGAATGCACTGATGCAGGCTGATTGGTTACTCATAAATGCAGGGGAGCTGGCATGTCTGCTCGGAAACATTAACTGACACGCACACACGCATACTCACTTGCATTGACTTGAATTAATTCCCTGGAGACTTTTCTGACTTCTCGTTACCTAAACCTTAACATAAAATCTTAACCCCACGTTTGAAGTTTTTCGTACCCTGTGAGGACCAATTTTTTTTTAATTACATGGGAAGTGAGTCCCAAAGTGAAAGTGTGTGAACAGATTTTTATTGAGTAACGCACACACACACTCCTCAGGCGGTGTAATGTGGAAGTGATTGTGACAATTCTTCTAATAACTGCTGTTGTTTACATTCTGCCCAGCGCCTGCAGGCATTTCCTCTCTGCCTCTGTTCGACTGTACATCAAGTCAGTTTATTACACAAGTCCAACCAATCACAGCGCTCGCTCCTCCTCCCTCCTCTGGCTTTCATTGAGCTAAGAGGATCCAGATCTGGCCCAGCGATGATTGGAAGGTGCTCATTGGGAAGATGTAAAGTCACAAATACTGGAGGAATGATGGACAAATGCACACTAAACCTAAGCATGAGGCAGAGGTGTATTGGACTTCTGCAGTGCAGCACATTGAGCCCTTTTGAAACATCTTCACTCAAATGGTGCTTTGTTTACATTGTGGTTTATAGGACGTTATTTTTCACTCTGCCACCTGCTGATGGAGATTTTACGATGGAGTATGTCACAAAAGATGACAGTGTTTTGAGGTACGACAAACTGAAAATGTTCCAAGATTAAAATTTTATTCAGATGTCAAAGTCAAGAGAGAAATTTGAAAACACAAGTTGATTTTGTACTTGATGGATAACCTGCCTTGGATCAGAATGAGGAAATAATAAAAAAAAGGTACAAAACGTATAAACGGAGCACAGCTGAAGGTCTTCAGATGATTCTCACTCCCTGGAGAGTTCAAATCACACAATCTTCAGTCGTACTTGGACCCTTCCTCCTTATCCTCTTCCTCTTTTTGCCCTGTACACAAAGACAAACATGTCAGACTGTGATATCAGCTGCAGTGACCGTGTTGCATCCTTGAGTGTAAAATGATATGAGCATGTATGAGTTGTATGTGGGCATAGTGCACAGTACATACGTAATTGTCACGGTTTGACCACTCAGGGAAAAGCTGTAAATGAATCTGCATCTCCCTCTCTGCATATTCATAGTATATTGCCTGCTCCTCTTTGGACATCGACTTCCACTGTGGACACAACACAAGCACAAGCATAAGTGCACACAGAATTATAGTTAGAGGAATGATTTTAGAAGTGTTGTCTTTGACAGTGCGCGACGGCTTTTAAATCTTTTATTAAACTCTGGTGAAGTTTGTGTGACACCAAGAGTTCCAAACATACAGAGCAAAGAAACCTACTCTCTGTCCGATGACTTTGTTGACACTTGCACCTTCAGCGTTTCGGAGCTCTGCCTCAACGAGTGGCCTCTGTTCCATGCGGAATAGCAGGAAAGCGTTTGGGGGCCTCTTGACATACGGCTTGCTCTCGTCGTGAGGCTTTGTGTAACACTTTTTCTTTCTATGGGAAAACAGCAAAACAGAGGGAGAGCATGAATTTCCGCTGTGTAAAACTCTGAGGAAAGAAACGAGGATAAAGGTACATAGATAGATAATAAATATAAGACACATGAGGTGACTGTGATTTAATTTTGAGTGGGGCTTTGTTGTGGTCAGCCACAGATGATGAATCAGCCAGGTGGACTTACTGTGGCGCGTTGGAGTTAATTACAAAGACATCAGAAGCGACAGGAGGAGCTGAATAGCCCGTAATCGCATAACAGATCTCTCCATTTCTGTATAGACACAATCAGGCAGACACATTAGATGACAGAAGAAGAGGGTTTGAAGATACAGACAGAGGCTCACAGGTGTGTGTTTGTTTGCATTTATGTGTGAGATACATACATGTATCCTATAGGAGTCCCGTCCACTCCCCTGCCCTGAGGGAGACTCACAACTGGCCCGTTGTTGACCTGGAGACACAAACACAAAGTTTCAGTAACTGCTTGAATGAGCTGCTGTGGACTAAAAACACAGCCTGTACATACTTATACCCAAACCAGTATTAATAATCCCTGTCCTGATGACAAACCAACGATTTCTAATGTGTCATAGTTGCTCTGTGGTATATCCCAGAACTCAGTCAGGATCACTACTCTCCATGAATTATTGGTTAATAAGTGAATAAGAAGAATTTTTGTCATACAGGTATTGATAAAGTTTCTTATCAATACTTTACCTGGCTGTGGTGAAAAGGAGCTCCCTGGCAGTACATGTAGTTTTGCTGCAAGACAGTTGGTGGCTGGTACATGGGAGGAGCCTGTCCAGGGGCAGGCATGACTGGGTGCTGCAGACTGAACGGTGCTGCTCCCAGAGGCATGTAGCTGTCTGTCTGAGGCTGCTGGGGGCCAAACCTTTCCTCAGCTGGGGCATAATAAGGAGGAAGAGGAGGTAAGCCGGTCTGTGCAGCATGAAATCCAGTGGCAGGCATGACTGGATGCTGCAGGATGAACGGTGCTGCTCCCAGACTCATGTACCACTCGGCCTGAGGCTGCTGGGGGCCAAACCCTCCCTCAGCAGGTGCATCATAAAGAGGAAGAAGAGGAAAGTCGGTCTGGGCAGCATGATATCCAGGCGCAGGCAGGACTGGCTGCTCCAGGCTGAGCGGTGCTGCACCCAGAGGCATGTAGCACTCGGTCTGAGGTTGCTGGGGGCCAAACCCTACCTCAGCAAGCGCATCAGAAAGAGGAAGAAGAGGAAAGTCGGTCTGTGCAGCAAGAAATCCAGGCGCAGGCAGGACTGGCTGCTCCAGGCTGAGCGGTTCTCCTCCCAGAGGCATGAGGCACTCTGTCTGAGGCTGCTGGGGGCCCCACTCCTCAGCAGGGGTATCATTAGGAGGAAGAGAAGAGTCGATACTGTTTGACTGACAAATTTCCATTAGCAAGTCAAAGTCAAAAGGACTGAAGATCATGGCCTCCATCTCCTCTAAGTCAATCATTGGGTTTTGGTCCATCTTTGAAGATCAAATCTAAAATACTTGCAAAGCAAAATAAAGTCGAAATGTCCAGGTCTGCTCTGCAGGTGTCTCCCTTAGGTGTACAGGTAAGGAAATGAGCAAGTATCTTAATTGTGTGCAATATATGCATGGTTGAACATTCTAAAAAGCCTTTGATGTAGATCAAAGTTGCTACATTGTAACAAAGTCATGTTAGAGATCATAGCCAATCTGTACACACTGCTTCAAGGTTAAGTGTACAGAATTTAGTGACATCTAGTGGTGAAGTTGCATATTGCAGCTGAATGCCCCTCACCTCACCCTCCCCTTCCAAACGTGAAAGAGAACCTGTGGTACCTTCAGTTGTCATAAAACCACAAAAGGTGTTTAGTTTGTCCAGTCTGGGCTACTGTAAAAAACATGGCGGCCTCCGTAGAGAGGACCTGCTCCCGATGTAAATATAAAGTATTTAAATATTACTATTCTAGGTTAAAGAAAACAATTGGTACAATTTCGATGATTTCAAACCTGTAAAAACCTCACCAGACTTTTTTCACCTAAATCTTACACACTGAACCCTTAATTACGCTCTTTTGAAGCGTAACTTTTTATTCCCATTTACAGTATATTATTTTCATATGTATACAATCACAAATGACATGATTCATAAGATACATCTGTATTAATACAGAACACATATCAGCATTTTTGAGGGATTAAAAACGATAACTGTGTGGTTGACTTGATGAAAGACATGAATACAAGGACTTTTTTCAGCAATCAAATAATCCGAATTCTCTGCTCACTTACTATTGAAGGGGAAATTTTCTATTCGTATTTACAGTATATTATATGCATTATTAATACAAACGTTGTGGTCTTACAGAATATGACTCTCTGTATGTTGTTGTTCCATGAGATCAGTACCCGCTGCCCCTGTGCCTGTGTTTCGGTCCCATATGGTGAAATGAAAACAAACAAATCATCAAATTGATCTGGTGCCGATTTTTGACCCGAGGTTTGACCCAGTTACCCACCGTTGCTGTGGTTTAGAAGAAGGTTTGACTGGGTCTGTGGACCGACTGTTGCAACACGCTGCACCCCCCCCCCCCCACCCCCCCAACACAACTCTCACACACACCGACCACTGATTGCTTGTTTATTCAATTTGTTTATTAATATTGAACGTATCGTGTGTCCAAATCGCACCAAACTCAGCACTGCCCTTCCCATGACCACTATGAACACACATTCAGTGTGAATTCGATAAATTGTGGAATTAGTAGGTAGATTTCCCTCATGCACACGGTTGTGGCAGCTTTTAGCAAATTGCAGTTGGGTAGCTAAAGGGGTGATTTTCTTGTGACAACTTAATTTCATGTGTCAGCAGTAATTCGGCTGAATGGGGACTTTGTCATTAAGGGAAATCCCTGCTGTGTTTCTGTTGCAAGGGCTGAAAATGTTGCTTCCCACTCCTACGACACTGAGGTGGAATCGAAGTTTTGTAAAGTGTGTGTGTTAGAGATTGGTGGAGGGAGGTAGGGGAGTAATTCTGGGTTTGATTCAACAAATAGCCCATTGGCATTGACAGGTCTGAGGGAAGAAGACATCTGCATGCCAGCTCACCAGACACACACTGATACACCACATGCACACATACATATTCATATAGGAAGTACTCACAACCTAGATGAATGAAAGCGTTTGCATGCCAGCTCATGCCATCCAAATACACACACACACACACACACACACACACAGACACACACACACACACTCTAACCCCCACCTACAGTGAAACACGTGTTTCTTTCACACCCGCCCAATTCAAATAGATGGGAAGTGAGCAGAAAAGAAAAGGAAATGAGACAGGGAGGGGAAAGGAATGATGGAGTCGTGAAAGATGATAAGATGCATGAGAGGTTGATAAAGAAAGAACAGCAGGAGAGAGAGGGGAGCAAGATATGAAGTGAAGTCGGGGGTTTACACATAACTTTGAAAAGGAGGGAGAGTAATGGTGAGGCACAAAAGAGAGATCAATAAACAGTGTGTATATGGAACACATTGCAAGCAGTTTGGAATATTTCCAGCAAATCTCAGAAAATGTTTTTAGTTTTTGGAAAAAATATCAGGACAGGGTCGAGATGGGCTTTGCTCTGAGGGAGGAGACACAGGAGACGGGGCGGAGGAGCGGAAAAGAGGGCACGAGTGTTTTTGTGATGTTCATGAACATGAAGTAATGAGAAGGGAATAAAAACGCTGCCGGCGACAGAACTGGTCAGGCATTCACTCCACACAGACACATACACGCACACACATGCTCATAGTCACACACATCCGCGCTATCTAGCAACACACTCCGCAGGGGGGCCAGACGCGAGGGGAACCCCCATGAGAGACAATGTGTGTGAGTGTGTGTGTGTCTACGTCGGAGGTCATGACAGTGAGGGAGAAGGTTATGATAACAACTAAATCAGATTAGAAAGTGGGACATAAAAACAGACAGGGAGATACAAGAAAGAGAGATAACCTCTATAATGCCAAGTATAGATGTTGTAGGGGAAAATGCACGATCACATGCACATGGCATTCATGTAGATCAGTGTGAATCAAAGAAATGGTGGAAAAACTACAATTCAATAGAATCAGGGTGTAGCTACTACTGCAGGGTGGGTTTACTGAAATTCCAGAAGTAAGAGAAAAGGAAGGGGTGGAGACAGGAAATAACAAAATCACTATCTTCAGATTCCCCTAGAGAAGTTTATTTAATTTATCAAACACTTAGAAGCAACACAGGTACATATGCATCTGTTTGTTTGATTTCTGACTGAGGCCAGGCTCATTTTTGTTTTTTTATTCCGACCTTTATTCAAGAGTGTGTGAGAGCAGGACTTATTTTTAACGCTTTCACTCAAAACCCTGTGCTAATCAACTCAACTCATTTCACACACCCAGTGTGTGTGAAATGTCTGCTCCTGGATTTTTTTCGTCTTGGCCTTGATTCTTTTGTGCAACAAGTTTGTCCAAAAACAAAGCCGTGGAGGGGTGTGAATGCATGAACTCGGTTAAAGTGCGGGACTCGTGAAGAGGTAAATCTAACACCCCCACAACTAGAGCGGGACTGTTTCATTTGTGCGAGCCCGAGGAGAAGAGCTGAAGTTGGAGGGCAGGAAACCTGTCCCAGAAACGAGTGCGATCACACAGTTTGAGCACAAGCAGAACAAATCTAACCACAAGCAGGGGTTGTTTCAAAATCTGAACTTGAAATCAATAAGTCCTGCTTTCAAACTGAAACACCACGCTCTGGAATAATGAGCTGAGAACGCCAATGGAAGTAAGTGTAGGTTGCGGAGTTACCAATGGATGATAGCAACTGTATTGATTGAAACTGATGTGTGTCTGTTCCGTCAGTTGCACACACTGAAAAACGCAGCTGAAAGACGGGGACAGGTTGTTTCATGGACGCAAACACACACATTCTTACTTTGTCTTCATTTACTCATGCAAGCACGCGAGCACAATAGCAGACACCCAAACAGACTGTGGAGAAATGGGTTATCGTAAGAGGCTCAGACTGTGTGTGTGTGTGTGTGTGTGTCTGCTGTGTGGTCATACATGGCTCGCTGGACTGGAATAATGGCACAGTTGGTGCGACCACATTCACTACATAATGTGTGTGAGTATTAGTGTAGAGGGTATTACAGTAATTTAGAAATGAAGATCCCCAGATTACCCCCAGATCACTGTGTGCGCATATGTGTGTGCAGTAGTGTGTGTGTGTATGTGTACACGTGCGTGTGCATGTATGATATCTAAAGCTCATCATAACAGCCAGACAGCAATCTGTCAACAGTCTGCATCTGTCTTTCTCCCTCCAATTTTTTGTGTTTCTCTTACACCGTCTCTTCTCACCTATGTCTGTGAATTTATTTTAAAGTTTAGAGTTGGGTTTGAGGCCTTAATTATTATTATGTTGGAATACAGCCTCTTGCTCTTAATATAAATGCATATGGACATGGAAACTCAAACTTTATCTTTCTTTCTCTGTGTTCTTTCTTTTTTTTTACTTGCTGTCTCATATTTTTCTGTATCTTGACTTTACACATTGTGGATTATAAATCACAATAGTTGTTGTATATCAGATAATCTTATTTCCAATCTTTTTTAATGCACACACCAAAGATTAAGTAGAACTAGCTGTGCATGTCTCAACTTTTCTATAACAACAAATCTTCATTAAAATGTCTAAAAACAACTAGACCTAGTTATATATTGTATGTCTGAAATACACAGTGTGGAGTCAGTTAATCTCTCCAATCCATTTAGCAAAGACAACTGACATAACATCACATAGTGAGTTTGGCATCCATTTCAAAGCAACCTCCTCTAAAAAACAGCTCATCTGAATGTCCAGAATAAAACCATTAGTTTGAGTTATGATGATAGTCTGAGGTGTCTACGTCCTTTTTCTAAACAAACTGTGAGCTTAGAGTTTTCATTTTTTAGAGTCAAGGTCACAACCTCAAGCTTTTAATTTACATTCTCTATTTGACGTATGTTGTGTTAAATGTGTTGTGTCTCTGCGTTTTTCCTCCCAGGTTCAGACTGTTCCCGTAACTTCACCAGCCCCTCGGGTCTCATCGAGTCTCCGGGCTTCCCCGACAAATACCCGCACAACCTGGAGTGCTCCTTCATCATTGTTGTCCCTCCCAGCATGGACGTCACCCTCAGCTTCCTCACCTTTGACCTGGAGAACGACCCCCTGCCAGGTGGAGAGGGGGACTGCAAATACGACTGGCTTGAGGTCTGGGATGGGCTCCCTGGAGGTGAGACGCAGATCAAATGTGTTGATGGGAAAATGTCGGTGTTGGTGATAGTGATGATCTTTGTGGAGACGTTCAACAACATTTCAACCATTTCATGAGTCAATATACAGAGCCAAGTGAAAACGGTGCGTACTCTGCCCCGCCTACATCATTATTGACTGAGGTGGAGCGGCAACTATTTTAGTAGCTGTGCGTTGGTAGATGAAAGCAAAGCTCCCAGGCAGGATGTTGGCACCTACTCTGGAGAAACAGCATAACTTTTCAAGGGGAAAATAGCTGAGAGCAGGGAGAAGAGAGGGGCGGTGAGAGGAGGAATGGTAGAGGGCTCGGGATATTTCTGGTCTCGCTGCTTGGGAGGACTGGATGAGTTTAGAAGGACACATCTGAAGGCACAAAGACCTTGGATCTAGTTTCAAGAAATGGAAGAGGTAGAGAGAAAGAGAAGAGCATTTGGAAAGGGCAGCGAAAAAGTCCTCCACTGCTGGGAATACTGGAACAAAGAGAGACAATGCTGAGATGAATAAATGAAGGCCAGGAGAGTTCTGGTCTGCCTCCGAGAAGAGGACTGGAAAAAAGAGAGCGATGGGAAGGTGGTGATGGAGAAGAGTGAAGAAATAGTCTTAGTCTTCATCAGTGTATTTGTTGCATGCTAACAAAAAAGCAAAGAAGAGAAAGCCATGGTGCTTTTCTCTCTATGAATAACTTTACAGTAAATATGACTTAAGCCTGAGGGGTTAAGAAAGGTCAGGAAAGCGGTTAAAGGAAAATTTGAAATAAAGAAGAATAGCGAAAAGCCACGGCATCGTCAGTCCTTTCTTTTTCCGAGGATTTAAAAGTACACAAGGGAGGATAAGCAAAGTTAAAGGCTGAAAACGAAGACGAGGAGAAAGAGAGGATGAAAGGTCCTCTGCTCTGAGTGATTGAGAGAGAAAGATGGCCGGATGGAAGCAGAGGAAGGAAAGTGAAACGAAGTGGGAGGAGGGTTGAAAGGTGAGGAAATGTACAGACTGAGATGCAGAGGTGAAGGACTTGTGTTGGGGGGGGGGGGTGCAGGAAGGGAAACAGGAAGAGAAGACAAGGAGGAAGGAAAGCAGGAAAGAGAAGCAGCGTGTGCGTATCTCGTAGGGTTAAAGGTGTGGGAGGAAGGGAGGAGATGTTTGAGAGGAGGGCTGACCTCAAGATCTATTTATTCAAAGGAGAGGGGAGAAGAGGATCAGACGATAAAGAGTGGGAGACGTCAGTTTTGAGTTGATTAGAGAGAGAAACACACAACAAGGAGAGTTTGTGGTTGTCTTGTATGAGCCTGTGGTTTAGCTTTTACCTCTTTGTTTGTACACGAGTATGTTTCTGATGTGGCACGGCTGAAATTGTTGTAATTGAGGGAATATAGAGATTCTCAGAGGGCTCCTGGAGAGAGAGTACAGATACTGTTGGAACAGATGAGACATTCTGTAGGAAACAAGCAGGACGAAAAACTGTTCCGTTTGGGTTATTCTTTGCCTTTTCCTGGTGGAGTTATAGATATGGTTTTGGTTAGGTTGTCCACAATAAATGGAAGTTATTAAATGAATGTGAGAGTTTGTGCCTGCACACAGTAAAACAAAATTTTTTAGCTGTAAGGTAAAGATACTAAATCATAAATCCAAGAAAGTATTACCAACAGCTGTAAACTTAATACAAACATTCCTGTGAATTCTGTTCTTCTCTTCTCTTCTCTTCTCTTCTCTTCTCTTCTCTTCTCTTCTCTTCTCTTCTCTTCTCATTACCGTGATTTGCTCAAAAGCCCCATTTCAAATATCCACCCATTCAAAAAGGGAAGGAACAAAAATAAATCAATAACTCTGATAGATTGTCAGCTGTTTGCTTGTCTTCCACCTGCTCCTCCCTCTCCTCGTGTGTGTATGTGTGTGTCAAAGGGGAGTTAGGGAGCAGCAGGATGGATCTACTGTGCTCCCACCCCTACACACACACACACACACACACACACACACACACACACACACACACACACACACACACACACACACACACACACACACACACACACAGCACACACACACACACACACACACACACACACACAGCACACACCCTAGGGCTCCAAAGCACACTCATCGGTTTGTGGTGACATGTACAAGTTGTGGTATTAGAGATGAAGACAGTACAGGAATCACTTAAATCCTCGGATTTACACCCAGACACACACACACACACACACACACACACACACACACACACACACACACACACACCTACATACACACTGTAAAACCATGTCCAGTCCTGAGATAGAGTTGATAGATGGTGATGATAGGGAAGAGAGGTGCTGACATCAGTAGGCGGAGCGATGAGCAAATGTCAGTGGCTCGAAGGAGTGACAGAGCTAATGGAGGAGAATGTAAGTTATACATGATATAGACAGAGGAGAGGATTTAGAGATGAAGGGATTGATAAAGTATTGAAATCCCTTCATCCTTATATATGACATGTGCTGTAGAAGTTGCTGGCAGAGCTTGAACAGACTGGAGGATAAACAAATCATTCTTGTTTGATCGGCAGTGGGCCCTCTGATTGGCCGTTACTGTGGGACCAGGGTGCCTCCCGAGATCCAATCATCTACCGGGATCCTCTCGCTGTCCTTCCACACGGACATGGCTGTGGCTAAAGATGGCTTCTCGGCCCGATACAACATGACGCACAAGGAAGTCAGTGAGAGTAAGTATAAGACTCGACAAACTTTGTGTTGTTTTAAAAGGGTTAGAATCATTAAAATGTCTTCTCCCTTCAGATTTCCACTGTAGTAATGCCTTCGGTATGGAGTCAGGAAAGATCACCGACGACCAGATCACGGCCTCGTCAAGTTTCTATGATGAGCACTGGCTGCCGCGACAGGCCCGACTCAACTACCACGACAATGGATGGACGCCCAATGAAGACAGCAACAGGGAGTACATCCAGGTACGGTTATATACTCAACTGTACTTTGAAACACGAAGCTGCTGATCAGGGGGAATCAGTTTGACCTTTTACTTTACTTTAGATTGAATTTCAGGGAATGACTGACTTCCCTGACTCCCAGTCCAGTCACATGGTTCCAGTCTTAAACCACCATTAAGTCCTGTTAGTAGCTCACATGCTATACGGCCACATTTTAAACTCTACATTAAAAGATAAAGGCTGAGGAGATCTGTATACCTCCATTTCCCTAACAAGACAAACTTCATTTGAATATCTTTATGATTAATAAAAGGGAAAAAAACATCAAAGACTATTCTCTCTTATATTTTTTATTTCTTATTATTTTTAGAGTTTTCTAAGATGGAGTAATAGGAAAAAAAGAGATTTCAAAAATAAAGTCAAGATGTTACGAGAATAAAGTCGTGATATAGCAAATTATGTTATGAGAATGTTTTCATTAATTTTCCTGATACTTAACATAATGACTTTATTCTTGTAAATGTACGACTTTTTTCTCAATATCTAGGATATTTTTTTCCAAACACCCTGTTGTAGTTTCCTACTTTCCTGTCCTGTTAATCTCCTGCTAATCTCCCACATTTAGACTGCCTCCCCTCAGTGGGGTCCTACAATGCAGATTGAGGCCTAACGGTCCAAGCTATTAGTAGCTCGCTGACTGGTCTGGCTTTCAGCTGCAGGACTCAGTAATACTTAGTTTTCCAAACTGAATTTACAGCCACACTGCAGATAACCTGGCCAGATTCAGGTTTTCTTGGCCGGGCTGAGGTCTTCATCCCCTTTGAGGGCTCAGATGACACCTGTAAGATATTTGTAGAAATGTTTTGTTAACAGAGAATGAGCCACGAGGGAAACAGTGTTTTACTCACAGAGAACATTGCGTTTGTTGGTCGGCTCCAGAGATGAAAACAGACTTTCCTGTTGGAGGCAGCTTCTCTCATTTTGATTCGTGCACGGACAGCACCTCCTCTGTCAGCGTAAAGGGAGAATGTCACGATCACAGTTAGCTATAGATGTCAAATAAAAGCAGTTGTACTGGTTGTCAGAGCTCCACTGTACCCAGTATCTAGGCCAGAATAATAAAGAACGGGACTGTGGCCAAGAGGCAGCACGAGGCCAACAAAAGGTCCATCAGTCTCACACCTCCTTCCTGTCTTACTTCCACTGAGGCCGAAGACTGTCTCTCTTCAACATGCCCCAAATCCTGTGAGGAACTTGTAAAACATTAATCATTTACAAGAAGAATAATTTTTTCATGAATGTTATTTTTTCCCGACATTGGGATGGCCCATATAACCATGTGGTGCCAAGGAAAAGCCACTGATTTAGATTTTTATTGTTCATGACACATACGATCTTTGCGTGAAATTGGTTTGACAGTTTGCCGGACATGCAGCGTCTGTCTCTCCTATGCTGACTCTGTGGTCACCGGTGTTGTGGTCTGGTCGCTGCGTTCCACAGAGGCCCTCAGCTGTTCCACTGCGTTAACACGTAGCAGAGACCAAAGCCCCTGCGTGTGTGTGTGTGTGTGTGTGTGTGTGTGTGTGTGGGTGGGTGGGTGGGTGTATGTGTGTGTGTGTGCAACAGCTCCTGTCTTGACAAGCAGCTGTCATAAATGCCAATGTGCCTCACCTTCTTGCATCTTGCACCCCGTGGTCTGCCTGTGTGTGTGTGTGTGTGTGTGTGTGTGTGTGTGTGTGTGTGTGTGTGTGTGTGTGTGTGTGTGTGTGTGTGTGTGTGTGCGCGCCCATGAAGCTTTGGCATGCATGTGTTTCCATCATGTTGGCTCAGGGGCCACGTGTGGGTTTACATTTCTCTCCACGCCACTTTCTCTGTTGTAACTTCTGTTTTTGATCTATTCCATTCTATTCTATTCTGGCCTGGTCCAGTGAGGTGTGCTGCAGATTGATGATGTGAGCACTCGTGGCTCCATTATTCTAACAGCTCTGTGATTGATGAGGAACCTTTCCTGGGAAGCCTCACTTTGCATCTCTCTCTCTCTCTCTCTCTCTCTCTCTCTCTCTCTCTCTCTCTCTCTCTCTCTCTCGCTCGCTCTCTCTCTCCCTCATTCGTTATTCACCTCTTCTTTCTCTCCCTTTCTCACTTACTCCTCTCCCCTCCATCTCTACTCATCTGTTTCTCTCCTTGGTTCCGGACTATCGATTAGTTGTCCTGGTGGATCTCTGTCTGGCCCTAAGCATGTGGCCCTGTGTGTGTGTGTGTGTGTGTGTGTGTGTGTGTGTGTGTGTGTGTGTGTGTGTGTGTGTGTGTGTGTGTGTGTGTGTGTGTGTGTGTGTGTGTGTGTGTGTGTGTGTGTGTGTGTGTGTGTGTGTGTGTGTGTGTGTGTGTGTGTGTTGGATGTAATCTAAAACACCTGTCTCTCTGACAGATAACAAACGCAGCATTTTACCTCCCCTAGTGTTTTGTACTACACCCCAGTGGGACACACAGCACACACACACACCGTGCACACAGACAACAGGCTCTGATTAATCTACAGGTTTCAACAGCCACAACGGAGGAGAATAAATGTTTTAACCCGGAGTAGAACCTTCCTCATTCTCTGCTCTTTATTTGTCTGCAGCCTGGCTCTGTCTTAAAATCTTGTTTTGTTAAGTACATGCAATGATCTCCAGTCACAGTCCCAACATGCTAATAATGTCTTTCATTTGAGAACTGAAAGACATGAAATACAAATGCAGTAAATAATGTTTTTTTGATTTGTCTAATACTGATAATGATTCATACTTTTTGATTTTATATTCAAATCAAAAATCAAAAATCAAAAAAGGACCATGGGCTGAACTTGATTTTGACAATTAATTTGTCTGATTAGTTTGAAACGGAAGTCACTCAATTTAGCCTTTTTGGATTCTCACCAAAGGAACAATGGAATTCTAATGTTTAACTTTAAGTATATTTTAAACCTGCAGATTTTTAATTTAATTTCAATTATTAATAGTATCAAATCACATTCCTATGGAAACAATGAGCTTGAGTTGCTTTATGTTTCTTTACAATCATCTATCTACTTAAAGGGGCCTTGAAATAAAAGGGGTATGAAGACCACGTCTGGCACAAAGCGCTGTGCACGTTTATTGCAACACAGCGAGCAGCATGCAAGACACGTAGCATAGCTTCCACAATCAGGATGGGGAGGTGATTATTGCTATTGTATGGGAGGAAATTGAAATGAGCCCCGGGTCATTACTATCGATCTGCCAGGAGAAAGACACAGAGAGGAGAGAAACAGAAAGAGAGAGGGAGATGAGGAGGAGGAGCGGAAAAGGGGGGTGAAGGTGAGAGGTGGAGGCTGATAGGTCCAGGTGTATATTTGTGAGTTTATGTCTGTTTTTAACCTATTGAATGTTTGTTTCATCCTGGGGTGTGAGACTTAAATCAGAATGGATACGGAATTTCTTCTGTGTTTCCCCCCATTTATATTCTAATATTAGGATGTGAGACTTTTATTTTGAAATGTAATACACCAGCGGACTGGTCAGTTTTCACCTTGTTTCTGTTCTTTACTGTTTTGTTTTTATGATTTATTTAAAATTTTGATTAAAACATACTCGCTCTTCCTGGTCAACAGGTGGATCTCCACACTCTGAAGGTGCTGACCGGCATCGCCACGCAGGGCGCCATTTCAAAGGAAACTGAAAAGGCATACCATGTCACCACCTTTAAGCTCGAGGTCAGCACCAATGGGGAGGACTGGATGGTCTACAGACATGGCAAGAATCACAAGGTACGTTCAGTGCACATACACGTACACACATTGCCTTTCGGAGGGCTTGAGAAAGAAGTCAGGGCAATTAAAGAGGGTCTGGATGCTCTTAGGTGACACGCATGCCTCAACATGTACCCGCATGGAAGTGGCGCAGCGAAATCTGAGATGGAATATATGCAGCAAGAGTTGACCACACGCCCAAAATTCAACCGGTGTCTGCAATTACAGCCTTTCCACCGCTCCTCAGCTGGCTTCACTTAATGCTTTTACGACCCAAGCCAGAATCGGCACACGTCTCGGAGTGATTCCTTACATCATTGTACGCAACTGCATCTACGCCACAGCCTGCTTTTCACATCCCATCTGGTTTCTGTTACTTTACGCTGGTCAGAGCTCTGCCGAATGCTGACCTGGTTGGACGGGGTTTCCGAGCTGTTTGTCCCAGAGGTGTTAAGGCATGATGTGTCATCGCTGCAGTCCAGGGTGCAGGGTTGAAAAGAAGCAGACGGTTCTGAGAGTCTTTTAAAATGGTTGCAACTCCAATTAAAGTAAAGGAGCATTCCAGTGGCTGAGGTTGAGGTTGTTTTTTTTCTTCATCCCAGTCGTTCTCCCCCTGCTGCAGTGGTCGCATATGTTTGTCCTGCGGTCTAATGCCACGTCTAGCTACGTGCTATAAACTCTTATTCCATCATGCACACGCTCGCAGATGCACATTCTAATACGCCTGTTGCTGCAAGAGGGAAACAGGAGATGCAGGCGAACCATCTGGGGTTCCTCTGTGGACTGCAGATCCCATAAGGCTTATAACCGAGGCCAACTCCCACAGAAATGATTGATGAAACATTGGGAAACTGTGGAGAAAAGTAGTCAGGATAATTAAGTAGAGGTACGATGGCAAAAAGAGGATAAAAAAATTGTTTAATTACGATGGTTAAATTCAATTGAATAGGTGCATTGTGGAGTAAAGTAGCAGTTGTGAGTTCTGATCTGTCTTGTAAATGCACACATGCACACATGCACACACAACCTCGAGCCAATGGCAACTGTCTTATGAGCCATTTGGCCTCGGGGTGCAATAATATGAATGGTTCAGCTCGGGGTTATCAGTTGTTTCTTTTCATCCACGACTTTGTCTAGTTGGTATATGATGGATATTAATCAGATATGTGTTCATAGTCTATACAGTCTTGCAAATGGATCTTTATGTTATGGTGCTTCCTCTGATTAAAGAGGAGGCAGAGAGGAGCTAAAAAAAAAATAGAGAAAGAGAAAAACAATGGTGTCTGCATCTCTGCGTTTGATGTCACTTCTCAGCTGACACACCTCTGACAGGCCAGTACGCAGCAACCTTGTCACCTTGGCTGTCTCTATCATCTGTTGGTGTGTGTGTGTGTGTGTGTGTGTGTGTGTGTGTGTGTGTGTGTGTGTGTGTGTGTGTGTTTTATGTTAGAAAGACACATAAATCACTCAGCAGCTCGGGCCAAGAGGATCTTTTGGCAGTGTTTTATAGGTCAGGTGTCTGAAATGCTGTGTCAGCATTCACAAGATAATTCACAGAAATAGTTTTTATAATTGGGAGCAGATGGTGGATCACTAGCAGGGATATGCACGACAGCCTTATATTAAAAGCATATATAAAATATTATACAAATGGTAAATGGACTGTATTTATATCACACTTTTCCAGTCTTTTCGACCACTCAAAGCGATTTTCAGAACAAGCCACATTTACCAATTTAAACCCACATTCATACAGCGCTACTATATAACTGCCCTACTATAAACTATAAACTATATATACTATACCTGCACAGCCGGTAGAGGCAATTTTAGGTTCAGTATCTTGCCTAAGAACCCTTTAGCATGCAGACTGGAGAAGCCAGGGATCGAACCACCGACCTTCTGTTTGGTGGACAAACCACCTGTGTAACCATACATGCAGTAGCTCCACTCCCCGTGTTGAACCTGCTCTGAACTGTGCATCTATCCATCCGTCTCTTTTTCCTTTTTCATCCACTCAACCTTTTGCATCCTCCGCTCATTCACTCTCTCCACATCTTCATTCATCTTACTCCACATGTCTTTGCTCTCCTCTCCATCTCTCCTGTCAATCATTCGTTCTCCCTCCTCCCACACATTGCTGAGAAAGTCATCAGGAAATAGGCAGGTAAAATTTATACTGTTTAAACAAATGATTTTTTTTTTGTGCTTGTCCACCGTTATGGTTTGGCGTGGGTGTGTGTGTGCGTGTGTGTGTGCGTGCGTGTGTTCTTTATGTGCTTGTCAATGTAGAAGAATTGCTGAAATATAATTTTATGACCAAGAGGAATTAAAGTAGGAAAAAAATGAATGGGAGCCATATGGACTGAACGAAAAGAAGTAGAAGTATGAACTCAGCATATAACTGCCCGTGCTCATGCAAGCTCACAACATAGTTCTGCGTGTACACAAAAATAACACATACGTGACAAATGTTGTGTTTAAGTGTTTGTCACGGATGAGTAGCTCTTAATAAAGCAGCCACACACACACACAGTGGTTTTTAACATCTGGCAGCGAGCCCATAGGGGCGGCGCCTCTGTCACAGCGTCCTCCTGAGTTGTGTGATCTGTAATGTATTTGATAATGTCATTAAAGGCCTGTGGTGAACCCAGATGGGACATATGGAATACATGTTAACTTGCAGGAACTTTTCAGGGCAAGAGAAAGTAATATTCACTGACAGGCTCACAAATGACACTGACTCGAGACACATGCACCAGAGTAAGTGGTTGAGTCTTCGCCAACTTTTTACTTTCTTTCTCTTACTTCTTCTTACCCATGAATAATTCTGCATTTCTTTATCAGCGTCTCTGCTTTTTTTACTGTGCAGCAGCCGTTTTTTACATCCTCTCTTGATGATCGGGTCATGTCGGATCACTTTTACTGCGAATGTTCTAAAAGAACGGAAACAAAAAAAAGATAATGGCACTATCTGTAATACTCACACAGTCCTATGACTCAGTGAGTGGAATTGGCTGTGGGCCGGGTTCGGGGAGGTTGCCCACATGACAAGTAAAAAATGAGCGATTTCCTAGTGACCTGAGCCCTCGGGTGGAGAAATGATGTTGTCTCAGTTTGAGCCGCTGTCAGGAGGAGTTTGAGACCTTCTGCTAGTTGTGGTGCATTTAAGCTCGATGTGCTATAAATGTAATTACGCAGCCCTCCTGAATTGCTGCAGGCGGAACTGTCTGCGGCCATTACAAACGCTGGACCTCAGCCAAGACCAAAACCTCCTATTCCCACCTTAATCTGTGGGAGGGAGGATGGATGGATGGAGAGAGGAGGATGGCGGAGGGAGGAGGGAGGCAGATCGTGATGAGAGGAAAGTGTAGGAAAGTTTTGGGAAAAAAACTGTAAAGAAAGAAAGGCAGAAAAACAAAAGCAAAAGGTCAAGCAGTCAAGCATTGAGCTGATGGAGAGAGGAGGAAGCGAGCGGTGCACAGGGAGGACGAGAGGTGGGAACCGGAGGGAGAGAAGCGAGGTTCATAGGGGAAAAAGTGAGTGAAGGAAGGAGGCAGGAGGGGGGGAAAAGAAGTGTTCACAGGGGAACCGCCGAGCGAGAGAAAGGGATGGACGGATGAACGAAGTGGAGGAGGAGAGGGAGAATAATGAGAAAAGCAGACAAGGGTGTTGACCAGAAGTCCCTGTGGATAGATCAGAGGTCTCGGCAACGCAGCCTGAAGAGGATGTCAGGAGAGGGGGATAGAAAAGAAAATGACAGAGGAGAGGGAGGGAGGCTGGGGGGTGAAGGGAAGGCAGGAGGCAGGGGGAGGTCAGAGGAGAGTGGGAGGAAAGAGTTGGTGACAAATGAAGAAAGAAAAACTGGGAGTGAAAGAGAGGAAAGGGACAAAGGGGGATATTACCGGGGTGCCATGTGCCGCTTGGTTTGTGAGTCTTGTTCACTACTGTCAAACACACACACACACACACACACACACACACACACACACACACACACACACACACACACACAGATTTAGCTGTCAGAGACACATTACTCGAAATGATGAAATGAGAGGAGATGGCTCTTGTTTTACTATTTTATAACTCTGTCTACACACACACACACACACACACACACACACACACACACACACACACACACAATACACCGCACGGACATTTGAATAATTCAGCAAGTCTGTCCTGGTCCTTGCTGGCTGACTGACTGTGGCCCTGCAGGCTAACGGCACGACCACACACAGACACACACACACACACACACACACCTCACACACCTGTTCTTTCCTTTCCCTTGAGGTGAACATATCCCTCGCCGTGCTCTTTTTTTCTGTCCTGTAGTTACACGCTAGACCTGGTTAGTCGCCTCTTGTCTACTGCACACTATTGTTATTCTGTACCGTCGTGCAGTTTGTGTAAGCGAAGGAGAAAAAATCACTCCCTTCATGTCTGAGACCTTTGAACTTAAGAGAAAGAACCTATAATTTGAATAAGAAATATTCTTCCTGTGTGTGTGAGAGAGAGAGAGAGAGAGAGAGAGACGGAGGGAGCGACAGCAGAAGAGGTGTAGAGTCAAGCGTCTGTTCACCCTGGCGCCATCTTCCCGTGTCTCTTAACACAGGTGGAACCAACCTGCACAGAACAACACACACACACACACACCTTAACGTGAGCTGGGTTTCAGGTGAAGTCCAGATTGTTGCTGAAGCCTTTTAGACTGAGACTGTTCAGAGTGAATTTAGGGGTTTAAGACCTCAGGGTATCATCTGTCAGCTCCTCACTGTGGATCCTCACTGCACAGACACAACATGGAGGGGGGGGGGACGGGGACATTTGTTCAATCTGGGGAAAATAGTTTTGTTGACACATGCAAAAGGAGGCTGCATATTTCTCTCTGACCTGAGGTTAGAAGAGTAGTAACCCAGCCCGACTCATTCTTGTACTGGTCCGACTGCAACGTTGAGGTCAGGCATTTTCCATGCATACATCTGTTGTGTACATCTATTGTCATTGCATATGTATGTTTGTTGAGATTATACAATCATTATTTCAGCACAACAGAGCAGCAATGGCTTGGATGTGAAAGAAACCGTACATATGGGAAACAGCTTCACTTGATGAGGGAACTGCTTGTGTTCAAATATTGTACATGTGAGCACAGAGAGTAGGAGAGAAGCAAAGAGATAAAGATAATAAACTCGCTGACACCAGGCAAAATGCATATATTACATGACAGATATCAAATGATAATTTTGATTATCGGTGGTTAGCACTGTCGCCTCACGGCAAGAAGGTTCTCTGCTGGCGACCTGTCCAGGGCGAACCCCGGCCTCTGCTGCGATTGGCTCCAGCTCCTCCTGCGACCCTCAAGAGGAGAGGCGGTATAGATAATGGATGGATAGATGGATTCTCTCACATTAACTGTTAATGTAAGCCGATGTAAGCGGAAGCACCGAGTTTGTGTCCCTCTGTCGCCCCGTTGTTGTTCCCATGGTGACAGCTTGTCTGTCTACATGGATTACACATGTGTGTGGGCACCTTGTGAATGGCTGTCAAGAGCCTTTGTTTTAAACAGGCTGGAGGTAGATTGTTTTAAAAGTGAAATGTTTGCTGCCTTTTGTTCGGCTGATGGGACTAAAATCCAAACCGAGCACAAACATCACTTCCTCCCTTTCGAACAAAGCCTCGGTTGTAAGATTATTTGTTTAATTATGATAAGTGGAGGTTTTAGAAACAGTCATCACTTAGTTAAACAACTCAATCCACTATTGTAAATTTAAACTCACTGGTTGACATTATTGTGACACTATGCACAGTGATCCAAATCTTCCTCCACCTTTCACTGCATGACCAAACAAATGATGAACTGCAAAAAGAGCGATGGGTTGAAAAGCCCCGTAACAGGAAGGTTGAATCTCCTGTTAAAGTCTCACCTCAGTGTAAATTATGCCCCATGTGCTGTGTAGAAAAGAAGCCTATTTAGATTTTGACAGTGAAGTTAACTTATAGCATCGAGACAGAATATTATAGAGTATTTTTTCGCCCCCTTCCTTATGAAGATAATGTTCGTGTGTGGCCGTGTGGGACGACGGAACAGCAGTTATAACAGCGAGAGTGTAACAGTACATCAAGCAGCAGCTGAAACAGAGTCTGTTTGGTGACACTAAACAAAACAAAGGACGCCAGATTTATGTCCATAGACAGTATGTAAACAGTTCTCAGACGTCCCAGCTAAACACACACACACACACACGCACACACACACACACACACACACAACACAACACACCACACACACATACACATATATACACGTCAAATTTAAAAACGCGTAAACGGCAGCAACAACATTAGACTTTCACACACTCTTATATAGGCGACACATACAGTGCTTAAATTATGTGTGTGAGTGTGTGTGTGCGCATACATGTGCTGAAGGAATGTTACAGTGTGCACCAAGGGAAATCAGAAAACACCCGCCAGCTCCCAAATCCAGAGAGTGAGACTGCATAATTACACTTTTACACACAGACACACACATGCTCACACACACTTGTAATTACACTCTGATACCACAATCCCATTAAGTCTTTCGGGGCCTTTGGGCATTTTCCCATCATTTAACTGGTCACAGTTTCTGGTATTAAGGCTATTGTGAGGGCACGGGTTCACTGGGTCTGACTTTATGTCGTACACCCCGGGGGGGTCACAGGTTCGATTCCCCGCTGGCCCAGTGGCCTTCTTGTTTCTGCAAGTCGGAAACACCCTTCACCCATATTCCCTCGCCCCTGACGGGTCCTGTGGTTTAATGGATCGAGAACAGGAGGAAAGTAGTGAATTTACACACACAGACACACATACACACCAAAACAAAGCTAACATCTATAAACGAGTACCCAAGCAAGTAATTGCAAGGCCTTTTGGCTCTGCTGAATGAGGTTTACTGCTCCCTGTAATAGACACACTATGTGGTGTTTTCAGCACTGATGTAACATAATAGAAAGAGTGTTAGAGGCACAGAGGGAAAACAGCCTTTGAGGTCCTGTAATGGATTTTTTCCCCCCTTAAATTTATAGCAGTATATCATCATGGCAGGGAGAGAGAGAAGGAGAGAGAGAGGAGGAGAGAGAGAGAGGAGGAGAGAGATGTCGAAGAGACAGACAGAGCGGAGGGAAGAAAGTGAAATAATAGGGGAAAGAGCAAGAGGCTCCAGCTGCGTTTTCCTGCGGTGAGCCTGACGGAGATGACACTGGGGCTGATAGACAGAGATATGAAGTCTTGTTGTCAGGAGACAAAAACAGTTCTTCTGGCCATGTGTGCGCTCGCATTCAATTTCCTTTCATCTGGATTTGTGTGTGTTTTCCGAGGAAATCATTGTGTGCCTGTGTGTGTGTGTGTGTGTAACTGCACACACAGTGGGGAGAAGCTGGCAGGGCACTGTGTAAGGTGGTGAAAAGTAGATTGTGTGTCTCTGTCTGCGTCTGTGTATGCATATGTATGTATGTGTGTGTGTGTGTGTGTGTGTGTGTGTGTGTGTGTGTGTGTGTGTGTGTGTACGTCTGAAAGGGAAACGGAAAGAGGACTGCACTGAGAAAACGACTTTCCCGCACACATATGATTTATTACACAGTGCGCACAGTGTGTGTGTGTATGCACGTGCACATAAATAAACCTCCTTACTTCTGTTGTGCACAGGCAAAGTGTTTATATTGTGTGTGCACATGTACAGTGTGTGTGCACTTGAAGTCCCCTGGCCTCTTTGACTGGTGTTCAATTATTATGCTGTCTAAACTTTCTAAACTGTTGTTAGAGTTCGTCATGTTTCTCCTCCTAAATCCCTCCTGTTGTTTTTACATCTCCGTGTATACGAGGGTTAAATAAACAAGACACCCTGTGTGAGTGAGTCAGCTCCAGAGACGAGAGCCTGGTCGCCGCTTGCCCCCACGACACGTCACGTCTGTGGGCTAAACACAATCTGACTCCAGCTCCATATTTAACCTGCGGACATGAGGCTGATAGACTAGCAAAACAAAATGATAATGATGTACGACCCAGTGATATCAGGGCTCTGCTCCTTTGTCGTATCAAGGATGTGTGTTCAATCTCCTGTGTCATCGTTAAGACGACCCTGAAACTGAGCTCCTGTTGCACCCCCCCCCTCTGCTCAGGAAAACAGTGAAGTAAATGGCCTCCTCTCCTCTCTCTCTCTTCGTAGGTTTTCCATGCCAATGTGGATGCCACAGAGGTGGTCCTCAATCGGATCCCGCTGCCGGTCCTGGCCCGCTTCGTGCGAGTCCGACCTCAGACCTGGAAGAACGGCATCGCGCTGCGCTTCGAGCTGTACGGCTGTCAGATTACGGGTAAGGAAGATGAAATATCTTTTTTTTTCCCTCCTGCCTCCTCGTGGGACTCACTTCTGTGAAAACACATGTATTCGTCTTGCCAAGTTTTACACCGGTGATATACTGGCTTTTACAACAGGTCAGAAGGTGGGTCAGAGCGAAAAATAACTCCCTTAGAAAACATTTCCTGGAGAAGAAGAGGAACACTTGAAAGGGTCTTTTCCAGCGTCTTTATTCAAATAATCAAATATTGAATAATTCAGTAATTTGTCCACCTATTAATCCATCCAACGCTCCTATTCACACTTTAATCTACTTTCTCCAAACGGTTTCTCTCCCTTCACACACACACACACACATCACAAGTGCACTCACACTCTTGCCCTCGCTCTTTCATGTACATATCCTCCCTCTATGTCTCCCACTCGCACAACGCACACTAAAACACACACACACACACACACGCACGCACACAAAAAGAAACACTCACAGTCCTAATAGAATAATACTAGAGTGTGATGTGTGGGTGATAACATCAGAGAGTAACAGGCTCTCAGCTTTCATCTGCAGCCCTGGCAAACAAACACGATTTCAACCAGCATAATCAGCTCAATACTATAAATAGATAAAACTTAATTAGACTGTCTCTCTGTGTGTGTG
Organism: Hippoglossus hippoglossus; assembly: GCF_009819705.1. Lineage (NCBI taxonomy): Eukaryota > Metazoa > Chordata > Actinopteri > Pleuronectiformes > Pleuronectidae > Hippoglossus > Hippoglossus hippoglossus. Next base: position 6,197,600 of record NC_047171.1, on the reverse strand, counting down.
TGTGTGTGTGTGTGTGTGTGTGTGTGTGTGTGTGTGTGTGTGTGTGTGTGTGTGTGTGTGTGTGTGTGTGTGTGTGTGTGTGTGTGTGTGTGTGTGTAACTACTTGTACTTCTATCTTTGTGAGGACAACATTAAGAGTGGGAACGTTTTGTCTCCAAAACTTCAAACAGCGGTTCAAAGGTCAGAGGTTTAGGTAACGTTCGGGGTCGGGGGTTGAGATTAGGCATTCAGTTGTAATACTTGAGGGTATAGGGTGAGGGGCAATGGGAAATGTAATATGTGTCCTCTCAAAGATAGAAGTATATGTTTCTCTGTGTGTGTGTGTGTGTGTGTGTGTGTGTGTGTGTGTGTGTGTGTGTGTGTGTGTGTGTGTGTGTGTGTGTGTGTGTGTGTGTGTGTGTGTGTGTGTGTGTGTGTGTGTGTGTGTGTGTGTGTGTGTGTGTGTGTGTGTGTGTCCCAGCTCCCCTGTATCATTATTGGGTTAGAGCCTCTCTCTGCTGCCATCGTGGTGGCCATTGAGAGGGACAGATATGCTCTTATCTAGGAGGGCTATTTCAGCACCCACACAAATCACAATCACACCATAACAATATGATACTGTGCGTGTGTGTGTGTGTGTGTATAAGTGTCTGTGTGTGTGTGAGAGGCAGAGTGATACAGCAGGTAAAGTAGACGGACGTGGCATATATCAGGTACCCTAACCTGTGTTCTTTTCCACAAATTGCCCTTTTTTTTTTTACCCCATTTTAACACCTGAAATTGCATTATACATCACCCTACTTTCCTCACTACTCTCAGCCCTGAGAATCCATTCAACACATCTTTTTGGCCAACTCCGTTCCCCTGGATATTGCCCATTTCTGCCACCGCGTAATGTCAGCAATCCATCATGAGCCCCGAGGAAAACACTGACTTTTTATGCAAACTCTTGACACCTTCAGACTAGTTTGTCCTCTGTTGAAGGGGGAGGACTGAGTCGGTTACTTCAGAGCCAAACAAACACTTTCCCTGAAATATGTTTATAACCTGCAGAGAGAACCTCATGAGGAAAACATATCTGCTATTAGCCGTGCCGTATCTTTTCTTTTCCCCCGCCCTGCACTCAGACGTATTGGCGAGCACACACATTCGCACACTGCCAGGGGGTGTGTGATAATGCCCCACACAGGCCTATAAAGGAGGTCATAAAGCAGTCAGTCAGTGACATGTCATTAACTTAAATCACACTTTTATGTCCCTCACTCGACTTTTTCCTCACTTTCTGCCGATCCCTCTTCACTGTCACTCTGTTTTTTCTTTCCTTCTCGTTCTGCCTTTTTCCTCCGTCCTTCCATCACCTTTGTGGAAAGCCTCCGTTCCCAATCCCCCCCTCCCTCAATCGATCCCACCCTTAAATGTTCCCTATCCCTGCCTCATTCAGCTCCGCCTCGCTCCATCCTTTCTTCTCTCCCACTGTAATCTTTTTTTATTCGGCCCTGCGGCACCTATCATTCATTTATTTTTAGCTCCTTTGTTTTTTTTTTCTCACTGGGCTCATGTAGTGTGTACATTTGTATCAAGATAAATGTATATCGGCGTGATAGAGGCGTCGGTGAGTACTATGTAGGGTCTTTAGTGAGACCCTGTTATCTGGAAAAAGCACAGTGTGTGTGCGAACATGCGTGGGCTGGACATCAGAGCGTGAGTGAGAAAAAGTGTGTTTCAACCTGTGAGAGAGACCTTGACTCTCCAACCACTACGTGCTGGTGGATGTATTGCTTTGTGTAAGTGTGTGTGTCTATGTGTGTGCGTGTGTGTGTGTGTGTGTGTGTGTGTGTGTGTGTGTGTGTGTGTGTGTGTGTGTGTGTGTGTGTGTGTGTGTGTGTGTGTGTGTGTGTGTGTGTGTGTGTGTGTGTGTGTGTGTGTGTGTGTGTGTGTGAGCTTTAAGGGCTCTCCTGCTGTCGTGTCATATCTGGCTATTTCTGTTCGATTGTTCTGCGATCTCCAGAGATGATATTCTCCCACTATCGACTCCCACTGCACTCCTGCATTAAAACGCCTGCTGGTGTCCAGTAGCCGCTGAAACAACCAGATGCGGGGGGGGGGGAGAACCGTTGAATAAACAAAACAATAACATCATTTTCTTTTCGGCTAATCGGTTCTGAAGCTTGCGTTGGCTCATCTTGCAATGGCCATTGCTGCTGCCGTTGTTGTTGTTGTTGTTGTTTATTCTTCATCCATTATTCACCAAAGTGAGGCGCAGTTGCAAACGTCACAACATTAAACTTTCATCTCCTCGAAGACCCGTAGAATGTCACCATCAATCACCGTCACCCTTCACTGTCAGTCCGCTCTCCTCCTCCTCCTCCTCCTCCTCCCTTTATCTTTCACACCCCTTCCTCTCCACCCGCTCTCTTTTCAGTCCATCTCTGCTTGACCTTTTGCCTCTCTCTTTATCTCCCCCTTGTCCTTAAACTCCTCATCCTCACCCTCTATCTCGCTGCTTTATTCCTCCTTCTGTTTCCTTCCCTCACATCTTCATCCCTTCATCTCTCTTCCACTGCCATAATGTCTGAGTCCTCTTCATTTTTAAATACAAATGGTCACTTTGTTTGGTTCCCTTTGTGCTTTTTTGTGTGGGGCTTTTTTCATGGCAACACCATATTTTAATTCTTGTTAGACTAAAGCACATTAAACAGTATCACTTTGATCTGCAGCTTGCTTTCATTTAGTTCTTCTGTTTTCAGGCTCAATTCCCTGTGAAGAATCCCCTTCGGTAGCTCAGTTAAAGTTATGCAGCAACTTTGCAGCATGAAGCAGGAAGGAAAAATAATGAAATGGGTTGATAGAGAGCAGCTCCGAGGGGCTGTGGAGCACAACACAACCCCGTTGTGGTTGTTTTTGTCAACCTGTGAGAGCATGTACCAAGATGATATCAAACGGAAACACCAAATTATTCTTGACCTTAAAGTCAATACCAATCAGGAAGATCTTTTCGACAACAAAAAATCATTAAACCAGGGTGTAGCAAAATCCAACAGTCATTCAAGAATAATGATAATAGTATGTATCAGCCTACCAACCTTCAAATTACCTTAAATCATCACTATAACCATTTCCAAAGCTTTTCAATTTAATATCTCACTTCCTGGCAGCTTCTAATTTAACTTCACATTTTATTTGACAAACTTCCGATGTAGAATTTATCAAATGCCCAGTGGAGATGTAAAAATAAACTTATTTTATTTTTCTCTGTGTGCTGTGTTAGATGCTCCCTGCTCAGAACTACAGGGCATGTTGTCTGGGCTGCTGCCCGACTCCCAGATCTCTGCATCCTCCATGAGGGACATCCACGGCTCCATGGGTGCAGCCCGACTGGTGGCCAGTCGGTCCGGCTGGTTCCCCAACCCGACGCAGCCTATAGCTGGAGAAGAGTGGCTACAGGTGAGTCACTTTTATCACAGCACACTACATGTTCTAATGAGAAAGATTACCCTACATATTAAGATGTTCAATAATGATTTAAAAGATTTTTTGATAAAGCAATTTAAAATGTTTGAAAAATATAATGTTTAAAAATGAAAACTAAAGATGTAACGCTAAGTAATCACTTAAAACATTTCCAATTCTTAATGGAAAACAATCATTGACCATATGGGAAAGTCAAAGTAGGCCGGGGATCTGGAAATTGATCGGCTTCTATGTTGAAAACAGGGAGCTAACAATAATAACTCTGTGTTATAGGTGGACCTGGGTGTGCCCAAGATGGTGCGAGGCATTATCACCCAGGGTGCAAGAGGGCTGGAGGGCAGCACCAGCGCCGAGAACAGGGCATTTGTCAGGAAGTACAAACTGGCGCACAGCTTGACCGGCAAAGACTGGACGTCCATCACTGACAGCAAGACTGGGTTCGCCAAGGTAAGCACACACACACGCACACACACACACACACACACACACACACACACACACACACACACACACACGCACACACACACACACACACACACACACACACACACACACACACACACACACACACACACACACTGACATGTACCCTCATCTCCGATTGTCACTGTCAGTTCTTCCTCATTTGTAGTTTATTTATAGCTGTCTTTCAAAGAAATCCCTCTTCACTCTCTCTCTTTCTCTCCCTCCCTCTTTGTATCTTTCTCTAACTCAGCCTCGTCATTTTCAGTCAAAAAAAAAAGAAAAAGAAATCCATTTTATTACAGCCAAAGCTCTGATAATAATTCAATTTAATTACCTCACTCTTCATTCTCCCTGCCTCTTCCTTTGTGTCCCTCTTACTCCTCTGTACTCTCCCTCTCTGCTTCTTCTCCGTCTCTCCATCCTCTCGCTCGCTCACCCTCTATTTGTCTCTCATGGGTGTTAATTAAAAATGTCTTTCCTGCATCACCACCCAACACTGCCGGCAGTCTTAACACACAGTGAGACAGGGCACTTTAAACTCTGTTCTCCTTCCTGAGACTCAGTCTTAAAACCCTTTAATAGCACTACTGAGTGCCTGGCTTCTTCTCCTGCTGCTTAAAATCCCACTTCCTCTCATCTGCCTGTCGTTTTTAAACGGGCATCCTGGGAAATCCATCATATGTTTTTATATATATATTCCTAGAATGGGGGGAGACAGAAGATCCAATTCAATTAATGAAACCAATATTATAACTTTCACCAACCCAGTAAATGTGTGGCGCAGTCTAGTCAGTTCTCAGCTTGTAATAAATATTTTTCTTTTTGCCAGAGGCTGTTGCAAGCTGCCTCGAAAAAGTGATTCGGAAATCAAAAGAAACACACTCTCTGTTGTTATTTATATGGCACATGTCACACTGTGTTGGGAAACAATGCTGATTAGTGCTGTTGTATGACAAGCGTATCATTTTCCTATTGTCTCACAATGAGACTTAAACAGTGGAGAAATTAAATAACTCGTCTTCATTGATTTACTCCGGGTTTCTGTATTGCTTCAGAGATCTCTGCTGTCTCTATCACATTCTGACACATTTCACACAGGTCAAAGCTTGTCACTCACAGTTTTGTGTCTCACCCTTTAAAGCTCCTACCTTGCAGGCATCAGTCATTTGCCTTTAGACCGATTTTCCTTGTGAGTTCACGAACTGAGCTCACGTATGTGAAACCTGGCAGGAAAACATGCTTTACACTGGAGCAAAGGAATGTTTTACTCTCTAATATCTCTCTGAAGACTTGTAACATCCAGTCTCCTCATGACTTTGCTTCCCTCCTCTTAGATTTTCGAAGGCAACGGCCACTACGACACTCCAGAGGTGCGGAGGTTCGAGGAGATAGTCGCCCAGTACATCAGAGTGTTTCCGGAGAGGTGGTCGCCCGCTGGGATCGGCATGAGGATGGAGGTGCTCGGCTGTGACCTGCCAGGTAAAGAGCACTCTCTTGCTTATGTGAGATAACAAGAGGTTACACACATTTCAAATCACTGTGCACACAGATGGACTCACAACTTTGAGCTCGCAGGAATGTGCACTTGTGCGCGGACATAGAAATTCACACAGATAAGCAGACTAATACACAGTGTCAATACCCACACGTAAAACAAATGCTCTATTAAAACACATTACCCACCTACTGTGATCAATATCAATCTTTTCCAAATCTTAAACAGTATATCACCATAATTATTGTGATATGTATACATATATATATGAATTGTCACAAACTAAACATTAGTAACTGAAATGTGCTGTGTAAATCATGCAATTAATCCTCGTCATCTGCCATGAGTACATGTCTGGTTGTGTGCTTGTGAACGTACAATATGTGTGTGTTTTTTATCCGTCATACTTCTCTGTGTCTCTGTATACAAATATATGTACAGTATTTGAATATGTGTGTATGCATATGCTTATATAAAGTACACACTCACGTGCATACGGCAAAGCGGTGGTTTAAGTAATCATGTTGCTCTATAGGAGATTTGGTACCATGTCTGGACAGGGATTAACATGTCTAGGTCACGGGACTTTTACTAATAGTGCCCAGCTGTGTAGTTGTTCTGTATTGTGCTCACAGCCTATTGTGTTAATAACATGTTGTCTGGCTTGTGTTTAGTGAACGGTGATGTGCATGTTGTGCTTTGATTTTGGTTTCCATCATCAGTCATGATTCTGTTAGAGAAAATATAATTTTTGGTTTTTCAGCTGACACCAGCTGACATGAAGCAGGCTGGTCGTGTGTGTGTGTGTGTGTGTGTGTGTGTGTGTGTGTGTGTGTGTGTGTGTGTGTGTGTGTGTGTGTGTGTGTGTGTGTGTGTTTGTGTGTCTTTATTAATGGGGACACAATACATCCTTGATGTGTCGGGAGCAGGCAGGAGACTGGTGATAATTGGGAGACACACACAGGTTACGTTGCGGTTTCAAACTTAGTCTCAAAGCTCATGAGAAAACATGAAAGGTGGCAGGTTTCAACCACTGTGACTGTTTTCGGTATTAAATAGTCACAATATTATGTTTTTATTCTCATTAAATTAAGACTTTATTCAGAATTAGTTTTTCTTCCACGTGGCCCGAATACTCTATCTTACATTTGGATTGTATAGAGACATCATTCTCAGAAGAAGAGGTTGCTTACTTAGATGATATTCTTCCTTATTTTCATTTTGAGTTTTATTTGAGTGGCAGCGCAGAGAATCTAAAATATCAACTCATCGGCGTGAAACCCTGCTGGCACAATAAAGTAATAGTGAAACATTGACCTTGTCGGTCGTATTCCACGAATGAAGCCAAATCATTTCCCTTTAATGGAGATACATTTTTCATCATATGCCCAATCATGCTGACAGTAACCTCTGTGACTGCACTGCCAGTGGTTGACTCTGTCTGCTCGTTATTGAACAGAACAACATCATTCACATCGTATCTGCAGCCAATCGCGATCGCAGCGCTGATCAACCCCTTGGCTCTCGGGGCTGCGTGATTGTCTGCCGGTCGGCCTCGTCTGTGTCTGCGTGCCAGATGTTTGCCCTCTGGATGTAATCCGTGCATTAGACATGATAACAGTTCATTCCCACTTCACATGATCACCGCGGCGACTGCCCCAGCTACCACCCTTAACACCACCGCACACAGCCACACACGGAGATAATTCTGCATCCCAGTGGCTTAGAGCAGTTTGATTTTGTTCAATTTCACTGTGTCTGGTTTTTAATTGTCTCCACACAAGGGGAAGTGAGGATAACAGTGAAAAACGCATGATCTCACTAGATATGCAGTCACAATCCGTCTGCTAGAGCTATAACGGAAAACAATAAAACAGGAAAGCACATTAAACAACTACTGAGCGTGCTGTGCGTAATGTTTGTGTGTAGGTGTGTGCGCGTGTGTGTGTGTGTGTGTGTGTAGGTGATGTGCATACGTGTGTGTTTGTGAGCAAGTGTTGAGTTGCAACGGAAGATAAAATATTCAACAGAGTGCATCAGCTTCAGTCCACTGAACAAAGCTGTTTGCACATAAGTCACATGCACAAGAAAACGCGGACACATTTAAATCTTATAACTACAACATTTACACACACACACAGAAAAGATACAAAGTCATCCAGGAAAAAAAATCCTCTCTCCACATGAAATCCTATGAGGTTGTTTTTCCCTCCTCTATCTAAAAACTTTCCATTCGTCTCAACAGGCAGCTTTAACAACAGCTCGAGCCCTGATTATTATTATTTATTTTACCAAGCAGGATATGAGGCTACCCCACATTTATGACGCACCCTTGATCCTCTATAAAAACCGTGGAAGTTCCCCTTTTTCCGCCCCCAGCGCCTCGAGCTACATCCCCACCTGTCTCAGCACCGCCCGCAAACTGAAGGAGGGAATGAATGAAGTGATGAATAAATGAGAAGAGACACTGTGAGGCGATCACATGTTCACTGACACACACACACACACACACACACACACACACACACACACACACACACACACACTCACACACACACACACACACACAGTGCGGTGGATGAAGCAATCAGAGTAGCCCTTCTATTATTCAGTGGTTTGTTTCTCTACCTATTTTTCTTAAGACCCAGAGAGAACACGGACCTCTGCTGGTGACCAGAGTCCAGAGACCTTCTTTTCTTTTTATAAATAATAAAATGAGATGAGACTTTGTAAGAACATTTTATTTTCAACAAAAGAAATCTTGATCACGATAGGTTTGTGGATTTCTTTGGGCCATAGAGTGAAATTATGCTCAAACTCCATACCTGGTCCACTACAGGTGGTCGACATGTGGTTAATGGCAGTGCTGCACACATCAGTAGATACCCCGTGGTTTTGTAATGTGTGATAATAAAGGACGGCTTTCAGGTTTTTTCCGTCATTGTTAAAAGTGGCACTGAGTAGAAAACCTCTACCAAGAGCCAACAGTCCACTTAAACTCAGTCAGGCTGCACACACTAATAGAAATCACTCCTCTACGTGTGTCTAATAGTTTACATCCAGACCCATTTATTATTCCCTGAGAAATTGGTGAAAACTTCAAAAAAAATGCGCTATCAAAAGAAAGTGATAACATTTGTCTGGATCGTCCCCAAAACTTAATGGTTTCTGTCTTGTTCCATGAGCCATCCTTCCATCAAGTTTCAATAAAACCGGTTGTGTAGTTTTTGTGTAATCCTGCAAAGACAGACACACAGCAATGAAAATGTAACCTCCTTGGCAGAAGTAATGAAAATGTTCCGTTGACTCTTCCCCGGCTGGTGACAGCCATGGTCATGCTTGTGTTGCATTTTATTAATCCTTAATTCGAAGAAAAATGCTTGTACCCAAGTTGGCTTCCTGTCAGCTGTTGTCATAAATAACAAACCTGCATCATCTGAAATGTTTGGCATCGTAACATGATGGATATGATATAATTCACATTAATATCTAGCCATGCAAATGACTGGTCGACAGTAATACAGTAGTAACTGGGATAAGAATACAAGCCTCCTCTTCTTTTCATTCATGTCTGCAAACCAGTGCTGCTGTATTTAGATTTAAGCAGCATTTAGTGTTGCTTAGGCATCATTTATTCATCAATCAAAAGTATATAGAGACAAAGACAATATGATACGATGTCAGTCGAAAAACCTTATATCACTTAAACACCAGCTTTAACAAACTCGCAGAAAACATTGCTTTTCCATTACCGCTGCTGTATTGTTTTCATATTTCACAATGAAGCGCACTGACCTGGCCTTGGGGCTGTAAAACAATTTCCCCACATGGGAGAGACAATCTCTGCACCCAATTACAATGAAGAAATCCGAAATTACGGATACGGGGGTTGTCAGAGGGGGCACACAATAATATAGTTTAGCATCTCATTACCGCGCCAAACCCTCGGTGCGAAAACAGACACAAATCCAGGGTATTATTGCGGGACTCATTCTAATCATTCATGCCAGCTACGGAGGCAACGTGTAATTTGGGTCTCGACTTTTGGATGTGAGCAGAGAGCTGCCGGGCTGCCAGATTGGTTCATGTTCTAAATGACTGAGCTATCAGAACATCTGCTATGCACTCATCTCCCTCGCTCAACACCCAGTGGTTAGCAGGCAGACACACACACACACACACACACACACACACACACACACACACTAGGGCTGCAACTTACAATTTTTTTTGATAATCGATTAATCTGTCTATTATTTTTTAAGATTTATTGATTAATCAGATAAAAAGCCAAAAAGCCATTTTTCGTTTGCGTTTATTCCTGAGAGCCACACTTTGTGCCAGGTATAATAACAGACCAGACTAATCGATGACTAAATTAGTTGCCAACTATTTTTATAATCGATTAATTTGATTAGTTGTTTCAGCCCTAACACACACACCACCTGTTTGGCATAAAGACAGGGGTTTGTTATCAGTTGTATGTCACGACACACATAGTTCCTCGTCTCCATTGAAAACTATAGTGTTGGGTGGGGAACTTGAGGAAAATAACAGCCACTGACGAACACAGACAGGGGCCAGCAGCTTTGTGTCCAGAGTCACAGCTTTATTCATCTGCAGCTGCTCTTTGAATCAGGGATCTTCACTTGCCATGGGTTCTTACACACTGCCAAGCAGATTCTGATTACAGTTCTTACCCCCTGATTTCCAACAAAACCACAATGATTAACCCAGTAGGGGTGCTACGGTTGGAACACCATATCATGGCTGATGGCGTGTGTTTCTGCTGCCTTTTCAATAAAAGATTTGATGTTAGAAAAGACGGAAAGAAACCTGCGCAGACCAGTCGATTCAAAGGTTAGCCTCAACTGGTGTGTGGACATTTCTTCTTTCTTTCTTCGTCTTCTGGTTTTCGTCGCTTCAGCCCTTATCAAGTTTGGATGTTCGTTCTTTTATATACTTTTCTATTTATAGACATTGGCCAGTGACTGGGTGAGTGTCCGATCCTCTGGACAGCCTGTGGATATACCAGCTACTGTCAAGGAATCTTTTACTAAAATACAAAGGAGGTCAATCTGAGAAAAGACAAAGTTGCATGTGAGAAAGTGTAGATTTCTATGAATGTGAAGCAGTTTGTTGTTGGGAAATCCATTCAGGGTCACATTTTCATGTAGGAAGCAACAAGTAAGTTAATGAGGTTCCATCAATCACATGTTGATGATGCTGGACACGGAAAACACGCACACACACACACTCAAAAACACCTCCATAGTTACTACGACTCCCTGCAGGGAATATTGTTGTTTAGAGGTCTTGTTCCAGAGGTGTTCTGCTGTTCTAGGTTTCCAGCCAATTGTTCAGGTTATGCCAAGTGTGTGTGTGTGTGTGTGTATGCGTGTGTGTGTGTGTGTGTGTGTGTGTGTGTGTGTGTGTGTGTGTGTGTGTGTGTGTGTGTGTGTGTGTGTGTGTGTGTGTGTGTGTGTGTGTGTATGCGTGTGTGTGTGTGTGTGTGTGTGTGTGTGTGTGTCCAACATTGCTGATCGCTTTCACGTGTGTGCCGTGGCTCCTGTCCAGGCGCTTCCATGTGATTGGTATCATGTGTCCTCAGTCCCACCGCTCGCTCTCTCTCTCTCTCTCTCTCTCTCTCTCTCTCTCTCTCTCTCTCTCTGCTGCTCCTACTCCTGTCTTCTCTCGCTCCTCTGTAGAGATCAATGTGATTATATAAACACAACATTCACCAACAGCGACAGCAACCAGATTGCAGGATTTTCTTTTTTATTCAATGAATGCAAATTCATCCCGACAAATAGTTATAGAGAAAGCTATGAGTAGACAAACAACATTATTAAATCATTATTATTAATTGGTTAACTTTTGATCAATGCTGCAGCCAAAGCCAGACTAATAGAACCTATAACAAATAGCTGGGTAGTAATAGAGTAGATTGCTGTAAGAAACAAAAAGCTGCCTGCAGCTGCTTCTGTTATTTAATTTAACAAAGTTACAGATCTGACCCTGAACTTTTATACCAACGGGTACAAACCCATTAGCAGGAACAGAAAATAATGTTAGACAGGGTGGCGGTGCTTGTGGCTACTGCTCTCTGCCCATTTGACTTCCCTCCCATCAGAGGAATGTAATCACTCCCCTCCGTTTCACATCTCAATAAACACAATAGGCCTGAAAATCAAGCACCAGTCATTTTAAACCATATACAATCATGTTGGTTTCACTTCAGTAGGACGGTTCAGTTTATCTTTTCCTTCTGCTTCTCCTTGAGTTATCGCACATTGAAACACTTAGGACTGGGCGAAGGTTCAGTGCTGGTGCCGGAGTGTTTATATGTGTGTCTGTGTTCAAAAAACGCTTGGGTTTAAATATTTGGGTCTGACTCGCCTTGTCTCTGCTGACGTGCCTGTCTCTGTTTTTCTCTCCTTTATCGGTCATTCATCCATCCATCCATCCATCCATCTATCCATTATCTCAAGGCACTTTAAATAGTAAGGTCGAGACCGTACAATATTATAGATGAACCCAAAAGTTCCCACAATGAGCAACACTCAAGTAAAAGTCAACATTAGGGTCGTAGATCCACTTTGGTTTGTAGTCTACCAGACAAAACTCAACCTGCTACCATTCTCAAGATGATTTTTATTTGTTTTACAAGTAAATGAACAGTCTACAATAATTTATATTATTTGTGTTTTCATGCTCACATCTCCTGCTGTTCATTAATGTCTGTTACGCGCCAAACCACGGGGATAAGATGTTCAGAGAAAAACAAGACATGTAAATTTTTAATACATGACCCAAAATGCAATATCCCTACAGTTTAATATTGCCAAAAAACTACTGATTGGACCGTGGAAGCCGTTAAAAAAATATATCCTTGTTCACATCGCTTTGTGATCTAGAAAGTTGTCCCTCTCTTCTCCAGAGGATTTAATGGCCCACTTGCTTAATGGCTCTCGCTTCACATCAGCGCATGTCCTTTGTAGCTGACTGCGGTTCAATGCCAGCAGCCTCTCTTTTTATCATCTCAGTTGTTGTCGTACTCAGCTTGACACTTAAGGCTGTAATTACAATCGCGTACCTTGCAGAGCTTTGTTGCACAGTGGACTAATGAGCAATTCCCTGTCAGTAGTTTTCCTGACATAAAGAGCAACTTCGCCTCTTCTGTCTCAGCTGTTGAGCTCATGGCTCTGCCTTGTAGCTACGCTCTGTAATCGGATGGCCCCTTTTTTAACCACAGTCATGCGCTTTAGTCATCTGCCTCCAATAGATTTTTGCCAGGTTCCATAAACTGGCCTTCCACCGTCTACTAGGTATTAAAACTTGTGGTCCAGTGCTGCACTTAACCATAAAACCAGATATTAGCTGGCTGTACAATGGGCTAATTAGGCATTTAGTCTGGAATGGGTTTCCTGCTGTAAAGAACTCCTTTTCCCTCCCACTCATCTTCAGAAGAGGGAGCCATAATTAGTCGAGCACTTTAAGCGACATACAAATCAATCCAGCACTTTTGGTTTTTAAGTACAGTTTGTCTGATTTGCCATTTAGGTCCGTGGCAGGATTTCAATCCCAAAACACTCATGTTTTCCGCCAGTTCTTCTCATTTGATGTCATAGTTAACATTTTACTTCATAATCTCAGCTTTTTAACGCTGGTATCCAAGTTTCCTTTCACTTGGAACTCGGTCTCTCTCAGCCAGCTTTTTGATGCATTGCAGACAGCAAGCGATGCACAAACATGTACTAGTTACAGCAAAGGAGTTTAAGTGAGAAAGATACGATGTGTTTTCAACAGAAATTCTACTTACAGTAAATAAATACCTGCAGCGAACTACTTAGCCAGTGGTAACACAGCCAGTCGCAGTCATTAAATATCAGTGGAGTCCTTGTTACGGTGCACAGTAAAGAGGAGGGTATCTCGTATATGCACAGTCTGCCACTCAGTCTGCCAGTCAATCACATAGTCATTAGGTAAAAGACCCCCCACCACACACACCCCCCACACACACACACAGACCCACCATGTCACCAATAATTTGAGTAGTGATGACGTTCTCTCTCTCTCTCTCTCCCCCTCTCTCTCCCCCCCACACACACACACACACACACTCACACACACTCACACACTTTGTCAGTAGTCATTATTTAAGCTGACAGAGGTAGATTTATACCCAGAGCTCTTTCCATAATTGAACAGTTTTTCGTCTCTCTGTTTCCGCCTCACTCTGCTCAGTCAGCAGATTTACAATGGGTGTGTATGTGCACACGCATGTGTGTGTGTGTTTGACTAAACTAAACACCTCCTGTTTCTCCATTTGTGGTGTGTGTGTGTGTTTGTGTGTGTCTGAGATTCATGGCAGGTTGCTGTAACTCAGTGGCGACCCACTGCAGTATACAGATGTAATGATTATTATATGTTTCACGTTCCAGTTTGAATCCCCCTGTTCTGAACAGACAAATGATATTAAACAATCCTTATAAGGCAATTTGTTGAAATTATTTGTACTGACCTTTACTTGCTACAGAGATCATCCTCGTGGATGGAAAGAGGAGTGGGACGGTGAGGAGGAGGAGGAGGAGGGGAGGACAGGCAGAAAGCGAAACTGGATTAGATAAGTGTAGAGGAGATGGAGATCGACACTGGAGGCTGACAGGAGCTGTGTGTGGTCACTAATTAGGAAAACGGTGGTGAGAGGTGGAAAGGGTTGGGTTCCCTGCTTCGTGCCTCTCCCCCTCTGTCGCTCTCTCATATCCCGCCCCCCCCCACCCTCCATATAGGGGGCTAATTACAGTGGTAAAGGGCACCAAATTAAAACAGCTTAATGTCAGCAGCTGGGAGCTACTTATCCAATGTTAATATCTAATTATGTGTGTGTGTGTGCGTATGTGTGTGTGTGTTGAGACAGCAATATGAAGCCACTCTGTTTGGGCTTATATAATAATCCTGCATACTTTCACTGTAAACAGACTGTGTAAACAACTCAATAAAGTTATGAACACACACACACACACACACACACACACATTAGAGGAATGGCTGAACCTAGACACTTGAACTCAACGCCATTAGTGAAGGTGAAGAGTTCACGCTAAACACATGACACACACACACACAAATACACAGAGAGAGAGAGAGGGAGGGAGAGAGAGCGAGAGAGAGAAAGAGAGAGGGAGAACGATCAGCGAGTGAGTCATGGAAACATCTTGAACAACCAAACAAGCAGTAAATCTACAATGGTGGTCTCACATTCACTGAGCATGGTGGTTGGGACAGATACGAAATGACACCAGACACAGGGAATCCTGAGAAGGTTGAGAGGAGAGCGAACGGCTGCATGAAAAGAGCGAAAGAAAGAGACACAGTCACAACAAAGAGAGAGAGAAAGAGCTGCGGGCGGACAAAAGCGAGGGACGGGTGGAAATCAAAACACGCCTCTGGGGGAGATGACAGAAAGAGAACGAGAGAAAGAGTTATGTGGAAGAAAATTGCGGTTGTGGTAAAAAGAGAAACAACACTAGATAGGGTTTCACTTCTATGCCGGAGAGGCATAGTGTGTGTGTGTGTGTGTTTGTGTGTGTGTGTGTGTGGAAAGAGTCGGGAGCTCTGTGGTAGCGATGGTGGTTTTGCAAAGCAGAACAGAACCTGGACAGATTTATTGTGACAAATGCAGGGAGAAGATAGAAAGACGGAGGGGATTTACAGAGCAGAGGGGTGGATGAGAAAAAAGAAAGACAGACCTTAAAACGACTGGCAGAGAATCAGAGAGAGGACGAAGTGGCTTCTGAGAATCATTTGGGGAAAGGTTTGTGGTGTCAGGCTTGTGCCACGCAAGCCATTCTACTGTTCCCCTTACGTCAATATATAGACCCCGCGCGTGCTTACACCGCGCGTGTGTGTGTGTGTGTGTGTGTGTGTGTGTGTGTGTGTGTGTGTGTGTGTGTGTGTGTGTGTGTGTGTGTGTGTGTGTGTGTGCTGCTTAAGCAGTCAGGGACATTCAAGGAATCTTAACTAACTGTAGAAAACTGCTTATTAAGACCAGAAGGTCTTGGGGTTACACTGACATATCCCTCTGCTGACGTAGGCTTGTGTGTGTGTGTGTGTGTGTGTGTGTGTGTGTGTGTTTGTGTGTGTGTGTGTGTGTGCACACCTCTGATTTATCTATCATACACTGGTTGCTGCTGTGCACCAAGGTCAGTTTGAGTGCAGCATCTATCATCGTAGCGTCGAGTGTGTGTGTGTGTGTGTGTGTGTGTGTGTGTGTGTGTGTGTGTGTGTGTGTGTGTGTGTGTGTGTGTGCACGCGTGTGTGCGTGCCTGCCAACCTGCAGTGGATAAACTGAGTGGTGAGGCGCAGTGTTGAGCCGAGTGCCAGCTCACTGCCTCGGCTCACTCTGTCACTGCCTGGCTCGTGACAAACTTCAGCTCTAATTCACAGTCTGTACAAACATCATTAGTTACTGTGTAATATCTCAATCTCCCTTTGCTCAGAAGTCACAGCTGCTCGGTTAAGATATTACCACTTTCAGTGCTCGCTGGAGCGGCGATAGAACAAACTGGGAAAGTTTGAAAAGGAGAGTTCAGATCTGATTAGTCTAAGTCCAGTAATGTCTCTGCTTACTAGACTGCATTGGAATAAGATGAGTTCATCCTAATTGTATTCTAACCCTTATTCTAACCTATTCTGTCGACAGAATCCACCACTGTACCTGACACAATGACCCCCACTGTGCCCAGAGTGGAAATGACCACTGCTGCAATGAGACCTGGTAAACAAACGCACACACACACACTCATATCTCCATGATTTCAGAGGTCATTACATTAAAAACCTCAACTTAAAACACGTCTTCACCTTAAAATGTAATGATTTATGTTATGATGACTGGTTCTGTGTCCCCATGAGGAAGACAAGCCATAATGTCACTATGTAAACCACTTTGGAAGAGTAATACCTGGACCACACACACACAGACACACACATTTCTTGGAAGTGCACATGCTGACATATTTTCTTCTCATCCACACACACTTACACACACTCTCACACTCTCGAGGTCAAACTCATGATGTCATCGTGCACCTCGGGGCCCCTGGACTTTGAAGTCTGTTGGATTCACGAGTCCCACAGGAGTCTGTGTTTGAGAGAAAATCAGCTCTCACAGTCAGAGGATTTTGCCTCCTCACACACACACACACACACACGCTGGGAACATCATTTCACAGCTTTAGGTCAGCGACTGTCAGACAAGCAGCCTCACTGCTGGACAGTAGTTTAAAGGGGCTGTATGTTAGTTTATGCTTTTGTCGCACATTCAATGTGAGCATCAAATTTCATTCCTGTAATTGACACAGCAGCATCTTTAAATATGTCTTTGATGATCATTGATGACTTTGGCTGGCTGAGGTGCTAAAGGACTAAAAACACAACAGGTGACTTTAAGCCAAAACACCTAAACTATCAAATGTCTTTATTCACAATCTGTGCTTTTTCGTTTTCTCGTCCCACAGCCACCACTCCATCGCTGTCGGCCGTCTGTGACTTTGAGCAGAGCTTGTGCGGCTGGTCGGCTGATCCTCAGTCAGGTGTGAGCTGGTCCCTGCACACAGCCGGCAGCAGTTCAACAGGACACGACACACACGAGACCCGGCAGGATCTGGCACTGGGATCAGACAGTGAGTACTGATTGGAGTATTTATATATATATATATATATATATATATATCCAGCATTATATATAACCTCTCATACTGTGACTCTGTGGTAATGCTGGTTGCAGGTTTTTAATATTGAACATATCGCATGTCCAAATTGCACCATATTCAACACTGCACTTCCATGGCCCCCTGAGCAATACACATGCCGATAAGATGAATGAGTCCAAGATATGCCAGGTCATGTTCTAACAACATCAAGCAGTGTGATGCACCAACTCAATGGTCCTTACCCACACACAGTGACTGCTTAACTCCCCAAAAAGTGTGTTATTATTAACACAATTGTCGCAGTGTGGTCCCTAAAAGTCTGCTTGGGAAAGGAGACTCTGACCAGAGCCTGCATCGGGCTAATTAAGAGCCGAGCAGATCCCAGCGCTGCGAGGAACCACTGACAGCAACTATGATGCAAGGATTTCACTCTAATCTGCTCACAGGGGCACGGCGACTTAATTGGAGTTTTTTTTTTAAATATTAGCTTTAACAGTTTCCCTTCCCCTAACCTAGTTTGTTACTTTATTATCTCCTCCTTTTACTCTTGTCCAGTCTCCTCTCTTTCTTTCAGCTTTTTTTATTCACAACTTTCTGTCTGTTCTTGGAGTTTTACTTCTCCTCAGTTCTCTTCACTTCACCTCTGTTTTTTCTTCATTCCTGTACTTTGATCACTTTACTTCATTCTCCTTGTTTGCTGCTTTTCTTTCTTCTTTTTCCTCTATTCTATCCCACATTGCCTCTAATGCCCTACAGTCGTCTCTCTGCTGTCAGTCTTCATCTTCTCATCTCTCCTTGTTGAGAAAGTTCGTACTTTAACAGGGTTTAATATTCCATCTTTCTTATCCCCATTTCTTTCCCACATCAGTAAATTATTTCTGTATTTTCACGTCCTTGTCCTCCTCCATCCTCTCACCCCGTCACCGTGATCACCTCGTTCCCTCCTCATTGACCTCTCGTTTCCTTCGGAGGTGCTTTTTCCACATCTGTCCATCTTTAATAAGACAGCGGAAGGCTGTTTTATCCATTACACACACCTTCCTTTGCACTATGCTCTCTCTCTCTCTCTCTCTTTCTCTCTCTCTCACACACACACACACACACACACACACACACACACACACTCTCTTACTGTATTCAACTTACACACCCATAAGGCACACACACGTAGCCCAGAGCGGTCAGATATGTCAGATGATGGCTTTGACAGAAGTGCTGCCTTAGCTCTTAAGCTCTCCCCGAGGCTCCACACAGACACACACACACACACCTACGCACATCCCTCAAGGTGGGACTGTCCGTGTATTAAACACACACACACACACACACACACACACACACACACACACACACACACACACACACACACACACACATATTTGACCTTGCCATCCACCAAGGTTTTCTCTGTATCTCTTGATGCCTTCCAGTTTATGGTTGACTGAGCAGCTCCTTCATAAACTGTGACATAAGGCGAGGCTCGACTTCACACTGCTGCACAGAGTGTGTGATGTGTGTGTGTACGCGTGGCCGTGTGCATGCCTGCAAACACATTCATATATGCAAGTGCGTGTGTGAGTGTGTGTAATTGACTTAGCAGCGTTCCTGTCTGAGCGTCAGACAGCAACATGACGTTAAGTCTTGTTCTACAGCAACATTAGTGCGGCACCCTGTCAGCTGTCTCCAAATGCAAATCAAATCCCCAGCCCTCATTACTGAAAGCCCCCTATTTTCAGAAGAGAAAATAAGACCCAAACACAGCTCGTAAGTTATTCTTTTGATCTCAGGGAGGGCAGGACTGAAATTCTTTACCCTGTGGAGATTTCCATCGAAGGAAACTCCAGTCTAGTCTACTTACTTGTTGTTGTTAGGAATAGTTTAACATTTAAAAGTTAACATTCAATCATGTAAAACTGTATCAACAGTGTGGTTGTGAATGCTGCCGTTCACCACGTTGAAGCATCTGGCAAAGCTTCGTCTCTTTGTCCGACTTTCAAGTCAACTTTTAGATGTGAATCCAAATTTGTCACTACACACTAACACAGTCAATATTTGATTTTAAGCTATTTATGTAATATTTTCTCAGTCTGTGTTCTGATTGTGGGAAGTGACACTTAGCATCTGCATATCATTATCTCCATGGTCATGTGGTAACCATGCCAACATGTACGCATGTGTATTTTTATCTCTAGCAGTAGCCTGGAGATTTATTGATAACTAACCACCTCTGTCTCCTATAGCGAAATATATATATACAAAAATCTATGCATCCATCCATTATCTCTTCTGCTTATACTATGAGGGTAGCAGGGGAAGCTTGAGCCAATCCCAGCTGCCATTGGGCGGGGGGTGGGGTACATCCTGGACAGGTCACCAGCCAATCACAGGGCCAACATACAGATATATACAATACAATATAATGTGTTTATAGCAGCCTAAACACAACCACTCACAGAACTGAGGATACAAAGAGTATTGTGCAGTGAACTTAAAAACTCAGACAGGAATTGGTTTTCTATATAAATGTACTTAGGAGAAATGTCACAGCTTTTATCTTACGGACGCATTATTAAGATGTAATTGAAGTGAATGCAACATAAAGGCAACTCAGTTCAACGTGGCTTATCTTTGAAATTACGGGACCCTGTTTGCTTTTTTTGTGTAGAAGTTACGAATGAAGACTTTCAGGACACATGACAAACAAAGACTTTGTTGATTGCATAAAGACACAGTGTTTACCGCTATAATCAAAATTGGAAAGAATGCACACAAAGAAATGAAGAAAGTGCACATGAATAAAAACAAAAAAAAGTGAATTTGTACATAATCACACAGAATGACTGACAGATAAACCCAGACACTCATGCGGATATAAACATAAACAAAGATGCCTACAAACGAATTAACACTCATGCAAACAGACTGGAACACACACACACACACTCGCACACATACACAGACGTACACACACTTTCCCTCCCTCCCTCAGAGCCAATTCTACATCCCTGCCTTTCCCTCCCATGGAGAGTTGTTAATTAATTCCCTCCCTTTGTACATTCGCCAAGATCAAACGCGGAGAGACAGAAAAACACTGCAACTTTCTCTAACTGTACTTAATGAGCAACGGTAATTTAGGTCCCCGTTTGCATTGCCTCCCAGTGAAGAAACAGAGCTACCTCAACCCAAATCCATTATTCATTAAGTATGATGTGCTGCAAAATCTCTCCAAGGGTTACTCTGTGTTATAGCGCAGGGAGGATGGATAGATAGATAGATAGATAGAGAGATAGATAGATAGATAGATAGATAGATAGATAGATAGATAGATAGAGAGATAGAGAGAGATAGAGAGTGAGATAGAGACATATTGATAGATTATTAGATATTTATGCATCTCTTCCGTTGTTTTCAGTCTTTACCCTTTCTCCATATTTGCTATTTTTCTCGTTTGCCTCTTCTCTTCTCCTCTTCCCTCCATCCTTACTCTTTTTTCCGCTCTCTCCCCTTATGAGGTGTCACACACAGTGTCTGTCCGTCGATAAAAAGACTATTTGCAGCTCCAGCGAAGCTTTTACTCTCGGGCCGTAATAGACAAACTAGACAAACAGCCAAACACAGCAGCAAGCTAATGATTATGGGCCTGTTTGGGGTGGGGGGGGGGGGGGGGGGGTGGGGGGGGGGGGGGGGGGGGGGGGTTGGGACATTATAGTGCTGCCCTTCGTTCTCCCTCAACTCTCTCGCTCTCTCTTTCTCTTTTAAGTTATGTTCGCCCCCTTTTTTCACTCACTTCTCTTTACCTCCTTTGCTCTCTGTCCATCTTTCCATCCCTTCTTTAGAGTGAGGGTAGGCCTTGTGCACACAAACACACACAGCTACACAGATACACAACACATGCACTAGCATTGGAACTGTATTTCTAATGATGGCTGTGCTGACTAAACAGGGAGAGCAACAGAATGAGGTGTCAGCCTTCAGACTGGTTCTGGGCTTAAGGGGGTTATATGTTTGTGTGCGTATACGTGTGATCATTTGTATCCACAGCCATTAGCGGCCATGATGAAATGGCAGTCGTGTTTGTGGTTAAGCCTCAAACAACAGAGCGACGGTGCTAATGCCCTAAACTCTGAAGAACCACATCCTGCCTTACTACATCATCTTGTTTATCACAGGAGTCGAACTTTTCATCACACAAAACACAAATTGTGTTACTTTTTGTAGGTGTTTTGGGTCCAGACAAGATTTTTGGGTCCCAAAATCTTGTCCCTCGCCTTCAAATTCTTTACATTCACATATAGAATGTGTTCATAAAGATTAAAAGGCCACTTATTCATGTCTTACAACTAATAAGATTGAAATATATTACTGATCTTACAGTAGCAATAAAATAATGTGACACTAACTCTCTGTCTCTTCTTCTCTGTTCCAGATTTTTCAGGGAACTACCTCCACATGGATGCCGGCGCCCACACCCAGCGCAAGCGAGCGCGGCTGCTGAGCCCCGAGGTGGGCCCCGAGCAAGGCCCGCTCTGCCTCCTCTTCTACTACCAACTCCAGGGGGAGGCGCAGGGGAGCCTGAGGGTCCTGCTGAGGGACAACGACCAGGAGGAGACGCTGCTGTGGGCGCTCAAGGGAGACCAGGGGCCACACTGGAGGGAGGGCCGCACCATCCTGCCCCAGAGCCCCAAAGAGTATCAAGTAAGTGTTTTTGTACATTGACTGTATAGTCTTTAGTAAAAATGTTTGTAAAGTATGTATTTTAAATGTTAAAATGGTGTTCAGAAGCTAAGTTATTATGTCCATGTGTCTCTCCTCCTCTCGTCAAGGTGGTGTTTGAAGGTTTTTTCGATCACTCGACCAGAGGCCACATCAGAATAGACAACATCCACATGAGCATCAGCATGGAGCTGGAGCAGTGCACACGTAAGTCCCACAACCCTCGTGTTCACCTGTCCGACCATTTATTGATACGTCAGCCAGCCTCCTCCTCTCTGATCCTCTCACTCCTTAACACCAGGCTATTTATGCCCTGTTTTCACCAGAGACCGGATGAGAGAGAGAGAGAGAGAGAGAAGGGGTGGGGGGGGAAACTGCCTCTCGTTTACACACTAAAAAAAAAAGAAGAAAAAATATATTAAAAAAGAAAGTAGGCCACAAACGGCCTTTGGGCATGGATTCTAATCTATCTTTCATTATATCTGCGTCGCTCTATCTCCTTCAGCCTGTTTTCCCCGACACTAACCACCCCACCCTGCAGTTACTTGATTCCCTGCATTTTGTCTCCGTGTCTCTCTCTCATTCTCTCTCACTTACCTCTCAGTCCTCTCTGGATGAGCGAGCAGAGAAAAAGAAGGTGTCGTTCTGTGATTAGTTGCTTGACAGACTCTGTCTCTCTCTCTCTTGCACTCACATACACACAGATACAAGCTGACCAAAGAGGGAGAACCCACTGGCGTTTCCACTTGTAACCATTATGGTTGTTATTTGAATTAACGTAAAAATGCAGCTTTAAATCTTTTACATTTCCTTGTCTGAACATCATTTTGATTCTGTTTCAGTAGCATAGATAGATATGTAGCATAAAGGCTGGCTGCAGTATAGGCCTCCTCCGTGTTAGTGGAAGGGACATGGAGCAAAAATCAATTCTTCTTAAAGATAGTTTATATCATTTTAGGTAGTTTCTTATCACACTGATGGAGATGTTGGAGTGTTTAATTTTTCTGGGAAATTAGGTTTTACTTATGCTAATGGGTCAAACGCCATGATTGACAGCTGAAACTGTTTGTGTATTAACACTACAGTTTAGACTTCATCTTTATATACTGTCTCTGGTCAATAGCGATAACTAATGACTGTGTTTTATAGGAAACTATCACTATGTTATATGTGACACATCACTGACCCTGTGTGCATTGGGTTCTCAGCGCTTCTCACTATTGCAATATCCTCCATCTTTTCTCAACTCACTGACTCAACCGACTCACTGCAACTTTTATTTCTTGTGCTGCCATCCTCTCTCTTTTTTAATCTCTTTTTTAATCTCCTCGCACTTCATAATAGATGTCGCATCCTCCGGCACATAATAAACAGCAGTAAATTTCAGTGTCTGCTCCCACGACCCCTTCAACTTAACTCCATCTTTACTTTCTATTCAGTCTACCTCTCTTCACCCTGCCCCTCACTCTTGTCACCCCATCTTTCATCGGCCCCCGTCCTAAAGTTACCTGAGGTGATGACAGAGAGACAATAAGACAGAGAGTCATCACAGGAAAGAAAGGAAGACCCAGTGACAAAGCAGAAAGCGAAGAGGAAGAGAAGATGAGAAGTAACAGACAGAATGAGAGAGAGAGAGAGAGATAGAGAGAGAGAGAGAGAGATATTCATGAATAACACTCTGCCTCTCTTCAAAACCTGCCAGCCTCCTCTTTTGTCTTCCCAATAACTGTCACCCGGGAAGATTTATGCACCATCAGACTCAACATCCCAGAACTCGACAAATCTTTATCGACACTCTCGACTAACCTTTGAAAAAAAAAGTGCACTGTGCTGCAATTTTGAAATTCATCTGTATTCCAATGTGGTTCTGTTTACACTCGTTACAAATAAACGTTTATCGCGACGCTTTAATTATAGAATCGTGTCACAGTGCACCGAGATTGAGCAAATCCCAGTGATTATATATTTTACACTGTGTTTTATATTACAAATACTCTACTGAGGTCTGGTGCTCAGACCTGATCCTCTTGGTTTAGTAGAGGTCCGTTTGCGACCGATTGAAACTCGTTCTTTTACACTGATTCATCTCAACATTTATCACAGCATGAGTCAATATCATAGTGGTTCTGATAGCGGCTTATGTCCCCTTAAAATCCTTCCAACTGATATGTCATCCCTTGACCATATCTACCAGTTAGTAGCCATCATCAGTAACACTCCTCCTTTTTTCTTCTGTTTTCCAGAGCCTTTCCCTGCCTTAACTCCTGGAATAAACAGTAAGTTCCACTTCCTGTTCCACTTGTGTCTTCTCAATGTCTGTGCTTCCTGCCTGTTGCTAAGCTCAGCTCGCAGCACTGCACCGGCCCTGAGTTCCCTTGTTATCCTCCAATCCTAAATACTACAAACAGCTACAACCACATTTATTCTACTCTTTTAAACATAATTTCCCAAAGAAATCTTGATATGGTTTCTTATTTATATATATATATACACAAAACACATGTATTTTTGAATGTGTAGGCATGAGTCCCTGCATGCTGGGCTTGGTTATACAGTTGGATCTTGTATCGTGAGGTGTGCCTATGGTGTGCAGAGACCCACAGCAAACGACTCAAACAGTTTTCATTTCAACATAAGGCGACGTAGATGACGTCATCACATGTCGTGACAAAGGAATGAAGGGGGAACCTGTGAGGTCGGGGGTTGAATTGCTCAGAGTGAACCAGGTCGTAGTATCTGCTCCTCAGTTAAATAAAAGTAGTTTAGTTGTTATGACCGTTTCAGAGTAGAGAGCAGGACACTTGCTTCCATCCTGATTTGTTGTCAGCATGTGGTGTAAACTCTCCCTCTCTGTCACCATATAAGGAGCTTCTCCTCTTCTGTCTCTTTACTTTTTACTATTCTTCTTCCCTTTCTCTATTAATCTTCACAAAACAGGATAGGTTATAGGAGTAGTGAATCTGATTTATTTTTTACATTTTCGGTTGCCTTTTTGTTTTGGAATATTTTGTATTTAGTCATTTGTGCCCATGTCGATGTCAATTGCATTTATTGATTGTTTAAGGATGAAATTGTATGGTTACTGCACTTACATTCACATAGGTGCGGCATATAAAGTTTGCTAAAGGTGTGCTTACAATTGTTTGAAAGTGTATTGGTGTGGATGTGTGTGTGTGTGTGTGTGTGTGTGTGTGTGTGTGTCGACGTGTTCCTATTGTGTAAATGGATGAAAGACTCAGAGCAGCACTTGGTTTTGTTCACCACAGTTCAATTCAAGAAGTTTGCACGGGAGGCTTTGTTTATGAAAGGAAGGTTTTCGTATCATCGTCATACTTCAGGTTCAGTTGACTGTGAACTTTTTGAACGAGGTGTAAACTCTAAATTAATTTAGACATTCTTTTGATAACTTGATCATTATTTAATGGTACGAGGCCTCACTTTGACATAACATGAACCTGTTGGGTTTTTTGTATCCATGGCAACTACGTGAGTATTTGCTTCTGGCGGAAATAAGGTGGCTGCAGAAAGATTGTTCATAATACACACACACACACAAAAAAGAGATCAATTTGGCATAAACTTATCTATAGAGAAAATTCACACTTTTATTCTTTGTTAAAAGAAAACAGATTTCCGAAGTGAGAGACCTAGAATGGGAAAAAAAAAATATTAGGCTAATTCAGTGATTCAAAAAGTCAGACTGTCTTGAAAGCCACACTTTGTTTTTTAAATCTCATTTTAGGAATGGCGGTCTTCACAGGTTTTCCTCCACTTCCCTCCTTTCCTCTCCAGAAAAGCAAAGTGCTTTCTGCAGCCCTGAAAATCGTCTGTTTTAATCCACTGGAAGTCTCTCTGTACTCTGAGTGCAGCTTTACAATCAAAGCTCATTTTAAACCCTGAAAGAGTACATCTTTACTTTAAAAAAAAAAAACCCGACAAAATTAAGCTCCCTGCTTTTCTTTGAGGTCTGTATCTCTCTCCCTGCACCTCTCCATCCTCTGTTCTTTCATTATTCTTCTCTTCTCTCTCTCAGTCTCCTTTTCCTCTTTCTTTCTTCCTCACATTCTTCGCTTCATTCCCTCCCTTCTTTCTCCCTGTCTCTGCGTCTTCCGCAACCTGTCTCTCATCGGGTTTCTTTCACAGTGAGTTGACAGAGTATTGAAGTTTCAGACAAACCCCTTTAATGCGGGATTAAAGATATCATGGCAGGATTAGCTCTCTCCCTCCACTCCCCCTCCTACCCGCCCTCTCCCCTCTCTCTTTCCACCACCACTCTCTGTTTCGCTCCGGTCTTTCTTGCAATAATGCCGCCTCTCTTATCCCTTTCTCTACCCCTGTAATTTTCCCTCTTCTCTTTCTCTCTCTCTCTCCATCTCTTCTTCCTCGCCACTCGAGTCCCTTCAATGCGATCTCGCCCTGATAAAATGTAGCTGCGTTCCGCTGAATACAACCACTTAACACTCACCACCCTTTTGTTGGAATCAGCCAGTCACTGCATAATCAAGGCTTTGCATTTCTCTGGTCGAATGTGGACGCATGGCATGAGCCTTTGCGTGTCGGTGTGCAGCTAATGCTTGTGACATTTTGCATCAATCAAGAATACTGTGAGTAGAAAAGTGCTGTAGAATGTGTTTAAAGACAGTTACGTAAATCTGGAAGCAGTTTGCTTCCAGATTTTTTTTGCTTACTGTTGATACAATAATGTTATTTTAGTTGATGACTCTGATATGAGCAAGGAGATCATTTTATTTCACTGCTCCAGTAATTGATTGCACCGTAGTTACTGTTGCTAAGGCTGTCAAGCT
This sequence comes from Hippoglossus hippoglossus, assembly GCF_009819705.1. Classification (NCBI taxonomy): domain Eukaryota; kingdom Metazoa; phylum Chordata; class Actinopteri; order Pleuronectiformes; family Pleuronectidae; genus Hippoglossus; species Hippoglossus hippoglossus. Next base: position 6,170,955 of record NC_047171.1, on the reverse strand, counting down.
TTTCAATTCTCGCACATCATTATGATTTTTATAACGATGTCAGATTTACCACACAAGTATGTCCCTGATTTTAGACAGATGTCCATCAGGTTTGCACCAACTTCTCCAGGCAGATCTTTCAATTAGGTTAATGTTAGCCAGCAACAATAGGTTTTAAATATAATTTTTTATATATACAGTATACACTGCTTACTACTGTATAGGTGCTCAGCCAAACATGCTAACTGTTACCATCAAACAGGTAAATAAACAGTTGGCTTTAGTGCATTTCTTACATGTTTTTTTGTTTTGGAAAGGCAAAAATATTAAACTATCCCTTCCACACTCTTAAAATGTTCAGTATCAGTCTCACTACAGACCCACACACAATTTACCATGTGCAGAAATCTGAAGCTTGACAGACCCGCTGTGCCTAGTCCTGGTCATGATGTGACAATAGCTGCCCGAGGGAAGGGTTTAGTGACAGTTAGACAGTCGACAGCTCTGCTGTGGTCTGCATGCCTGCCTCGCTCGTCCACCGAGCCAACCAGTAATGTGTCCTCCTGCCCTCCAGGGGGTGCCATGTCTGGAATGGAGCCCACAGTAGACTCAGTGGTGGCGCAGCCTGTCCCCGCCTACTGGTACTATGTGCTGGCGGGAGTCGGCGCCATCCTGCTGCTGGTCACTGTGACCGTGGTGGTGATTCTGTGCTGCCACCGGTACCACTGGGCAACCAAGAAGACCAGCAGCAGCGGTCATCACCATTCTGTGATGTACCAGAGCGGCCAACATTCGAATCAGCAAGCTCAACAAAACTGCTACCAGAACCAAAACCTCAGCTATAATCTGATCCACTGCCCCGACCAAAGCCACCTGTACCCGGGCACCGGGCCGAGTCCGGACCCCATGCTCACCATCCGACTGGAGAAGGATGACAGCTATGATTCCCAGTGTTGAGACAACTGGACAGTGGGAATGATTCAGATTTATCGGAGCGCTTTTCTCAAACAAAGTGATGAAAGGGTGTGAACCCTCCCTGAAACGAACGATCGACAGCAGTATTCAGTAAATCGCCGCTCTTCGTTGATGTGAAGCTTCACTGAGGAGACACTAGTTCCTGTTGCGTATGACTGGTCTGACTGACGGACCAGGATGTTGCTAAACGTCCTCGTTGGCTGGAACTGGTAGAATAAGAAAAGTGCAATTTCTGATGCTGAACTTTGTGCGTATGGCTCATTGGGGAGAATGGAGGAAATGACTGACTCTGATGAGGGGCTGATAACAACAACAACAACAACAACAACACAGCGCAACTTTTCTTTTTGCTTCTTCAGCCGCACCACAACCTGAAAAATGAGCTGGAATATGAGCAGAACAACAAAGTCACACTCAGACTGACACGCAGACTGTGGACAAGACGCAGTGTTCAGTGTCAAATCCGTAACAGCTTATTTTTCCTCCTCTGCACCGCTCGGGTCTGCAGCTTGGACACTTGCCTGCCTCCAAATACCTTGTCTGACAGTGAAGGGATTTACACACAGGTACAGGGAGAGAGAGAGAGAGGAGACGGTGCGCGCTGCATCAAAAGAGAAGGCTATTTCTTTGGGACTGAATGAAGCTGCAGTTTATTTGTTCGCTGGCCCTTTGAGGGACTGCGAGTGACACAGATTAAGGGGAGAAAAGGGAGCGGTAGAGGGAGAATTAGTGGCGTCTGTCCAGCTGTGACTGATAGACAGCTGCACACATCCAGCGTGTGTGTGTGTGTGCGCGGCTTCTTTGGTGTGCGAGCGAGGAGTCGGCGCTGTGCCTGCGTTAACGCAAAGAGAAAGATAGGATGAGACAAACACTCACAACACTGCATCAAAACATGCAACACACACACACATACCGTACTCCTCAATACTCCCCAAGCCCCACGTGTCATCCTGAGTGTGTTTGTCATTACATCCTGATATGCCTTTTCTTTTTTAAATGTGCTTTAAAAACGATTACCTCCTCACCTCCAGAACGAGGTCGTGCCTCAGGGTGAGATTAAGACGGTGAACGGACTTCACACAGTTTGTTGGATAATCTGATGCCTGTGTCTGTAAATGATCAAATCAAACATCTTAGTATGTCCTGCATACGTTAGACAAACAATAACACAATGATAGATGATGTTGAGTATCTGAAGGCACGGGTATGTTTTCTATAAGTTTTTTTTTGGGGCCCTTAAACTCTGTTGTAGTTTTCCTTGTCTCTGCACGTGCGAGAAAAATATTTATGTGTTGTGCTCATTCATTACATCTTGAGTGTTATTCTGACAGATCCATACTTTTAAGCAGATTGGTCTGGTAACGTATAAAAAAACATAATTGGTTACCAAATTGCCAGTTTTGCTTCGATTCAACAGGTGAGACCAAACATGCTGTGACAAAAGAGAATCTTACTTATGAAGCTTTTTCAGGAAATAACTCATTCACAGCTCGGTTGTGTTATTGATCACTTTATTCACCACAGTCTGTTAAATACCAGGTTCCATTGCACCAATACTGTCAGACACCTCACGACTTTTCTGATGTGTTTTTATTTTTAAATCACGTGTCGTTCGGATGTTTATATGTTGGCATGAGCCATTGAAAGATTTCACTCCAGTGTAACCTGATGCACTTCTGTCACGTTGTTTTACACATGATTTTTGCAATGTTGAGATTAACATTAGCACTTTTCTTCTTAATGTTCATTTATTGAAGGTTGATTGGTTGACTTGATTATTACGTCATTGAGTATTGTACCAGTGGTGAGTTGAACACCATTTGTTTTTCTTTCTTATCTCAATCACAGTAGGTCTACGTGTATTTTTTGATGTGTAATAGTTCAACTATGTTTATTTTTATACTTACTGACAATTGTTGTAAGGCTGCAGTTTTGTAGATTGTGCTCACTGAGATGATCTTAACAGGTTTTTTGGCTTTTAGTTCGGGGTTAGATCCTCCAGTTGAAGCCATTTCGCAACAGCAAATGTGTGTTTGTCATCTAAAGCATCGTGTTGAATCCATATAGGGCCACAAAGCAAATCAATATGTAAAAAAAAAAAATTATTTATTTCCTTTGTTTTGGATTGAGATGACCTGAAACTTTTATTCCGATCCACGCCTGTGAAATAGTCTGTTTGGTTCTTATTTTCCTGACATCTCAAATCACCATCCTGTGTTTTATGCCACTACCCTCGTATATATATATATATATATATATATATATATATATATATATATATATATCATTTTTGTTCATGCCCAAATCCCACAGCCTTTTTTTTTCCTTTTCATATTGTTCAATCCAAACCCATTGTTTCTATTCTTCTCATACCCTCCGTCGCAAATCTCCGTAGTAAAAAACACACGAGAGAGAAAAGGAGAGAGCTAAATCCCCCGGAGGAAAAAGGGCCCATTAAGCAAGCCCCCTTTTCCCTCCAAACAATGCGTCCAGAGATGGAATGAGATGAAAGAAAAAGGAGGAAAGAAATGCTCTCTACATACTTTCTAAAGATAGATATTTTTTTTTTCTCCCTTTTACTGGGAAGACAAACAGGGAGGCAGGTTGTGAGGTTTTGGAGTGATGGAGGGAGAGGATGGAAGGAGGAGGGCAGGTTGTTTCAAACACAAAAGCAGATGAAAGAGGTCTTTTGGCAGAACAGACTGGGTAATGGAGACACACATAACATGCACTGCACACTTATTTCACACACACACACACACACACACAAACCTGTGTAAGCAGAGAATCTAGATTTTCCAATGCTTTTGCACACTGTACAGTTTCTCCACACTCACTTACTTTATTATATTGTGTCTCATACAATACTCTGTTTTGTACTTTAGTCAACAGGCACTTTACTTTTTTTTGTGCTTGCATATCCATTTTCCCTCCTCCCTGGCACCCTCTCCCTTCCATTTCAATCGACTTGCGTATGATTTACACATTATGTGACTCATTCCAGCAGCCCTCTGCTGTAACCCAATCAATGTGGGTCTGAAAATTCAAATACAGGAATGATATATGACAGTATTTATGTTGTGCTGCCCGTGCACTTTTTCTTTTCCATCCACCCTCTCTCTCTCTCTCTCTCAAACTTTTTGCAAGATTTGGAAAATGTGCTGGCATCTCCTCATGCGGCACTTTTAAATCAAGCCTTCCCTCCCTTCCCTCTCCCTTCCCCATCATAGACTACTTTGAAGCCTTTTAATATTTCTAATTAGTTAATGGAGCTGATTGCGTTCATAAAACCCTGCAGTAAGCATTTCTAGCCCACAGGCCATCGCGCCTTTTTTTTTTCCTCTTTCCTCCTCCTCCTCCTCCTGTTTCCTTGAGAAATATTACGAGTGAAAGCACTAACAGGTCCTTGGGCCCCGACTGGCGCTGCATATGGTGCCAAAGAGCCGTCCGTGTCTTTGCCCGAATAAAAGAGCCCCCTTTTTATACTCTCCTCTTTACTAATTGGAGAGTGGAGATAAAATGGGGCTACGGGGAGTTTTAATCTCCTCTCAGATCCACATGATGATTCTTCTCAGGATCCTCGCCTGAGGGCTTCAAGTCGGGATCATTAGAAAGTGGCCGAGCATCTCTCTTTCTCACTTCTTTTTAAAAATGCTGCTTCTTTCTGCTACCTCTCCGCCTGTGATTGAATGTTTAGTCGAGACCTGCAGTGATTTTCTGTTGACTGTGTATAAGGATAATTTAGAGGGTCTGCAGTGAGACTGTATGGAGGACGGAGGAGAAGACAGATTCGATGCCTTCAAGTTTTACATGTTTAGTCTATGACCTCTATCCAGTGAGACTACAGGGATCAGCTTTATGTGGTTCAGCAGGTTTTTAATTAGTTACAGGAGAATCTGCCTGAACAGTAAATTCAGAATAACAGTTTTTCTTCTCACTAAACAACAGGACAAGATCAATTCATGCAGTAAAACTGTTCATTAAAGACAACGGCCAACTCTGTTTAAGAACATGGTCGTGATCTGCAGGCCGCTCTGGAGTTCTCCTATTGCATGCTTTGATATGCCTGTCTGTCAGTCTGTCTGTCCTTTTGATCGTCCACGTTGGTACAGTTGGTACAGAAGTTCGCTGGGTTTGAATCCCGGCCAAATTTTAAATTGTCTGTACGTGTGAATGTGAGGGTGAATGGTTGTTTGTCTCTGCATGTCGGCCCTGTGACCGGTCCAGCCTGAACCCCCGCCTCTCAGCCGCTACCTGGCAACCCTCAATAATATAGATACTTGGTACAGATGAATGGATGTGTTTGTTCTCGTCTCTCACTTTTCGTTTTCCTCAGTTTTGTTGATGTGAAATCACAGATCTTATAACTTGGTACTGAATTTTGGGGGGAAATCTACCTTGATGATGTCATTTTTTTAAATCAATTGAATGAACTGTTTTTGCTGTTTTTTCTTTGATTTCTTGTTCTTATAATGAAGGTTTTTTTTTTAATTAATCAGAACGATTATTTCTTGTTATGAATGTGTTAAAAGCAAGAAAAGACTGATCATTCTGAAACGTGGCCTCGGCGAGGGATGAATTTGAGTCTGATTTCGTTCAAACTCTACTAGACTATTTTAGTCTCACTCAAACTAAATAAAACCCGGAGTTGAGTGTTTATCTGCTTAAGCCTTCATCCCTGGCTTCAGCCACGTCACTGTTACGTTTAATCGTGTGCACTTTCTCTGCCTGTGTGAAGGAGACGCCTCGACTTAATGATTGTCTTTTTGACTTGCGCTGGATTACAATACTATGCACTTAAAGTAAAAAAATAAATAAGTGGAGAGAAACTCTATCACTGCAGTTGTTGCTTTTTTATTGAAATAAAAAAATTGTCCGTTTGATTTGTTGATCCTATAAAATCATCTTCATTGATTTCAAGGAAGTTACCTCATTTTTAATCAACGTGCAAATATTTCTTATTTCACACGCAGCAGGTGTCATTAAAAGGTATTAATCTGTTGTATTATTCACAGTCTGAAGAGTACTGGAAGTCTCTTTATACACACGGTATAATGTGGTGATGTTAAAATTGTCTCATAGAAAAATGATCCCACCGTACTGAGGAAATGAGTCTCTCTGTATCTTTCTTTCATATCTACCAAATTAGTTTCTCACCTCTTATCTTTTGAATATGGTCTCACTTTATAATGTGTTTTGGGTTCCGTTGCCCCTGCGATAAATGGTTATCAGCTGCCCAGATATTGCTCAGTTCTTTTATTTCTTTTTTTTCATTTCTGGGGACTGTAATAGCAATTTCCTTGAATAAAACTGAATTGAAGCAGAATTGAGCCTCCCGACCCTTCAAAGCCTTGCACCGTGGCCTGCCTCAGAGATATTAAGAGGTGATTTAGCTTGTTGAATTCCATTGACTTGGAATAAAAAAGAAAATGTGTTGTGTGTGGGGGGGGAATGTGAAGGTAATAAAGGTGATATTTTTCTATGAAACTGTCTTTGGTGTGGTCTTGCTTTTCTCTGTGGCTCAGGAGGTGGAGTGGGTTGTTCACTAATCGGATTGCTGATTCCTCCGGTCCATGTGTTGAACCCCCCGAAATTGCCCCCAATATACCATCTGTGTTTGAGTGTGTGTGTGTGATAGAGAAGTGCTGTGTGAATGTGTGTGTAAAGCACTTAAAGTGGTGAAAAGCTCAATACAAACGCAGCTATTCTCTCTCTTCCCTCTTGCAGCTCATTCTCTTGACTCTTTTCATTTCTAAGCAACTAAAAAAAAAGAGCATTGATGCTTATCACATAATGAAACTTGCCGGCTTTATGCAGGTGTAGTAGTGTGGCTGAAATGTTTGGTCATTTCCCCTTGATAGACTGAGCACAGAACAAAATGGCTTATAGGAAATCTTTGGCCTGATCTCTTTTTGAAAGCTTCAACCAGATCACTCGCTCTTTGAGCCGTTTGTGTCGTTTGATTTCCATCTACAAATGTAGCTTGTGTGCTGACAACAGAAGAGATGGAGAGATGCTATCGCGGCGCGCGGACTCCGGAAAAGCTCCAGCTTGACTGGATGGTTGAGATTAATTCTGTTGCTCTCTGTCTGTCTTTTCAACAGACCCCAGGCCCATGGATTTCGGAAAAGATCCTGTTTACAACGGCAAGCACCCAATCAATGGCGGTGAGCTCCTCCTCTCCTTTCCTCGTCTCTCCTCTTCTCCTCTCCTCTCCTCTCCTCTAGACTCCTCCCCGCCTGAAGCTATACTGGCTGCTGTACAAGTCTCACCCCGAGTGCAGTGAAAATTGCTCTTTAAGCTGAGGCATGCCTATGGCGCTTCATTTTACTTGTGATTTTGCAGGGAAAAGCCTGTGGCAACAGTGACAATCTCTGGTGTGTGTGTGTGTGTGTGTGTGTCTGTGAGCAGAGAGGGCTGAAGAGTGTGCTAGAGAGCATTAAAAAGTGTGGGTCTGTGTGTGTGTGTGCATGTGGGCATGATAGTGTGTGCCTCCTCTCCTCCTCTTTCATGTTCCCTGGCAGACAAAGTGAGACAGACAGCTTCCTCCTGGGCACCTAGAAAAACATCTGTCTGTAACAATCACAGTTTACTTCCTGGGTGTGGGGGTGTATCTGTGTGTGAACGTATGTGTGTGTGTGTGTGTGTGTGTGTGTGTGCCCGCAAGCGTGTGTTACTATCCCTTGTTTCTCCCTACCCCCTGACAGGTACAAGAAAAGTACTCAGCCTTTACCTCGCTAAACAAGACTGTTAACCGTCTGTTTACTGCTTTCCTGCGCGCACACGTGTGTGTGTGTGTGTGTGTCTGTGTGCGTGTGTGCGTGTGTTCTCCCATAAAGCAGTCTGAAATGCACTACTTAATTGTTGATTGCTTTGTACATGTGAATACATTCATTAAGTGGATTAACACAACTGCTTACACCAAGTAGATGCACACTCATAACACACACCAGAGAGGACCTTTGCAGTAATTAATTTGATTAGGCCTTTCAAATTTAATGAAGTCAGGAGTAGTCACAGAGTTAACTGTTCTTGAATACATCCGCCATGTCGCACACATTTTTCCCTCTAATACAGCTGAGAGGGAGTCAATGTGACTTTTGAAATAAGACCAAATTCTTCTTATTATGTTTGAAATATTAAATAAGAGCAAGAAAACACACACGTACTCACTTAAAGGGATTGTTCAACCTAAAAATGACAATTCACTCATTATCTACTCACCACCATGCCGATAGAGGAGTGTCCACAAAACACTTTGTAATCCAATACAGTTAAAGTAACTGGGGTAAGAAAAACTTAAAATGCCTCCATCCTGCTCCTTAGACATTCAAATTCGACTTGAAACGGCCTCATGAACACCATTTTAAGCCTAAATTAGCTCTATACATAAACTATACATGAGCTTTAATAAGTATTTCTCATGTATAAACGTGTTTTCTAAAGTTTCCTGTTCTCTCTCCAGAATACCTCTTCCCAGGGTGGCCATCCTCCTTTTCCACCCCCTCCTCCTCTGACATGGACCATCCCTCCGTCACCCTGGTGTCGGACACGGATAAGGACAACGCCTGGCTGTACACGCTGGACCCCATCCTCCTCACCATCATCGTGATGAGCTCCCTGGGCGTCCTGCTGGGCGCCGTTTGTGCCGGGCTGCTCCTCTACTGCACGTGCTCCTACAGCGGGCTCTCCTCGCGCTCCTCCACGACGCTGGAGAACTACAACTTCGAGCTGTACGACGGCATCAAGCATAAAGTCAAGATAAACCAGCAGAGGTGCTGCTCAGAGGCATGAAGAGAGGGAGGAGAACTCTGGAGAAAGATGGGGGAAAGACGTGTTCCATGATCCCTGTTTAGTTCGCGGTTTGGACTAAGAAAACACAAAAAAGAAGCACTACCTGCTATTTCAATCCCCAGAGTCCCCTATCTTGTTACCTCCTCTCTCTGATGTCTAAAGGGGAAACGTTCAACCCAGAATTCCCCCACCTCCTTGTGTGACAGGGGGGAAACTTGTGATCTTGATTTCCCCCTACATACTATGAGGCCTCAACCAGGGGAACATCTGACCCCAGTCCTCCTCTACTTACAGCACCATATCTCCTACGCCTGCAGGAGAGAGCCTGCTCGATTCTAAAAAGCCTGTGAATGAATGAAGGAATGAATACATGAATATGAATGAATATAACCCACAAGCCACTGGAATTAAGCTGCGAACGGAGACGGACCAGAGCACCCGTGACAATCTGGACATTTGGACGACAGATGACAGCACAGTCAAGGGTGAAAATATTTGGTGACGCGCTTCTTGATGAATTTTACCCTCGGCTGGTACTCGGCCGAAGGGCAACTCAAATTTTGAGCTTTTGAATGTGTCCAATTAAGACTCAATCAAAAAAACGTTGGCAAAGACTTCAGCACCAGTGGACCGTTTAACATGGGTACTTTTGACTGAAATCAACACATATCAAGTGAATGCCTACCCCCCCCCACCCCCTAAAGAAGTATAAAAAGATATCAAAACACACAACTCTAATGAATCTAGATTTCTAAAGGTGAAGAAGGAAAAGAGGATGAAAAAGGACATTTTCTTTTGTTTTTCATTTTGGTTTTCCCGAAAAGTTTTCTATATATATATATATGAGTTCTGTGAGTTTCAAACGTCCATTAGCCTGCCGTACGGCACACGCTCGCTCCTTTGTCTGCCCTCGGTCTGCGCTTCGTGAAACCAGTGGCATAGAAGAGTAATGGTGACTGTTTTGTTTTAGACTTGTGTTTGTTTTGGGAGAAAAAAAGGTTCAGAAAAAGTCAGCTTCAGTTCGTAGCCGCCCTGTAGAGCTCTTATGTCATTTTTAGACTTACTTTATCGTTGTGTTGGACTCCATGGTCTTAACTGTTACTTCAGTCCTTTTCTATTTTGGCACATTTTCCATGACAGATTATGAGTCTTTAAGAATAGAGAAAAGGTCAAATAAGGAAGAGGACAGTAAATTAGAGGTTTATCTAAATCTAACATGCTGTTATGGAGTCGTGCTTTAGATTCAGTATTCTAGAGTTTGTCTTTGGTATATATCTATATTTTTTGCTTTCCAGACTGTATGATGCCCAAATGATGGACAGACACTGTGTGAACAAAATGTCAGTGATTGTTTAACTGCAACCTATGGATTGCCAAAGAGCTGTGTATGTGCACAGGGGTCTGAACAAGTGTTAGAAAGAGGCTGGGTGGAAAACAGACTGATCAATCACCCTGCCTTTTATCCACCTCTCTTAATGTCGCCCCGTGAATGAAGGACGCCCCAAAAATGGAAGGAAGGAAGGAAGGAAACAGTGACTAAAGGAGGAGAATGGAAATTGTACCGTCGACTTTCTTGGACACACAATTGAGCCTTAAGCTAACTACAGTATACGCTGTATCGGAGGACAGCCATTGAGGAGGGCCAGTGCTGCTGGAGAGACTGATGAACAGCAGGAGAATCACACACACACACACACACACACACACACACACACACACACACACAAACGGAAAGAAAGAGAGAGAGAGAAAGGAAATGGTTACATCCAGGTAAAGATTCATTATTTGTTTAACTAAAACTACCTAAGTTTATACAGTTGCCTGCTGAGGAGAGAGGACCTAAGAAAATATTGAGAGTAAAATATTGCAAGTGAAAAATATTTCGCTTCAGCTAAAAAAAAAAATTGGGTGAAAACTTAAAGGTGCCCTGTGCAGTTTCTGACCACTAGTAGCGCTGTGGAGCAATGCTTTTCTGAGTGGGTCCCCACCCCCTTCACTCACAGTTTACAGTTGATGAGCCAAGAAGCGAGGCTAATTTTCAGCAATGGAGAGGAATAATTTAAAGACTGCAAGCTAGCAAACAAGGATTTAAACCGTACAGGGTTTCTTCCTATAGATCTTTAAATAAACATAGCTGCAAAATTCAAATTTTCAGGTCATATGTTTCCTTGCAACTTTCAATTGTGGCAAATAAAGCAGACTTGTATGGTCGTGTTTAGTCAACTAAAACTTATTTGTAAAGTTCTCGAAAGATCATGTTTCTAATTAAAAAAGAAAAGTCGATATGGCCAACTGATTTAAAGTGAAAACTTCTGGCATTATACGTGATTGCTTTGTGCATCGGGCCATCCGTCCTGACCTGTAGAGTATTTATGCCAAACTCTCTGTGGCTAATTGAATCACAGTTGCAAATTAGCTCTAGTTGAATTAATGGGAGACTTTTGCTTTATGAGCCTTAATGGCAACACAAAACATGGCAACAAAAAAAAGAGTCAAACAGGTCACACTTGTTGTATCTTTGCCTGGAACCCCCGCTCTTTCTTTTCGTCTTTCTCTCATCTTTCCTCTGCCAAGGGCATGTATGGATACAACCAGGAGGCCTATTGAGATCTTGAGAGGAAGTTGAAAGGTGATCAGAGGAGAGATGGAGGGAGGGAAACAGGGGAGAGAGAGAGAGACGGAAGGTTTTCATGTCCATCTAACTGTGTTTTCATTGGACTTTTTTCCAAGTGCCTTGGAGCTCTCTTATTATGTCTCTCTATCTCTCTCTCTCACTGGTTCTCTCTCGACTCGACTCTCTTTTTTAACAGTAAAGGCAGATCAGTGAATACATTGTGAGACACACAATCATCCACACATAAAAAACACTGCACACATGCACACCTCTCTCTCTCTCTCTCTCTCTCTCTCTCTCTCTCTCTCGATTTTAACTTAGTATTACCTCTTCTGTCTCGATGGATTCTCACACACACACACATTCTACATTGAGACATAACTACGGCACTGGCCAGAAAACTCAAACTGTTGTTTGTAGACTTTGTACAGAAGAATTTCTTTTTTAATGTTATTATTATTATTTAATAAAGGCTAAATAACAAATGATTTTTTGGTTGTGGGTGTTCATTTCATTTAAATATTAAAATGTTGTTAAATTTCACCTCATACTGTTAGAGTGGATTATCTGAGATGTGAAACCAAAGCTCATTATGTGCTCGCACTGTACGGTCCAACTGTCTGAAACCACCTGACTGCTCACAGTGCACGTGGGGTCTGTTCCATTCATTTTGTCTAAGAAGAATAAGTGGAAGTTTGTTTGCTAACGATGCTAACAAGGCCTGCCACGATCATCCTGTGCCGAAATGTCCAAAAAACAAAGGCAAACGTTATGTGCCTGACCGCAAAACTTTCTTTTGAACCTACTCTATCCGTGTCTCAGAGCTTTTTCACTGCTAGTACGCATTAGAATACAAACCATGAAGGATCAAAGATCGTCTTCACTTAATGGAGCCGTGAACATGAGCTTCTAATGAACTCGCACACATGAAAACACACAAACCAAAGTGTCCAGGCCTGCTGGAGATTAATTGGCAGATGGAAGCTGCTGCCTATTTAATTAATTCATCTTAAATGTGCGACGGTAATGATGGTTCAAAAATGGTAACTTGCTTATATTGTGTGTGTGTGTGTGTGTGTGTGTGTGTGTGTGTGTGTGTAAACACTATGACAGCAGCTAATGTGAAATCACAGTAAAAGTGAATTAAGTGAATTATTCCAAGACCCAAATAACCGCAGTACAGACGACACCACTTGCCTTAACCTCTGCTCCACTTTACAGTGTGTCCTAATTGGCTGCAACAGTAAAAAGTAAAATGCTAAAGTTTGGTTCTAGCCCGCTAATTAGCTTAGAGTCAGTGATCTCTCAACATCAGCATTTCTTCACCTCTTTCTTCTTCGTTTTTCTCATCTCTCCTGCCCTCGTTTATTCTCTGCTTCCTCGTCTCAACGTTACACCTCTTCTCAGGAGACTGACCCGGTTCTCACGCTTCCTTTGACACAACAACACCCAGTTATACATGATGGGTGTGCACGCAAGTACAGAGGCATCATTTCTGCGCACGCACGCACGCACACAGACACACACACACACACACACACACACACACACACACACACAGACAGCGAAACACACACATGCACTTCAAGCAGGTCTCTTGTGGTTGGCCTTTGCTGAGAGTGTAACCTACTAACACAGATTTTATCTGCTTAGTAGCATAAATCACTGATCATACAAACACACACACACACACACACACACACACACACACACACACACACACACACACACACACACACACACACACACACACACACACACACACACACACACACACACGGGTGAAGTCATTAATGAAGCACAGATGAGAAATGTCTAGAATCAACATCACCAGTTCTTGATAGCTTCCTGTCATGTTGACTCTCACTGAGTAAAAAAAAGTAAAATCCGCTCTCTAATGTTGAGAATACACAACCAATGTTTAGTAAAGTTACGTTTTCTCAATGTCTTGAATTTATTTATTTAGATTTTGTTAAAACATTATGAGAAAACATGAATTAACCGTGTTAAGACTGTTGATGAAATGCATGAAGAGTTGGCATTTTGGTATAAGGTTGGTTCTAAAGGAAGAACAAAGGTTTGTTAAAATGCAAGAGGGTCACATTATGGCAGAAATATGAAAGAAAAAATGAAGTGGTTATAAGTAACTTACTCTATCGAGATCCTGAGTGTGACGGAGTTGCAGCTGGCTTTGATCTAATATTATACTGGTAAAGATTCTATTCTGAGGTTCAGAATTCTTTGATGACAGATCAGGAAAAGACAATTACATTTTGCTCCTTAAGGAAAATAAATTGTTTCATTTTCTCTTTTCAAGTTTTGAATGTTAGATATGGTTGTTGTCAAAGTTAAACATTTCACTAACATTTAATACTATACATTTTCTCAGTGTTTACTCAAATGAAGCATTTATTCAATTCAACATTTTAAATTGTTATAAAACATCCAGCAGTCGCACTGGCTCTCTTTCTGACACACACACACACACACACACACACACACACACACACACACACACACACACACACACACACACACACACACACACACACACACACACACACACACACACACACACATACATATACAGGTTTGAGCAGTTATCCTTATTAGGCCTTTGCATTCACTTCCATTCATTGTGGACAACCTAACCAAACCCCTTTGCCTCATCTGACCGGGCTTTGGACCCCATGAGGTCTACTGGTCCTGACAGGGTCTGTGGTTATACTGGAAAGCGCACACACACACAAAGGCACATGTGGACACACACACTCACGTAGACACATTTTTTTCTTTTCTGAAAAACACAGACCCCTGTCGTACTCGGGAATGGGTTTTAAATGTTTCTATTATTTAAATTTTGATGAGGTTCAAGTAGCCTAATATCAGTGGATGCTTTGCAGTCGTTCCCCTGCTGTTCCATCCCTCCTCTCTCAGCCTCCCCTCCAATTATGGCTTTTCCATTCCTGCCTCTCTGTCTTCTGGAAAACACACAACCCAAATGCACACAGCTCCCACATAAACCAACAGGCAGCCCCTTGTAAATGTGGTCAGTCTGGTATTTATTGGAAGGCAGTAATACCCAGCAGCAGTGTCGACAGTGAGGTGAACAAAGCCTGTGCTGCCCAAAGCTCTTCCAGCTTTACAGGCTTGTCTTTTGTGTGTTTGTGTGTTTGTGTGTGTGTGTGTGTTTGTCCGCAATAAACAAACACATGACAATTTGCTTTAAATATTTCCAACATTTAGACTAATTGTTCTCCAATAAATAAAAACAACCTAAGGGGTCATTTGTGCAAGAAGCTTATTACGAAGCACTGTTACATTTTATTGTGACCACTGGGAGTCATGTGACACAGCATCAGTCGTTTCAAGTACACAACAAGCTCACATTCAAGTGATGAAGCCACAGTAATAATGAGAGGAGGAAAGGAGGAAGTCAGGCGTGAGGCCTCTGTGTGAGTGTTCACATTCGTATGGGTATATATTCATTTGTGTGTGAAACCACTGTATCGTTGTGTCATGTTCCAGCCAGGAGGAGCCAAATGGAGGCAAACAAAAGCTGATGAAGACAACAACTAAACTCAAGAATCAAATCAAAGGTGGAAGTTGGAAACATGGCCGGAGCAAATATGACTGAACTGAATCTAAAACCGTTTTGGATCTTATTTATTATAAACCCAGAATTGCCAACCCTAGCTTTAAGTTTTTTGAAGCACATTTGGAAACATAAAAGACTGGAACCCTGTTTTAAAATTCTCCTCCTCACGTATAAGGCCTTTAATAATATGGCCCCATCCTACCTTAAAGAGCTCATAGTATCATATCACCCCACTGGAGCACTGCACTCCCAGAATCCAGGCCTACTTGTCATCCCTTAAGTCTCTGAAAGTAGGAGCCAGAGCTTTCAGCTATCAAGCTCCTCTCCTGTGGAATCATCTCCCAATTTCAGAGGCAGACACCCTCTCTACGTCTTTTTGATAAAAGTTATAAAGCTGGTTCAGGTCTGTCTTGGACCTGCTCCTGCTGCTATAGGTCTAGATTGTTGGGGGACACATGACACATGAAGCTTCTCCTTCCTCTTCTCCCTCTTTATCACATTAATGTCTCATCAGTACAAGTTACTCTCTTTACTTCTTCCCCCGGAGTCCTTGTGCTTTATCGTTTGCAGATCCAGGATCACTGCTTTGACCACAACAGGGTTAAGGACACAGGATGTTGCACCTTGTTAAGCCCTTTGACACAGATTGTGATTTGTGAATATGGGCTTTACAAATAAAATGAGATTGATTGATTGATTCATGATGCGTATTGCATTAGCTCCTCTTTCCCTCTTCAGTAATTCTTCCACCTCCAGCTCTCCAAATTATTGTTTCTGTTCAGAGCAATTTGGTCAATTAGTCGTTGGCACCTGTTCCCCTCTTATTTCTCTGCTTTCTCTTCTCCCAGCTAATTCCATCAAATTGATCTATTTTAATCATCTGAATATCAGAGACGACGGGCCTGGAAAGCACTTTTAAAATAAAGAGCAACAAATTGAATTTGCACGCTACGCAGTCTCTTACTGCTTCTTATTTTCCCGTTTGTAAAAAAAGAAAAGAAAACATAAAGTAAGCTAAGTGCAAAATGTCTCGTCCTTTACAGACTGTATAAAATCCATTATGGGTTGTTGTTGTTTTATCTCCCTCTACTTGGGTGGGCACCAGGGAGAGAGAGTATTCACGGTCTTGGTGGCTTCCAGCACCCTGCTCTCCTAATGTCTCGAACTCACTGGCTGCATGCCGCTAAATCAAATTACATTTCATCAGACAAAAGCATGTTTTCTCACTACACCAGTACAAATAAGATTGTTGTAAATCTAATCACAGCGTAAAGGTTTATTGCTTTATGGTTTCTGGGTTTTCATGTGTTTGGCTGTTTGCCAGGTGCTACAAAAACTGTGCCTGAATATTTTTGCCAAATTGAAAAGTTACACTAAAGCACTAAAGCTGAGAGGCCGACCTGAGAAACAACAGTCTGTTTCGTGGAACCTGTTTTTTCTTTCTTTCTTTCTTTGTTTCTTTCCTCCACCCATGACTCCCTCCGTTCACCAGTACAACTGGTCCCTGCTTCTCGTTTCTTCTCTCTTCCCCCTCTTCCTTTATGAAATGTTTTTTATCACCAGTGACTTCTCTGACTGCTTCTTTATTCTTTTACTTTTCATCCCTCATGATTCATTTGTAAAACATTTCATCCGTCGCAGCCGGGACATTCTGTTATGATGAGATCAGTTTTCTCTGTCCAGTAGCCTCTGGCTTATCTTTAATGGCTGCTCAGCCACAAACACTTGTGCTTTTAGAGGTGGTTGTTGACATTAAGACTCTTAAACTATCCGAGGCTGCGGTTTTCCCCTTCAGTGACTGTGAGGGGGGGGGGGGAGTGTGTGTGTGTGTGTGTGTGTGTGTGTGTGTGTGTTTGTGTAAGATATGAAGATCCAGCCACAGTTTCAATGTTAGACATTTTATAATAAATGTACAAGTACACATCACATACACACACTCTCTTCATATATGGAAAACACTTGTAATGCACACACACACACACGCAGACACACACCGTACTGTACAGTACACACTGGCATTCCTCCTGCTGACTCCTTGTCCCTTAAATAGCAACAATAGTCCTCGACAGGGCCCCAAAGGGAACCACAGAGTCGTCTGCCACGGAGCCAATGCTTTCATCTGCGTAGGTGGCACAGACTGTGTGTGTGTGTGTGTGTTTGTGTGTGTGTGTATGTGCATGCTTGTGTGTTGGAAGTTCTGGTTCTTGCTGTCACCAGTAAAAGTGCCTCTGTGTCTGTCCTCACCACCACAGCCGACCTCACCATGCTGCAGAGGCTCGTACCCACACCTGTCAATGTGTGTTGGATCAAACCAGCTTCTCTCTCCCTAGTTCAACTTTAATACTGTTCATTGTACTTACTCACAGTCTCAACTGTGTGTTTGGGGCCAAAGTGCCCCCAGTGGAAATAAAGCCTTCTTTCTGTCACTTGAAGTAGTAAAACATTAGCAGGTTTGAAACTTAGTAGTTCATATGACGTGTCTACCGAACAATGCTTCCTTAAAAACCAACGGCCTCAACGGAATGAGGGAAAAAACGCAAAGACAAATTTAATTTAATGAGGATCGAACCATGTCTGCTGGGAATGGGCTGTTTGATTAACCTGTGGTGATGCTGGTTGCAGCTTTCTCTCTGAAACTGTAGCAGTAATTTACCAGTACAGACCAGCTCGGTCATCGGATCAATAAATCTGCACCACGGCTAATAATTAATCAATTGAGGCTCTTCCAGCCGTTATGATGCTGAGAATAAAGCCTCAAGAAACACTTACAAACTGGGGTCAATCTGCATAGACGCTCCATGGTCTTGGAATGACTGCGTTGGTCGTCTTTGTTCTCTGTGCTGCACCATTACAACATTCTCCGGAATAACAAACAGCCTTCTGGCCCTCTGTGATATTTTGTAGTGAAAAATGTCGAATAAAGAAACCAAAGGAAAAAATAAGTAATGATGCGAGTCAGTTCCTTCATCATGAGGTTTCTAATAATGCCTCGCTTTTCCTCTGCGTATGTGAGTGTGTGTGTGTGTGTGTGTGTGTGTGTGTGTGTGTGTGTGTGTGTGTGTGTGTGTGTGTGTGTGTGTGTGTGTGTGCCCTCTTTACCTCTCCAAGGGATGAAAGTCCACAATCATTAATTTTCTAATAATGTCCCCGTGGTTTCACATATGAACAGAGCTCCAATACATCAATCACAGTTTGGAGTGTGTGTGCGTGGGTGTGTGTGTGTGTGTGTGTGTGTGTGTGTGTGTGTGTGTGTGTGTGTGTGTGTGTTATTTGCAGTTATTTGTGTAGCTGTCTTGTGTGAATCTGGGGGTATTTTCTGTTTGTGCGTGTGTGTTTCTCCATGTTGTGCATCTACCAGCGGCTCGGGGCAGTGTGTGCTTATTGGACTGGTGACAGACTGGTGTATTATTCATCAGCTGATGGAGAGTGACAGATGACTCCCTCTACAACTGCATGCATGTGTATCGACGTGTTTATACTTTCACAAGTAGTAAAGAGAATGTTCATATGTACCTTTTTGTGTTTGATGTGGGAGCAACAAAGAAAAAACGAGTATAAATTGAATCAAATCATCAAATCGTCATCAGTGCAACATCCTCTGTTTTTAACCCTCATCAAGAGCAAGGAAAATTACCCCCCAAAAAACTCATTAACAGGAAAAGAAACATAGAAACCTCAGAGAGAGCCATGTGAGGGATCCCTCTCCCAGGACAGACAGAAATGCAAGAGATGCCGCGTGTAACTGAACAACAAAAGTATTTTGTTGTTTAAGTATTTATACATAAGAAATTGAAGGGAGCAGGACGGAGGAGTTATTGTCAGTAATGGTAGAATATGTGAGTTGTATATATCAAGCAGTCGTGTTCTAATCATAGTCCATGATCGGCTGCCACCGCGATTAGGATCCACCATCACATGTCTGTAGAATAAAGCAACCAGCTGCTTTGGCAGATCAGAAGAAGCTCAAATAAAAAGAGTAGAAGTGTGTATTTACTTAATCACTGTTATTATGTGCAGATTCATGGTTCTTTAGGCCTCCTGGTCTCATCACTCTACATATAAATAACACAATTTTACACTTTCAAAAATCTTCAGTGTCAAAATACTACACTAACGACTGCTTATACTATCAGTTGTATTCTTCATTTTGCTGATGATACAACTTTGGAATGGAGTCATTTTAATTTGTGGCCTTTTTAAAGTGAAAGATCTGAATGATTGTCTCCACCTCTTGATGGGGACTAATATCCAGGGACAGAAAGACAAACGACAAAATGCATCAACGCATTGTAAGTCATGATTTGAAAGATTCTACCCAGCGTGGATCCACCTGACTACATCCTCCAAGTCCTTGACATATTTATAACATGAGTCCCTCTCTGCAGGTTGCACTCTGCACAACGCTGGTCCGAACCATTCAATCTGCCGAAATGGCACAAGAGAGGCATACAAGGGGAAGGTCATCCATTTCCTGCTGAGTTAAGAGGAGGTTACCAGACCCCGAACACCTTTTTGCACAGCGTGGTGTGTGTCTGTGTGTGTGTTTGTCAGACACACAGTACATTCTGTGCGCCTTCAAGTGTGTTTTTATGTGTGTGTTCTCCTGTGTTCTGCTTTAATCTCCTCTCAGCATGTAGCTGAGAGTGGCAGCTGGTGATTTTGAGCCACAACTGTTCAGACCTGAGGAGGCCCACTGTGCAGCTGTAAATAAAAGCTCCTTCTGATTTAAACAGTGGCTCCCAACCAATCTGGCCCCCGTACCCTGTGCCTCGCCTCCTCTGTGGGCAGATGTTTGCAGTAAGAATGCTTTGATAAACCCACTGTTCACTACCTGCGGTGAGTGGTCGGTGGACATGGTGGAACATTTAGCAGCTAAAAAGCAAAAACATCTCTCTCACGAGTTGGTGGAGAAATCTGGTTGAATGCCTGACTGAGGCTGAGCGGTGGCCAGTTTGATGACCTGCTATCTGGGGTCATCGACAGGAGATGAATGATGCAAATTTCTTACGTATCACGTGGTGTCATTTGCATCGTCCGGCGCAACTTGGGGTTCAGCGTCTCGCCCAAGGACACTTCGGCACAGAGCCAAACTGCCACAGCTGCCATGATGCTCAGTGTCTACTGGGCAGTGTAAATATTCAACTGTCTGCTCAATCAATTCAGCTTTAAAATGTTGTGTAAGATCTTATGTGACCTGATTTTTGTGGGTCTTTTATTCTCTAATTTCATTTAAAACACAGAATTTTGAGAGTTTGAGATAATCACAGCGATAACACAACAGTAAAGTTATCTTCTACGTATTTGTACTTAATCAATCATCAGTGAAACCAACAAGGAAGCAGATATGTCTTCAATGAACAATCTCTCCTGAAACACTCTCCTCAGCTCAAGCTTATTGTCGAGCTACCAACTGTTCACTAATAGCCAGTGACGCAGGCAGGTCAATGAGAGTATTACAGTACATTAACAATCTCTGACTCAATATATCCTCCTGATGTCATGACATAAGACTTTTTATAGAAAACAGCAGTAGCTTGTTTTCTCTCCCCTGTGTGCAGCCATTGTGTGCAAAGACACACACAGCTGGAGCTCGACACTGTGTTCCTCTGCCTCCCCTGCTGCTCCTCTCTTCTGTCACACAGCCAACACGTTTTACCAGTCTCAGCAGTCATTAGGCCCCCTGGGCTGCCGCTGCTTGTGCCCGACGTCCTGCGGAAGCTCGTGTGCTCTGCCCTCAAGATAATCTTTTAAGTTACAGGCTTACTCAACAAAAAAGAAACAGCGAACACAGAAGTAAGTCCACAAGTAAATGATTCCATGCTATCAGCTAAAAAGATTCTCCACCCATTGCTCACCTGGGTGTTTTTTATTTTAACGCAAGGACGGGGGACCAACTCAGAAACATAAACAAAATCTCATAACAGCAATAAGATATTGTTTGTGACAAAAGAAAATGATATAAAACGGTCGACAAAAGGCTCATTTATGCTCATCTTTAAATACGTACTTGAAACGGGCTGAGCATTCTGCCTGTGCTCTTATTTGTTCATGTCATCTGAAAGCTAACATTACGAGCGGAGCAGTACCATTGGAAATCATGGGGGGGGGGGGGGGGGGCAGTGTACTCAACAGAAAAAATTTGGTTAATAAACAGATAAACCAACATTGCCTATAATCATTTGTGTGTGTGGCATCACTGAGTGTGAGAGGAGGGAGGATTTACCGTCTTTTCAAAGCTGGAGATTTGTTTCAGCAAATTGTTTCGACCTAAATCAGCTGAGAAAAGAATCATCACACATCAGACGCCTCGCCAGACAGAGAGAGAGGTTAGTGTGATATATGTGTTCAATAATTTACTATGGCCCACGCAGGATGTTATAAAAACTTAAAAGGCCCTTGATAGAGATTCCCCACCTCTGTTTTAAAGAAATGCTATTGATACTTTATGAAAACACACAGTGTAATTACAATATGGAGGCTATAGTCCAAACATGCAGCAGTGGACCAGGAGAGTTGTCGGCTGATTGTGTTGCACCTGACTACAATTAGAGTGAGTGCATCCAACACATGTACCACCTGAGGCACACACGCACGCACACACACACGCACGCACACACACACACACACACACACACAAATTTGGATGACAGTGAGCGTCTGTATGTGTGTGTGATTATCCCTTAACAAGAACCACAGGTGGCTCTGTGTGGGTGTGTGTGTGTGTTTGTGTGTGGGTGTGTGTGTGTGTGTGTGTGTGTGTGTGTTGGGGGGACATACATAGAAACCTTATCCCACAGATTATTTTAGTTTTCTTCTGTATCTCTTCTGAATTCATATAAATATATTTTTATTTAATATAGTTTATATATTTTAACCCATTACACAACTTTTCATGGAGTCAGCCTTGGAAAGTAAACATAAGAAATTGAAAAATCAATTTCCAATCAACATTTGAACTGTTTTTCATTTTGTAGACTTCTTACATACACAATAGTGTGTGTTATATTGTTTAAAACAACATATTTATCATGTTTTCTTATTGATTTTCTACCCTTATGTTGAAAACCACAGACCTTACTGTATATGCATAAGAAATATTGTTTTTATATTGTGGTAGAGTTCATTTATTTATTTTTTACTTATTTTCCTTTCTTTCGTCACCCTTGCTTTTCCTCTTCCTCCAGCTCTAAATGAATTCTGTATTTCTCGTCTCTCCCTCATTTCCACTCTTCCTTCCCATTTGCTCTCACACATTTCTGTCTCTCTCTCCCTACAGGCTACGGAGGCCCCCTTTTTTTTATGAGAACCCTAGATCTCAGTCGCAACTTTACAGTGGCTCGATATTATATCATCTATCACTCTGCATAGAGCTGCAGGCAGCATCAGCCTCAGCGGACGGGGAAACAAGATTTACGGCGGAGGACGACGCCCTGCGTGTGTGGTGGGAGGGGAGACGGAGGGAGACCGAGATGCAGTTGGACAGAAATGAAGACTGAAATGTGGCAAATAGAGAAAGACACACAGAGAGACTGAGAGAGGGAATCAGAAAAGTTGTTTTTGGCAGGAGATCGTGTAAAGAAGAGATGGAGGCACAAATAAATGAAGGAAGGAGGAAGAGAAATAGGCAAAGAAAGATAGATGAAGGAAAAGAGGGATAATGAGCTTGAATGATTGAGTCAGAGGATAATGTGTGTGTGTATATGATAGACATAGTGCTTAAAGGGCAATGCCTGGCTGTGTGTCCATTAGGTGTTTAGTAATGACTGACGTATGTGTGTGTGTGTGTGTGTGTGTGTGTGTGTGTGTGTGTATGTGTGTGTGTGTGTGTGTGTGTGTGTGTGTGTGTGTGTGTGTTCCCTCAGTAATCATCTGTGTCAGTGTGATTGATGACTGACCGCAGTCGCTGATTAAACATTTAAAATCTTTCAGGACAGATGAGCGTAAGGGGCGAGTGATGTAGAGACGGTGTGAAAAAGAAAGATGGAGCCACTCCTAATGATCAAATGTAATCTTACAGAAACAGAAATTATTCCTCTGTTAGCATTAGCACCCATGATGTGAGACAAGTGTCACACAAGAGCAGAAAACACAAAAGCAAAAGCCACACAAGGGAAACACAATCACAACAAAACCCAGTCAAGCCCGTCGATGCCTGTCTATTTGAGGTATTACGGTACAGGTGAGTTTTTCCTTTTCGGGTTCTCAAGCACCTGTACCGTAAAACCTCAAATAGATCAAGATATTCAGAGTATAGAGGAGTAAACCAACTGCTGTGGTAACATGTGACTTTGTTCATTATTTAAATTTTTTCTTTTTTCTTAATAATAAACATTTGATTCATTAGAACGAACTTGTAATCCACTGTTGAGGAGCAACATCAAGTCCATGATCCTTTTTGAAATTGAGTTCATATAGTTTCAGTTCAGTTTTCCGATCATACACTGAAGTTGAATGAAAGGATTTGTTTACTTTTTGGGAAATGAAATTAAACGACTGTTGCATTTGTGTCTGTACAATGTATAAACTCTCTGGGGCAGAAATAGCACATAAACCAAATAAGTGGATTTATGGTAAGTCTTGAAACACGGGTTAATTCTTCAGTATTTCATAAACGGCCTCTCTTGCCACGTCAGTTTTATTTATACATCCTGAAATCACCCAACGCAGGAGGGATCGCTCTTCCAGCACAAACACACCTGCGATAGAAGTCATGTTTACAGTTAAACTTCCAATATGTGAAATCCAGGTGTTGCCAGTGCCTCCTGACTGTTACAGCAGGACAGAGTCAAACTGTTAAAACACACAAGAGGCTCAATCTTCTACAGGCTGACGGGGATTTGCAGGTAAATGAGCCCGTGGAGCTTAAAGGGGCAATTCACCTATAAAAAGAAATTCTCCACTAGCTCCAAGTCCAGCCACACGTAAGAGTTTGGTAGTGAGATGTCTGTCTCTGACATGTTCACTGCCAACACATTACAATAAAGGTGGAGTTTTGTGTCAAATATTTAATTCTCCACAGTTTTTATTGGGACTTCTTGCTCTTTCGGGTGCGATTACTTGCTCCACAGCAGAGCACGGTGAGCGTTATTTATTTATTTATCTATTTTTTTAAATGTGGAGGTTTGGATCGCCTTTCGGACACAAGACACTTAAATCTGTGTTTTACGCACAGCGAGGGAGGTGTAACGGCCTCTGCAGGAGAAACCTGATCATTCGGTGTTTAGCCAATACTGGAAAAACAAAAAAGAAGAAGCTGGAACGTTGCAGAGAGCTAACAGGTGTGAGCCACAGAGGTGGAGTGTGGGTGGACCACAGGGAGAAAAGGGAAAGTCACGTTTAAAGAAAGAATAAAGGAGGTAAAAGTTGCCGTGGACGACAGATGGGGGTTAAAAGAAATAAGTGTTTTCAAGGGAAAAAGGCATGAAGGACAGAGGCGTGGAGGGGGGGGGGGGATGGAAAGAGGGAAAGGGGACAGACAAGCAGAGTGTGTGTGTGTGTGTGTGTGTGTGTGTGTGTGTGTGTGTGTGTGTGTGTGTGTGTGTGTGTGTGTGTGTGAGAGTGTGTGTGTGTGTGTGTGTGTGTGTGTGTGTGTGTAGCCAGCCTCCAGACAGACAGTGACTCCACTCCAACAGTCTGGATGCTTGACTGTTCTCAGGCTTTCCAATATAATTCAGCCGTTCCGCCATGTCAAGTTCTCCATCGCGGGCCTGGAGGGTCCGCCACGCCTCCCTTTCTCCTCGCCTCCCTTATATGGGCGTCCTGTCCCCCAGCGGCGCTCAAAGGGATTATTATGTTTATGCCCGCGCTGCTCCACCGACCCTGTGACAGAGAAGAAGAAAGATTGTTCGTGCTATTTTCACCCCGAGCTCGGCGACGGCAAACGACTCCACGACTTCAGTGTCAGACAGAAATGTGATTGTGAGAGTGTGTGTGGGCGAGTGTGTGTGTATGTGTGTGTGTCTGTGTGTGTGTGTGTGTGGGGGGGGTAGGGGGGTAGATGAGGAGATAATGGAAAGATTAAAACATCAAATACACACAAACACACGCTTAATTCTTAGAAATATGTTCATTCTCTTTCTTGCCGAGAGTTTCAGTCTTTGCGCACAATGACCGAAATACGTCTTTTAAAGTCGTCATCAAATAAAAATCGTTGCCCACTGAGTTCGATAGTGTTTTATTATCCTATTCATTTTAACAATTGGGAGATAAAATGGAGTCGAGCAGTGAGTCTGATTTTGGGGTCCTCTCACTTCTTGAATAAAGACAAAGAAAACAACGTCTGTCCAATCCTGAGCAGCCGTTAGAAATCAGGAGGATTTCATCATCTGATCAAGAAACACTTAAACTCCTGAAAAGAATTCTCATTTGTTTTTACCTCGGCCAAGAACGTTGTGTTTTGATCTGTGTTCCTTTATTCGTCAGCAGGAAACTGCTTCAAATATTTCCATGAAATTTCGTGCAGAGGTGGGACATGACCCAATGAAATCAAGTTAGCATGACAATCTGGATCAGGGGGCGGATCCAGCCATTTTCTAAATGTAAGATTTGGCGTAATGAAGCTTTTTGTTGATTTCTCAAGATTGATTCATTGAAAATTTAGGAGACTGATATTTATGAGTGTGTGTAATTTGGTGCAGATCGAAATAAAAATCTGGTCCTATAGTGAATTTAAAAGGTTTCATAAGTGGACTCTTCTGACAAGATAAGATGAGATAATCCATTAAGCAATGTGAGAAAATATACGACTGCCATTCAAGTTAATAATATATTTAATACTTATACTATACTAAATATACCATACTAAATATAGCCATGATCTCTATGATCTCTCTGGGGTTTTTTTATTCCCAGAGAGATCATATACATTTTTGTTGAAAAGCTGAACAGTTTTTTGAGATGTGCAGTCTGGGAGAGAGAGAGAGAGAGAGAGAGAGAGAGAGAGAGAGAGAGAGAGAGAGAGAGAGAGAGAGAAAGTGATGAAAGAGGAAGCTTGGAAAATAAAAAAGAGCAAGAGGAGAAGACTGGGAAAAGCAAAAAGCCAAAAGAAACCAAACGGGTCTTTAAATGAGTGTGTAGAAAAGCGTCCCTGGCGTTGGAGCAGACACGCCCCATCACACAACAGTCGAGACATTAACTTCTCCACTCTCTCTGTTCTCCCCCCCCCCACCCCCCGCCATCACTCTTCCTCTCCCTCCCTCTTTTCCTTCTCTCCATCTGCTCTGCCGCTGCACCTGGCCTCTTCACATTCTCTCACTCCATTTCCCTCTTTTACTTTTTCGCTCACATGATTTCTTCCTTTCTTTCACGTCTCACCCTCTTCGTTCTCTTGTCTTCCTCAATCTGTTTCTCCTCTTCATCTGACGTCTCTCCTGTTGGCATCTCCTCTCTTTCCTTTTGCATCTCTGGCATCTCCGTTTGTTTTATAGCTCCCTTTCTGACCCTAACTCTTCGTTCAATGTTCAAATTTCTTTTTCTTTCAGCCACTCCATTCCCACCCCCCTCCCCCCCCCTCTCCCTGTGTCTCTCTCCGCTTTGGCCCAGTATGAGTGGGCCTCGTTTGGCCACAGTAAGTCAGGACCGCTGGGCGACTCTACAGAACAATCCTGGAGGGCTCTGACACAGCGAGCATATGGCAACGCATTGAGCGAGGAGCTCCACACACACTCAGCCAGGGAGACACAACACAGAGCTCGACAGACGCCCAGTGTGAAGGAATGGATTGTGTCCCCCGTGGCCGGTGGGCATGTCCACCACTCATTAGTTTTCCCGTGGAGAATCGGCATTATTCACAAAGCTCCCTGGCTCGCCTCAGATCCCCACTCTGACCTGAATAGGTGGATGACAAGTGCATGTGGGTTGGGGGCGTGCTGGGGAAGAGTCAAGTGGAGGATTTAGTGAACCGTTGCTAAGTCGATGTTTTGAAGGTCTCAGAAAAAACACCAAGTCTTTATACATCCACACACAATCCAGTCCCATCAATGAGAATAACAACGACTTTGGATCATCTGAAATGCGTCTCGTGCACATGGGAAATACTGATGTATCACTTACAGCCAAAGATGGACCATTGTGTCAATTGTGAACGTGTAAAGTTGTGTTTTTTTGTACTGGGTTGAATAGGATGGGCGGATTGGTATTATTATTATTAAATAAATCAAGAGTTAAGTGAACCACAGATCTGATAAGAGTTGTGTTCAACTGCAAAGCAAACGAAAATAATCGATGAAGAACGTGTGGACGAGGAGCCCAAGAGGAAAAGGTTTATTTTGGACAGGGCGTAAGAATCTACAGCCATGCTAGCATCTCAGCAGGGTTTAGTTTCAGCAGTGTACTGGAATCAAATGTTAACCACGATTTCTACAGGTTACAATGGCTTTGTTTGCTAAAATGAATGAATTAGCACTCGAGTCCCAGAACAGCTGAGGCTTGCAAACAAAACTGTCATTAGTTCTACAGGTTTTTGTTCGTGAACCAAATACTGGACAAATTATGATTTTGTCCCGATGATAGAAAGTCAGTGGATCATTAGACGTCATTAGGATTCAAACACTGGGGACCAGAGGTGTCAGCACCGAGTTTATACTCATCCATCTCAGAGAGGCCGAGGCAAATGACTCCACCAGAGGAAAAGTTGGTAGCTCTTGAACTTACTTTCTTAAAATGTTCATATTTTTACTTTGCAGGCAAAAGAAACATAAACAGTTGTTGTTGATGATTTATCTAAAAATGTTACGTGTTAGTTTTATAATCTCAGGACAGATAAAGGATCAAATGGGGAGAGAGAAGGAAGGAGGACATGCAGCAAACCGCTGGGTTGGAATCAAAGCTTCTGTATGCGGGTCCCAGAATCTTGGTAAAAAATCTGGTTAGTCAATGACCTCATTTGTGTGTGTGCATGTGTGTGTGTGTGTGTGTAACAGTAATAGCTTTGAATGTCACGGGAGTATTAATCATTGTGTTGTAGTAAGGAGTACTTACACTGGCTTTATTTTCTAATAAGAAAATCATTTTTATTCTTGTCACAGACTCTCCATTCCCAGTGTGTTCCTCGCCATTACACACACACACGGACTAAATTAAAAAGATTACTCACTTCTGACATTTTCACTGTTTCCTCCTCACAGCTGCCGCGTCACACTTCATGTGGACGACAGAATCTGCATCCAACTCGGAACTTGTTTTTCTGGCTCTTGTTTTTTTTTCCTTCCATTTGTTTATCTTTTACTGCAACTGACAGGCGACTCGGCCCCATTGATAAAACACGCTTCATGACGCATTACACTCATGTGACATCAGTGTCATCGTCACACTCTGGAGATGCACTGGTTTTGACCCATGTAAATCTGCAGTACATTTACAGTACATGTTGGTTTTAAAGGAAAATCTTTTTCTCTAGGGCTACCTTCTACATTGCAGTAATGTTTTAATGTAATTAACATCAATTTCACCAATAACTCAACAATGTAAGATAAAATAAGATAATCATCCAGCCACCAGGTGGCGATAAAGACTCTCTGGCTTCACTTTAGCCGAGCTGTCATGTTGTCCATCTTTATAAACAGCCTGGAGTTGACAGCAGAGGCAACAGGAAACAAAGTATTAAATTATGATGTGATTTTCACTGAATTAAATCTGTGCACAGTCGAACACGTGTCAGCTTGTGTTGACTATGAGGAACGTTTTCAACACAATTAGGATGTGATGCATTGAATTAAATGAAACACATTTCGCTTTTTTGATTAATGTGTAGCAGGAGTTAGATGCTTTTTAAAAAATGTTGACACACTGGATATCATGGGTTCATACCGCACTGAGGATAATAGCGAAAACACCCAAAGACTATTAAACAGCGTGAGCTAATTTCCATCCAGCAGTTGTCAGCAGCTGCACAGCGAGAAATGAGCTTGTGTCACGTTGTGCTGACGAGGAAACGCTGTCGCTTTTCTACATCACGATTATGGAGGAAAGTAATGCAACAGTAATAAAGAATAAAGTAATCACATTACAACTTTATGAGGCACCTTTTCAAATGAAGGCAGCCTGACACTGGAGGTATGTTTTACCATGATATCCAGACTGGGACCAGTATGTGCAGTGTCATTGTCCATAGGAAAACCTTTTTTTTGTGCGTCAGTGGTAAATTTCTGCACCATCTCCGTTTCCGTCAGAATAACTGTGTAAGCGAGCACATTTGCATATGTAAAATGTGTGCGCACGAGTGTTGTTTGGAGACGCGCGTGGGCTCGTATTAGTTTGAGGAACAAAGCGTTGGGTTTTAACTGGGGCATCTGAGCACAGAAACAAACACATGACAAGGACAACAACACTGTCTTCAAAAAAACAAGCAAACGCCAAAACTTCCACTTCCTCTTTTGTGCTGAACCATCAAAGTACAACGCCTCTATTTCCTGGGAGTGGATACACACACACACACACACACGCACACACACACACACGATGACACAACAATCCACCAAACTTCACACTGACTCATTCTGTGTGTTCTCTTTATGGTTCTAATGATTAATATCCTTTGCTCCTCTTTTCCGTCCTCTATGAAAATCTCTCAGGCTTTTTATCGTCTCTCACAAAAGTACATTTGTCAGCCACTTAAACTTCCCTCGCTTTCACACTTATGTTCTGTTGCCCTTCAAAAGTATTTGTACGTGTACTTAGAAACTTCTTGCAATTTCCTCTATAGTCTGAATTTATTTAGTTTGTGAGGTTCCAGACGTTCACACAGTTTATAATTTGTTCCTTCTTAACAGATGCAGGAAAGTTTCCCATATTTTGTACATTTACAAGTTTATAATATTAGTTTGTTGGGTTTGCTAGAATATGTTTAAAATTCTGTGATTTTGAAAATATGCATTATTTCTCTCATATCATATATTATTTAAAAAGTCAAGGTATGACACATAGATTTCGCATTTACTATTTTTTTTCTGGTAAATTCTAACTAGGTTTTTGATGTAATAAAAACAGGGTGAAAGTTCATCGTTGATTTGTGATTGGTTTCCCACACCAAGATGGCGGCACCTGTATCCGTGGTGTTTTAGCTACAACAACAGGTGGAAGTTGAGACGTGTCGTCCATCTTTATTTACAGTTCATGTAGATGACATTTTATCGGGCAAAATAAGTGCAAACATTTGTGTGTGTGGACCATGGGTGTGTGTGTCATGACATTTTCTCGTTAATCGATAAAGTTTATTAACAAAATGCACCAATAAACAAATGGTTGAAGGTATTTAATGAGCTCTTACTGCACGTTGAACCCTTAACAACATGTTTCAGTATCACTGTTACGTAAATATCTACTTTTTTAAAATCTTTTTTAGATCAAACTGAGTAAAAAATATAAAGAATCCATTTCGCTGTTGTCTCGGCAGATGGTGTCTCTATGGCACCGCCACTGAGATACAGAGACCCTTCTGCATTTAGGCCGGCAGACTGACAGAATTACACTTCACTAATTAACTTGAATGAGGCAGCTCGACAATCTGTCTGTGTGTGTGTGTGTGTGTGTTTGTGTTTACTTGTATTGCTCATGTTGTGGGGACTCATTTTCTGTTTGGTACAGAAAAAGACTTGGTTTAAGGTTAAGGGAAAGTTAGGTGTACGTTATGGTTACGATAGGTTTTCAGTAAATGAAAGTCCACTGAATGAACATGGAAATAAGAAAATAATAACTACATAAACACTTGGCAGACGGCAGTTGCCAGTATCATTAATGGTTGTTATGGGAACGCCGTGCGCTGTGACAGATGCACAACTGGCGATCGGCGTACGGCAAACCACAAAGGACACGCGTGGATCTGGAGGAAGCGCTGGCAAATAGAAAGATGAGCAATAACAAAAGAATAAAAACACAATAAAAAAAAAGCACAGTGGATGAACACATTCACTGAAGAGAATAGATCCCAAATGCCAACAGACTGGAACCAACATCTCAGTCCGTGTTCTTCCACCTGATTACAGACAGAGACTTCATCAACTGCAGACACTGAATCATCCACATTAATATGTAAATATAAAGATTTATCAGCTGCTCTAAAATGTGCCTCTATTAGGAAATACAGCAATAAAGACATTTCATTGGGTTTTACTGACTGACATTTAACTTTATGTGAAGCCATTGAGTTGAACAGAGAGAATATAAAGCACTCAATTATTAATCTGAGAAGTGAATGGATTCATAGATGTTAAAGTCTTAACACTGTTACCAACAAGTCTACAGAGCTGAGAAACTGGACCATGTGAAATACTGTGACGTCAACAACACAACATTTCTTGCCAAGATATTTTGTGATATAAATCAGCAACTTGTTCTCTCTATGTTAAATAATTAACTCATAGTCTACAGGTACAAGCTTGTTATTCGCTGCACTTGATAAAATAGAATCCAGCTGATTTTCAATTAACAGCTTCTGCTTAGCAACTTCAAAAAGTGTCTTACAATCACTCTCACCTTTTACAATCTCTGCTGAAGGTTTTGCTTGAACTTGAAGTTTTGATTGTGGACATGGTAAACCCTCTGAGTTACTGATACCAATATAATCTGCGTTGGTTTTAGAGAGGCAAAGTAAAAAACGACTTTCCTCTCGTACATCACAAATCTGACAATAAGCTCGAACCTGGTGTCTCTGCAGTTTGACTATGGGACAGTGATTATGCACAGGAGGGGATAGCAGCAGCAGCCGAGCCGAGCGGAGTATTGCCCGGATGGTTTCATCGTACTGAACAGTTTCCAGCAACAAGCACAAAAACTACAGAAGGTCCAGAGGGAAAACTTGACTCATGTACCACCTGTGCTGCTTGAAGCTGAATGTACAGTATGTACCAAGGTGGACTGGATTTATATTGAACTCATAGTTTGAAACCTGTTATAGGAATGTGATCACCTGCTCATAAAAGCTAGAACTAGTGGTCACACACTATATTTACAGTTAGTTTGATCTTTTAATGAAAGTACGAGCTTGAAACCAGAGAAGTTACTAGGTTTGTTATTTTATTAACACAAACAGATGGAAAATGTGTTGACATCAACAGTTGTGTTAAAAATAAATAGTCAATTAGTGTCAATGTGTTGAGGTAACCATCACTTGAATGCATGTGTTCCTATTGTCACATTATGTTTTTAAATAGAAACACAGGCATAAGATATACACACACACACTGCTGGTTTTGTTGTTGTACAAGCTATGTTGTACTATCATTCTGTCTTTTGGTTCGGCCGCCCGTCTGTAATGAAAAATCTGTGATAGAAATTTAAATTAATTAATAACAAAGTCAATCAGGCGACTTGTCAACTGGCAAAAAAAACAAATCAAAAATCAGTTTGAGTTGTTTACCAAATGAAGCGAACGTGAGAGATGTGTCTTTTCCACTTTTCCAGATGTGCTGCTCGTCTCTGTTTTATTTCCCTGTGGACCGAACATCTCCGGACTGAACCTGCCGTGGAACAAACATCACCTCAGGCTGTGTCGACGACGACTTGCTGTAACAGTGGATGTACACAGTCACTGTTTGTGTCCCACTTGCAGAGCTCCACTCCTCTGGAGCTTCACATCTTCCTTGTTAGTGCTCACTAACGACTCCAAGATGTCAGCGCGGCTCTGAAATCATTCATATACTGTAACGCTCCAGCCTAACAAGGTACAACGCAGCAATCTGGACCTTATAATTTGATCGTGTGCGACATCAGTTCCAATACTTTCATCAGGTGCTAATGATCAGAGAGCGGCAGGGTGAGCTCTTATTGGTCGGTGCCTGAGGAAGAACTGAGTATTATAGAGGAGAAGACGAGATGATGAGAGTCAGTGTGCAGCATAATCTATTTGTGTGTGTGTATTCAAGTGTGTGCACACAAGCCAGGTGTTTGTGTGTCTGTGTGTGTGTGTGTGTGTTGGCTTGGTGATGTGCAGTCCCGTCGGCATGTGGGATGATTGGCAGCGCCTGTTTGGGCATTGTTGATAACACACAGGAGGGCAACTGCCACAGATGAGCTCTGTCAAGCTGTCTGCCTGTCAGACACCCACACACACTCTCCTCTCTCTCCTGCTCACATCAGCGCGCACACACACACACACACACACACACACACACACGTGCACGCACACCAACCTACAACTTCATTTCTTTCCCGTTCACTCTTGCACTGGCTCTTATTTGTGTTAAACACACATAATGGCTCCGTCCGCTCTTAAACACACACTTCTCACAGGCCTAGAACCCCCCCTCTGTAGGCACACGCACACACACACACACACACACACACACACACACACACACACCTGTCAGCCCTGCCCGTGGCCAGCCATTGAACCTGGTTTCCTGATAAGAGCAACAACAGTCCTCTCCTCTGCAGGGAGAGACTGTCTCATTCATATGCATTTCATTTCTTGATGTGTTGGGGAATCTCTGTCACTTGTTTGTCACTGTGGACGGCTTGAAAAGACCGGGCTGACATTTGAAGGGGCCACATTTCAATACAGCAGTTGGAAATGGCACCGGAGAGCGCGGCCATATTTGTATTGTCTGTGGCATGAAGCTGGAGTTTCACTTGAAAGAGGAAGAATTACCTCAGGGAGACTCCCCCACTTTGTTACTGACGTCTTTTGTCCTCACCTGAAACAAAACAGAGGCAGGAGCTCCGGATATTTATGATATATGTATAATAAATCAGATTTTTTTTTGCAGAGTCATGTTTGGTTTTGAAAGCTGCTGAAAAACAATTTCCTCCTGCTGTTCGGGGCCGGCACTGAATGATGGAACAGAAAAACGTTGATGAAGTGAAGTGGCAATTTGCTCACGAGGCTGTGGTTTCTAAATAACTAGTAGAACATAGGTACCAGGGGTGGATCCAGAGGTGGGGTCATGGGGGCACTGGCCCCTCGTCTGGATCCAGAGGTGGGGCCATGGGGGCACCGGCCCCACCTCTGGATCCGCCCCTGTATCTGATTGGACCCTGAAATGCCCCTGTGCTGTCAGTAGTCTAAAAACAACGAGTCACTTATTAACAATACAAACAATAATTATGACAATTTGTTAAGAACTTTAATTGAAGCTGTTTTGAACACGGAACGATTTTCACTGATGTGTGGCTTCGAATCAAAGCTATGGAGCTAACAGTAAACAAGGAAGTGTAGTTAGCATGTGTGTGTGTGTGTGTGTGTGTGTGTGTGTGTGTGTGGAACCAACCACGTCCAGATCTGTGTGTGGTTGCTTCAGTCCAGCTGACTGCTGCGTAACAGGCAACACACAATACTGAGTACATGACACATTAATAATTTGCTTTTCATAAAGAGAGACACTCTGCTGACATGGAAACTGCCAATTAAGCACTGTGGTCTGCATGGGGTCTGTTTGTGTGTGTGTGTGTGTGTGTGCCACTGAATGAGAGAGAGGGCATTGTAGTTGTGTGTATGTGTGTGTGAGTTCTTGAATGAATAATGAGGCTTTTTACTGAATCTGGCATATCTCTCCCTCTCTCACACACTCTCTCACACACACACACCTACAGTACACACTTACTCAGAGCCCTTTAGGGATCAGTTACCATTCACTCATGTCTTTATCATCTCAAAGCTTCAGCCTCCTTTACGCAGCTTGTTGAAAGTGGGAATGTTTCACCTACATTCTGCTTTTCTTGTTGTTGTTCCACCTTCAGGTCCAAACTGCAGAGATGTGTTTTCTAAAATCAGGGGCAACGATATCCTGGCTCGGTTTGGTTCGGTGTAAACAAGCAAGGGCGGGATAAAAAGAGGTCTTATCATAAATCGAGCAGGATCATTGTATAGACGGAGGATTCTTCCTTTTAAGGAGCCTCAACAAAACACACACACACACACACACAATTCTGTTTTTCAATACAATGTCGGCTATGTTGTTTCGTATTTGCTACTTTAGGAGATATCATCCACTGTCATAGTATTTTAGTAAGAAAGGGATGTATTGCATTTTCATATCCAGATGCTCGACCATTAGTTTGTCTTTTTTGGGATGAAACTTTTCATCAAGGTCAGTTTATTGTGGAGAAACAGGAAACTTCACAGTCACAACAGAGATAGTGATGGAGACAGATGCGAGGGCAGGAGGAGAGAACGTTTCATCAGCCTCAGGATTTTACCCAGACTGAGAACCTGTTTTAATTAGGAACAAAAAAAACAACAACAAAAACTCCACTAGATACAGATTGTCATTTTTTTCCTAACTCAGATTCAACAGATGAAAAAATAATTTGATCGTACGTGTCCAAAAATAATCTTTTGATTTTCTATCTCATGAGTAATTTCCATCCTTAGTTTTCTTTGGAACACAGAAACGAACATGTGCTCATGTTCATCATCTTTCCGGTGCAGGAAATCATGTGCTGCAGTAAGTGGTGGGAAAAACAACAAAAAAACGGTGTGTGAGTTTTGAAGTGAAAGACATTCAGATATAAATACATATAATACATTTTTAAAAAGTACATTCTATGAGCTATGACATATTCAAAAAATACCACAAGTCACAACTGGGCAACTCAAAAGCTTTTTAGAGAATTTGTTGTGAATTCATGAATAACATTAGAGTCTTGTTAATGGCCTCTCATGGCCTCAGTACAATGGCCCCACGTGAAGGCACCTGTCTTATGTAAATAACATACAAACAACCCACCAACCTCTGGTGAGTTATTACTGCAAAACAGATGCACTCAGGTTGGAAATAATGACATTTTTACTGTTTCTTTTACAGATTTCATGACGACTGAACTGTAAAAAACCTTCACTTCTGATCATTTGTTTCTTGTTCATATCCTCTGCTGATCTTTATGGGGTTAATACTGTAAATCAGGCAACTGGTCATCAAGTCTTTAAACAAGGGTGATGGTTTAACCAGAAATACAGATGTAGCAGTTCTATTATCCAACTTCAAAGAATATGAAAAAGTGAGAGGGGACATGTAATATTTGCTTTTTCGATGGATCTGAGACATCAGGGCACGGTCCCGGTGCCAAATCCCCGTGAATCCACCCGGGGCTTTGAGCATGCTTAAGCAATCATGACCTGGCATAAGGTCCGTGTACGTAATCAATTATTGGTTTGGAAGGTGGAGGGAAAGTCAGACCATCTGCTGAGGGGAGCAGTCTTGGCTGAGTTATTGAGCTGTGGGCCGTTCTCTCGTTTTTAATAATGGTCCAAGTAAGTATTGCTCTGTAACGTGGACCAGTCACAGTCATTCAATTTCTCATGACGATTCAGAAACTGCAGCAGAGTCTTTGCTTTCACTGAGGTGCTGAGTGAAGGTTGTGTAATGTGACGTGACCACGAGGGATCCTGACCGAATCAAGTCCGGTGCTTATGAGACAAGAACATCAGCTCTGAGGTCCTGGTTAGGGTTAGAAGTAAGATGTGAATTGAGGTTAGGTTAAGGTTTTGATTAGGCCAGACAAACATGTGTGCGTTTGTGTGTGTGAGTATGTGTGTGTGAGTAATCTCTATCCTCCAGCTCCTTGTTCTCCTCTTCCTCCAAAGACATGCGCTCAACCCGACATGAGGAGCAACACAAACAAGCTTCCACATCACGATAGAATCAGAGGATTATTGGACTTCCTGGTATAGAGGTGCAGAAAATCATTATTAACAATAAGACATGAATAAATGCATGGTTGTCTTAATTTCTTATCAACGAAGAAAACAACAAGTACTGCCAGTGCCAGCTAACTCATTGTTAATGTCGATGAATGGTGGTTAAAGGTCCAGTGTGTAAGATTTATTGGCAGAAATTGAATATAAAATAATCCTAGTGATGTTTTCACGTGTTTCATCAAAATTTTACAAATTGTTTTCTTTATCTGAGAATGGTTCCTTTATTTTGAAATACTTAATATCAACATCAGGAGCGGGTCCTCTCTACGGAGGCCGCCATGTTTTTTACAGTAGCCTCAACTGGACAAACTAAACACCTTTTGAGTTTTTATGACAACTAAAGGCTGCCCCAGGTTCTCTTTAATGTACATTGACCTTATAACTAACCAGCCGACCTTCCTATGTTCTACAGAAGTTGCAAAGTTAGCCATAGTAAATTAAAGTGTGCCATATTTGTTTTATTGTACCATCACCAGTTGGTTTGTTCATGACTAGCACTTTTTAAAATCAATTTCATCACAGTATTGGACGCATCATTCACAGGAGCTTGGGATACGATTCTATGCAGTTTATTTTTATTCTTTTATTTTGGCTCTGGGTTCGTTACTGGAGCTGAGGCCAGCAGCTTGAAGTGATATGGCTCAGGACCACCATGGTCCTCCACCACAATGTCCGCCTGACTTCCCCTTTCCTCTGGCCTGGTCGGTGTCAATAAATATAGAAGTTAAAGAAAGACTGTTTTACGGCTGTTCTGAGAACAGAAAGACAGAGTTGGACCAAAAGGCAGATCAGAGAATCAGGAATGTGTTCGGTCTGGTCCATAACAAACATGTAGTCGTTCA
Source organism: Hippoglossus hippoglossus (assembly GCF_009819705.1). Lineage (NCBI taxonomy): Eukaryota > Metazoa > Chordata > Actinopteri > Pleuronectiformes > Pleuronectidae > Hippoglossus > Hippoglossus hippoglossus. Next base: position 6,133,522 of record NC_047171.1, on the reverse strand, counting down.
TTTGTCTTGTTTTAAAGGGAACAGTTGATTTGTTCCCGGTGATGAAACAACCGAAAAAATGATGAACTGTTCATTTGTAGGAAAAAAAAGAGCGAACCGTGTTTTGAGTATCACTTATCATTGGCACACTTCCTCTAATACAGACCCACTCTCACAAAGAACCTGATTACAGACTTTCCTGAGCTAACGAGAGAATGATCTCAGACCTGGCTGTGATTAAAAGATTTGGGGAAAGTAAAACCAAGGAGGGAAATATTCACTGAAATCCTGTTTCAGTCTGTGATGATTCAGTTTGTGTAGATTTCACATGTTTCATAGAAAGGATCCACTTCATGTAGAGCAGTTAATTTAAATGCAGCTCCAGAGAAGCCGGATTCAACAGGGCCCACGTCTGTTGAATGCTTTACAACTCTATCAGTTACACATATTATTATAAACTGAATTGTTACAAGAGGAAAATCATTTGCTCAACTCTCCCCCCCCACTAAAGAGGTAAAACATGGTTCTGTGCTGCCATCATGTGGTCAAACTGGGTAACATACAGTAAAACGTCTGTTCGTCTCACTGGGACATTTGAACAGAACAGAACCATTGCTCATGTTAGCAGCAACAACTGTACAAGTCAAAATGTCTCTGCAAAAAGACCCGGCACTGTGTTCATTTGTTGAAAATAAATTTGTAATTGTCATAGACTGTGTATTATAATGTTATCTCTAAATTAAATTGATATAAAAATCAACTGTTCTATCCCCCTTGGTTCAGCTGATTTCTTAATTAATCCTTTATTCAGCCCAAATATTGCAAACTGTGGTGTCTTATCCTGCCAGATGTGATTTTTAGGGTTATTCATTATTTTAATGGTTATAAAAATGAATAACACTGTAACTGGACCTTTGGTGACTACACTAAAATAGAAGGGCTCCCAGCGAGTGCATTCTAACGCGAAGGCTAATGCTATTTTTTAAAGCTCCTATAAGTTAATGGGTTGTTCCTTGGCTCATATCCCACCCTCCCACAAAGTTACAAGAAAATGGGCTCAGTAGATTTTGTGTAATCCTGCTAACAGCAATAAAAACATAAGGTAACTAACTCAGATCAGAATATCACTTATCACTTTTTTTATCCATCAAGTGATCCAGGTTATTGTCTCATGGCTCATTTCTCATCTGGTCCAGAGAAAAGTAGAAAGTCTGATTATCTAGTGAATCCAACAGTAATAACAGAAACCATTTAAACACGACCGGAACAATAAAGTAATGAATAAAAAAACAACTGACTCCTACTGTAGCAAAGCTTTACTGAAAGATGATGAAGGTATTCCAAGAAAAAAAATATACAATAAAAGTTTATATAAAAATGCATTTGAGATGTCACAATGTGTGCCCCCCCCCCCATTCAGTTTGATCAGTAACACAGTTCCTACTTCTTTTGTAATTAGAAAACACCTCGATGCTGAAATTCTCCCTAGCGCGTAGTAACAATACTGCCAACGTCATTTTCAGAAAAATAATATATATAGGTCTACTTCATATCTACAGCCAGGTGGCGCCATTACACTGACGATACATTGCAACTGAGCGCTACAACACTTGTGGACAACACGTAATATTCGAACAATGACACTGAGTAGTAGCATAAATAACTGTCACGGCTAAGAAGACAATGTCAGAGAGTCGGCTTCCCTTGATGGAGACGTAACATCGTACTAACAAAAACTACAGACAACTTGAACGAGGCTCCACACTCACGTAGCCTATGTGGTTGTTTTCTTAGAAATGCTACAACTCTACCATTTAGGAGTCAGTGTGACAGACTTCATTAACAACGTGTAGAATTAGGCCTCAATTACCCACATGTACAAAAGTTCTCCTCCAGGTTTTCAACGTATCAGCAACAGAAAGTGATAGATTTGTTCTGTGGCATCTCCAGCATTGGTGAGATGACACATTTTGAACACGCTCATTTACATAAGGCAGGGTAATAGCTACAGCATGTTAATACTGGCAGTCACCATCTATAAAAGGATGGAGATACTGTCTAGTGTCCACGATGTAATCCAGCAATGACATGTGTTGCATTTAAAACTAATGTGGGGGAATAAAAATCCAGTCATGAGAGAAAGTGTTTTGAAGAGAAAAACTAAATTATAGGACAAAAATGTTGAAACTTCATATTAAAAACCCATGAGGGGAGTTTGAGATGTTCGTTCCCTCGTAACTCTGGAACCAACATGTGCAGATTTCAAATAAAAACAGCAAAAATAGACACATTTAAGAGCAGGGTAAAAAAAAAAGAAATGTTGATCATCATCATCATCGTCCAAGAATTCTTTCAAGGTCCAGTGTTGCCGCAATTTTTATATCCAGTGGAAAGTTTCACATGTAGAATTGTCTGGGTTTCAAAAAGGGAAAAAAAATATATTGTAGTGTGCTACAAGTTCAGTACAGCATCATATCCACGTGTTTCATCTTGTGAACAGTCCAGGGGCCGTTTCATCTCTTAGAATCAACATTTCTTTTTTTTTAAGAGACGTGTCTTTTCAGTCCTGTATCCAGTGTAACGCAGCAGCTGTACGTGTGAGCTCAGAGCAGGGATCCAGTGGTTTAAAACAAGAGAGGAGGGATGGAGGAGCAGCACTAGAAGAGGCAACCTACCTGCTTTTATACAATGTACCTCCCAGGGTGATAGGATTTAAACTCTACAGGGAAGTGGTGCTGGTTGTGAGACTGAGGTCGGGTGGAGTGGATGGATTACAGTAAATGGCAGGTCGCTAACAGAGCTGCTAAATGTTGTGTTAATCAGTTTACAAAACTAAACGTTGTGTCAGTGTGGGCACTGGACACTGTGGTGCCTGTCAGCTGCCTCCTCCTTCCTGTAGTCCTCTCAGCCCACAGTGTTCAGCACACCCGCTCCAGCTGTCCTGTGTGTGTGGATGGGTGACGGGATGAGACGGGGGGGGGAGCGGTCGCGGCGGCTCCTCGTTTCTTCATCAGAGCTCAGTGGTCAGGAGACCTCTGGGTTTGGCCGCATCGTCCGAGGCTGGCGGTTGACCCCCAATGCTGTGGGACACGGGGGGGAGTGGCAGGACGGTAACATTATTGCATCAGGGACAGAGACTGCTTTTAACCCCAGTTAAGACCACCTGCCTTTAAAAGTCGTTGGATTGCTGCGTAGTTCACACTACACGACTTGCTGTCTTGTGATCGGGAGCCTAGCAGCGGTTGTCCCAACCCGACTCTGATGCAGTTAATAAAAGCTACTCAGAGTTTCTGTTACTCTAACCCATGGTTATTATTATTATTATTATTATTATTATTTCCCTGAGTACAGACGTGCAGTATAAAAGAATCAGGGGACACCTCAACACTACATGAACCTTCACCCTGTCCTGCGCTCTGATTGGCTAGAGTTGTCGCAGACTCCAACAAGCCAGGCTCTGTAATCGTGGCAACTGCTGATTGACTGAAAATCATGTCGTGTGAACTAGGCTTTACCAGTGCAGACATTAAACACACACTTGCATGATCATTAAATTGTTATGAACATGTTGGTTCTGGAAAACACTGCATTCAAAATAATAAATCTACAATTATAAAACATACAAAAGAAAACCTATGATTAAGAACAGGTTAAATAATCAATCAGGTAAAACGTCCATGTGGTCAGGTACATAGCTGACATCATTCTACATATGCATGTTCTCAGTTCTCACTGTGTCCAGTGACATAGTTTCATATGGGGATTATAGCTAAAGGAAGCATTTTCTTGTTTGGCCAGCAGGGGTCAGCATGCTACAACACCTGGAAAACAACCTGTTAAGTGCGTTGGTTCAGATTTTACCTGGCGGAGTTGGTGTTACGTGTGTGAGCGAGGTGGGGGAGGGCTGGGGTGAGAGCAGCTCCCCCGTCTGCAGGGAGAAGAGGGGTGACCTTAGCATGGGGGTCAAGGTCGAGCAGGCCGTTAGTAAAGACGCCGGGATGCTGCATTAGAAGGGGATGAGGGAGAAGGCAGGAGGTCAGTTTCTACAGAGCCTCTACATCAGCCAACGTGTTCAGCAACTAGGCAAAGTGTTAAAAACAACCTGGGACAGTTTAGGGGCAATGAACACAAACCGATAGAATTAACTACACGTCACAACCCTCCGAAAGATTATGAAAGAACATGTGGAAAGTAAGAAACAGGTCGACACAAAGGCCAGAGAGAGAAGAGACTGAGGACTGAAGAGATTCTGAGCACTCACAGCAGTTGTTGGAATAATCCAGCGAGGTGTGATGACGGGTTTTGGCTGCTGCACTGGTGGTAGCTGGAACAGGACCAGAAAAACGTAGTTACCAATTTACATCGCTGCATTTAATTCTTGTTCGACCCCAGATCACTGACACACAGGTGTTTTGATAAATGTTACAACAAGCACATACACACACTCCTTTTTCTACTTCTACTTATATACGTGTAAATACTGTAAATGTTTGTCATCATGTGTCTGAATGAGGGTGAATAATTGATCTGGTGGTTAGACCCAGTTTGTCTTGAGCAATGGGCCAATATGTGTTTCTTGCTACTGTCAGAAAATGGAAAGTAAGTTCCCCTGAACGCCGACTTTGGGAAAATTAGGGGAAACTGAAACATCGCCCATTTTCCCTGCGGCGCAGCTCCATGAGAACGTTTATGTGACATATGAAGTAGTTCCACTGAAAATAAGGCTCCCTCGAAAGCCACCGTGTAGTTCAAACACTGGTTAAATTTAAAATCATTGCAGCCATTTCCAAACTGCTGCACATACATTGGGGGCTGGGACTTACTGCAGGAGTTGGGTCGGTGAAGTCGATCAGGTTGTCAGATAGCGGCGCAGGGTTTGACAGGTCTACTTCCTCTGCTTTAACCTGTTGGATGACACAAACACAGAAATATAGAAATCCTGTATTCGATGATGAGTTCACAACTTCCACATGATACTGTAGATCAAGTAAGGGCCACACAAACAACCTGTGTACATCTGTATTAGACAGAAACTAGCTCAGGTTGAAGAGCTGTCAGAGTGACACAGGGTGGCTCCTTAGTTTCCTCCATGAGTCTCATCATGTGAGGACAACAGGATGTAAAATGCACCTGAAGCCTCATAACACTACAGGTAATGTTATTCGAGTTCCATATTGAATAATCAAATAGGACAATATTTGTTCTCCAGCCCTCAAATACTAATAACACTTAAGACAAGGATTCAATTATTTATTGTGACAAATGTAAGAGAGTAACAGAGTCGTAACTATATAATTATGAATAAATATGTTACCTTCGGAGCCGAGCCTTCGCCAGCAGACTCTGACGGCATCTTGGGAACGGAGGGGATTAAATCTTCAGCTAACCTCTCGGCACTGATGAGCAGAAAAAAGAAAAAGATGAGGATAAAGAATTTCAGATTTCTGTTTGAATTAATTAATACTCACACATGTTTTCAAATTATTTGTTTTGCTCGACCAACAGTTGCTATGGTTACAACAGTATTAAAAAAAGAAAAACAAAACATCTGCACATGAGGTTTGAGCCAGATATACTGGATATCTTTTCTTGATAAATACCTTAAAAACTTTAAATTAATATCAAAAATAGTTGCTGATTAATTGTGATTAATCCATTTTTGGGGATTCTCCAGACTATAGAAGAAGAACAGCCTGAGCAGTGTTAAGCATTTACTGCATCTACGAGCCTGGAGCCAAATTGTGTGAGTTGAATTGTCGGGTCAAGCGTCTGTATTTTTCATCATTCTAATGTAAACAGCAGCAGTATCCAGGTAGATCTCAAGTCATGTGACGCAACGCACCCTGACCCGTACACACAAACATGCAGTACTCAGACATGCCACCAGATGTCAGCAAAGACCATAAAGAACAAGCAGCACCTTTGTGTTCTGTGTACTACATCAGTATATTTCAATCTTAATCCACGACGTCTCTTTACAACACATCAAAATGAAATACTAGCTGTGGTTTTCATTTCTCATTCTTTCTGTGACTGTTTTGTGCTCTGCAGTCATGAATAAACACAAGATTATACCTGGCTGACATATTATCTAGTGTTGTGAACATACAAAGCAAAAGAAAAGAAAGTGCATCAGCAAACACACTGACCTGGCTCCGGCTGACGAGACCAGTGAAGCTGGCTTCAGCAGGTCCCACGAGTCCTGGGTGTCAGGGCGGCTGCTAACGGAGAGAGACGAGTTACTGCCCAGTCGCCCTGTGCCCACATTCAACCTGTAGGAAGACAGCATGTAGGTTTGTGCCAGAGAAAATCTACATATGTAAATGTTTGCATGAAATATTCAGTCTGATTTAGAGAGAAAAACCTAATCCGCAATATAATCATCATATTATCTTGCTTCAAGCTGTATCACCATTTCAGAAGTAATTTATTTTTATCCAGGTTTTATTGCAAATTAATTTGTCTTTCGTCTCCTCAAACCACATCTTGATGCCTCGTAAAAAGGGGAAACTTGAACAAAAAATTATGAGCAACAGCTTTTGCCAGATCTAATGTGTCTGATTCTCCAGTTTGACCGAACAACAGTGTCCAGGAGAGAGAGAGAGAGAGAGAGAGAGAGAGAGAGAGAGAGAGAGAGAGAGAGAGAGAGAGAGAGAGAGACTCGCCTGTTGATCTGTACGGCGTCGCTAATACGGATGAGCTGCAGGTGATGTAATGTTGTGAGCTATGCTAATAATCCTCATGAATATTCAAGAGGTTAATCAGCTCTTGCAGCGGGGATTATGAATCCGTGATTGGCTGAGACAATGCGATGACAGTTGGTATGACTCAGGAGGATGGAGGAGGAGGAGGAGGAGGAGGAGGAGGGAGGCCCAGTTTTAAAACAATGAAGCACAAGCACTAATGGATTTTTGTCCTGTCCTTGTTCGCTCTATAATGACTTACTGTGCTCGACCAACTTTAAAGGAGGAGTTTTTGCAGGAGTCATGCTACGAAAATAGAAATATTTTGCATAGTTTCATAGTCAAATTTAAGAGCTATATAGCAGAAACATTTTCTTATAATTTCTTATAACACTCAGTTCACTCAACTTGTAATAAAAAGCAGTTTGAGGTCTCACCTGGCAGAAGCTTCCTGCAAGTTACAGTTTTTATCTCCAACCATTACGACGTGTTCCTCCACAGGCCCCTGCACAGAGGTCCACAGAGAGAGATCAGTTAAGTGGTTAAAACACTGCAAAGTAAAAATGCTTTGATCATCATCATGTGAAAATACTGTAGCTGTATTTTCTCAGGGGTCTTTCTTCCTCTCCAGACAAGAGGAGTCCTGTTCCTCACCTTCAGGGCAGCAGCCTCAGCTTGTGCTTTTAGGATGTTACTCTTCAGATCCTCTGGGGTGCGCAGTGGAGTGACAACGGGACTACTGCCTGCGCTGCTGAGGCCACACTTCTCTGTGAGCTTCACCACGTCCTCCTGTTGGAGCACGGTCACAAGGGACACACATAACGTGAGAGGTCTGAGGATACATCCTAAACAATCAACCCAGAAATAACCGCAAATAAACAGTTTTTGATTGAATCTGCCTGTGCAGGTTTGGCTCAGAGGTTTACACGTGTTACCTTCTAAAGATACAAGGGCTTTCATTTTCAAAAACACACGCACCTGATTGTTCAAGGCCAAATTGACATTGACGTTATTTCTCAGTGGAGCAAGAACTGGACTGTTCTCCAACTCCAGCTGCTTCAGACGAGCTGCTGCTTCTGACGAGACACATAAACAGGATTGAACACACACCAACTTTATTTTAATCTTTTAGTGCATTTACAATATAACTTGCACAGGATGCTATGTTTTCATCTGTGTTTGAAAAACTACTGAATTGATTTCCACAAATGTTTGTAGAGGGGTGGGGCATGATCCGAAGAAGGATAAAGGATAAAGAGGTGGATTAAAACAAATTCTTTCCCCTTTCATTAACATGGGGAGTTAGGACATTACCCCTCTGAGTGCCCTTCTAATTAACATTATCATTATAATAACAAAACAAGTTAAATTTGTCCCCTTTCAAAATATTTTTCTTATGTTGACTTATTATCATGAACCCCATAATCAGCTGATTTGCTAATAACGGACTTAATGTACAATACAGAACAATGTGAGAAGAGGCAGAGCAGTTGTTTAAGATATCGTGGAGGCAGGAGTGAGTCAGAGTGGTTGTTGTTAGTTTCCGATACACTACAAATACACAACAAACCACCGGCCTAATATATTGACAGGATTAGTGGTGGATTGGTCTCTAAAACGCTATTTCAGACCGATCCCATTGTGTTACATTCTATAACCTCACCAGCGAGGCTGAGTGGATCCTCTGCTGCGACGCTGGCGGCAGCAGCGTAGGCATTGCTCGGTCCGGCCTCCTCTGTGGCCGTCACCGTGGGAACAACGGGAGCCCCGAGGACATCATCAATGCAGGTCTCCATCAGGTCAGCAACCACGGGCCCACTGCAGACAATAACAGGTAGAAGAGGAAGGTATGAAAGAAGCTGCAGGTGAAGATGCTGGTTTGATAACAACTGTATTTTTAATACAAACACAAACACAAACAGATATGATGGAGGGGGTGATGCAAATGTTTAACCAAAACTGTAACAGAAGAATTGAGGTTCACACAGCTGTACAACTTACCGGCAGCATCCATAAGATATGAATGGGCTCTGCAAAGAACTGGTCCATGATAGTGTATCAGAAGACATCCGAGAATGAAACCAATTTCCCATCAACAACCAACAAAATTAAAATAAAACAAATAAAACAAAAAGAAACGTAATCTCCATTTTGGTTAAGGATAAATAGATATGAAAAAAAAAGATTGTCATATATCTAAAGTTATGAGCATCCACTGTAAATAATTGTTATCAAGAATAAGAAGAAAGTACAAAAGCAGTGGCTGTACTTTCTATCAGAAAGATGTGGCAGATGTAGCTCTCAAAAAACAACAAAACAAAAAAAATAAACAATGCCCAAAACCAGATGTCCTCTCCCGAGGTAAAGGAACACTTCATAGAAACATGCTTCTGCCAAAAGCAATAAGTCTGCAAAGCAGGTAATAACTTTTGTGGGGAATAATGTGATGCAATATTCTCAGAATTTGCAGTGTCCCGAAGCAAAACATTTTCTACACGGGTTTTGGTGGAAGCTCCTTCAGCAGCCCAGTTATTACCTCATATTTCTGTAGCCTGAAGACACAGTGAAGCAGAGTAGTGGTGGTGTGCATACAGCCTGGAGAGAGCACCACACTTATGTGAAGAAAGGGAAAATGCTCCGCCAGAGGACTCGCAAACCAAACATATAAAGTGCTCCCACATGTTCGGGAAATCTATTAAGGAAACAGCATGGACAGTGAGGATGTATAAACCTCTGATGTGGGCAATAAACACATACCAAGGATGTAAGGCCTCCTCCCAGACAAGCACAGAACTGTATTTAGTTTTCATTCACTTCTCATACATGAGTATTTATTTACACCAGTTACACGACTCACCTCCTCCTCCAACAGTTTTCTGACAGAAAGTCTGAGAGTAGTTACAAAGCAATGTTAAAAGGAAATACTAGAAAAGTGTAAAAATGGCAACAGATTTCACAGAGTGAATGAAAAGAGAGATTTTGTGCACCTGCAGTCGTCAAGGCACAACTCGAATGACGGCAAAAGACGATACACAATAATAATCAGTAAATGTTACATACTTAATCAAAATCCTGGTAATCCTTCTGTAACAGTTAAAGATAGGGTTGGTAACTTTTTCCTGAAACACTTTTTTTTATTTATTGAAATCCTCTTCACGTCCCAAAAGCAATCAATAAGTCATCAGTAAAAAAAAGGCTCCTGTCTGTGGCCCTCACAGGATTCTAATAAACAGTGGCAGGCATACCTGTCTGTCACTAACCAAATTGCCTGTGCTCACCCTGTCCGTGCTCTCACTGCACATGACCAGAGTCTAAAGCCAGAGAGACAAACACCACTGCAGCTGAGACAGAAGCTAGTGAGCGAGTCACAGAAGAGTCCTTTTGTAAGGTTGTTCTAGTTCATGTGTTTCGGGGGGCGAGGATTTGATGAGTGGGCCGATGGGAGGAGGTGGGATGCATCGGTCGCATATTTTCAAAGTGTAGTTTTTCCAGGATTACCAACCCTAGCTTTAAGTAGGAGAAAGGATAAAACATACTTCAAAGATGCTATTTAAAGCTACACACTCTTCTGTGACAAGAGCAATCATGTATTTATATCTATGAAATGATTGGAACACAGAAGGTGTACATCCTTTGGTCACAGGTTTGTTAACATTTAACTAAGCAAAACAACATCATGAAATTATCTCAATTGTGTGGGATGTGCAAGAAACAGCTATGCAGAGGCGTAGCTGAGGTGTAGTTAAGAATTCATAGGATAACAACTTGGACACGCTGCTTGGATTTATCAGCCAAATCCATCATGAGCTTGACAGCTGGCTTATTTGATCAAAACACTCAACAGATAAATTAATGTCTGATTCACTTGGGAAAATATTTTAAGGGAATTATATTTCTACCAAGAAGTTGGATGAGAGGGTCAAATCAATTTCATTTGTGAGTATAGTGTCCATGATGTGACAAACAATAATGTGCAAAATGTATGTACTTGGAAATGTATGAAATGCACCTTTAATAGAGCCAAGTTAGCAAACTATCAGCCCCTGGTTTTTTTTTGTGTTAAACTAATCTAACAATCTTGGAGACACATTTCTCGACAGATGAGAAAAATATCAACCTTCTGATTCAACCTCCTTTAAAACCAGAGCAGCAGCAGATCCATGAAATGTGCAGAACAAATTAAATACGAAAGAGAAAAAACTAATTATTTTCTTATATAAAAAAAATCATTTGGTGGAAGTCATGTTTAGAGTATTACAAAAACATTACGTTATTTTAAGAGTGTGACAAAGAAGTAGAGCGTGGGCCTAAACCCTCAGAACTATGTGACCTATTGTTTCCTTTCAGAGTCGAGAGTAGAGCTGAATTCCTGCCCCTCACAATGACACCATCTCACCCCAGCCACGCAGTTTCACTATGAGGTTAGGAGAGAAGGTCAAGAGGAGGAAAGGGGGAAGGAGAGAAAGGAGAGGAGAGTTAATAAGTATTGAAAGTGACGAACTGGAAAAGGTGGAAGAGAAAAGTAGGTGAACGGAGCAAAGGGAGATGAAGCTTTTCAGACACGGCTGTGGAACGAGTATGAAGGAAAAAGTGGAAGGAGATGAAAGAGACACTGAGAGAGCAGATTCAAGTGTGACTGCTTGGAGAAGTGTCACTAGTGTTACTAGACTTCAGATCCTAAGACATATGGACATTCACGCCAAGCGTTTTCTTCAATGTGACAGTCACTGCTTTCACAGCAGGAGGTTTTCATGGGGCGAGCCACTGCTGTGTCATTCCCATTTATAAGTGTGCTGTCCAATTCATGTCAGTACAGACGGGGAGACTGTCGTCAGGTGGTCAGATCTGCCAAACTCCTTTCGGGGAGATTTGATGAGAGATGAGCAGGGGGGATGGAGGATGGAGGGAAGAGGAGACCTGAGGAGAACAGGGTGGAGGAAGACAAGGGGAAGAGGACAAACAGGAGGAGGGGGTTTTAGGAAATGGGGAGTGAACGAGAGACGACGTAAACCATAGAGTGAGACTGGGGGATGAGATTATATGCAAATGACAGAGGGGGTGAGAAGATAAGAGATAAATGCAGCTTATTCAACACAATGGAACAAGGGAGGAGCAGAAGGGAGGAGCAGAAGGCAGAGCAGAGAATGTGTGGCAGCAGGTAGCTAATAAAGCAACAAAAAAAAAAGGTATAATGATAAATAAAAACATTAGTATGAAAGATTCATTCTTGTAATTAATTGGACATGCAAGCTAACTAGAGATGTTCTAATAGCAGCAGCAGAAATCCCTTTGATACGGCTGAAAAAGTCAAGTCAGGCACAGGCAAGTTTGCAAATCTATGTAGCGATCCTGAACCACACCTTTTGTATTTATTAGTTTTACCTGAATAAAACTGCAATGTTTTTTTCACGGAAATCACTTCTTCGCCGCTCAAAATCAGCATTTCAGGAGTACTGCAATATATTTGTGATGGTATGATGGTCGAACTAGATCATTTAAGAAGATCTATGACGTTCATTCTCTGCATGTATTCATTTTCAAGTTTAACCTGAGCCAGGCCATAAATCAATGATAGAATTCATTACTTCCACACAGGGTTAGTAGTATAAAGCTGTTATAATACATTATACAAGTTTTCTTTTTTATTATTCACTTTTAAGGAGAGTGAAACGGTATCGGAGCATCTCAAAGGTTAACTCTGTTTGCTGTCCAGCTTTGATAAACAGTGTTTCTTAGGGATTTTCTACAGCTGTGTCAATGGTGATGGATTTGATCTTTTTTATATGACATCATCTGTCCATTTTAAAGCTCTATCACAAAAGCGTTGCTTCAGGGGACATGAAACCACATGAATAAAACCGAGGGTTGTGGTGGGGCCAGCGGTGTCAGGACACTGAATAAGCCTCACAACGTACACTACACTGCTTCTGCTACATTGTACACTGGCGTGCAGACAAGTGTTGTGACACGAACACTTGAGTCAAGTGAAGTGGACTAGATGTCTCTGGCACGTCTGAGATGTGGCTTTTCACCTCCGATGGCGGAGGTTTGATGGCCTATGTCAAATCTGGGTTCTTATAGTCAGTGCTGGAGGCTTTCATTCATGCTGCACTACTGGGAGAATAAGTGCACGGCTTCCCACTGACACTTTAAAGCAGTGACTAACTAATGTGATGTGACTACATGGTCAGCAGATTAACTTCTGTGTCTCTTCTTAGCAATACAGATGAGAATTTGTTTTAGCTAGTTGCAAAGACATTAAACAAAGACCTACTTACTCTCACTGATGATCATTTTACAGAGAGGAGGAAAAACTTAGAGGAATGAGAGGTGAAGGAAAGAGAGACGACAGATAAAGGAACAGCACTATGGGAGTTTTTAAATGGGACAGAAGCAGCTTAAAGACGTAAGCAACATTGTGAATAGGACAAAAATACAAAAAGAAAAATATTGAGTTTCTCAATGGTGGAGTATATTAAAAATCATTTTTGTTTACAATTATAATTGATAGATTGGCATTTATTAACATTTTATTAAGGTTAGCTGTTTTAAATGATAATTTGTTATTTTGATTTTATAAGTACGATTTCCTCTTGATTTAAAAAGTGCAATTCACTCTGGTCACTGATTCGGATATCACATGCTATTTGTGGTCAGTAAATATAAATGACAGATACACAGATATTGAGATTAATTGCTCGTGTTATCTGAATGAAAAGCTGAAGGTTGCAAAATCAACATTGTACTAAAAGCAAGATGTGGCAGGAGAAGAGCTCCACAGATTATTCCGAAGCATTAGTGATGAAACTGTCTCTTTCAAAGCTTCCTCCTCATGTCCACTGGGTCCAGTGTACACGGTTTCTATGGGTTGATGGTATAAACAAGAGGTGATAAAATACACATCTCTCAGGACTAGTGTCAGTGTTGCTTAGGTGGGTTATCATATATTAAAATATCGCGGCCCTTGACTGTTAAGCACAATAATGAATAGTTTGTTTTAAATCTTTACAAATATCAGTAGTTATGGATTAATCTGTATTTACAGCATTGTGAGGTCATCATGCTGTCAATGAACTGGCCTTATCTGTGAACCTGCTATTCCGGGTGCAAGTCAGTATTTTTTTTTCTAAAATTACTAAAAGTCCCATTTTCTACATAAATGACCGTCAATCCTCTTATTGTAGCTGACCAGAAATGTACTTTACTAGAAACAGGATCAGCCTGAGCTGTAAATCTGGATGAGCCGTTCATGCAGAAGCCAAAGTAGCCTGGTTAGGAAAATAGGAATATTTACATTACGCTGAAAAAAAAACAAAACACATTTAGGTGAGAAATATAATTTTTACTGTTTCGCTACTTATAACTTATATCTTACAACAAACTTACACTAATTCTTAAATACTGTTTTAACTATTTCAAACTTTAGAAGATAAGTAAGCAGGTTCACAGGATGCAAAGTGTTAAATGAAGTGAAAGGAGAGAAACCTCCACACGCCCCGATTTCTTGAACAGAGCAGATCCAAAGCAAGAAATCATCACGTAACGGATTCATGATGCCAAACACAAGATCCAAGCTGAATCATCACATCCTACCCTGCACCGATTAGGTTGAGATTTCATGCTGATCAGAAATGAACAAACATAGAATCAGAGGAGACGAATGCACTGCAAGGCAGCCCCTTTTTTACTAAAAGCCAAAATCACGGAGCCCGTCACCGCACAGCGTTTGATTTGTTAAAGCCAGCGCAACAGCAAGATTCAGTGCTGGGTCGTACCTACCTGACCAGGCTCCAGACAAGACCAATTACTCCTCAGTACATGTTAATACTGGAACACACAGGGGGACATTGCAGGTTTATAACTGAGGAGCTTGCATTCAGGGAGGTTTACAATCTGAGACCACTTTGGGACCACAAGGGAAAGTGGAGTTAGAAAAAAAAAAAAAGGGCTAAAATATAACAGAAACAGAGAGAACCATAAGATGTGAGAAATATGTCATAAATATGTCAATCCGCAGCCCGTCACTCTTAACTGTCACTATCAGTCAGTCAGATATTTGTCTAAATGCATTTATTATCACACCATTGTGTTTCAGAGAACACCTCCCCATAGCATCACAAGTACAAGTACAACCTGTATATCATTGCACAATCGCAAAAAAGAGCAGGCAAGTATGAAAGGGACACAGGAACAAATAAAAAACCTAATATCTCTTTTTCTCTACCTCCACACCTCCTCCTTTCAGAGTCTTCACATTGTTTTTAAGGTTGCAGCCTTATGTGAAAGTAGTTAAAATTGATTCTTTCAGGTCAGTTTTTCCAATTTTTCATATATCAGCAAAAAATATCTATGCTTTGTCATCATGTGTTACTCAGTGTGTAGAGATGAGGGGGGGAAATGAAGTTAAACAATTGTAGCATAAGGTCGAAACATAATGAAATGTAATAACGTGTCTGGATACTTTCTGATTGCACTGAACCTTTCAGCATCCAACAGGGATCAGCCCTTCCCTTACATGGCCCTGTGTCTTGTCAGCTGCCACTGGCGTATGACAAATTGACTGTCATTCAATTTAAAACGTTGATTCATCCTCTTTCTGAACTGTCTGTCTTAGTAACAAGGGACTGGAGAGCATTTCAACAAATAAAAACAAAACAAAATGAAATAAGACACGCTGACATTCAGAAGAGAGGACTATAAAACTCAAATTAACAATGAACAAACCTCCTTTTCTCTACTCCAGGACTCCTGGGCAGGGACTCGATTTCCATTGGTCCACAGACAGAAGCAGCCACTGGGGTGACCACAGGAACACTTGACCATGCACCTCTGGTAGGAGCCTGAGGGGGAAAAGACAGAATTATATTAAACAGAGCAACACATTTTGGGAGTACAGAAGGAAATAGACAAGATGTGTTAAAGGGATAGTTCACCGAAAAATATTAATTCACTCATTATCTGTTAACTATCCCTTTAAGGCACTAATATTTCCAGCTGTTTAACATTTGCAAACTGCAACTGGTCACACAGAGGAACTGTTTCCTATGTACTGTCCATCAGAGTTCAAGAACAGCCTGAGTCTCTTGTGCTGCTCGGTTTTGTTTCCCAAGATAATAGAGGAGGGATTAAAACAATGCAGCCGTTTTGCTCCTCACCTTGTTCTCCTTGTTGGAGCTGACTCCGTTGCCTGAGGAAGGAGCTCTGAGCAGAGAAGGAAATGGAGATTTTAATCAAAAAACTCACAAAGCACCAAGACATAAACAGTATATATGGATTTATAATGAAAATAAACCACCTGCTGTCGGTCTTTGGACAAATTCATGGTAATACTTTTCCCATAATGCTTTTTTTATTAAGTCTATCAGGGTGCCTGTGAGCCAATTAGCAAATCCCCATCAGTTTTGTTTTGTTGCTTCAAAGTACTGGCATTGTCGGAGTGTAGGTTTGTCCAAATGGGTGTGAAGAAAGTCAGAGGAATGTTTATCATCATTACTATGCTTTGAGTCAGCTGGTCCCAGGACAGATTAACACTACCACTGACATCATGACTTTAACATACACACACACACACACGGCTGCTGCTGTAACATGATTATAGCCGAGCTTAATGGTGCGTGTGCGTGTGTATGTTAGAGACACAGCACTGTAAGCAACCATGCTTAAAAGGTGTGGAACACACAGAAGCTAGGCTTCTACAATTGTTGTGGTTAACCTTAAATTACAACCTGAATTTAACCTTTGCAAGAAGGATGAGACAGAAAAGGTCATTTTAAAAGACAATTACACAATCATGTAGTATAAACATCAGTGTACTCACTCCTGTGTGTTGAATGGTCCTGTAAAAAACAAAAAACAGACAGACTGTTATAAACAGAAACATATCAAAATGAGGAGATTAATACATGTTTTAAAATGTATAGATGTGTGTAAGTTTATATCATGATAGACTATTTCTTCATGAAAGTGTAATGTTCATAAAAATATAGATATTCTATGTATGCATGTGCTTTTCTGTGTATATTTGTCCTCTGTGATTGTCATGTATACTGTCAGTACATTCCCATGTGCTGGTTTCTTACTACGAGTGTTGTCCTGACCTCCATGACCTCTGAGCTGCATGGTTCTCCTTGAGTAGCGTCGACTAGGCCGTCTCTCAAAGGAGGCTGACCGCCTCGCTTTGTTGGCCTTGGTCGTCTGATACTCGGTTTTTCCACTGGTAACACAAACAAAGTCAAACACATAATTTATACTTAAAAACATATCTATTTATTCCTAGTGTGCAAGTCAAGGTAACCCTGGTAATTCATTCAATACAATAGACAACCTTCCAGGATTATTTTTTGCTAAATCTTATTTTCTTAAAAACAACAGGCGTTGTGAGGACCACTGCTGAACTCAGGACCCATCCAGGCGATAACCTTCTATTAACAACAAACCCTCTAACCTCTGTGTTAAACCAACATTACTGCCAGTGCTTATCCAACTGGGTAATGTTTAAACACACAGAGGAGGGAACTAGCTGGCGACTGCAGCATGTTGACACTGAGTGCCTGGTTTGAACCACTGCAAGTATCAGTGTGTACACATGTGTGGGGTTTGTATGTACAGAGGAATGATACTGTAACACACTAGGTTAATCTCTGTTGGTGCGTTCATTTTGAGATGTGGAAAGGCAGATTGCAAATGTTTTTTTGCAAGTTCAAGTGATGAGTTGTGCAATATTAAAAAGGGCTCACATTATATATCTCATGTTTTACAATTGTGCTTAAACTTTGACAGTTTTTGTGTTGATTGGGTCACATTTTATATTTACACTGTTATTTGAGCAGCACTGGAAACGAGGCTAAACCTGACCATAAGTCATTCATTCACAACAAACTGTGTTACTGTCGATATGGGATTTATATTATGAATCTAAAATTCAGAGAGAACTTGCACATTCAGAAGCATCCTTCACCCCTGACCTGCCCCAACGTCCAACTGTTACCTGTATCTGAAGCGTGATCCCATGCGTATGAAGCCGGAGCTCGCAGAGTTCTTCTGCACCGGCCCTCTGAGCCTGAAGAAAGCATGGTGCTCCACGGCGCACTTCCACAGGTGCTTGCAGGCCTTGGGATGGTCCATCCTGAAGACAAAGGTGTGCTCCTGCTCTTTACCCTGACAAGGATTGGCACGGAGTTAGACGTGGGTGACACAGAGAAGAGGACTTGGTCTCAGTAGAGTAACGTCTCATGTGAGCATCTCCAGTTGGAATAGAACCCTCACCCACAGCCTGGTGTAGTACAATCATCTACTGTGAACTATAACAAGTTCATTTCAAAACAAACGGGAGAATCATTTGAAATTAGCCCATGTGCTAATTCTTTCTTGTGGAAGGAGGCTGATATGTGAAGAATGAATGGCTGCACTATAGTGTGCAGGTAATCTGATTTTTAATTGCAAAGTAGACGAAAGTCTGACTGACACCACAGTCAGCTGCAAAACCTGCACTGCCATTCCAGAGTCACAGTCACATTCTTTTAGGGATGTGGTGATTGGGGGTTGTAGTGGGCGCGTAAGGAAAAGACCAAAGAAAAGACCACTAAAGAACATGTTGAACATGACTTATCATAAAACTATGTAAACAAAAATAAACAAAGAAGGGTTAGGGTTAGAATAAAAAAGAGGTGAGGGTGTGTGTGTGTGTGTGTGTGTGTGTGTGTGTGTGTGTGTGTGTGTGTGTGTGTGTGTGTGTGTGTGTGTGCATCTCCCACAGTCTCAACCTCTAGAGTTTGATTGGTATATTTACAAATTCCATTTCAGTCTCCACCACCAGTCCAACATAGTTCAGTTCAATCAAGGTCAAAAAAGGAAAAAAACAGATACAACAAATATAATCTGTTCCAGGTTTTACCGTTAAACCCTGATAAACTAAAAACTCAGGAAAGTAAACAGAAAAGAGAAACGTCTGTGTCGCACTCATGGTACCGTCGATGGTGAAGTCGGTCGGTCAGTCGGGCAGATGTCGGGCTCCATAGAGAATACAGTATAGACAATCCACCAGATGAGTTCCTGCTGACTCCGGCTTTGGACATGAGGTGTCTTTCTATCCTGTCAGATTGATCTCAGATCCTCACATGCTCTAATAGATCTAACATAAAGTTTTACAGAGAGCTGAGACCTGCAACAATACGACCCAACCACCACGATGAATTCGAAAGTAAGACTTGCTCCCACAGGTCCAGTGGAGCCAGAGAGCCAGAGGCAGACAGACATGCTCACGGACACACTGTGCATTCCAACTGGCCACCTGTCCCTAAAAACTCTCTTTAAGATGTGTTACCTTCTACACATTTTGCACAATTTACTTTAATATGTGCAAAAACTGTGAGAAAAGTTTGACAAGAATCACAGCTCGTCTTTTCTCCCTCGGTTTACTAAAGCTCCTGCTGCGTGCGCGTGTGTGTGTGTGTGTGTGTGTGTGACAGACAAGAATCTTGTCAGAGGTTTTTAAAAATGTTCTGTGCTTGTAAAAAATGTACAGTAAATTTATGTGGTGACAAAGCTACATACATTATATAACTGTTTAGGACAGAGTTGGAAGGTGAGACGTGTGTGTGTGTGTGTGTGTGTGTGTGTGTGTGTGTGTGTGTGTGTGTGTGTGTGTGTGTGTGTGTGTGTGTGTGTGTGTGTGTGTGTGTGTGTGTGTAGGAGAATGGTGCATACCAGAAATACCAGAGGGGCATGCTTCTTTATTAACCTCAGTCAGACCTCCAGGATGGGCATAAACAGACTATGTTCCTCTCATATACACTAGCCTCTGGGTACAACAATACAAAGTCTTGTTTCATTACGGTTTGGAGCAAACCTCTTTCAAGGCTCAGGCACTACTTCAGACAAGCTTTTATTATGAACAAAGCAAACGCTGTATGTTCATTCTTTCTCTTTCAAGTGATTAAACATGGCTCGCGTGGTCTACAGTTTGTAAAATATGATGCAACACGTTTATATGTGGTGAAACTGAAAACTATTGTTCACAGGAGGAGCCTTGGTATTGAGTGTTTAAAATACAAACTATGAATCTTTCTGGCCCTGTTTGCGACAGATAAGTGTTCTAACTAGGTACGGTACATATAGAGCATAGATAGCATTGTTCTGTATTTTTAACATTCCACTGTACGGCAGTGTCTGCTAACGCTCACCTGTTCGTCATCCTCCACGACCACAAGTGTCAGTTTGCTCTTCTTGAAATCTAGTCGGGTGATTTTGGGCCTAAAGCAAAAAAAAAAAAAAAACATACAGACACACACACACAAAAAAAGGAATTATTAAAATGCTTTTATAAAGTATTGAAATAAACATTTCAGTTAATGAGGTCATGACAAAATATACCAGAAGAAGAGGCCGATCTTAGTTTCTCCTTCAAACACCAGAACTCCAGTGGGTGTCAGACCCAGACTGTACTCATTACCATCTCTCGCCTGCAGGACAGAAGGGTAGGAAAAGAAATTAAAGAAATCAATCTTTAAACACACAGAGGCTGTGATCTGCTGTGGACTGTTTTCTAAGATTCAGTCAGGTCGACTAGTCTTAATTTAAATTTAGAATTATCCCTGATTATGACACCATCACATATTCATGTCTTTATGAAGGTCAATTCCTGCTTCAGATCTCAGCTCTGCTATTGATCAACTCCATGTATGTGCATCTATATGCATGTGAAAGCAGATTGAGGTTATAAAGTCCATGCTAGTGAGACAGTCACTTACCTGGACCATGTGCATGTCCACTCCATACATTTCAAGCCACTTTGCTTTATTCAGGTAGTTGATCTCAGCTTGGGCCGGAGTCTGACCTCTGAAGGAGAGGAGGGAAAACAGAGAGGAGATTTAACAAAAGAGAAGGAAAAGCCAATTTTCAACTGCAGCTCTGAGCAGAGAAGATGGAAAAATCAATGCAATGTACACAGGAGATAAAGTCCAAAACCAGACGATCACACTTCAAGTTCACCAGCTGCCTCTGTCTCCTCTTCCAAAAAACTTTGACAGCAGGATCTCTACTTGCATTTAAGTGATGTGATTGGCTAGTGCCTGTGCTAAAGAATTTGTTTGAACGTGATTTGATTAGCTGGAGCCTCCGCTGCCTCATGAAAGGTTGAGCTCGACTCAGTTTCTAATGCACGCTGTGCAAGCAACGCAACACAATGGAACCACAATTCAGATCGGCAATGCGTGACGTCACCTATTCAAAGTGAATGAGCAGCAATTTCGGGATCTGCTTTAGATCCCTCTTCATTAATATTACGTTTAATTGACTGCCCACTCATACGGGACTTTAGTTATAGTGAAATGCTTACCTGCACTCTTTCCATCCGTTATATATAGCCAGCTCCACGTCCTCTGTTTGGTTGGGGACGAAGCGAAATTCTGTCACCAGGTCCACATTGTGCTCTAATGGGTCACAGTCACCTAGCTCAGCTGAAAACACACAGACAAATAATACGAATAAAGTTATAATAATAAAATAAAAATACTTTTCAGTTCAAACCCTGAGCAGAATATGTCCAGATGATGAGCAGCTGTGTTGAATGGTTGAAGTCATGGACGGCATGCGACTGTACAGTTTTATCTAATGAACTGTTCAGAGTACAGTTCAACTAAAGACTAAGTATATTCTTAAAAAATCTCTTTATTGTTGTTAAATGTTAATAAAACCCTCACTTTCAACCTCTGGCAGAAAAACACGTGTCTTATACTGCGGTTGTAGGAAATAGGAATCCTATTGGACAAAATGACAAACCAACAAACCCTCCCTTTATTTCCCAGTGCATAAAGTTCTGTGTAGCATCAGGTCAGGGACTGAACTCTCTGGACAAGAGGCCATAGATTTTATCGGAGGAAAAAGCGAAATAAAAGGGAGGGTGGGAGGACAGGCAAAAAACATAAATCTCCACTAGATAAGAATGAGAATAGTATGTTGAAAACAACACAATGGGGAAAACCGTATCTCTGCTGTGTAGAGAAATTGGACAGAGACTGAGATGTCTTGGCTCTGATCGTTTGAGTAGATAGGAGACACGAGGACTCGCTGGGAGCTCTTCGCTGTTTAGTTAACCCAGATGTGAGCGAAGATTCAGGATACAGAGGAGGGAAAAGGTAATTTCATTCTCTCCCTGTCCCAGTAAATGTCAGTGGACTAACAACATAATTCTGAGAAAAAAAAGGAAGACAAAGGGAGAAAGCTCAACTGAGGGAAAGAGAGAAGACAGAAAGCGTACTGGATTAGGGGGCCTCTGAAGAGGATGGAGCACTAATGAGCTGGCATTTACCCCACAGTGACTGTGTGTGTGTGTGTGTGTGTGTGTGTGTGTGTGTGTGTGTGTGTGTGTGTGTGTGTGTGTGTGTGTGTGTGTGTGTGTGTGTGTGTGTGTGTGTGTGTGTGTGTGTGTGTGTGTGTCTCTCTCTCTCTCCACAGGTTTGTGCACGCAATCCCATTTCATAAAATCTCTACTGACTCATTCTTTGTTCCTCTGATGCAGGACTCTTTATGTGGCTCTTGCAGGTATATTCCTCATTTAGCAGTAAATTGTGAATACTGCTGTAGTAAGTCCCATCAATATCTGCTCCATTAATGCTTTTGCAATATAATGTAGGCCCATGTAGCGGAGTGGAGACTATTCCTGCTTTTATACACAGGTTTGACTGACACAATTCAAAAAATAGATAAGGAACAAACAGTGGGATGTATAAAGGTGAGGATGGTAGAATTGGATGGAAGAATTTCACTGTCCTATTAAAAGTATTAAAATACATTTCCCCAAGTAACAGGTTTTGATTTGATTAGCTTTGATTAACAAAATAATTTAAGTCATGGTCACATGATTAAGTATCTGTCCATTTTCAGAAAGAAAAACCCAACTACACCTTTTCCTGGTAGCAGTTGCGCATTTCACAGGTTATATAATCAATACTCGCTGCCACTAGATGTCACACTGAAACAAATATCTTTGAACAAAACAAATCCTTTGTTAACCTCACTGTTCCCAACAAGATGTTGCCGATACAATCTATCTGTGTTGATGAGCCCAATGAGAGCAGCTTCTAACACAAAATCATCAGCATCGTTGTAAGATGTTGTGATAATAATATGAATAATAACAAATCTCTGTAACACAGCAGGCAGTGTCGAGCTGCCAGGTTCTACTCACAATGAAAAGCAGCGTATTACTCACCGAGCCATTTAGTCCATATTTTAAAAAAGCCTGAGAGAGGCAACAGCTCACCGCTTAAGTTCTTTTGAAAGTCTGAGTTTATCCCGCCCCCCCTTAATGTTGTATGGGAAATCACTTCTCAGCCACATGTGTCAGCAATTTCATTCTCCACCACTCCATCTAATGCTACATCCCTCCTCTGATTTGCAATCGTATTGTAGCGCAGAGGTTTGTGTGCGTCAGTGACTGCAGCAGCAGCAACGTTGCCGGGAACATCACTCAGAGCCGATGGTGATTCACATCGACAGCATGACTGGTTTGAAAAAGATCAAGGAAAACTCCTGGGGAGCAACAACACAAGGGTCCATTCCCGCAATTGGACTTGAGAGAGCGCATGGATCTGATTGGTGGGCACCTTGGCTATACACAGCTCACATGAGAAGTGGGGAACGTCATTTTATCAGCTCAAAGCTACAAAGTAAGGGAAGGGCCTGGGAGTAGTGTGTGTTGGGCGTGTGTGGGAGGGATGTAACAGATTTAAGGTATGCGGACAAAAACAAACTAGTTCTTAGAAAAAGGGAAAGGTTCAGTGCAGATGGAAAGACTTCTTGGTATACAAGCATACAACCGCTTGTCAATCAATCAATCAAATATTATTTGTATAGCCCATTTTCATAAATCACAAGTTGTCTCAAAGGGTTTAACAAGGTGTGACATCCTCTGCTCTTAACCCTCAACCCTCAACCCTACCCCCCAAAAAAACAGAGAGAGCTTGTGTGACTCACACCACACTAACTGGTTCTATACTTTTTCTTGACAGGCATTTTGGGGCTCAGTGCAGCAAAGACAGCAGACGTCTCAACTCTGTAGTGCAGCTTGCACTGCAATAAAACACGACACTGGGAACGGCAGGTGTTGCAGAGGTGATTCCAATTACCAAAACAGAGTTGGAGAGGATCCTGGATACCTGCTGTGCTTACCCTGTAACGAGAAGGCAGCCAACTCCACCGCTGTTTCAAACGAACATTCGAGCCTGAAAACACAGACAGATTAAAATTAGGAAACATTGACACAGGCCATCAACATTCCCCTCTGACCGTCACTGAGACCCACTGGACTCTGCCACTTCCTATTAGTGATCAGCCTGGATACACACTCAGCATGTGTTGAACAAAACAGGGAGCAGATACCAAGAACTCCAAAATGAAACATGAGAAGTTCAAGTCATTTTTTTATCCGACATCTTCATGATTCAAATAGTTTACACTATTGTTAAATGTAATTACTAATGCATACCACAATATACCACAACTGTCGGCATGACTTAATCTTAGAACTGGCTCCACAGGCGTCTAACGTGCTGCTGTCAGGTCTATTGCTGGCAGGTTGGAGAACTGATGTGCGTCATAATTTAATGGATAATATTTCTGTCTCTCTCTTTCTCTAACTGAACATTTATTGTCACTTATACATTGACACCACCATAATATTGTGTGAGTTGTATGAGGTGATAATTACTTACTTGCCACTGAGGATGTCTTGCTTTAATTGTAACACAAATAGGTATCTGAAAGTAAAACACAACAATACACTTGAATATAGTGATGTTTTACTTAATTTGACAGTTCTATGGGATAAGACACAAAAACATTGATCATGTTGAATCCTGTACAATGTAACCTTTGTTGACTGACTGAATCTTGGCCTGATATCCTAAACGAAGGCATGGTTGCCAAACCTTGATGTCAACAGAAGATCCTGACCTTTGGCTTAAGAAACAACCTCAACCAGAGGGGGAGGAACCAGCCACAGGTATGAAGAGAAAGATCAGCTTCCCATTGGGCTGCATATTACAAACCAACCTTTGTGTTGTGTACCAGGCTCTAAGCATCAAAGTGTGACAATACTGTTAGAAGTTTGTGTCTCCTTCCTCGTTGTCAGAGTGGGTTTGCAAAATTGCCACAACAGATCTGAGTGAATTAATTTAAACCTCAGTCACAGACATTCAGTGATGAAGTGCTGCTCCATGGCTGGTTCATCCGAACACACTGACTTCTGAAGGTTTATAAGATTAGGTCAACTTGAGGTTTTGCTTAATTTGTACACAAGAGAAAGTGCGCTACAGTCGACAGTTTACATTTGAATGTCTTAACTCACCTGGTGAGCTCCTCGTGCAGGTTGTTGGGTTCTGAAGAGTAAAACTTCACTCTCAAGTGAAGGCAGTAGGGTGGACCGACTGAAGATGAATAACATTATCAGGTTTAACAAAGCAATTAGCAAACATGAAGTTATAATAACCAAAGTAACAGGATGAAGAGAAATTGTCAAATACATATATACATATAATTATGTATGTTTTGGGGAAGATAAAGAAAAAGGGTAGAGCCCAGTGTTTACTTACTTTTCACTTGCTTTTTGATACTTTTCGTAACATCGAGCCAATGCTGAAACAACATGAAGGTTAGCAATTAAAAAAGTACAATATCTTCAGAAAGGTGTAGTTTACTATCAAAAATATTCTAATTATTATGGCAGCTTGGATAATTGATATGCATCAGTCATAATTTAATGGATATTATATATATGTCTGCCCAAGAAAACACAGCATCTTCAAGGTTTAGTAAAAAAAAAAAAAAGATTATATAATTATTACCAAACAGCAACACTGCATTTATTTTATGAATAAAAAAAGAGTAGTTAAGTTAATGAAAAGTATAAATCAGGAAGGTCCTGGGAGGCGTGTGCGCACATACACACACACAGTAATTCTGTGAGGCATGAACAATGTCAAGGAGAGTCAGGGGTGTGTGTGTGTGTGTGTGTGTGTGTGTGTGTGTGTGTGTGTGTGTGTGTGTGTGTGTGTGTGTGTGTGTGTGTGTCTAAGTTAGAAAAAGATAACAGAGGAAAACGCACACTCTAGTCTACTCTCCCCCACATTCCTTATTTCAGCCCTCTCTCTCTCCCTCTCTCTCTCGACTTCATATGCTCTCCCACTCTTTTGCTCTCTAGCTCCACTCCTCTCCTCTTTGTCCTTCCCTTCTGCTTCATCTTCACTCCCACTGGCCCTGCGTACTTCCATGGCCTTCACAGAGGATCAGTGTGAAGGAAGCAGACCAGTGACTTTAAACACTTTGTCTTAGCGCACGGCCTGACTCCCAAAACATTCCCATAACCAATCCCTTTAGCCCATTCACGGAGAGGGAACGTCCCCGTCTCAAGCTTCTCACCAAGTGGGTGAATGGTGGACTGACACTTAAAGTCTGGCTAAGAAGTGGCTGCCTGAAACACTTAGTGAAGCATTCAATAATAACTTAACTCAAACGAATTTCCCTAAAGTAGATGAGTACACACTGTATGTGATATTTCACCCTGTTTTTTTAAATAGCATCAAATAACTTAATTAAAACCAAACTTACAAGAAAAATGTATCTGACATGTACTTTGACCCAAGTCCCATAAACTAACATGGAGGAGATGAGGGGTTTGACCAATACTGCAGCCAGCCACTACAAGGGGACTAAAAAAACGTAACTTTTCAACCCAACATACTATGGCATGAGAAATAAAGAGTATAGGATAACAACAGACTAATGGGTTAAGTGCATCTCCAGTCTTACCGGCACTTGTGCGGAGTCCATGAAGCGCAGTCCGAAGTAGTCTTTCTCTACGATGTCCAGATGATACATGATCTGGTCAAACAGCTCCTCACCTTTGGCTTTTTTCTGAGCAGAGAAAAACACACAAATAAACAGAGGACTTAGAGATCTGATGGACAAATTGCCTCCAGAGTCATGGACAAAAACACAGTTTGAACTAGAGACATTAAAGGAAAATTCACAGTCATGCATTGTCAACACAAATAACTTGATGAGGAAGTTAAGATGAGTGTCAGGTTGGTTAATATATCAACCATCTGTAGTCGTAAAGAAACTGGCATCCCAAACCTTAAGGTTACATCACAACGTAAGAATGTTCATCATGTTTACAGTTGTAGATGCTTAACATTCTTCTGAGAGAATAATATCCAGAAGGTACGATGGATTAAAAAAATCTAATAAAT
Source organism: Hippoglossus hippoglossus (assembly GCF_009819705.1). NCBI lineage: Eukaryota > Metazoa > Chordata > Actinopteri > Pleuronectiformes > Pleuronectidae > Hippoglossus > Hippoglossus hippoglossus. Next base: position 6,106,611 of record NC_047171.1, on the reverse strand, counting down.
TCGCAACCTTTATGATGTTTGAGATTTCTGTTATGTAAAATAATTTAACAGATTCATGTCAATTTATATGTTGATTACCTTTTTGATTAATTGTCTTTAAAATGTCAGAGGAAGGTGGAAAAGCCCTCAAATCCCCACAGCCCAAAATTAAGACATTTGTCAAAAATAGTTTCTTAAACATTTTCTGCTGTTCGATTAATCATCGAAGCTCTGAAATAAAGTGCTTTGTATATTTTTAAATACAAATACAGTCATATACAGAAGTTCACAAGACCAAAAGTTCCTTTCAAAGTGGTTTTAGCTTTCTCTCTTCACCGCTCCAAAATATTGTTTTGAGTTCCTGATTTGTGTTTTATGGATTTGAATTGAGACAAGAACATATTAACATGAGGTATGTGAATAGGTGTTGCCCTTTCTGACAAAGCCGTACCAGTTACTGCCTGTGCTCGGCCTGGAACTGGGAGATCTCCCTCTCACTCGCTCGCTCTCTCACACACACACAGACACAGACACACACACACACGACTTCTAAACCCCACCATGAGGCACAGCGACAGGGTTGCCACAGTAACTGGGGTTGAAGTGCCCCAGACGCCCAGGAGCAGGGGGGAAGTGGGGTGGCTGAACACATCATGTGATCATCTGGCTCTATGAAAAAGGTGCCGTCCAAGATCAGCCAGCAGCTGTAATTCTCCTCTCTCCTCCTCCGTTTGTTTTTTCCTCATTTTTAATTTTTTTCAGTTAGTTCTTCAACCATATTTGTTTTAAAATGATCTGTAAATTAACCAAATATACAGCAGACGTTATACTCTTCCCCACACGTACTACAGTTGCAAACAAATAGAATATTCACTTTCACACTTTTTCACAGGACTTTATTTTCTCTCATTGGAGAGCCACAACAGCCACAGCATTTAGCCAATCTATCAATCAAGTGAGAGGCCTGCTGAGGGTAACAGGTAGCCAGTAAAACACTGAAGTGGGACCAGAGAAACATGAATAAAAACATTCTACCAGTCATGCCATTAATGAACTGTCAGGTGAAAGAAAACAAAGATTAATAGAGAAATTAATCATTCAGAAATCTTTGCTCTCAGGTTCTGTCTAAGCTCTGGATATTTCTCCCTTTTCAAAACAAGAACATATCTAGATGAAACAACTCAGTTGTATCTAAATGGTGTTAAGTGTCTGAAAAGAAGCAAAAACATGGATGAGTAAAGGGAGTAGACCACAGGTGCCCTTGAGGTTTCCCTGGGTCTCCTTCACCCCCACACAGACACACACACACACTCACACTCGCACTTGGACACACATGCTCACCCCAAGAGAGCTGCTGGGCAGAGTAGGGAGGCTGGCCCCATGCTAGCTGGCATTGCTGAGGAGGCATACCGCACCCCGACGGTACCCAGGGAGAGAGAGTACAAAGGACGCATTGTGTGTGTGTGTGTGTGTGTGTGTGTGTGTGTGTGTGTGTGTGTGTGTGTGTGTGTGTGTGTGTGTGTGTGTGTGTGTGTGTGTGTGTGTGTGTGTGTGTGTGTGTGATAGTTCTTGCAGTATTGTTTGGCTGTTTGCAGTCGTTCCACCTGCCTTTGAGGACAGAGCTCTGTCTCTCAGACCGTGTTGTAATGTTAATGTTACAATTGAGCTGATTCCCTTATCTGTAGTCAACAAAACAGCCGGTGTTCTAACACATCAATTAAAGCAAAGCCTCATCACACCATCCAAAACAGTAGAGGTCTCAGGGATTTTAAGAAAAAAGAATGATTCAGTTTGGTGGATATTTCTTTACCTGACTCTCCTCTAAAAGATCAGATCCGATGTCTTGAAAGTATATTAAGTTCACTTAATTAAAACTGCAATTTTCTTTTCCCAGAAGTCACTTCTTCACCATTCCAAAAACAGCAGTTGTGTTTTACTGCCAACAGCAACAAACTGCTTTTAGAGTGGCAAAGAAGACGTGATTTCCGGCAGTGTGGCGTTTAGCCAGAGCGAGCTACAAGGTCCACAAATTGGCATTAGTTCACACTGGAAAGTCCCACAAGTACAATGTTATTACATTGTTCAAAACTAAAACTAGATAATAAAATAAATGATAAAAAAAAAACTTTGTGGCATTTATCCTCTGTATGTATTTGTTTTTCAAAAAGGTTTAACCTGAACCAGGCCATACAACAATAATATCAGTTCCATACAGGGTAAGCAGGATGTAGCTGTTAAAATACATTATATTAATTTATTTTAAATCTATACTCTTAGAGGTATCGGAATCTATAAACAGAAGAGAAAATGGTCAATCTTTATGTATGAATAAATAAAGCACGTGCTTCCCCTTTTTTTCTAGGCAACAAATCTATCAACGAGAGAAAATGAAGGAGGGGACGGTGACGACATTTACATGGACAGCAATATTCAGTCCTCTGACCATATTCTCAATAAGATATTATTCTCATTATGACGTTTACATGAGCTACTAATAGAATATTACATTGATTTTCCTGTTTACATGTTACAGAGCAGAGTCTGATTATGACTTGTCAGCTTTACATTCAAATACCTGTTCACACTCAACAGGACATGTGTTGTTAAGTAGTTCGTAACTGGCTTACACTGATGTAACAAAATGCTGTGAAAACTCAAATAGGACATTTTAATGTGATTAAGACGTATACATGTCTTCGTACTGCGACTGAGGTAATGTCTTAATTTGATTATTGCGTATTCCAAGAATTACCTTATTGGGATTAAGGTAATGCTGTTTACATCACACTGTCTTATCCAGACTATTTTCTTAATGGGGACAATATCGCAATATTGGTGTTCCTGTAAATGTGTCTAATGTGAGTGGAGGTAGGCTGGTGAGTGGGGGACAGAGAAAAAAAAACAGGCCTGTAAATACATAAAAAGGAAAGAATGTGGGGCCGTGTGGATTGATGTGTGGACATGGATGCTGCAGAACAGTGGTAACCCTGGGAGACAGCTTTGGGTGGCCTTACATACCAGGAACTCAGACAGCTGGAGAGCCACAGTGAGTGAATGACTCCTATTCAGTGTCAGATTGTGGCTGTGTGTTTACAACCACTTCAACACATAGAAAGAAAAAACTAACTGCACCATTTAGCAGTGGCGCTCATCCACATTTCTGCCACCAAGTCGAAACAACAACTTTGTAGCTGCAGAACAACACAACATGATACCAAACTACAACAAAGGGAGGACTATAGTCTTTTTTTTAATTGACAACCAAACTGTGTTTGTGTCTTTTATATTGCATAACACCTACTGCACAATCTCTAGAAAACTCACAGACTGTCAGGCTGATTCACTGATAGTGGGAAGCTACTATGTTTCCCTGCAGACTTTCCCAACTTCGATCTTCACTTTTAGAAGGTTTGACCAAATGTTCACACTGTTCCCGTCATCATCTTAAAGTAGGAGAAGTCAGGTTTTCTCTTTCGCATTTCTCCCATAGTTGCTGCTGGTGTCGTTAGATATCTAAAGTAAAATGTAAAACATTTAGACAAAGCAGTGCTCCTAACTGCTGTGTTATTCTTATTTCCTTATCACTTAGAGAGTTGGATGATAAGACAAGTGTTTGCAGAAGCTACCTATATCTGGGGGAGGGGGAAAAACAAAGGAAGCTCATTTTTAAAGCAAAACCAAAATGCCAGAACTCTGCTGGAATGCATCCAGCTGAATACAAAAACTTTCTTCAGGTGCACAATGCCTGGGGATTTTCGGGAAAGTAAACTTATGCTTGATTAACTCCATCAGCAAAATAGGTAATAAAAAAACAACTACTAACATAGCAAACTGCAAAAGCTTCCTTCTTTTCTAACTTCATTTTAATCAATTACTCTATAATTCCAGATTATATTGAGCGCAGCCTTTGACACTGTAGACCAATGCCATTTTAATTGACTGTCTTAGAACCTTGGTTGGCATCAAAGATTCTGCACTCAGTTGGTTTAATTCTTACCTTTTAGAAAGAAACTGCACGGCCACTATTGGTGACTACACATCCTCTACAATGCACGTTACCTGTGGTGTACCACAAGGTTCAATTTTAGGCCACAATTTAATTTATCTATTAAATCTATTTATATGCTTCCTCTTGGACAAATCATCCAATGCCACAACTTCTCCTTCCACTGCCAAGCAGATGACACACAGATATGGCAGAGAAGGCCTAGTTGCTGTGCTAGACTGTCTAAATGATATCAACAGTTGGATGGCACAAAAACTACTTGCAACTCGACGACTCAAAGTCAGAAATAATATCATTCAATCCACCTAACCCCATCAATCACATTGAATGTAGCCTTGGTACCTGGTTAAGGGTTATGGTTAACCCCTAAGCACAAATTCAAAAAGTAGTCCAGTCCTGCTTCCTACAAATCAGAACCCTCTCCAAAATCAAACCCGTACTTTCACACCCGGACTTGGAAAAAGTAATTCATACACTAGTCTTCTCTAGACTGGACGACTGTTACTCCCTCCTCTCAGGCAGAAGCCAAACGTCACTCCCCCGCCTCCAACTAGTTCAGATCACAGCAGTTTGGCTTCTCACTGGTCTTAAAAAGGCAACATCACATCACTCCGATCCTCGCTTCTCTCCAGTGGCTCCCTGTGCGTTTCAGAATTGATTTTAAGATTTTACTGATCACTTATAAAAGCACGCCAGGGTCTGGCCCCAAGCTACATGACAGAACTGTTGACCCCTTATGTTCCTGCACGCAGCCTTAGATCCTCAGGTGGAGCCCTGCTCGCTGTTCCAAAGTCGAGGTTGAAAACTAAAGGTGGCCCCTCGGCTTTGGAACGGCCAACCTGAGAGGAGATAAGGCTCGCAGAGTCAGTGACTTCTTTTAAATCACTTCTTAAAACCCACTTGTATAGACTTGCTTTCATGTGATGTTCATGCGTGTTTTAATCGTTTTATTTTCACCTTTTATTTTACTTGCTCACTTATTTTTATTGTCATATTACTGCTTTTATGTGTTCAAGTTTTTATTTCCTTCCGTTGCTTTGTTGTCGAAAGCACTTTGTAAACTCTGTTTATAGAAAGAGCTATATAAATAAAGTTTATTATTTATTATTTTATAGGCTTGTAAAAATTCCAGTGATCATTTCTGCTCGACTCCAAACAAAAGAGCAAGTGAGAGGAAGACAAACATAGAGAACAGTCCAAGCAGATAACATTCCACCGGAAGAAAGAATACAAATACAATCTGAACTTTCTATGCACATAATACTGAGCTGACAGGAAGGACTTGTATTGTTGTGTATTCTTGTGCATTTTTTTTTAAAAAAACAGTAAAAAGAAATATGGCAATAGTGAGGAACAGGGTTCTTTTCAGCAGATCTCCCTGGGAATATAAGCCCCACTGTTAGATTTACGGATGGGACAAGTCAAAAAGGACAGTTAGAAACCAGGCTGGCCTCACAGGAATGCTGTGGGTTGGAAAGAAGGAATCCCAGTGTAGTATTAAAATCCAGGGGAAAATAAAGATAAATATTTATTCCCTTACTTTAAAATTAAAGTTACTCAATTGTTACATAAATTGAATCATGTTTCCTCTCAACATAGTCTGATTATTCTAAGAGAAACAACTAAGTAGATCAAAGGAAAGGACAGGAAAGGAGAGACAGATGGGAGTCAGTGGTGGGAACAGAGGAGTTCTGCTCTGTGTCCACTTGACGAGACCAACGTGTCACATGATGCGGTCATGTGATTATGTGTGTTCTCAAGAGAGGATCATGGAATTACAGGTGATCAGGAACACTACCACACACACCCACACTATATGGGCTTAAAAGGATTGTTCTTCTGACACAGACACACAATTGTCTCTAGTACACCTCCTGTGCTTTTGTTCACCAGGTTTCACATGAATACTGTTTGTTATCTGTCTTCTTGTCTTCTGTCTTCTTAACAACAGCAGAAAACTATGCTCAGTGGACACATTCCTTGTAAATCATGTTTGCTTTAGTTCATGTGTGATCTATTTCTCTCCATTTATTCTTCCAACACACTTGCTGTCAAGTTTAAAAACTTCAATAAAAGTGATTGATCAGGGTTTTTGCAGGTTTTAACTTTTTAAGATCTTTTTAAGACCATAATGAAAGAATATTAAGATCTTTCTCAAGTTTGACACCTGAGAAGTAATATCTGAGTCCCCAAGGTACTTACACTTCCCCACAATTGAAGATAATGGGAATTGAGAGAATAACCCCCTGAAACCCAAAGTTATCTTTAAAACACATTTTTAAGTAACACAGAGGTCGCTGTAAATGAACGTTAACATAATTAAACCGACATGTGCGTAAGATATTTAAGATTACAAAACATTAATTATTTACATTATTTTAGAATTTTTTAGACCCCGTGGAAACACTGAAGATTAAGAGCGCACAAAAGCACAAATCCTAGCATCGCTCCTCACCGGCAGCTCGACACTGACGTCCGTCCCGTCCAGTAAGGACACGCGGCAGGTGATGATGGACTTTGCATCCCCTGCAGCAGGGATGTGTGTGATGGCTCGCTGAGCCTCCCTTAACCGGGCTTTCTCTGCATGCTTCCGGATGGAGCGTCGCCCCAGCGTCCTGCGCAGGAAACTCAGCATGGTGGGGGAGAGGGAGGGTCACAGTATCACACCTGTAAGGCAATGGAGTAGAGATGGAAAATATGTGAGAAAGTAGACGATTTTAATATTTGGAAACTGAACGGGGCTTCAGAAATGTTTTTTAAATTTAATTTGACACTATGCTCACTATCAATTTTATGTATAAGCATGTAAACATCATATTCTGATATCAGTGTCCTTGATAAGCCCTTTTTTTGAGACACCTTATTTTACTAGCTGGAGTACTCCGTGAGTAACTGGGACACATATTTATCATGTATACTGGGATATAACCAGATTTCTCAATGTTCCATGTAAACAGCATATGCCTCATAACTGGGACACTAATAAACATGTAAACAGAGTCATTAGAAATGTGCCTTTAGCGACAGGAAACAAGATGTAAAGTGAAGTTTAAAGTTGACTGTCAGAAGCTAACAAGTTAGAAATATGATCTCAAACTACGTGTATGACTTCTTACACAGTAACTCTGCTGAAGAGAAAAATAGTATGCAAAGTAAATAATAAATAATATACAGCCGGTTAATTTAATTAAGAGTCTCCAAAATCTGTTTGTCGCACAGTAAACGCTTGATTATCAAAAGTAAGAGGTAAACACGATTAGTTGAAGTGAACGTTAACGTGGTAAAGATGCTTTACAACGAAAATAATATTTCTAACCGTGTGACGCTTGTCCACGAATATGAAAGTTTTAGTAGGAAGCTTTAAAACCATATTTAAATGCAGTTCGCCCAGCAGCTAATTGAAGGAGTCAGATAACGGTACTTAAACGTTAACTTGATTTCTCATCAGCTAGAAAAACCCCGCAAAGAGATGGACGGAGCTTAGCGCGCTGCCCTAACATCAAAAACACAAACTGTGAGATATAAAAAACACACACACACACAAAAAACACGCAACACAACTGCTGCGATATAAGAAAAAACTTCACAACACAACCATTAGCTTCTTTCACTCAGTTCAGGCCCGAGGTACCTGGTGCAGGGAAGAAAGCAACAGGTGTGCGTTCGAATTGTCGCACGGGCTCACCGGCAGCGGCGGGCGCGCTGACTACTTTAAGACTCCGCCCGTGCGCAGGGTGTCCCCCGCTCGGCAAAACAAACGCCGCCCTCAGCTCCCGGGCGCTGGGTAATAGGGACGGACACTTGCTGCGGGATGAGCGGATACTTACCGAGTCGCGCTCGCACGAATTCACCGCGAAACCGCGTCCGCTCGCATCGCAGGCGACTAAACAGCGAGCCGCGACCCCTCCATGTTGTTTAGAGTGCGCTCGAGTCCCGGTTGCTCGTGTTTGCTGCGGCTCGTCACCGCTGCGGGGTCATTTCCTCCCGACAACAAGCAGGGGGCGGAGCTCTGCACCGGATGTTACGTCACCACCGCAAAGCCCCCCCCGCCCCCTTAACAAAACCTCATTAGCATTTTTTAAAGAGACACGTTTTAAGAGTTGGTGTCAAATTACTAATTTTCTTTTTCTAAATCAAGAAAAACACCACATATTGTTTTTTTGTTCTTTTTTTTTTTTTTTACATCAGCTGCTAATATTAACATTTTAATGATTATCATTTGTTATCCGCACGTATAAAGGCTCCTGTACACATATAAAGCCAAGTATATGAATAACTATACATTCATTCAATGTTGTTTGATGTGATTTAAATCTTCCAAAGTCAAAAAAGTGGCCATTGTGTTATTTTTTATGAATTTCAGTCATACAGCGCGGTCAATGATCATTTGACAACAGCACCCCCCTCTGGTGTGTTTGGGAATAACGGTTTGGCAAATGTTGCCAGAGCCAAACTGTGGTTTTGAGTTCAATAATCGTTTTTCAATAACAGTGTGTGTACAAATGCACAAATATTTAACTGAAAACATATTTAAAAGTAAATATTTGTATTCAAAGTAAGTTTCCTTCAATCAATGTTTGTGTTGATGTGTTCATCTCTTGCACTTCTGCCCGTCCTGGGAGAGGGATCCCTCACATGTGGCTCCCTGAGTTTTCTTTGGTAGTTTTTCCTGACTCTTGTTGAGGGTTAAGGACAGAAAATCTTGCACCTTGTTAAACCCTATGAGACAAATTGTGATTTGTGAATATGAGCTATACAAATAAAATGTGATTGATTAATTGAGTGTCGTTTCATTCCAGAGGCAGAGACACAGCTCTCTTGATCTAAATTGAAATGAAATCTGAAATATTTATTTATCACTTATATATTTCAATATTTTAATTCATAAAAAAAATATATGTATGCCTTTAAATCTTAGCAAATTAAAAGCTTTGTCAACAATAAACCAAAATCTGTTACCATCCAAAATGTCACTATACTGCCTAAGGATATAAGAAAGGTAACATCTGTACTGCTTTTAAATTCCTTCTTAAAACGTTCTTTTAAAAACTCTAATGGGTGATTCTTCTCGAGCTCTTCAGCGTTGCTGCGTCTCTTCTGCGCTCTGCAACATTGCCCAACCTCACTTCTTCAGTGTGGAGAAGCAAGGTGATCTGAAGCTACATCTCCATGCTTTGACAGACGAGCTTTACTTGTTCACAATCAAGCTTATAGACATGTCCAAAGCGCCGTTAAATCATAATACCAGAAAGAAACAAGCAACTGAGGACAAAGGATTTTATGACACAGGTAAGGAGTTAAACCAAATGTATAATACGGTAAAACATTTCTCATTATTCTGTGTTCCATTATATATACACTCGCTGTTATAGATTATGTTTCAAATAAAACAGAAATTTTTTGAAATATCAGTCTTGAAATACACACCATTTTGTGTCACATTTGAATCATTCAAAAGGGAGATGAAAAAAAAATAATCAAAAAATCAAATAAAAACAAAATCTTTCTGCTCACAAATGATTTTCCCTTTTATTTTAAAGATTTTTTTTTCATATACAACATTGTATTTACATCTAGTATTATTTACACAAAATTAACAAGTGGCACTGTGTAGTTAGGAGTTCTTTTTCTGCTTCCCTACAGGTGTCTTTATTTTCAAAACAAAAAGAAAAATGATAAATTAAAAGAAAAAAACAACTCATCAACAACTCATTTGAACAATGCTTTATGTCTCCAACTTTTTTTATTTTCTCATTTATTTCAGTAGCACTACCTGCCACTAAGCCTCCTACAAAGTGCTGTCCTTTCCCTACCCGACTAGAACTGTTTTTTTTCATCTTTACAAAAATACAACTAACCCAACCGAGCCCTTCCCGTGTCCGGTACCCTCCAAACTACATTTGATCAGTACCCTAAAATGCACAGACAGTACCGAGAATGAGTCAACATCGAAACACTTTGAACACAGACACCTCATTGTTGGACATTTTGTGCAGATGGAAAATCTAGCAAACCCCGACTCATCCATTAAGAACTTTTTCACTGCGGTGCCAATTCTTTCTGAACTGTAACTGAAGAGTGGATTGATTCTGATTCGATCAGCCCAGTCTCCGGGTACAAAAAAAACCTGATGGAATTGAGCCACTAGAGGCTAAATCGTTTTTTTTTTTGTTCATTCGATTAAAAAGCTCCTGCATGTAGCGATCCGCAATGTAGAACCAGTTATTCAGCCATTAGCCTCAGCTTGTCCTCCTGTGGAAGACAAGCTGCTTGAAACTGCTTCTACTGTACCCCGTGCTCATCTGCTCAGATGTGTCACTCGCCTGGAGGCCGTGCAGAGAGTGGGATCCGTGTATAATGATCCAAAAAACAGAGAGAGCGGCATCTGGGGGTGGGGGGGGGGGGGCACAATGAGAAGAATGGACCGTGGATGTTGTGTGGGCTGTGCAAAAATGACTGATGTTGACCGAGGGGAGTTTTGTTTTTGGGAGAGTGTCGCAATACAGGAGAGATTCTTTTTGAAAATAGAGGAAAGCAGTTTTAAATGCTCTTATTCCCACCTCTACCTGTGGCAGAAGTAGGACTCAGCTGGTTTTTAAAAAGGGAGGTATGAGCACAGTTTTGAAATTTAGGCTCTAACAAGATATGACTCTTCGCCAAGGCTCTTCGCATTTGTCTAAAAAAACTTGAGATCAGGTTTAGTTTAGGTTTATGGCTTTATGGCACAACCTTTCATTCCAGTTAACGAACAAGCAGGCGTAGACCAGACAGCGGATAAACTATATTTCATGAATGGCAGAGAAAGAGAGGGAGAGGTTGAATACGCACTCGCACTCGCACACACACACACACACACACACACACACACACACACACACACACACACACACACACACACACACACAGCAGTAGGTTTTTCCAGCAGAGTCCATTGTAGGAGCCAATGACAGCAGGAACTGAAGCAGTGGATAAGAAAAAATATCTCAAATTATAAAGAGGCTCAAACTCCAATCCATCCCGATAAAACACATTGACAGCTCAACCCGTCCTAAGACAATTAAAAAAAGACTCAACGAGCAACTTGATGCTGGGTTTTGTGAATTAGAAATACAAGTCATCACTTATCAATCATAACACGTCATTCGTCTAAAAACAACATGTGCCTTGAAACTGATGAAGTACCACTGTGAAAGATCAGTATTTAAAATAAAGGTAAAGTACTAGTTAACTGATCTGTTTGTGCAGCTTCTTTGAACCGTCAACTGTTCCGTGGCAGACACACACACACACACATTTAGATCAGATTCTTCGACGACGGCCGGTTGTGAGCTCCGCTCCGTTGACCTCACCCCCCCAGTGGAGCTTAGCAAAAAAAGGTTCTCCATTAGGACATTAAACAAATAGTTAGTCTTACTGGGTTTAATGACAATCGCTCATAGAAAGCAATGAGTCATCAGCGAGAGCTGGTCTGTGGGTTTGCTCCACTTTACAGGTTACAAAAGTCTTGGTCTCTGGATGTGGAAAAACTAAAACAGAAGGGGAGGCCAATGGAGGGAGCCGCTTAAGTTTCAGGTTCTGCCACACAAAGGTTGAGATCAGTTCCCTGTCAGCTCACCAAGAAAACACTTTCTGAGAAAAGAATACTGGGTAAGGATTTTGAAGAAAGAACTGACCTCAGCGTCGTTTCTTAGCTTAATCAGGAAAATAGCTTAGATTGTATCTCAGTGCGACCGTGTGTCTGCTGGGGCCTCGCTTTGGGACACCATCTTGTGTTAAAACCAAGGAGGTTCAATAGATATCAGGAAATAATCGATCAATTCTCTAAATTTAGAAAATGTCCAGCTCAGCGTACAGTCATAGCTCAACAACAGCTGCTGTGACTAGTACGGAGTGACAGGGAGGCGCCCAGTAGACACAGGCCCTGAGGATTGTAAACCAGCTCCACTCCTCACCGCACCAAACAACGGCCACTTCAGAGCACACGCGCGTCTGTAAGCTCAAAAAACACAGCACAAAGCGGGACGAGGGATCTGACTCGCCGCGGCGCGGAACGAGAGGTGAGACACGAGGCGCCTTCTTCCGTCAGTCCGTCCGAAACTCAGACGAGAGAAAGCCGAGAAAGATAAAAAAAAACAAAAAAAACAATAGTACAATAAATTAAATCACTGTTGTTTTTTTCTCCACAAAAAAGTTTTAAAAAAAAAGAAAGAAATAAAGAAGTAGTTAGAAGAAGAGGAATCACACTACTTTACTACCTAAGATTTAATCAGGAAAAGCGTGAAGTCGTAGACTCGTACAAACAAAACATACAACTTTTTTTGTTCAGTGGACAGGGTTTGACACAAACTAAAACACAATAAATACTCTTTCTGAAGAACAAAAGATAAGGTATATCTCTTTATCAGCTAAAAGGACACTAAAAAAAGGCAGGTCCGTCTGGCAGACTCGCTGAGAAGGGGACAGGGCGACCCTTTAGGAAAAAATGAAAAGAGGAGAAAGGGGCAGGGGGGGGCTTCCATCCATGGGGGGGGCGGCCCTTCCCCTTCATACTTATGGCACTACAGCAATTCCCCATCCACATTTTACTCTCTCGTACTTTTACCTTCTCGTTCTTTGTATACTTTTTTTTCCATACCCTGAACAGACAATATTCCCTAATGGTACCTAGTCAACACAGCTGGATTTCTTTTTTTAAAAATTCTAACATGTCCATGATTTTCACGTTTTGTTTGTTTGTCTTTTTTTTTTTTTCCATTTTAAATCAGCATAAAGTGCAACAGTGCTTTTTGTTCTCCACTCCGACCCCCTGCACTCCTGGTAACCCCCTGACGACCCCTGGAGGTCAAAACGTCACAGGTTAGCAGGATCGGCGTCAGGGTTTGCGCTGGTCTCGCTGGTCACGCTGGTGGCGCTCGCAACGCTCGGCTCCTCCAATTCCTCCTCCTCCTCCTCCTCTTCTTCCTCCTCCTCCTCCTCCTCCTCCCCATCTTCTGTCACTTCACCCACGTCCAGCACCTCCACCTCCTCGTCGTCATCGTCGTCCTCTTCGTCCAGCTCTCCCTCCAGCAGCTCCACCACGGCCGCCTCGTCCTCCTCCATCGATGCCGTCTCGTCCATCTCCTCTCCCGCTTTCTGCTGCTCCCTCTGCTGCTCCCTCTGCTCCTCCCCCCCTCTCTCGTCAGTCACCTTTTCTCTCTGCAGGTAGACGGCGGTCATGAGTGGTTTGACCAGACCTTCCTCGTAGACTTTCAGGATGGCCTCGCACACAAAGCGGTACTGACTCTGTTGAAAGAGAAACGAGAGATATGTAAAGCTGATGTGTGAAGTGTGGCTGAGAGCAGCTGGACACACAAACGGATGTGGCTACGTACAGGTGTTTGTATCATCATGGCCCTCTGGTCTCTCATAGTCCTGACGATGTCTAGAGGATACACTGGCTGACCGCACTCCATTAGACACAATGCCGTCTCCATGGTGATGAGAACCCCCGTCCGACCAATTCCCGCACTTGAAAAAAAAGCAGCAGGGACAGAAATGGATGTTTAGTTAGAAACTTAGTGCGAGATTGTGGAGGAAGAGAATCAGAGTTTCTTTATGTTGTATCTAACAACGTAATCGACAGAATGACTTCACTGTACCTGCAGTGCACGACCATCGGCTGGTCCTGTCCAGCCCGTTTAGTCCGTACCAGCGACACGAAGTCCAGGAAATCAGTGGAATCATCGGGAACGCCGTGGTCAGGCCACGCCAGGTACTGGATCTGAGTCAGCTCCCTCTCCTCCTCACTCTGCTCACACACCCACAGACGAAGAAATCCAATGACTTCAATTTTCATGCACTAACAAAAGTTGCTTTCAGACACACACTGAGCTCTGGATAATATCCTGAAATTATCCAGAGGTGTTGTATGTGAAAACGTGAAGGTCGAAGTCAGTTGCTTAGATTATCTGGAGCGAGCAAGTGGGCGTGTTGATGACGTTTCTCACACGCAACAGATGCAAAACAAAAAAACAAAGAATTCAAATATCTCAGAATGAAAAAAGGAGACAGACACCGGAGATGATGTCAACCAGATTTGAGAGCTGTTGGCGATAAGGGCCATGTGTCGATGTGCTATAAACAAAACCAGGTGTTCTCCACAGCTGAATTTATACGTTGCATCCTGCCTCCTGAATGCTCCACCCACCCATCACCCCTCGCCTCAACAATCTAAGGCCTTCGAAACAGATATTCTGTTACCTCAGTCAAGACCTAAGCATATGAGGGAATTGACTGTTCTAATACTTGATCCAAAACACTATATTTCACGTGGGCGACCTCCCAGCAGGTTTCATTGAGCTCTGTGTCTTAGGAAGGAGGCGGCACGGCACCTTGTTTGTGTAATTATGGTCTTTGACCGAGTTATAAAACAGGTTGTGTGAATAACAAACAGTGGTTTTATTCTTTCCACTCCGCTGGACCACTTGGTGATTCACGTCCCTGCTTCCCATTTCAGGAAACCCCAGAAACTGATGATAATATTTTCCTTTTATTTTTATATTTCTGAAAATAAAGACAAGACACACTTCCTCTTGTGTTCAATCCAAAATAAGAGAAGAAATCTGACAAGCTGTAGAACAACTGTAGCAAGATAATGTGAGTGATCAGATAAAAAGGGGTCGAAATAGAACACCATGATGTGAACACACACACACAACCCTAAAACAACTTCTGACCACTGTTTCTTGTGCGACTCAGAGCCCCAGTTTCCCCTCTTTAATATACTGCCCTGCTGCATCGCCATGGTAACACATCTATCTCCATAGCAACAATCACAGGCAGAGGAGAATGCTAATTGCCTCCTCCAATAGTCGTATACTTAAAAGGTCAGGATGCAAGGGCAACACGCAGGGACGTAATGAGGAAACACAGGCAGCAGATAATGAGGCAACAGCACGAACATTTGATACTGTTGTATATGTTAATTTCTAATTAGCTGGTATTTTAGATGTACATGTTAACTTCTGTTAGTTTACGGCAAAAACTCAGACACACAAATAAATTTAGCTGCAACGTAATCCAAAAACAAATATACGCTGTCAGTGTAGAGGGAACAACATGAAAGTTGAAGAACGACTGAGAGCATCAAATGCTTTCAGCATCACAGGAAAACAAACACACACTCTGCGTTTTCTGTTTTCCAAAAACTATCTTGGTCCCACTCTCTGTTCTGTTTCTCTTGCACTTTCCCTCTATATCTCAGCGGTGTGACTGACTGGGTTGGTTGGGTTGTCATGGCAACCAGATCCCAATACGTGGCCTGCATGTAAGCAGCGGGAGCCAGAAAAAGAACAGCCCACATCGGTCACTATGGCAACACACCTCCTCCAGGGGGCCCTCAGCGGCTCATCCTTTCCTGAGACTCCCCGTGCCTCTCGTCTCATTGGACCCCGAGTCCTTCTCTTTCCTGTCCTAACCTGCTCTGGTCCGTCTCCTCTGCTCCTCCCTTCGTCTTTCTCCCTTCTTCCTCCTCGGACATTATGATTGTAGACGCAGGTGACTGTGTGTTTGTGTGTGTGTGCGATTACCTGCGTATTTGCAAGAGTCATCTCTCTGACCAGGAAGGCAGAGTTGCCCTCTTCGTTGTGGCACGTGACTGTGAAGTTTCCGTAGGTGGTGGTGCTGTCTGGGTTGGGCCAGTACTGATGACACTTTACCTTTAAGCACAAAGTCATTTAGTTTAGAACTCAGCATTTCATTAAGTCAGTCACCACTGTTATTCTCTTTACTCCAGAATAACATCTCTTCACTCAGTTCACTTACCCACCTATTATATTTAATACTCACTTTTATAGCATGTTCAATATATTCAGTGCATCTGGAGTCACATAAAACCTCAAATTTTGTTGTCACTCAACCCATACTTTCTATGTAACATATTTTAATATTCAATCCAGCCTGTTAGAGTCTAAATATTTATATTTGAAAATTCACATTTTGATGAATAAAATATTGTAGATCCAAAGGTTCAGGACCCCTTTGTCTACGGAAGAGTGGTTTAGAAATGTTTTATCCCCCCACTATGCTCTTCTATCGCAAGAAAGGAGAAACTTAAGGACTCTTAACTTAAGGAGCTCCGCAGGCTCACTAATATTTAGTTTATAATTGGATTGTATTCCTCTGTGTACCATTCACAAATGAAAAATAACTGGACAATTAAGTTTTGAATCTTGAGTCTTAAATCCACTGTTTCCACAACTTTGTGGATGGATTACGCTGTGTGTGCATTGTTATGACACCAAACAGCCTCACTCAGAATCAGAACTGGATTTCCACATATTGAGATAAAAGCCTGGTTTCCATCAGGAGAGCTACATTTAAAAGAGATAAAGCAGTTTCTTTTGTCTTTTTAAAAAATCAATCCAACTGCCTACACATGCTGCAAAACACGTTTTACTTGGGCCATAAGCCTGCAGGCACCACCCAAAGCGGATTTTTTAAAACTCAGTCTTTTTTTCCGCATTGCATTTGTGTAATACAGTGATTGTATAATGGGCTCTGAGCACTGCAAAAAAACTAGGATGACCTACAACTTAATTCAATGCCTGAATGCATCAGACACAGAGTGTTGCTTTGCTGCTGTGCTGCTCAGACTCCGTCCTCTGTGTGCACACAGAATTCACAGTGTAGATATATAAGGTGTTCAATAAAAGGTGTTTGTATCATTAGAACTGACACGCTGCCGTCCATACATGGTTTCCAGTCCTGTGTTGGAAGAAAATGTCAACGTACCCGGCCCCTCTCGACCTGCGTAGTCAGCATGACAACCATGGATGAGCCTTGTTCCCAGGTCATTTGCCAGAAGTCAGGGCAGGTGTTGGGCAGTGGGCCCTGGCATGCTATGTAGCGGTTTATCAGACTGGAGGCTGGAATCTCCATCTACCAAAGAGAGACACAGAGATCAGGACACTGAGGTAAGACACTGCAAGGATCTCACTTTACAGCTTCTTCTTCTTTTCTATTCATAACAGGTGATTTGTGTGCTCTCAGCAGTGCAGAGAGCTCAATTACCTCCCTATTTTTAAATAAAATAAAAAGTTACAAGCACTAAAAAGTTGGCTGGAAATGAAGTGGCATTTCTTTACAACTTCTTAACTGTGACGGCAAGTAATCAGCAGTTCATCTCCTGTTTAAATACATCTGTTAAAATAAGTCATTAACAGGTGTCAGAAGAATCTGGTTCTTAGGAGCACTGATGGGAATTTAAGATATTGATAAATGTTCAATTACACTTTTTTTTACCATTAAAATTGAATCAGGTCAGTTTTCACTTCTCACCTTGTGGTAAAGTTCAAGAAACGAAAACCATCAGATCAATCTTCAACTTTCATCGATACCACCAGTTTCTACAACTAATACCTCAGATCTTCACATGCACAGCGAATAGAAATTAAATAAGAGACTGTTCATCTTTAAATTTTTCAATTTTCTTTCTTCATATCATTATTTCCAATTCACTGCTGTTTTCCCTGTGCAACTCAGTGAGGATTCTTCAGTACAGCCATAACAGGTCAGAGACCGAGGGCTGACTCCCTAAAAGACATTATAAACATCACATATAACATTATATAAACACATAGATGAAGCCAGTAATGTCAGAAATGTCTGAAAAGGGCTTATGTTTATATAAAAAAAGAGGAAAAGTGCCCTGTAAACATCCACAGGATTCTGTTCTTAAAAAGACGAGCATCTAGATTACTCAAAAGCAAGGAAAAACATTAACGTACAATGTCACGTTGCTCATACTCCTACTGTGGTTAATTCATTCACCAGTAAAAAGGCCACGAGTGTATTAACATGTGTTCGGATGGTTGGCAAAACAGACCACCCACCCACCACGTCTCAAACGAGCAAAACGCAGAGGCACCGATGAAACGATGAAAGAGAGAAGTGAGGAGGAAAAAAAACTCACATTGATGTAATTTGCATTGATGTAGTCATCTGCGCTTTTCAGAATGACCCGCGTGGCATCGTCTGCCAGGAGAGAGGAGGAGAAGAGAGGAGAGAAGTTGATAAGGGCAGCTGAGAGGGCGTCGGTTAACATTGGTACATACGGTTTTTAAACACACAACACAACAGAAACAGACAAACGTGTGTAGTCACGTACAAGGAGAGATGTCTCTGTAGCGATTTTTGGAAACGTTCTGAGGTAATTTGGCACACAGCATTGTCATCCCCGGCCTCTTCCTGTACAGTTGCTGTAAGTAAAAAAAAATACAGATGTATATGTTAGTTGTGGCATAAAAAAAATCAATTATTAAGAATACAGAACATCTTCGGTGAGGGAATTGATTTTTCTACAATTTACTTGTGCAATATTCAAGTTTTCATGTCTATGAACTAATGTATGCACTGACCATTTAGACATGTGTGTGAGTGTGTGTTTGTATTTAACATTCCTCTCTGCTAATAGCACACTTAAACAGGAAGCTGTCAAGTGATAGTGATAACAGACGGGAGGGTTTTTTTGGGGGGGATTGTGGAGGAAGAGAGTAAAGTACTTGAAGTAATCCACCAGCAATCAGTCAAAAGTCAAACCTGCACCTCCACTAACGTGTGTGCGTCTGAGTGAGTGTGAATTTATCTCTGTGTCGTTCTCCTCACATCAAACTGGGCCAGTATGGCTCCACCGCTCAGGCCGTCCTTCAGTGCTACCATGGAGTCCCTCAAAGCATGCTGGTCTAGCTGGGTGGGGTCCTGAGGGGTCTTCTCAGGGATGTACTGAAAATCTGGCTCCGAATCCGCCTTCTCCTCCACCACGTCATAGATGGCTGAACGGGACAGGGGAAGACATATGTCACAGATTACACACACATGGCTGTTTGTGCAACTGGAGGCCTCAGGGGACTAATTTATCTTTAAGTATGGAAAGAAAGCCAACACACTGCAACACCACAAATATGTCATTGCCTATCAATTATACATGTGAGCTAATAAACAGATAAATCAAACCCTGTGAATTTTCTGGCGTTCCTTACATTGACATCTTATATCAGCTTTGATGTAATACAGGATAAAATGCACAAATCCCTCTTTGACCCAGTTAAAATACCAAGAATTTCCATGTTTCATCATCTTTAAAAGCTCCCCCTCCCTGCTCTGCTAATGCTTTGCAGCCTTCTTCCTGCATGGTGCACACACATATAGCTGATACGTACAGAAAGCAAAGTGTACAACTTCATGAATCTCACTTGCAATCCAAAAAGTGAGAGCGAGCAGCCCGAGGTTAAAGCAGGAGCAGAGGCAAAGCTTGTGATCAGACGTGAAGCTGCACCGGCTGTCTGTATGTTAGCCTCGTATTTACAAAGTGGAGATTCATGCATGGCTAAATCAAAACAGGTTTCACCAAAGAAACTAGCTTTTTCATAGAAATGAGATGTGACTGAATATCTACATCTGGTAGCTATATATATATATATATATCAACTTATGATACCATCAAACAAAAATAACAAAACTTCCACGGCCACTGCTATTTCTGAGATTGTCAGCAAACACGTCGCAACTTGTGAACACTGAGCTTTGAGAGAACTCTGATGTTGTTCATGTACGAGTTAATGCAGTTGTGATTTGGTGCTGTACAAATATAATAAAATTGAATTAACACCACAAGACTGGACCGGTTCATCTGAGACTCTCCATTTGACGGCAGCGTTAGAACATTCCACAGTAGATCCAACCAATGGGATCAACTCACCGTTTGGTCTGACCAATAGGATGAGCTCCCCAGAGTGGCTCTCACAGCTGGCCTTGATGAACATGACCACCTGGTCATGGGTGTGGTCAGAGATGTCCCGCCCGTTTATCAAGACCACCTGGTCGCCCTCGTTGAGGCGGGGCACGCAAAGGTCCGCCTGGAAAAGGGAAGACAGGTGGAAGAGAAAGAAAAGACACAAATGGAGATGAGATCGATCAAAGTGACACATTTTTGCGTAGTTCAATAAAAATGTTTTTTAAATGAAAGAGCAAATGTTTTCAGATTCAAAAAGGCTAAAGTTGAGGTTACTCGTGATGCTGTATTTGCTGTTACTCAACATAAGTGAGTGAAAATAAAGAGCAGGAGAGGGACTGTATTTACTCATCTTCTGACTCATGACTCATGTGAGCTGGTTGTTGACTTACTGGTGTTCCCGGAGCTACTCTCGACACGATGATAGGCATCTTCTGGTCAGCTCCACCCTGGAGAAACAGACACAGATGTTAACAGCACAACCGTCCATTCCACTTAGAGACAAGTACCATTTTAGATAAGGAGTGTGGATGATGGAGATGATTTGTGCCAAGGGGCAAGGAACCGTAAAACCGCAGCTCTCACCTTCACATTGAAGCCAAATCGTCCGTGCTCATCAGGTTTCATCTTGATTAGGACCAAATTATCATGAGGGACGACTCCATTCAGCTGAAAGAACACAGCTAATCACGTCAAATTCACATCCTCGTTTCTTCCATATCATCCTCCTCCTCCTCAGCGGTGGTTACTGCAGCTTTAACACTGGGTAATAGCTGAGCTTTTGGTTTGAATGTTCACGATTAAACATTTACAACTTAATATTGAGAGATTCAATTATGTATTCATGACCACTAGTGGGCAGACGAAAAAACAAGTTAATAGTTAAAGCCGGCAGTTAAATGAATTACCCTCCGGGGACAAATAAAGTTGTTTTGAATTGAATTTGAATCGAATTTGAATTTAAACTGTTTTATAAAAAAGAAACTATATAACTTTATATCCAGCAGACAAAAAAAATCTTTAATTGGAGTTATGGTTATGGCCATATGATGAATGCAGAGCCAAATTTCCCAGTGACTTTATGTTTGTATGGGTTTGTTTGCTGGCTATGAGAGGGGGGGGATGACAGCTACTGAGACTTGACTGTACGGTTAATGTGTGTCTTCTTTATAACTTCCTTAAAATATGTGAAAATGTATATCTACACTAATGTGATCAGTATTCGTGTCTCGTGCTGCCACACTGACCGTTGTCTTGTCAGCGTTGACGGGAACGTCGTACATCTCGTTGAGGTGGTTGTCCAGGAGGCTCTGTTGAGAGTGGGCCTGGATGATCTGGCTCAAGGTCTTCCTGCTCAGCTGCTTGGGAGGCAGAGCTGGAGGCAGACCGTCTAGCCCCTCCGGAGACCTGACCGAGGCAGAAGGAAATACAGTCAGGCTCAGAGGGATAGAAACGAAAATAAAGAAAAAAGCGAGGGAGAGAAGTGTTAAGTTCAAATGAACATTGGGGGTATTTTGTACCAAATAATCTGACTGGAGAACAACAGGCTCTGGATGTGTTGATATGTTTCTTAATATGCATCGACATTCTCTATGATTACACTAGTACCCTCTACAGATCACACCATAGCGCTTGCAACTTATACAAATAGAAGAAGGGTATTTTAAAGATGGTGCACAATAGATAGACACACAGGTACAGATCCAGACATGACTAACGGAGCTGAAGGCCTCCCTGTTTGTTAAAGAGGTGGGCTTTCAAAGAGGAAGACGGAGACGCAAGGAGAAAAACAGATAAAGGGGAGTAAGAGATTGCAAGAGACAGAGAGGCTTAATAGCGCTGTGTTAGTCACAATGCATTAACCTCAATAAAAGGAAGGAAAACATCCCCCGCCATCATCCAGACAATAAAAGGCAGTCAGTGTGGAAGGTGGAACAACACAGTCAGTCAGGTAATGCTTTCAGCAGCATCATGGCTCCCACTCTCTGGGGGGTAAAAGCCCATCATTTCACTCCATGTCTGCATCTCTCTCTCTCTCCGTGTGTGTACGTGTACAGCACTCCTTAGGGCTGGGATCACCAGTCAAAGAGCATTGCCTATGTTGTGGCTGCTGCTGCTGGTGCCACTTTGTGTCTTAACCACACACACACATAAACTAATATTTGTTATGGGTCAAAACCAGGTCAGGCTCTCAGCAGGAGGGCCGAGCGCAGCGGGGCCTCAGCAACGACTGCACATCCTCACTTTCCTCAACACGACACAGACGAGTGAAACGGATATGAAAGGATCTTCATACCTGACCACTGCTTAGCCAAGACCCTGGAATAAGGAGATTCAAACTTTGTCCACACCAACATAAAGCATCAAGGCCTGTTTTGTTGTCATTCTTTTATACACTTTGATTGTAAATCCTTAATAACCCTGATTTTTTCTGGTAATTACAATGAGAATGTCCAATCTCGCAATGTTCAAAACAAATAAAATCCTAGATGCACACCAAGATTGAATAGGTTCCGTCTCGACCCATGTTCTATCTTTCCATAGATTGAGTATTAACCTACTTGGGCAGAGGTGATAATGTTTCCAGTGCACATCCAAAAGTTATTGTTTTACTTGAATGATTCTATACAAATCGCATTTGCTTTGCATCTTTAGAGAAAACGGGTCCGATTACAGCAAACATAGTAATTTATCATAACATACCATAGTATATGTGATACAGTGCTTTGTATAATTGTACATTTTTAGTCCGTGAGATGTAATATGCCGTGGTTCTCTAAACGGATCATTTTCCCTCCACACAACTAAAAACAGACCATTATAGAGTGTGCTGGGTTAAGTGGGACACGGGACTGATTCTAATGCAGTTTTAACTGGAGGAAAATGTTGCGGGAACTAAGTGATTGACCTGAAAATATATGATGAAAAATATATCATGGTACATGAATGTTTAAAATCAGGGATGTCTGACTCACTGAATCTAATCTACGTGGGGCAAAGAGATAATTATAACATGGAAGATTTAGAATGGATCGCTCGCCAAAACCAAAATAGAATCTTGATTGAGACCAAATCTTATAGTAGACATCACAATGGGGCTCTAGATAACTGGAGCGAACAAAACTAAGAGAGATGATTATAATAACTTGATTTATTTATTTTTTTTCAATGGACAATAATCCCCTTTTTGAAATGGCAACCAGTAAACAATTTTCTGAATTTCCACAGCCGAGTAGTAGTATCTGAGATTAGGAAAGGCCAGTCCACCCACAGATCTGAGTCTCTGAAGGAGAATTTGTAAAATTGTAAAATTGAGTTGCTGAAAGTGAAAAGTTCATTTTAACCGAGTTCCCTCTGTCTGACGAACAGGACTTGTCCAAATTAATCCCATTTGCAGAAAGTTAAATATCATGGAAACATCTCAGTTACATATCATGGTGAATAGATTTTGTGCTTCAAGCTGAATGCAGTTGTGGGTTAAACAGCAAGTCGATGATATACTATGATAATAAAGTGTCTTTATGAAGAGAATGTTTGTGACAAAGGCGTTTGACAGAAACGATTCTGAAAAGGTTGAAAATCAACCTAATCTAATATTTGGTTTCTTGGTTTTGCCTAAAAGTGAAAGTTCTTAACCTGACTTGGAAATAAATGTAATTTGTAAAATAGAACCACTTAATCATAAAATATGTTGTTTTGAAAATAACTGACTGTGATGGTGAATAAACCAAATCAAGCATATGAAAAAAAAAATATGCACGGATAAGAAGAGTGTTCATCTATTGGCTCTGTAACAAACTGATGAGCTAACAACTTGGCGTTTGGATGTCTGTGTGTGTGTGGGCAATTGAACTACCACTATAATGTTACTTAATCACTCTGATTTCCAAATGAGCGATATTCCAACTCTCACACACACACACACACACACACACACACACACACACACACACACACACACACACACACACACACACACACACACACACACACACACACACACACACACACACACACACACACACATGAATATACAAAACACACAGGTTTGCACAGCGATCATTATTAGGACTTTGCATTGACTTCCATTCATTTCCGACAGACTGACTAAAACCTTATCCCTTCCTTTAACCATGCCCAAAACATGCCTAACCCTAACCTTAACCTAACAACAATTCACATCTCAACCATAAACTCAACAAGGAACTCAGAATTTATGTTTTGCCTCATATAGGGACTGGGCTTTAGTCCCACTGACTTATATTGGTCCTGACAAGATCAGAGTTTATGCTAGAAAAGGTCCTAAAGAGTTAACAAAAACAAGTATACACAGACACCCACCCACACCCACACACACACACACACACACACACACTGTGTCAACAGAGGATGCATGCCATACACAAGTACAGACCAGTCCAGGCCCTCGGCATGTGTGCATTATAGAGCCACAGCTCACTTTAAAGCTGAACTCCCCCCCCCCCCCTTCTATCCTTTATCTAAACTCCAGCTAAAATCCCATGATTCTTTTCTACTCTTGTAATTTTTAGGATCTGAAACATCAGTGTGGAACTTAATTAGTTAAAGGAATCCACCAACTGTTTAATAGTGTGTGAGCACAATAAGGAAAGAACTGCTGTACAGTACAAGCTCTCCGCCCTGCTACACGCCATAAACACATTTTACAGGCTGTTTTTCAAAGGGTTCATCTTTCCAATGGGGCGGGCTAAGTGACACTGGGAGAGGGTGTAAACTTTTGGGAGAAGCCACAGACACAGACAGACATTTAAAAAGCAGTCAACTCAGCAATGAGCTCAGACAGAGTGGCACTGACACTGATGAGTAAAAATTTAACTTCAAAATTAAAGGGCGGCTGTTTTTGAGGGGTGCTTTATTTATGAGGCAGTGAATCAAGAGTGAAATCCGCTGCTCTGCAACCGCCTCAGAGGTGGATTTTCCCCAAAGAAAAACAACTTTAAAGAAAGTGGGCGTGATGTGTATCAAAAACGAATATACATCTGAATTTCATCAGCCATCCAGCAGCTGGGAGACTTACGGTGTGGAGTCTAGGCTGATGCTGTTGGCCTGCGTGGACGACGCCGACTTGTGATTACAGGAGAAGACAGGCAGGCTGGGTGAAGCGTGAATCACGTGGTCGACCAGGTGTCCGACAGACGAGGGGCGTAATCGTGTGCCATCTTGGACAAACAGCGAGTTTCTGTCAAAGACACGTGAAGAAACATAATGTTAAAGGACTGCAAATATAACCGCTGTGCAGCATCCAGCATTCTGAGGACCAGACTCTTATTCACTAATACTGTGATCAGACAGTTTCTGATTTAAACAACAATTTTCTTAGATTTCTTTTCTAGAAACATTAATAAACACTTTGATCTGTATTTGTTACTTTAAAACAACAATTCACTTCATTTTATACTGAAAGAGTAAAACTCGATTTCGGACAAATATATGTTTGCTGTTAAAACAGTAATTTAAATAGACTTAATTCACATTTCCACTGCCAATCTTCTGCAGTGAAGCTGAACTGAACCTCAGCCCGGTATGAAGCCTGCAGCTTGGACTCACTGATTGGGCGTCCCAGGCGGCGAGCGAGTGGGCAGGCTCTGGGTTTCCAGTCTCTCATCTGATAGGCTGTTCCTGCTGACCGACTCCCAGTCCATTCCGCCCACCAACCTTCTGGCCAGTGGCTTGCTGGGAGACCTACTCCAACCAAGACATTAATTCATTTGTGGCCAATATTAGTACAAATGATTAACGATCAGTTTTGTTCAGTGTTTTTAGGATAAGCAGGCAGGGGGGGGGGGCCCTTAGCTGCTAAAATAAGAGCGTGTGTGTTGTTGGCTGGCTTGCTAATAGACAGGTGTTACATAAATCCAGGTGTCATCAAGTTTTATATAGAGTTGGATGGTGTGTAACTGTGCTTCTGATGGTGGGTAAAGTAGTGTGTAAAGCTCAATGTCCATATCTACATATTAAATAGAGAAGATGCAACATGAGATTAAAGTTTAAACACGATCTGTTAAAGTTGCGAGTAATGTAATGCTTCACCGTTGCTGCTAAGTAATTGGTAAAGTTAAGTATTTCAATGAGCAATGTCGTAACTCGCCTAGCACTGATAATACATTCAATTTTATGTGGATTTTATCTCCCCCTCAGAGTCTTGTAATGTCTCGATTAAACAAATCAAGAAAACATGTCCCTTACCTGGCAAATACTCTGTCCTTGATGCCCTTGTCCTTCCCATACTGCACAGACTGCACCTCTGTTCGCCCGCTACAGACACAAACAACAAAAACAAGTCAGTGGAATAACCTAAAAAAAATATCTAACTTCAACTGAAGTGAAACAGGCTGAAAATCCAGATTTTTTCTGCAATAATGATGCTACATGGAGGCGAAACACTTCCTCAAATCTGTGTAGAATTGTGCCTTAAAATGAACAACCAACACTGAGTTGAGCACAGACTGGCGACACAAATACCATGATGTACTGTTACCAACACAAAATTCACACTTCAAATGTCAGTCAATGTCTCTCACACTCATACGCACACAACTACACACAACTACACACACACACACACACACACACAGTCAAGGCCAACATCAGAGCTCAGCTCATTCATGTTGCAGAGCTGCTGGTTAATAATACATCACAAGACATCAGACGTTCAGTTCATCTCGCCCTCATATTTCATGGAGAAAGGAATTTGAAATAACGTGCTGCCGACCAAGTGAAACAAAGATGTCACGAGGCGACGTCATAATCCAGCAAGGTGGTAAATGTCTGTATAATTCTATGCCCTCAATCCCTGTTCCCACGTACTGTGTATCGCCAATTAAAAGAACTGTTTAATTTGAAACCGCAGCGCGTTTGTGTGTCTGTGAAGTCATTTGCACAGGATGCTAGTCCATGCACAAAAAACGATTCATGCAAAGTGGCTACGAGGCCAAACACAAACAAGGTGCTTCTTCCTTTTTGGAGGTAAACCATGAATAATTAAACTATGCTTTTCTGAGGCCTGGCAGCACGAGAGGCTCCCACTACTCTCCCAGTGTTTCAGCCTGAATGAAACGAGTGCATTAACTTCCCAAGTGGTAAAAACATGTACTTCTGCTGGTGTTTACTGGGAGTGGGATTGATGCTTGGAGTGAAGGGGAAAGACACACAAGACAGAGCTTCTGTCTATGCTTTGTCAATTATCTCCATGTTCCTCTGTGAGTGTAAATCACGTGTCGTCTTTTCCTCACCAGTATCTGAACTTTGAGCCCAGCGTGAAGTAGTGAGCGAAGAAGTTCTTCTGTGGCGGGATGGGCCGCTCCAGCCTGAAGAAAGTGTGGTGCTCCACACAGGCCTTCCACAGGTTCTTACAGGCCCGGTAGTTGACCATGTTGAAACCCAGCAGTGTCTCCCGGGTCTCGGTCTGTGTCCAGGGACAAATAGATGGGACAATGAATAACAATTCACAAAATTCAGCATGTGAAGTGACAGTGGTTAACCAGCGTTCAGCCATTAAGTATGAATTCCCACTCACACGAGACTTTGAGATCTATAATTGATGACTTTGAATATTTGTGGAGGATATAAACATAAGGTTGACGGTGATTGGTGAGCTATCAGTAAAACAGTTTGTTGCCTTGGTAACAGTAAGAGAAGCACGTGTCAAACAAGGAGCGCAGGATGGAGTGTGGGATCAAAGCAAAGTCAACCAGGACACGGACAGCAGGGGGTTAATCTAACACTCATTATACACACACAATACTAATGTCTACTGTATATGCACACATTTACATACATAGTCAGACTACACTGATAACACCAACGTGTGTGTGTGTGTGTGTGTGTGTGTGTGTGTGTGTGTGTGTGTGTGTGCGTATACACCTACCACCTCTCTTCTCAGCTGGACGAAGAACTGTTTGCACTTGAAGGAGATTTTCACTATTTTCAACCTGTGAAGCAGGAAAAGGGGAAAAGAAAGTTAGTGTTTCCACAGTTGTTGAGCACATCATCTGTATGGAGACAGATGCTCAATCTTTACACTAAGATGAATGTAAATATCTAGTATTAATGTCCACAAAACACAGGCAGATGTGACAAAAGAAAGAAATGATGTTGTCACATAATCTAATTAAGGAAGAAAACAAAAGAAACACTGTTGTTTTCAGCAGCTTTTTACAACCAGTTGTCAACAGCTTAACATGCAGTTATCACCTCTTCTTTCACTTTAAGTTCACTTAAATCCATTTTGATTGTTCTGGATATTATATTTTTATGACTCTGCTAAAAACATTTAGCATATAATTACTATTTCTGGCGATGCAGGAGGAAACATGTTTGCCTGCAAAGCTCTGATTGGCTGACTGTCTAAAACAAGCAGAACCAGTCACTATTGAGGACAACACTAAACTTAACTTGAACCCTGGGGAAAAAATTTAAGAGATGTGGACGATTATTCAGAGCACTGGGTCCAAATGTGGCATATTTAGTAACTTTAGAAACTTCTGAATTAAAAATAATATGTAAATGAAGGTTCTTGGAGAGTGTGAGCAATTTATGGCTGCACAGCAAAAACTTGTAATGACTGACCCTCCGGCATATCCCCTGTCTTTGAAAGGTTAAAATATAAAATACAATATTATCTGTTTTGTCATTAACAAATTAAATCTCAGCCACACTCGCTCCAGTCCACCATACATCAGAATATACATATGAGATGACACAATTATAACTGGAGATGTTGATACAAGCACATCAGCCCCGAAACATCTCCTTCTGGAATCTATGACCAGACGTGAAGAGCAGACTTCTGAATGAATCAGCAGTTCTTCAAGCGAGCTCACCCATGGGTCACATGGCAACTGTTCATTTAACCTGTGACCCCTTCCTCCCTCCATCGCTGGAGGGTGAGAGCACTGGAGTGTCGCAGTGTTTCAGGGATACCTGCGTGTTCTCATCTCTCAGTGTGTTATCATGTGTCGAGCATAATGACATCATGTTAGTCACTGCACACGCGCGGCCGGCTGATGAGCAGCAGAGAAACATAATCCTTTTCAAGAGCTCCGTTGCTGCTACGACTCATTGCTCCCCGCTAAATATATTTTACATACTTACTCACACACACGCACGCACACACACACACTTGCATGGACAAACACTCGCACAGTCGCACACATGCTTAGGCAGGGTGTGAGTCATCAGATCTAAGTGTGACTTATTTGTCAGGCTGCAGTGAACAGAAATAGGAAAGAGGCAAAAGAAATCTAAATGTCTCTCTGTCGTTTTTTAAGACTCTCTGTCCCCCCCCACTCTCCAGACCCTTCCTTGTCTTACAGGTCAACTGACAAAAAGAGAGGGGGGGAGAGAGACAGGAAGAAAGAAGACCGCATGAGAAGTGACATGCACATGGAGAAACAGTGCAGGCTGAAAAAAGGCAGAAGACGAAGCAGAAAGAATAACAGCAGAGTGCAGGGGCTGAGAGACACTTTACCATTCTCTCTCTCTCTCACACACACACACACACACACACACACACACACACACACACACACACACACACACACACACACACACACACACACACACACACACACACACACACACACACACACACACACACACACACACACACACACACACACACACACACACACACACACACACACACACACACAGCAGAGGACAGCTGCTGGGGACACCACTGTTGCTCTCTATATTAAGCTCAGCGGCTTGGATATGCACACACGCTAACTGAAGCAGTTTTTTTTTTTTTTGTTCAACCCTCTCTTTGTCCTGACCAAATTCTTAACCCTGAAATTTAACGGTTTGGCTTTTTGTTTCGCCTAGCGGAAGATCCCCAGGTCCCGGGGGTTTGTGACCTAGGTCCCCACATTGCCATTAAGACAAAATCCTGCAATATATAAAACCCTACATGAGCACACAGACACGTGCACTCAAACTAATCTTAGCACAAACATCTCACTGTTGTCAGACATACACTGATGTCCACACACACCAGCTGCTATGTCCATTTGGTTGGGGTGTGTGTGTGTGTGTGTGTGTGTGTGTGTGTGTGTGTGTGTGTGTGTGTGTGTGTGTGTGTGTGTGTGTGTGAGGACGGGGGGGGGGGGGGTTTGAGTAGGCACCCATTAACATTTAGCCTCCCACAGTGCAGCAGCAGAGTATGGGAGATTTCCAAGAATCAATGCTTTTGAGAGAAAATGAGAGCAAGAGACATGATGAGAGAAGTGAATTAGAGGTAAAAAGGAGAGCGAGCAGATTTGATGCCCGGGATATTTCCAGGAAACCTCGTTTAACATGAATCCAACCTCACCACTCCACAAGAAATCTGTTTAATCAAATGCATATTTATCCAAACGATCAAATGAGGCTTAAACATTCAAATGCCAGATCAATAATCAGAATGCGAGAGGGCAGGAAAAAATATTACGAAGCACATTTCTCGGCAGAGAGGTTTCCTGGAGGCCGTTCAAGAGAAGCTGGCTGCAGGCTGATTGACACAGAGGTGGGTTTGTAACAGGGACATCCACAGTTTCATTCAGAAGCAGATCTAGCTGAGGCCGAAAACAACAGAGGAGCGATCCCTCTCAGCTCGAACCCCAGAAAACAAGAGGGTAAAGATTCACCTTTTCAAATGGAGCTGCTCAAAGGGATTGTTTCTTTAAGTTTGAAAATATCAATGAAAACAACACTTTTTTTTATAGCAATGCTCCATTTCTCATCCACACCTGATAGCTGCCAGGTTTCCTCTTGGCAGGTGTAACTGAACTTCTGATCACACACTTTGTTTTTTTCACATTTCACACAAAGTCTTTGAAACAGCAGTTTTTTGTTACTTGCTTGTAAATGTATTGGTTAAACTTTGGTTCAGTTGGAATCTCTCTCTCTCTACCTCTCACACTAAGAATGTTTCTGTTGAGCTGGAACTCGTGGGGGAAATGTTTTCCTGAAGCGTCCCACAAGGCGAGGTACTCCATCCTTTTTCATTTTTGTCCCCCAATTCCTCTGCCCTCAGTGACATCACCATGGTCTCTGCTGCTACGGCGATGATTACACATTTATTGAATCCATCACCACTGCATGTCGCTCCACCCTGACCAAACTGCCTCACTGAAATTAAATCATGGTTACGAGCCAAACTCCGAAAAACGTAGCTGTGACAAATGTGGTATTTGTGTGAGAATAATCTCTCACTATCAACAGCTCCGTGCTTTCTACCTCCCACACAACTGCAACCTTGAAGTAATCTTTGGAAAAAACCTCTGTTTGAACTCCAAGATGTACGTGATATCGACCCTGGTACTTAATAACCCGTGCAATTTAATGTTCGGGAAGTGTGTGTCACTCACCATGGGAAATAGTTGATCCGTACCCTGTTCTTGAAAACCACAATGCCAGCGGACATCACCCCGATGAGAATCTCCGTGTTGCTCTGGTCCTGCAGAGAGGGGAACACTGTGTTTTAAGGAGGGTGTGTGTGTTTAGTGAAGGTGACAGCGGGGGAGTAGAGACTAACAGGACACACAGAGAGCGGGAGAGTACAACAGAACGAAAAAAAAAAATGGGCCAATACATTTTTGGATAGGCTTCGTCGCTGCTACAAAACATGCTGAGGTCACTGAAAACAAACCTGCCTCAAACCAAGAGAAGACGTAAATAAGAATCTGCAGGGGATAAGAATAGAGTCTGTGAGGGAGGGCTTGGGCCAGTGTGAAATTAATATCTATAGTAAACAAGACGTTTACTTTCGTCCTGATTGATGATCTCATTCAGAAATGTCATTCTGTTGAATATAAACGGGTGCTGCTTGTGATACTGATGATGACTGAATCCTGACGTGTTTTTCTGGTGCTGCTTGAAGAAGAAAGTGAAACTTGACTTTTTAAGAGTTTTGTCTTAATAAAAATCATGAACAGACTAAGTTGGAAAACCAGCCTCAACTCTGATTCCTCCACTTTCAGAGCAGCTAGGTTGAATGAATCTAAATGATATTTGTTGCTATTGTATGTGTTTTATAATGGGTGCTGTATGCCACCCTGTAGCATTTCTGCAGGGTGTGGGCATCATTGGCAACTGTACACATCCCCTCCAACCTTTTACAGCACCGAGATGCTGGGCTCCGTATGTTGCCAACGCAATGAAAACGGTGTCGTATCAACCTTGATGTGAAGGTGGGGGAGGGACAACCTTTCACATTTTGGGACACCATGATATCAATTTAAATCACAGTTGTTGGAGGTGGATATTGATTTGGTTAGCTTTCCCTGCTCAGGGTTTGGATGGGGGAGGGGGAGGAGAGATATCAAAGATACACACATATGTGTAACTGGACGCTCGGCTTTTAGGAAAATCACATCACACGTTGGATAAACTGCAACACAGAAAAACGCACACAAGCACACACACCAGAAGAGACCAGCAGACATGAAATAAAACCTGACTTACCCTTGCATAGTGCAGCTCTACCCCGTAGAGCTCTAGCGTGCGTGCTGTGTTCAGATAATTAAACTCTGACTGGGCAGGAGATAGACCGCTGAGAGAAGGAGAGAGGGAGCACAAAGACAGACGGGGATGGGACGATGTGTGTGGGAGCAAAGAGAGCGGGGGTGACAGGGTAGGTAGAGACAGAGACACATGGAGGGAGGTGGAGAGACAAAGAAAATGAAAATCAGAAATAAAAGGCACAAAGGTCAGATAACTGCAGCACGAGATTTTTTAGTGTTTGTGCACGTGTAGATCTGTAGGTTATTATTATTATTCGCTCCATAACTGTGGTATTTCGACAGTGCTCAGAAAGATGTACACCGGTGTCAGAATTAATTAAATGCAACAAACGGCATCATTAAAACATTATTAAACATGACAGTGGCTCTGCTGCTAAACACACTAGTTCATCTTCAGGTCCAGTTGCATGTGTCAGA
Organism: Hippoglossus hippoglossus; assembly: GCF_009819705.1. NCBI lineage: Eukaryota > Metazoa > Chordata > Actinopteri > Pleuronectiformes > Pleuronectidae > Hippoglossus > Hippoglossus hippoglossus. Next base: position 6,073,898 of record NC_047171.1, on the reverse strand, counting down.
TGTCAGATATCACAGATGTATTTGTGTGTGTGTTGTGTGTCAGTGTACCTGTGCTGCTGGTGATGTTTGGCGACCTCTTTGTGGAAGTCTTGTGGGGGGTTGGGGATGAAGCAGTATTCGGACAGATAGCCAGAACTATGCTCCGCTTCACTGTAGTCCCCTATCTCAGCTGCAGAGTCAGAGAGAGGGAATATATCAAAACAAGCACAGAAGAGGAAAGACTGATGAGACGTTAAGAAGACAGAGTGGCCTTAACTCTTTGAACACAGATATGCTTCATAATTACCCCCTTTTGAAATGTATTGTGGCAGAGGCCTGCATTGATGTTTTGCATGATGCACAGTATAGTGGAGTGAATGTGTCTGGTTGTGGGTAACTGAAAGAAAATAAACACATTTACCTCTAAACAAGGAAGTTATGTGTTTGTTTGTTGGTTGATTTGTTTGTAACCAAGGGAACTTTGTCAAAGGGACATGACCCAAAGAAGAACCCATTCAATTTCAGTGTGGATCCAGATCAGGGGCCCGATACAAAATGTTTGTTTTTCCATCCTTAACAACCATTTTCATTGATGTCTCAGAGAATAATTTATGGATCTTGATGAAAAAAAAATCTGCCATATTTAGGTGACTAATATTTCTTAATCTGGATCTAGTGAATTTAAATGGTTAAACTAAACAATTTATTACAGACCAAAACACAGCAGAAAAAATACTGGTCTTTCTTTCTTATAATTCAAAAACTGTTGAAAATATAAACTTGTTTCTGCACCAAATTTACACTGTTTTATGTTCTTGACCCTAAAACTTTAATGCAGATCAGCCAAAGTATGTTTTCACTGCAAAAAAGAAACAAAAGAAACAGCAGACACTGACAGCCATGGCAATACTGAATGTGACCATCTTTACTGACATGCTCAGGATATGAATGTTTTTGTCATCTTCAAATGGCACTTGATCTTTGTTTCCTTCTCGACACTTCCTCAAACAGCCATCATCTCACACCGTGCAGACTTCCTGTACCTAATTCAGCATTTGCTGGCTCAGGAAGACGTTAGAAAAGTCACTGAGCGGTGAAAGAAATAACAAATCTTCACACCTTAGCTGCAAAATGTTCTCACAGCCTCCGACAATCCTTTTTGTATCGAGCGTGCACAAACCTCAACTAACACCACACGGAAAGACACAGAGTGCACTTAGCACAGAAGCATATTGACAACATCAGGAGATTAAAAGCTGAGTGCTGCTCGTGTGAAGCAGTAATACCACATTATTTTTAATTTAATTTGTATACAAGTGTGTCTGTGTGCATTAATACATGTTGTACATTTTCAGCAGGGCTAGAAGAATCTGTTTTAACATACTGAGATCTCTCACCCATCAACCAAGGTGGTCCAGTACATAGGGTACGATAGTGTGTCAATATATGAAATAGTCAGGTCAAAAATATAAATGATAACTATAGATCAATAAGGATTCCCATTCAGGTGTTGGCTCTTTTCTTCTTACTAAGAGTACTTCATATAGAAGATGACAAGAGGCTTTAATATGTGACAGGAGAAAACCATAAAAAGTGACGTACAGTGAAACGATAGCTTTCAGCACCTTCAGAGGCAAAAAAAGCACAAAGTGAATCCCCAAAGCCATTAGCTCACTGGCTAGCAGTTAACTCAAGTAGTCCCTGGACTAAGCTAGCGGCCGGTAGCCTAAGCATATCGACCAACAAATCAATCCAAGCTCGCCCGCTTATTGATGCGCACGCGGCTCCAGGGAGCAATATATGTACGGTCAATAGCTGACGTCTCAGAACACCAGGGTAATGTTGAGGTTTTATTTTATGCAGCGGTTATTACTTTTACAGTGTTTAACGTTAAGGACGATGAATTACAAAGACAAGCTGACAATCTGATCTCTCTTTTTATTTGCCTTTTGATGTGAAATCCATACTGGGCTGCAGATTGGCGAGATTAGCTTGAGCTCAGGCTCCTTATAATGATGCTATTGACCAACAGAGCACAAACAACATGTCCATCTCACCAATTGTGAGGGAGATACTGTACATTAATTTAGTTTTTTAGTAGTTTAAGTATTTTAATCCAAGTGTGCACGTGTTTGTGAATGTGTTTACTGGAAATTAACAATGGAGAAAAAACCTGACTGTATGTTTATTCCTCACCTAGAGAGGTTGACCCCTGAGGTGAAATTATGAGGTGATGCCCTGTAACTCTCATTTATATATTTTGTTTTAATTATTATTTTAACTTTTGTGTTTTCAGTGTGTACAGAGTCTATTTGATTTCAAATAATACAAATTATTTGTTGATGTCTTGTCGACTTGTCCTGTCAATCGTTGGTTATATATTGTTTGTTAATGTATATTTATGTTTCTGAAAAAGCAAAATAAAATATTCCCCCAAAAAAGCAACACAATGCAAGTGTATACAAACAGCTTGTGAAGTAAAGTGTTTGATGAAAACATGTTTTTTTAATTAAAAGCCTGAATTAAAGCCCAAATCGACTGCTTCTAACACCTTCATTTCTGAAAAAAGGCTTTGGTTTCCAGACAGTATTTCAAAGAAGAATGTAGGTCTACTGGATGGGATTTGTAATGTTTTGAGAATGCAAAGCTTTAGTTTGGGATTTAGACTGATCAGCGCTGGCACTCGGGCCGAGCGAACTGAATTAGCAGCATAGCAGCTGCTTCAAGCTGTTTTTTTCTTTTATCCAAAAGCAAACATTTATCTTCATAATCTGGGCTGGCACTGACAACATGGATCTTTTCTGCAGACGATGTGTGTAATTGTGTGTTAGTGTTTATGCGAGCGGCTGTGTGTGTAAAAGCAGTGGTGTCATGATGTTGGTAGTCTGGGCCAAATCTCCTCTGTGACCTATATACAGTGCTGTAGCCGTGCAAATTCCCTGCAAAATAATGCCGGCGAGGTGGAGGACAGAAAGAAAGCGGGGTGGGGGAGGGCAAAAAAATGAGGGGGATAAGCAGAAAGGGATGAGGAAGACTAAACAGAGATAAGAGAAAGAGACAGAGGGGCAAAAAACAGGCTGCGTGAAAACAATGAGCAGCCGCAAAAAAGAGAAAACGCGAGTGTGACACACCAGTGTGTCAGGAGTCATTATTCTGATGACAGAGGGGCCCAGTCAGCATTTAACCCACAACGCTAAATCACAACAGTAGATGAGATTAGCGCTGAGGCTGAACCTCCACTGGTGCAGGCTGGTGTTTTAGCCAGTGGGTTTGGAAAAACACAAAGTGATAGAACAGGGTCGTGCAGCATTTTATTTGGTTGCCAACTGCTTGAGGAGCATAGGGATTTTGGGGTGTTTCTAATTGAAGTATTGATGTTATTTATAGTTATTTGTTCTTTCAGCACTGAAGCACAATAAGAGACTCGCAGATTTGTGTAGAAATACAACATCCACTGGGCTCGGTTGCTATCACCCTCAAATCTTTCCCATTCATCCTTGTACAGTATCTGGTTCATACGTCTTAGCACCAGTCCTAAACTGCAAAAACAAACAAGACACAATCTCGTAGAATATTTATAGCCCTTAAGTTAATATCATATATCACAACACGGCTTAATTGAATCATAATGGCTTCAGAGCAGCAGCTATAAATGCACTCTAGCAACCACAGCCATTACATTTAACAGCGTGTGTAGCTACAGAGAGGCCTAATGAATTGCCTCTTCATTGTTATGTAGACTGGGTGTATCCGGGGAGCACTACTTACATTGAACAGCATAGGACGCCAGCAGTGCGGCTGTGTTGTGTGGACAGGGCAATCTGGAAGCCGCAGGAAGACAACACACGGGCGCGTGCGGAAACACACACACACATAGAGATGACTCAGCCTTGGATCAATACAAAAGACTATACAGTTCCATTTAAAAAAGAACAAATTAAACATCTTAGAGAGTAATAGTGATACAGAAATGTGGGTTTTATCAGTTATCTGAAGAACTGAGAGAGGAAAAAGAGTAGTGTGTACTTCCATTGACAAAAATAATACTGAGAATGTTGTGTGTTTTTACAACTGCCCAATGACCTTGTGAGAATTGTTTGTTTGTATATAAACTCCTCAAGTCACAAACCCTCTAACTCAATTGAAACCAATGCTTGTGCAATAATCACCTATGAGGGCACATGGCAACATCTAACACACAGAGGCTCCAGATACTCACCTTCCAGTTAATATATCCTGCTTGATCTGAAGAAAATATTGATATCTGAGGGGGGGGGGGGAAACAACAAGAGACCAGTTAACATCATCTCTGTTTAAATGGAATTAAAAACAGATTTAATAATTATCAATAATGTGGCAGCTCTCTGAATTCGAATTTGTCCTGTCAGAGTTTCATAACGAACCACTTTCTACTCATAATAACACCAGGAATCAGTAACTCTGTGTTTTGCTCGCTTGCTGCAGCATGTAGCGTCTCACTCAGATCTAAGGCCCAGTATTCACTGTTACTAGCTGCATGCAAAGTGTTGATAAGGCTCGAGGAGTGAGGCCGCGGCTGAGAGGCTGAAATAAACACCAGGCAGAAGGGATGATATGGCGCCGTGACACCTCCTCTGCATGTTGTTTATGAAGAGTATAGTGTTGCGGACCTTATGTTTGCAGAACACTGGGTTGGACTAAGGCCTTGATACAAAACATAGCAGCTTAATATTTTTCTTTAATGAGCCTGTGGGAAAATGAAGCAGATCTTAGTATCAATTTATTACCTGGTTTACTTACGATCTACAGAAAGGAAATACATTAACTCTTCCTACAGTATACATAACAGTGTGCAATAGTTCTCTCTTACCGTGTGTATTCTTCCTGAAGTTTGCCTGGGTCTGTCACAAAGAATTTGACTCTGAAGCTCAAGTTATGGGGAGAGCCTCCTGAAGAAAAATGATAAGAAGTTAGTGGAATGAAACATGAACAGAAACTGTATATGCCCTGTAAGCTGTATAAGCTATATGTAAGCTTATATACTGTACAAGCCGACTGGATTTCTTCTTACAGTCAAATGCAGCTGTTGTGACAATGTGTATGTACATGTTATCTTTCATTTTCCACACATATTAAGACATGCTACTGGCATAATGCCTGTGGCTCAAATGTGTACTTTCTTACAAGTCTACATTTATACAAACACATCGGCCCATTCTTACATGGTGTATAATACAAAATCCTCAATCGTTCAGTAGAGAAACAGAGTTGAAGCTCAGTTCAATCATTGCTGGAGGACGACTGCAGATCTTTACTGGGGCTACTTCTTAATTCTACATGTTACAAATTCTATTACTCGTAAAAAAAAATTTGAGTTGAAATGAAGTTTAATCACTGCTTAAGGCAGATTCAGAATTTTATATCACACTTACATGAGTACTGGACAATTTTGCTTGAGGTAGGAGGAGTATGTTTTTTTTAATTTAAACATGGCTGAGGCTAACCTCTTGGCAGTCGAACCAGATTGGAAGGGTTGGAGAAAGGGGGGTGTACATGCACATATCGCACTGAGCAACACAAAGTTTGCATAGGTGGATAAAGTGGTGAACACTTCACCCCACCCCTCCATCGGCATAGTGTCTTTTAAGACTTTGTGATGTTTGCTTCCGATGGACTGAACTGGCTTGTTAAAGTGGAGTGTTGTGGATTTCACCTACTTTTTAACTGTTTCCTGATGGGCTTGTTGGGATCGAGCCAGCGCTGTAAAATATTGATCAAGAGACACTTAGAGACACAGCAACGCTTCCAAAGCATGACTACACAAGCTAAATTATTCACCAGTAGCCACACACACACACACACACACACACACACACACACACACACACACACACACACACACACACACACACACACACACACACACACACACACACACACACACACACACACACACACACACACACACACACACACACACACACACACACCAAGTAAATGTACAACCTAGATAGGTATACCCACACAGAGAGGATATATCAGATTTTATGAGACTGATCCAAATACAGAGCATCTCTAGAGTCCTCCTGAAGGTTTACACATGTACCTTCATATACACACACACGCAGATTGACAGGGACAGGCAGCCTTTCCTTAACGTAACTGACACTGACCGGTGTATCTGAGGAGTCATCAGCCAAGTGCAGCCCGAAGTAGTCCCTCTCAGTCAGCTCCAGGTGCTTAAAGACAGCATCCAGCAGCAGCTGGCCATGGTCCGACTTCTGCAGAGTGAAGAGACACAAAACAGAGAATAAATACAGAATTCGTTATTCGGTTTGTTACGTTGCAGACAAACTGGATCTCGGGATCTTGTTCTAGTCTCTCAGCTTCTCCTCTCGGTGGAAGTTCACAGAGGGAACAGTAAGAGTTCGAGAATGAGCAATGGGAACCGGTTAAACCACCTCAAACGCCGATATCCACTTTTCCCACCACAGATGTTTAAATTATTTAAACACTCACTGCTCCAGAAACATTTCACAAAGTTCAGACTCATGTGAGATTAACCTGTGTTGAGCCATATTTAATATCTTTCCAACCGCATATGCTATAACATTCTCACATATTTATCTATTCTGATACTTGCTTTATTCAGTGAGCGTTTAAAACCATCTGACAACTTTCTAGCAATCGAGGGACGTTACATTGCTCTTAAAATATTGCAGGCACAAAAATTAACATCTAACGTGTGGGTGGGGAAAAGAAAACTGTCAAAGTTTAACCCTGAAACCATCATCTGTCTGTGGTCAAACTTGTATAACGGAGAGACATGGAAAGAAAAACACTAAGAGGCCAAGACATTTATTAATTTCAAGTTAATCAACCACCATAAGACTTGACGGGGTTTAACTTTCTGAAGTTTACTTCAAAAGGCTTTGAGGTGGGGAGCGTTCAGCGCTGCTTTGTGTTGTTCACTTGGTACAGACGAGGAGGATTTATGTAATAATCATCTGCTATGGTCAAGCAGGTGGTAAAAGGTATGTGTACGTATCTTAATAGGAAAATACGTTCCTATTGTAAAGTCTCAAAGTTGTGAGCATCAGCTATGATTATCAAAAATACAAGAGATACCATAACATTTGAAGGTAAAGATCTTAAAATATGCAATCAGGGAAGAGGTTGTGCACTTTGTGTGAATAAAATGTCATAACAATGATAGAAACAAGAAAAGAGAAATAAAAAACAGGTTGTAAAAAAGAATGTCCCTTTAACACAGAGTTAATAGAGAAGCACCGCAGGACAGGGCAGAGCGAGGGATTGGATGAAAAGGGGATGAAAGGTCAAACTGGAAAATAATTTATCAAATAGATTATTAATATAACATTGTTTCATGAGAGAGTATAAGGGCAAGAGGATAAACTGTGGGACGACAAGTGGAGCAGAAATTCACACCTGATCCCGCTGCGACTTTGAGAGGGAGAGAGGGATAGTGTGCAACTCCATCAGAGCTCCCATGGGAGAACACACACACACAAAGCTCTCATCCAACACTTTCCTTTCCCTTGGTGACACACTTTTACAGTCCAGCTTGTGTAGATGAAATGTGGTCAGAGAGTGTGTGTGCGCAGGGAACACATGCAATGATAGTTGACAGTTGACACGACAGCCCTCTAGGATCACCGGCAGTCTTTTAGTGCTGTGGTGTGTGTGTGTGTGTGTGTGTGTGTGTTCTACTACTGTCAGAGCCTTGTTAAGTGTGAGTCAGCTCTGCAACTCTGATACCCTCTGTGTATCTTCCCTCCCCACATGCTCTCCTCCCTATATCTTAACTATCATGTCAATAATGAAAACAAAAGTCTTAGTTTCTTATCATAAAAATCTGATATCATATAAGCGTTGCAGAATTATTAAATGTACAGTGCGTCTTTCACACCTTTGGTTCTCGATCAACACTAAGCCAAGTATTTCAAATGTGTCTTTGCTCTCTAGCGTGACAAAATCGGAAAACGTTGAGGTCATATCGAACTGTCACAACATCTCTGCTTTAAAATGGCTTGAAAACCAACTTGTGGTTGTCATCGTCCCTTTAGTATCTAAATAGTCTGATGATGTAATCGACCGACTAGGGTTGAATAGACAAAATGGAGAAGTGAGAAAACTCCAGTATGATCCTTCGTCATGCAAGGCTACTCACAGACATCTCTGAGAGTGTGTGTGCGTGTGTGTCTCATCTACTTCCCCTTTGTATAGGGCTGCTTTTCAAGCTGGATGTGGGCGCCCTCTGTGCACTTCATATACTGTGCTCCCAGGAAACCCATTGCCTCTCTCTATATGCGTGTCTGTGTGTGGCGCTAGTCTCTTCTGGTATTTGAAACGCGTGCAAGCCAAATGTGTGATCGTTGCCACTACAGGAGCAAACCACTATATGTTGTTAAACTGAGCCAGGATTAACACACACACACACACACACACTCACACATTCTCTCTCTTTACACGACAGACTACAGCAACGACAACTCCATATTGCGGACAGCTCGTGGACTAGATACTCAGTGAAGTCATGAAGCGTAAAGACAGAAAAAAAAAAGTAAAAGAGAGAGTGAAAACAAAAGTAAGAGGAAGAGAGGGAGTCACAGGGACACAGAGAGGGAGGAAGAGAAAAGGGGTGATTGACGATGCGCTGACTGAAACAAACGCTCTTTGTGCAGTCCACCAGCACCACTGACTGAAATAGTGTCTGTGTGCATGAGAGCGAGGACAGAAGAGGGAGACTCGGTGACAGAGAGAAATCCCAGCACAAGAGACAGGCTGAGAGACTGGGAGAGGGAGTGAGAGGGAGATGCTCTGATAATTTTTTACCCCCCCCCCCCTTGAAAACGAGGGTTTATGTGGAGGGGAAGAGGGGAACAGCCACCAGGACATCAGTGATTGACAAAAAAAATTGTGGCGAAACTGTGACACTTATTCCCATCCTTCCACGGGACACAGCAGAATGTGGTGCATGTGCGTGTTTGTGTTAAAGAATGATGGAAATTCAGGAATGCATGAGGAAGCTTGTCCAGACAGGAAGAGAGCTACACAGAGGAGGAGTTATTCACGTCTCCCCCTGTCTCACTCTGTGCATGTTCAAAAGATGACAACTATCACCAAACCCACAGTTTAAATACATTATTGGAATCCTGCACTCATATAACTATCTCCAATCCATATCACATTCTAACCAGCTTTTGGATATTTTAAGGCAGAGATTGGTTTTGAGTCAGTCGAACGCTGACAAAATCATACCAAGGAAATAACTACCTACTCAATAACCCACCCAAGCTTTCCATAGGACACTGTGACACCTCCCTGTTTCTGGATGGAGAAGGAGCTGAAAGAGCACAGCGCTCCCACAGCCACACCCGTCCCACCGCGCACACACAAATATGCCTCTCCGCGCTTTTCACACAGATTCTCGTTCTAACACGTAATTAAAATGGAATAATTTCCCAAACACCGAGCGGCTGCAGTCTACACTTTGATTCACCCGGTCACAGACATGGCAGTGGCACGTCAACTGCTTGAGCACTGGTGTTTGGGATGATGGCTCATTGGGCAACTAAAGGGAAAATAAAGAGCAATTGGTCCAAAACTATGAACTATCCCAAAAAAAAAGAATCACTCTGCAAATGAACCGAACCTTGTTTCAGTTTGATCCAGACCAAAACCACCTTTGTTGATCCAGACCACCGCCCTCTAGGCACTTTTAACATTTTGGTTTGGAGAACTCAGAAAGTCCCACAAAACAGGGTAGGTGTGAAAGCGCTGCCATCCTGTCTCTTACAAATTACATCATATACAGCACAGTTAGACTGTATTGCCTCATGATGATAAGGACAAATAATTGAGGACACATCCTCACAAAACAACACACAAGCGCACACACACACGTGCACACACAAACACATGTATATAAAGCATTTGGTTTATTTTAGTTAAGCACTAAATTAAGTCAATGCTGACTTGAACCGTGAACTATGTTCTTCTCACGCCTCCTCACAAACATTTTTAGTTGCGCTAGAAGACAAGTTACAATCTTTTTCTAAGTGGGAACAAAATGTCAAAAGGTAATAGCCAATGCAAAAGTTTCCACAGATGAACAAAAGCGGCCACAGGGTTCAGTCGCTAGTAAAAAAAAAAAAGCATAATTGTGCATGAGGAAAAATATCTACTGCTCTCATCATTGTTAAATCCCTTCTTCCATGCAACTTCCATCTGTATTTTATCAGCGGTCTCGTTCCACACTGAACTAAAAGCTGTTTTGCAGGATTATTTATTCTTTGCCCCTCGCTGCTCTTACTTGCACAGTATGAGGAGCTACTTGATTACCTAACGGCTCGTACAGCTAGATGTTTATGTGGTGTGCAGTCGTTACTATGGTTACTGCTTTGCTCCTGCCTCTGACCCTGCTTTTGTTCCGGTGGAGAGGTGGGTCAGTGGTGGACTGGCCTTTTTTAAAATTTCTTGTCATCTATCATGCTTTCAAGCGACACAAGATTGTGCTTTTTACTGGTATCATTTCAATTGCCACAGACTTTCCTATCTGTAGGTATCATCAATACAAGCCTGGCCCGCACACCACAAGTGTCGCCGTTCCCATGACGATAAGTGACTGCTTCTGGATTTTCACTCGCCGCTAAAAATCAAGGCCAGTCGGCCAGGGAGAGGATCAATAGAAGTATTGTTGGTCTTAGGACGCCTTGTCTTTCCAGGAAGTTACTGCTACTGCAGGGGTCTGATCAATGACACTGTCACAGAGACTGACAGAGACCGAGTCATTCATTCAGCAAGAGGCAGGGAGGGGGGGGGGGGGGGGGGGGGTGGACTGGAGCAGGAAGCAGAGAGGGAGAGGAGTCAGCGGGAGGAATGTAAAGAAAGAGGAAAGATTTTACAGCAAAGACAGAGATCCATCCCTAGAGGGATAATCCTGATTATTTTTGCAACTGTACAGATTTTTAAAAAACACACAAACAACAGACAACAAAATAATGATTTTGGGGGAAAAAAACACTACTTAGTTATACAAAGACATGTATAAATTATCTTATTCTCTTATCTCATATTACATATAAGATTATATTATACACTAGAGTGTGCATAACAGATCCATCGGGACGCGTTCAGTCCTGTTGGCTGCACTAGCATACTTGATTATTTTACACTGAATTTGTCTGTAATCTGGAAAACAAGCAATAACCATGCATAGTAAGAGTAACACAAAGTCAGTGCAGCTTGGACACAACAAACAAAATGCCTCTCAGGTTCAGGCCACACTCAAAAGACCCTTTTCCACTAACATCTGACTTTGGTCTGCAATGGGATTGGATACAACTGGCATTCACTCCGCAGTCAAATGACTGCAGTAGACATGGGTTTTAATCGGCAGTGACAGAAACATGACAACTGGGTGAACACGCAAATTTAGTATCTGGTGCATTTGTGGTATTGGACATGAAACATCAGGGGATAAAATAACAAAGGCAAACTCCTCTACTGGCAATGGGAAAGGAGCCTTTTGGTATAAAGGTGGAATAATATACACAAGGTTCATATGAAACTTTGTATCTCAGGTAGTTTTGGTGTGAGTGACAGGAAGAGCAGTACAGAAAAGAGTGGAAGGAAATGAAAAGCATACCAGCTACAACCCAGTGAGATTTTCTCTCCCGTTACTCTGGTACAGTTTAAGTAAAACTGATTTTTTTTTTTGCATTCTGAATAGCGCAAACATAATGTGAGTATTATTATTTGTGCATTTTTTTGGGGGGGGGGGGGGGGGCATATTTACTCATACAAACTCTCACAAAACATCAGGACGTGATCTGTCAGAGGGGACGTCATTAGAGGATTTGTATTTTCTGACTCACAAAGGGAATATCCCGCCCTGCGCTGACAGAGCTGATCAAACACTCACAGACAGAGGGAGACATCAAGACAGACATCAAGACAGACACAAAGAGAGAGACAGAGAGAGAGAAAAGGAAATGTGTTATCACATGAAGTGACAGACAAATGTAACGCCAGTCACAAGCCAACTTGTGACCTGGCACAAAATAAATCACACACAAGCAGACACTCAGCCAAAGACACACACTCAGTCTCACATTCTCTCCTTCTGTCCTCTCAAGGTGTCGGTCGGTCACATGCTGTCATGTGACCGACTGGATGCTCGTAAAACCTCAGTGATCGACCAATGAAATCAAAGCACATGGACCAGTAGGAGAGAATACTGAAGCAAGTGTGAGACAAAGAAATTACTCACAAAGTACCACCAGAAAAAATGTATATAGTGTGGGTTGCTTTTTAAACGTCTGCAAACATGTAGAGACACACTTAGGCTTTTCCCCCACCGACTATAAAGTTAAATTGAGGTGGGCTTGAGGGGAAACTTACAGTAATGGGAGTAGGGGAGGGAAGGAGGGGGTGTGAGAGGGAGGAAGGGGGCGCAATACTGATGTTCCAATTTCCTGTTTTCATTTCTCGAGGCTTTGCTTGGATTAATGTACAATTATAGAAACATAAGAATGTGATTCTGTACATTTTGGCAGTTCCTGTTTGCAGCATTCCAATGAATTTATAGCAGCTATCACTTGATTTCTCTAGTAGTGAAGAGGACTTAACAATGAGTTGATTCATCAGGCTCTGCAGCTTTATGGAGCATCTTTATTCACAGGTTTATTTGTGTAAGTTTAAGTCACACTTAATTAAGCCATTTAGAGCTGCTACAACATTTGTGTGGACATTAAGACCGGGTGCGACATTTGTGTGATTGTTCATTTAGAGCCAGGCGAGAAGTGTGCATGTTCTATATAATGACATTGTTTTCAAGACATGTGATTTGCTGACATACTCGTGGGGAAGGCAAAATGCTTTTGGGGAATCAAGTTCATTTAAGATTGAAGAAGATTCAGACCCAGATGACGTGACGGCTAACCTGCTCCTCAAGGCTTAGTAGATAAGGGACATCTTTGAGGAGCAAGAGTTTGCCAGCTTTATTGGCTTAAAAAAATATTTTCATGAACTCAAGGGAAAAGCCTTTGATTCACAATGAGAGCCAAATGTTTACGCTATCAAATGTTATTTATTTCATGTGTCTATCTGCTTCAGAGGCTGAGAAATTGAAGGTTTCTCAATTCAAACAATGCTTAGGTTTTAAAACGTTCTTTTATTCAGCACCTTAGGTCTAAATGGGTAAAAAAGACATGTCACATATCAGTATGTTCAGGTTTGACTAAATCATAACCCCAGGGGAAACATATTTTGTCACACACACACACACACACACACACACACACACACACACACACACACACACACACACACACACACACACACACACACACACACACACACACACACACACACACACACACACACACACACACACACCTCACGTCTCACAGGTATTTACTTTGTTACCGCAAGCCTGCAGTCTGGAGGAAACAATTGTAATTAAAAATGTTCCTGCTTCAGTTCGCACAGGCTCTGCATCAACAGTAGGAAACTTGAGTGGAGGAGGGGTACTCACGCTGACTTTGAACGCCTGGACAGTGTTGTCCAGCAGCAGTATGTTGCACACAACCTGTGTGTGCGGCCTGTCTCGCTCCAGCTCCGTCGCCCGGACATTGTAGGATCTGCCAGCAGGCAAGCGGAAGCGCGCGCTCATCACGCTCCTACCAGGGTCTGCAATGGGCCAAGACACAGCGGAGGAAAAACAAAAGTCAGGGATCGGACACAAGATGGGAAACAGCAACATGAAATGTGGCCTCATTAACATCAGAGTCTGAAAATAAGACCACGTTACCTGTAATGTATTTTTATTATATGACACAGGTAACAAAATCCCCTTCTGTTTACACAGAACACAATAAACCGACTTAGAGTACTACAAGATTTCTCTGGAGGGCAGCAACACTGTAAAACAAGTCTGTACAAGCACAGTGGAACAGCAAAGAATGACTGCTTCATAAGAAAAGAATGTCAATGAGTAGGCAAGTAGGAGATTCCCTACGAGGAGATGTGGAAACTCCACAGCAGCACAACTCTATCACACAAGACACTATACGATGAGAGGAAAGTGTTTGCAACCGCCTATGTGTCATTATTTCAGCATGGGATTTTTATGAACTACAGCAGCAGAGAGTGAAAAGTAAATGCAATAAAACAATCGGCACTTTCAGCAGCCTGGTTTGACATATAGAAGCCATTTATGCATTTTTTTTAAATAATTCATTTCCACTTAATTCTGAAAACAACTTTACTCTGCACACAATTTGATCAATACCTTCAATTTGATCATTCAACCATCAACGTGCCTGCCTGGAGCGGTTCGTGATCAGTTGGGAAATGAACAGGGGCTGAGGGGGCCCCAGTCTGCTCATCAGTGGGAATAAATAACAATAACTCTGAAAATCTGAAGCCGCTCCATTTAGAACAAACCAAAGCCGCTAATTACTGACGCCACGCCTCACTGCTTTCCTTTGACTGCCCAGATTGGAAACCGCTCAAATGTGGCTCAAAGTCGAGTTTACACGGACAGAAAAATGTCTGATCACAGACATAATGGTTTTAGCAGATATTGTATGTTCACATTTAATGGGGTGTATTCTTTTATAGTAGTCATTTGTATGTGATTCAGGTAGGATAAATATAATGCATACATAGATATAATATAATAATAATATATGTCAAACTCTCTTTGTGACCATGCACACACACACACACACACAGAGTCGTGCTATTGTCTGGTTTTTTTGTAGCTGCAGCAGTGTCTTCTGTTTTTCTATACATATATATTTATTTTTGGGCAACATATGCCATTTCAATGGGTTTTGTGCCCGTGCATCTCCCTTTTTATTCTCAGGTGATCTAGTATGACAGGAGACATAATAACTCCACAAAGGTTACGGCCCCGGCATCGAGAGGGGGGGGGGGGGGGGGGGGTTCTATGGAGGGCACTGCATGTCTGAGTTGCTTGTCACTGTATATCAGCACAAACCTCATGACCGAGGGCAGATTGTGTGCACACTGTGCATGTACACAAATCTATATGTGAGGCCATCACAGGCCATCCTGTCACCTCCAGGGATTCATGCTACACACAAACATATGCCACAAGGGGGGGGTGCTTATGTTGTCATTTAGTGACGTCAGCGGAATGATATTACATATCCTGTAGCTGACGTTTTTATCCGAAGCGACCTACAATAAGTGCATTCAACCATGAGGTCACAAACACAGAACAGCAAGAATCATGTGAGTCCATTAGCTTAAAAAAAGCCAAACCACAAAGTGTTAGATATATGTTACTAAACTTTATTTTTTAAATTTTTATTTTTTTTAAGAGAGTTGACAATGGTTATTAGACCATCATCTTCTTAAACAAGGTGTAGTCGGAAGAGATGTGTTTTGAGCCTGCGGCGGAAGATGTGTTATCTTTCTGCCACGAATGCATGCGAGCGACACGCTTGCATGCACGGCAATGCTAGTCGCAGCGGCTTCAGCTTGGGAAGCCGAGCGATCGGACCAGCGAGATGAGCAGAAAGGGACGCAGGGACGAAGCCATGCAGAAGGAAGGAAGGAAGAACTGAGGGACGCGGCTCCTAACGCTGGCTCATGCTGAGGGGGAGCTGTGGGACACACAGCTGATGAGCTCTGACACACAGACACTCTCCACAGGCTGCATCACCGTCCCTGCTCTTTTCCTGTCCTCACATTTTCCTGCCATCCAGCTTAAGACGACTTTCAGACACAGGAGCAGAGTATGTAACCATTCACTGACAGTTCTACCAAGTTCTTTCCCACCGGCTTGTGACTTTAAATGATTACGATAATTTCTTTGATCATATTTTAAGTTCTGTTTCGTTATATTTCATTATACTCAAACAATTTTGGTTTTACCTTTCTCTGTGATGTTCTTCACTGTACCATTTTCTATTACTCTATTGCATTCTATTCTCAATGTGCAATAATTTCCTGCTCGGCTGTGCTCTTTTCAGTTTTGCTCTGCTGAGCTGTACAGGACAGCCACACTCCCCTGAGAGAACCCTCCGGAACTCCGGAAACACGCTACCATTATTGCTTCCTGCAGTCAGCAGAGCTTACAAACAGGCAAGAGTGTGTGTGTGTGAGTTTGTGTGTGCGTGTGCATGAGGGCTCTTGACCCTAAAGCTTCCCCTCACTGGTGGGCTCCTCCAGCGCTCTCAGCTTATTGCAAACACAGATGCTCCTGCAGTCTTCCCGTCTGTACACAGGAATACACACCCTTCATATAAACAAACCCAATACATCTCATCAACACACACAAGTAATCTAACATCAACATGAGGTTGGGTGTCGCTCCACTTAATCTCCACACACACACACACACACACACACACACACACACACACACACACACACACACACACACACACACACACACACACACACACACACACACACACACACACACACACACACACCTCTAAACAGCAATAAAGCTACTACCAAACTAATTCTCCTCATATTTCTTATTCATACTAGCTGAATAAAAATCTTCAAAAGGGAAAGTTGCACAAGAGACAGCGGCCTTTCCCAGTTCACATTTGGGTTGAAGACTGAACTTCATTTGCCCCACACATTTCTATTTTTACCCATAATTCCTTCAAAAGAAACTGAAAATATGGGCTATTTATGTTCTTTTTCGGTCCCTTTGTGTTGCTGTGGAACAATTGAAATAATAGGCGAGCAGTAAGGACTCCCAAAGGAATGGTGCATCACTCCTCCAGTGTTTCGTAAAGCATAAACTAGGCCATCGACGAACAGGTGGTCAATTACAGATGTGTGCCACTGCCTGTGTGTGTGTGTGTGTGTGTGTGTGTGTGTGTGTGTGTGTGTGTGTGTGTGTGTGTGATGTTGCAGACAGCTTGCGATCGTCGTGAATTTTCATTATAAATGACCGGGGGGGGGAAAACTGCTTAAAATTCAATGTAAATCTGTCTCTCTTTCTGCGTTTTATGTTGAAAGAAGAACAGAGGGATAAAACACACACTATACACGGAGAAGAGATCTGCGTGACACGGAAACAAACATGGCCTGATCCAGAGTAATATTTTAGATCTTCATGTCTTCATAAAGAAAGACGTACGCTTGGAATTAACACTGCAAGTCCTGAAATAAAGAGACATCTTGTTCCAGGTCTGTATTTTCATCGTGCCTCTGCGGCACCCTCACTCATCCTCTACCTACCTGTGCCTCTTTACAGGACTTCACTCACCCCCATTCACCTACGACCAGTTTTTACCACACCATCTTTACCAATATTTGGTGTTGCACTCTTCTTTTATAGTCTACCAATCCCCCCCCCATCCACATCCCACCATCCTAATGATCTCCTATGTAGGGCAACAACAGCAGACAGCGCTGTTTAGTGTGTGTGTGTATGTGTTTGTGTGTAACTGATGGATTTAGACAAAGCATTTAACATGTGTCTATGTGGGGGAGGTGGGGTGGCAGGGAAGTTCGAGCTTTAGGAATGTGGGCAGCGACTGACCTTTGACCTCCTTTTGGGGGGGTGGCCATATGTGGCCCTGGCTAATGGCAATGTCATATAGTGGTGGTTGTAATCTACAGTATGGTTTCCTTTCTGAGAAGAGGCTGATACACAATGATAAGGTTGTTGTGCACAATATTACCAAGTCTATACGCTCA
The DNA here is from genome assembly GCF_009819705.1 of Hippoglossus hippoglossus. Taxonomy (NCBI): domain Eukaryota; kingdom Metazoa; phylum Chordata; class Actinopteri; order Pleuronectiformes; family Pleuronectidae; genus Hippoglossus; species Hippoglossus hippoglossus. The sequence continues at coordinate 6,056,216 of NC_047171.1, read as the reverse complement.
ATGTACAAGACCTTATTTGAAAACTATAATTTTGCTAACAACAAGGTGGATTTAAAAGATTTCCTACTGTTACAGAGGAATAAACATTGATACCACAAGGGTCAAATAAGGTGAGTCAGTCAGGAAGCTAAAGGTGAGTGGTAGACAATATGCATAAACACCTATCACACATATTTCAATGTTAAAATAGCCCCTTATTTTAGCTGAATGAATTTTATTGAAATATTATGAACACTACCCATCTTTTCATTCATTCTGATGAGTTTAATTGCATCAGTGCATTCTCGTTTCTTCATAGAGCAATTTTGACTCATGCTTGTGTTTGACTTTGCAACACAATGGCCTCAGTGTAAACACAGTGAAGCACAATCTCTGGAGGATGACACATATTTTTCACCTCACCTGATAACCTGTAACAACTACATTTCTGAAATTTGGAATAAAAAAAATTGGTATTGAATCAAGTGTCCTTGATCGCAGCTTCCGTTTAAACAGTTTCTCTCTTTCTCTTTCCTCTCCTGTCTTTAGGCATCAGTACGGCCTGTGAACCCATTATGCAAATTACAGTCATCAGTGGCAAGGAGCGGCCCTCTCCATACGTACATACGTGTACACACATGCACACAAAGAGCCATTTATAACGTTAGACCAGTCACAGAGATTCCTCCTGAATCAAAGATGCAGATGATAATGGAAGCTGACAGACATTTGCAGCCGCTCTTTCAGCTCATTCTGGACAATGTTTCTGCGGCACTCATGTCATCGAGATGCATCTCACCCAACCATCATGATGTCCTCATTACAATATCGTCCAATCCACATCCTGCTCTCTTCCCCTCACCCCTTACAGAGCTTCTATGTTCTTTCCACGTTACCCTGATCCTCTGTGTGCCTTCTCATACCATTTCCTCCTCTGCAGCTCTGTCATCTTGCCCCACCCCCCCTCTTGCTGTGTCCCTTCTTCCGTACATGAGCATCTCTTCTCCATTCTCTACCTCTGCTCTCGTTTCCCCCTCTTGACCTTGCTAACATGCATTTCCTCCAGCTGCAGCGCTAAATGCACACGGAGGGACGGAAACTCAACATGTTTTCTTCCTAATGTGTCACTCTGAACCGTTTCATCTGGCTTTCCCAGCTATTTATATCATTTAGAGAGATTAGAAATGGTTATATGACCTCTTGAGGTGAAACCTTGTGCTTCTCAATATGTCCCCCACAGGCTGAATTAAAACTCTGTCACAGCAGCTCAGGATTATATAGAAGGCAGGCATGTAATTATTTCCTCTCTATGGTTCATCAAGTTGACACAATATTAAACGCACAAGCATAAACTTATTTAAATAGTGAACATTAAAGTTCAATATGTCCACAAATTAGTCCGGATGTAACAATTGTGAAACTGAGACCAAAACCGAGATACATATGTCAGCAATCTCGTATTGCAATACGGGACAATAAAACCACAGTACCCTAACCTGAGCCTGCTACCACCGCTGCAGGCTAATGTGACAAAACTAATTTTCATTTTACAATTAACACATGTAGATCACAAAATTATTATTCTAGATAAAGGTAGGAAAGCTGCTGCTTTGTGTATTACTCAATACACCTCTTTTATTGTGTGACAGCTTTGGTCTAACAACTATTGAGTGATCACGCCCGTGGTAATAGTTAAGTAGCAGTTTAATTAACTCAAGATGGATAATAACCTTGAAATTAGAGAACCCCAATGCACATTAAAGTCAACAAATTAAAGAAGAAACGAGGTCTGAACCAAAGTCTAGATTTGGAGAATCGTTACATCATCTGGAAATATGGAAACTTGCAGGGAAAACCTATATTTGATTACATTGTTTGCAGTTACACACACCTGTAGTGTATTTGACTGGAGCTGATGGTTTGAATTTACATATACAGCAGCAGAGAGGTCACAGTGGTGGAGACTTTTGAATATCCTGCTTTCAGCCAACTCTGTAACTGACAACTTGCCGGTGTTCCACAAATACAGTAACATCCAACTATTCCATTTACAGTGGTCAGGCTGTTCTGTGCAACAACAGCCCTAGAAATAATTCAACCTGCAGTTAAACCACTGAGAGAAATATAATACAAAAAGGCACATGGTTAGTTCAATAATTGATTGAAATCAAAACACACAATATTTTCTTTTTTACTTCTCTGAGTCGTCTCACAAGAGTTAACTGGGATGGACCCTGTTACCTGCATGCAGCACTGTTACTGATTGATAGGTGACAGTTATTACTAAGCTATGACACTTTCTGGATTTGTTTGCAACAGAGATTTCAGACTTCCTCAGTTTATTTAAGTTGCAATAGGCTCCTTAGAAGTAAAAAGCTGCTTAACTAAATGTCAACTTTTCCAGCTATAAAAGGATCAGTGGAGCTAGTCAGAGCGATTTTACAATACAAGCAATTGCGCACACACACACACGCGCGCACGCACACGCACAAACATAAAAATGCAGCTGAGAGAGAGAAACAGTGATGATGGTTTGATTAAAGTAGCACATTCCCCAGATTTATTTTGTGCTGTTCCTGCTGACACTGGCACCTTTAAATGTTACCAGGGGTGTTCTGAGAACGCTGCAAATTTCCACCCGCATCCACCTCAGCCCGGCACATTCCTGCCCCACCAGCAGGGAGGCCAGGTGTTTTGTACCAAGCACACCTCCCCTTCCTGCTTCTGCTAGGTTAGCTGCTATGCCCCCAGTAGCTCAGCTTCATGGCTGAGGACAACAGACACATTGAGATTACACCCGAAAAACAATACTACACCGATTGAGGCCTGGATGTTCAAACTCAAATATATTCAGTAATACCCTGATTTTTTTTTCTGGACATGAATGTATGCGCGAGGGAAAATGTCCAAATCAGTTAAACTGGACATTAAACAGACTTTACTTGGTCAGCTCCCTTGAAAAAAGTTCATGTCATGTCTGATGGAGCCAATGAGTAAATAGAGAGGGTCATTGTCCGGAGAATTTGATGGTGCATTGATGCAGTGCCATTGAAAGGTGCTGGTCCCACCAAATAGCACACACTGATAGATATTACTCCCCTAAATATGCCCAAATCTTTCCATCAAGAGCCATCCATTATTCAAGTGGAAATGGTGAAAATACCCCAAAAAAGGGCCGATCTCATAATGTTAAAGGAAGTGAAAAAAGTCCAGAACTCCTTAGCTTAGCAGAGGTAATGGTAACCAGCATCTTTATATCACAAACTTAACAGTGGAAACATATTACAGATGCCAGCATCCACCAGTCAGCACTACTAGATCTACAGCTATTTTAATTTTGATAAAAGATCCACCACCACTCCAAGTGGGTTTGAATGGGTGTTTAACAGCATGTAGGATCAATAAGCCGCAAGTGAATCAGCCTCTCTTCATTAGGGTGTAAAAGCTCCCCTGACACCATAAACCATAAAGAACAAGCAACGCACACATATGCACGTGTTGAACATCTTGTATAGGTCTTCCATCCACACCTCCCACAGAACAATCTTTAACAAGACAACAGTATGTGGTTCTGAATTAATGTCCATGATTGATTAAATTCAATTAATGTTCTGAATTAATTTTTCTTTCAAGGACAATAATGACGTAGGTGCAACAAAACAAATGCATGTGTGCATATACGCAGAAATGGGATGGATTGTAACTTTGAGCATTGCTGCAAAAGGAAGTTTAACACAGGTGCTGAGTTGGGAGATCAATACTCCAAACATGAGAAAATAAGAATGGATTTACGCAGTAAGCATTATGATGCTGATCATGTGAAAGCAGCTTTAGCATTGCCTGCATACACCAAGGAGCTGATACAGGTCTTACTGTGAAAGAGGTATTCCAACCCGCCACGTTCATTATCTGTTTCCTCCTCACACAAAGTGGAAGTAGCCTTGAATAAACACTTCCGTCTCTGAGGCCCTTTCCAGGCATTGAACATGAAAATGTCTCCAGATTGCTTTTCATATATGAACAACGCAGCAGTAGATTGGATTCTACACGTTCATAACAACAGGAACATTTACACAACATTCAGGTGAGGCGTGGCCCCTGGTAGAGCATGAAGAACGCAGGATAGGTCATACAAATTCCACTGCAGGAAGCAGACTTTTTTGTCTACACATCAACACGGCCTACAAAATCTTCGTTGGCATCTTCTACACGTGTCAAACAAACTCCGAATTGGTTCTGGCGTGATCAGATTGCTATCGGATCTGAGTGCGTTCACACCTTTACTTGTGTCAGTTTGTGATTGGCTCACAAAAACCACATGTTAATCGCTGGTGTGTACGGGGCCTATGAGTGGGAGGGGGGCCAAACCATTGCGAGGGAACAATGACGACAAACAGGGGATGTGGGTAGCAGTACCAAGAACGCTCAAGATAGAAGACTATAACAATATCTAGATAGAAAAAAAATAATAATCCTCCCTACAGACACAAACCTGTCTGTAGGGAGGATTATGGTCAACTGCAAACTATTTAGTTACACAGGTTAACAGCCTGAAGCCCCTGCAGCTACACAGGCGACACAAGAAGCAAGAGGCGCATCAACACTGGAGCTGATGATTAAACAGTTGGCTGATGTATTGTATGGCTCGTATAACGAGAGCATGAGTGTGGGTGAGGTGTTAGGGGATGTCTCTGTACCACAGGTTTGCAAGAAGAGATGAGGATGAAGAGATCGAGGTGTGTGGAACACATTGTGGTTGGTAAACAGAGCCAAAACAGGAAAGCGTGGGCCCACCTGACAGTCGCCTCAAACCTTGTACAACGTTTCCACACTAGAAAAAAAAGGGTTAGCTGCTAGTGCAAAAATACTGAGACAGCAATTTGTCCATTATTTCACATGTCCTGACGAGTGAAGGCAGAAATATGCAACTGAACTGATCCAAATGAAAAGGCGGCAGGGTGCTTGGTGCAAAATACCTGTGTTTATAGCTCAAACAGCCGATAGTGAATCTCCCGGTGTCAGGCTTTTTGAGTGTGTGACGTTTTGTCTTCTGACAGCACTGGCACAGCTTTCATACAGAATAATGCGTCACAATAAAGCAGCTTACAAAACTAACTAAACCTATTTTCTGAAGAACTGGCATGTGATCAGCTGGAACAATGCAAACCACTGTATTTGCATGTTTAAACATTTTATCAAACATCAAGCTATTCTGGGCTGCCGTCATGTATTCAGGTTAAATGTTTTGCTGTGTGAATTGAAATTTGCACTGTGGCTTTTTTTCATGGTTGCATCAGTGCAGGTTATGCATTTGTGGTAGTGATAACTTGGCAGATGGCATTTCCTCTGCAGCGCTGGCCTTATACAACAACCTCAAAACCAGGTTAGACAAAGGGTATGCCAGCTCTACATTAATCTGATTTTACAAAAGAAGATTAGTGCAACCCCAGACTATGGAACGAGACCCACTAAGGACAAGAAACACATAATGATTTGGGTATAAATCATTGGTTATAATGGTTATAATGTTGTAAATTTTTGACTTTAGTGTTATTTTTTATGTATGTTTGTATTTATGCATCTGTATGTCCAGAAGTCACTGAACCATTTTCGCCAGTTTACATACTTAATCCAGATCAACACCGGATTTTGTCATTTTGTTACTTCCTGTAAAATCGCTCTACGCTTCCATTTTGTCACCTTGTTTCCACTGAACACTGGGCTGGGCGAAATATCAAGATAAAACTTTTCACTTCACGATAAATGTTCTTTATGTGTAAGGACTGATTTGAGCTGATTTAAGCCATGTGTTGATATATATATTATTATATTTTGTTGTATTGCTATTGATGAAAACTTGATCGTGATGATTATTGATATTGTTTTATTGCCCAGCCCTAACATAAACACAACAGTATCCCATTTGCTTCCACCCAATATTCACAGCCAGGTCTTTCAACAGGGCTTGTTGTTGTTGGAGTTGATCAATGATGAGAGTGTGTGAGTGCTTTGTTACATTCATGTAGCTATAGCAATTTATCAGCTCCTCTAGAAATCAATAAACTGCAACTGTGTTGAAACACAAGCCGGCACACAGCGAGATACTTGCTATCAAAATAAGTTCGCAACTGTAGTATCTGAAGCTGAGGAACAACCCTCACGTGACAAACTCCGAACTTAAATCATTGCTGCAGCTCACGGTGGCAGCTCGTCCAGTGTTAATCAGTTGCCAGGTTGATGCTTGAGCAAGAGGTGCTAAAACATGCAGGGATTCATGGTCTTGTAATTAATGTGTCTTAGAATAAAGTGTCTGAGAAATGTCATGTATTGTCCTTGTACTAGCAGCGTCCATGCCGGCTCAGAGGCTGACAGAGACAAAGCATGCAGAGCAGCCATGAGTCAGCCGGAGCCAGCCTCCCCCCAGCCTCATGCTGAAATCAGAGAAACCACAAGAATGTAACAGCTTCTGTTATTATCCCTCCCTGCTGCCTCCCTGCCTGATAGCCTGCCCCAGAAAAGAGGAGCGAGGCTGCCTATTCCTCCAACACACACACACATACATACACACACAATCTTGTTCTCATGTTCTTTCGGTGCTCTCCTTCTCATCTGACACACAAACACATAGATTCTCTGCGGGTATGACTGTCCATTTTGGTCACTTTCTTTCAGCACACACAAATACTCTCTTTAAACAAACCCCCAAATACACACACACACACACGGGACCTGACAGTGCAAAATCACATACACTGCAATTTGTTTTTCCTACTGAGAATGGCTGCAAACCAAAGGCTATCAGACACATAGAAACATCTACACAAATACCCACAGAAAAAAACAAGCTGATACAGTACATACATTGTCAGCAGACACACACTACAAAAGATCAATAGACTGAAAGTGCGATAAATTGATAGCACAATGGAAAGGTACATTTTAACAACCTCACGTGCTCACTAGTTAACAAACTACTTCACTTAAATCATATTACAGCTGTTCGCTGTCATTTAACCAATTGAGACTCTTCAGTTTCAATTTCAAGTCCTTTTGTTATTTCCTGTATGTCTGCTGAAAAAAACAACCTGTAAAATTACTGTAACTTTGTAAGTTAAGGTTTTTTATGCTTTTTCTGTATTGTTCTATACAAACATAAATTTGCCAAATCGATATTGGAAAATCTATTTTTTAATATCATGAAACTGTTTTTGAGAAATTGTCGGAAAGAATGTCTGCTTTTATCTGTCTGTCTGTTGGTAAGGAGGATTACACAAAAACTAATGGACAGATTACCATGAAATTTGGTGGAAGGATGTGGTATAGATCAATGAAGGTTTTGGTGCGGATCCAGATCAATGGCTCCAGGAATGTATTTTCACTTTCTTTGACATAGTGAGCTGTTGTGTTCTTCAACATTTTCTTTGATTTCTAAGATAATAATTTATGCAGCTAAAAATTAGGCTTGTTTAGGGAAGTGTGTGCAATTTGGTGCAGATCGAAACAAAAACAAAAGTTTGCTTTAGGTTAGCGATAGTCATGATGTGAGACTCAGATGTCAAAAGAGTTTGTGTGGGTACTGTTCGGATCAAAGATCACGTGGGTGGACACACCCTCCTTAAAAAGCAAGCCTGTCAGCCTTTGTAACCAGATATCACTACGCATGTCGTTGACCCTGTCCCCTCCTGCTCTCTTCGCTACTCATCTCACATGTACGGTGATGCCATGCTCACACGTCTAAATCCAGCAGCCATCTGTTGACAAAAAAGAGAGGGAATCGTGCAGAGGCAAAAGTTTGAATTCACGAGCAGTAAGGATATGAAACGAAGGAGAGAAGAAAGGAGAACAGGCGAGTGGAGGAAGCCCTGATGCCCTGTGTTTTTAGACTGCTCTGTCTGTTCGTGTTTGAGTTAGATAGGCAGTCCCTCCTCGCTTCCTCCAGATCTCCAAGCAAAACAAGCAGCAGATTAAACTAGGTTCTACCATGTAAACTGTTGATCTCCTGGAAATAACCCTGTCAATTGACAAAACACTGCATGTTTGAAAAGGGGGGCAGGCAATTTAAGGATTAGAATCATGGAAACAAATGCACAATTTTCTGCTTGTTTTAATAAAGTAACCAAACTGTAACTCTGACTGTCAGTGTTTGTAAAATAGTTGATTATCTAAAGCTGGAAACGTGTTTTATCGCCTATAATGGCACCACCTCCAAATATTACCATAGGCACTGCTAGGCACTATGAAAAATAAGTGAAACCTTGCTAATTCTCATGGGGACACAGCAGAATAAGGAACGTCATGCATTTTTGGCTCTGACCCACTGTTCTTAAGCAACTGTGTCCTTTGACCCTCAGAGATATTCATGGCTCTTTAAGCAGCTGTTTCAAAGGAGGACCTGAGGATCTGAAGCCAACACACACACACACACACGCGCATGTGCGTGCACTCTAAGCTCAGGTTGCACAAGCAACAGATTAAAACGGGCACAAGGCACCTTTAGGAAACAGTGTGGGTATGTCTAAATGTGCAGAGGAGTGCGAGTGCTGCAGAGTATACACACTTTGGGAGAAAATGGGAAGGTTGATGGTGAAGGGAAGGACAAGCCAGAACACGCACTCAAGCATAACTCTAGAGTAAAGAGTCAGGAGCCAGCTGTACTCACATACCTGAGGAGTGTAAAGGTGGGGGTGGGGCTGCACAGGAGAGGAGTCCTCTTTCACATGAAACATTTTTCAATAATATGATGACGTGGATGTGGTGGTGAGAAAGGACTGACTTCATCATCTTTATCCCCTTGTTTCAAGTCGCAGTTTAAAGACCAAGATTGTTGCACTAATTCCCATCAAAACTTGCAGAGGCCATGTTCCAACTACATTTGAGATGTATATGTGGGTTTGAATTGTGCCCACGTTCAACACACAGCTTCATATCACGGTCTGAGCTGCTTGCTAACATACATTAGCAGACAGATGAAACAAATGTTTAAAAGTTATATTTATTTATCCATTTAAACCATGGAAATTACAGAGAGCAAACCAAAAATGCCCATGGTTAAACCACAAAATGATGATGATGATGAGCAATAGCAGCATCAACTGACCAGAAGCTTGTCAGTATTTTAGTTCTTATCATTACCCAGCAATAAACTGGTTAAAACTGGTTCTTGAGACCAACCCCTGCAGGCTAGGGAGATCCGGGTGGATATGCTGAGGAGAAAGTCAGACAGGAGGGAGTGGACATGTTGAGGGAAAGGAATGAGTGGAACTGAGCGGCTACAATTGACACAAGATGACACAGTAAAGACATTTCAACAAGTGGAATGTATTCAAAATATACAAGAAACAAGTAATGCGTGCAGGTACTTCTTTTCACGACTATTGGTTTGTTTGACAGAGACAATGATAATTGTCAAACTATTAAATGAGGAAAAACTTGCATACAGGTCTACTTTGTTGTGGTCTACGATCAACTGATTGACCACCTCTGTTCACCTGTCCAACGCCCTTTTCTTCAATTTACCATTCCCCCATTTATCTAATGACCACCACTACATCTATTCATTTCATACCTGTTGGTGATGAATGATTATTTTAATCCCTTAATCGCTTTATGTTCTACTCTATTAATCCAACCCCTGCGCGGCTAGCTCGGTCTATCTCACAGCTCATAAACCATAATCTAGCTTTATCTCCTGGCATGTTGGTATAATCTTGCCCTGCATTTTTCTGAATTTGGGTTGGAAAACACTCATTATAAGGACGATACTGCATGATTAATTACAACAGATATCTGGAGCCACTCCTTACGTTGCCATGGCCTAGTGGAGTAAAGAAGTGTGGGGTCATCTTTTAAATGAGGTTCAGATGAAAGTGTATTTTATACTTCCTGTGATTATTTGCCAGGAATGAAGTAGCAGTAACAGCACATTTTTCTATATTCTCCTAAAACATAATGAATTTCATAACTTATTTCATGTTGCATGACATCCCCCTTGATTTCCCAACCCCTACATTATTTTGTCATCACTGGATGCTCCTCTGAGAGCTAACTCCATTTTACAGATCCCAGTGGGACAGGAAAAGAACTGTTCTTTCACAATGAGAGATGGTATGGTGGATCAGTACAGAGACCTGTCTCAACCCTTAACAACTACGTGGATCTCCAAGACTAAATTAAAATGGGATATACTGTACAAACTGTACCATACAGGCAACAATTGAGAAGGCACTAACCAAGTCATTTGTTAAATCATCAATGACAAAAACAAGCTTAAATAGAAGGGCCCTCAGTGGAATGCATACCTCCACCAAGGCCCAACTCTTCCCTTATGAAACCAAATATAAATTCACTATGATCTGGATTTTTATTAGAATCAAATATCATTCCATTAAAAATGCTTGATTTTTTTCAAGATCCATGAATTAATGAAAAAGTGCTGCTGTATCCGACCCCTGTTCGGGATCCACACTGAAACTGAACAGGTTCTTGCTTGCATCGTGCCCCAACCCTCCACAAACTTTCATGGACATCAGTTGAGAGTTCTTGTATAATTAAGTAACAAACTAACAAAAACATAAGCTCCCTGGTAGAGGTAATAAAGATTTTTCTTTCTGCACATGTTGGATCACACAACAGAGTGCTTTCTGTTACACTCTGAGAAGTGGTATGATTATTAAAGTCAAGAATATTCAGATACGACTCTGATGTTGTGCATGCATGTAGAGTCACAATTCTCTCTAATGTTATGTATTTTTGAAGGAGAGAGATAGAGAGAAAGAGAGAATGTGGCCCTGATCTGACAATATGACATTCAAAATAAAATCTTGGAACAAGACAGAACAATACTACGACTGTGCGACTATGAATAAACACTTCATTCCAAAGTAAAATAGGACAGAAGTGAATCTACCCCCAATCATTTACACGCTATTCACAAGGCCACTGTTATTTTTGTCCCAGTGTTCACAGGCAGCAAATAACAACATGCAAGTCTTCTCCACTACTTTCTGAATTATACTGAGACTACTGTGCTACTAGCCTGACAGATGCATCCATATTTGATATAGCTTTCTTTTGTAGCCAGTCTGAATGTGTCACTATTAATATGGCATTACTTGCTTTCTATTTTGGAAGCCTGGATCTGTGGAGGCACCTTAGTCCTGGCATTCGGTAGCTGCGGTGTCTTGTGCAGGGTAAACACAGCTGTGTTTGGGACTTGGGAGATGATTTTTGCTGAGGACCTATGTGTCATATCCACCCCAGCAACACAACACTAACTAGCTGCCTTCCTGGGAGCTACCTTTCAGGATATTCATGTGAATGGATGTTCACCTAAGTGCTGCCAGAAAGAACTGTGGCTCAGGACAATGATGGTGATCTGTGAGTGCTATGTTAGCCTGTGCAATGTTATGCTAAATCATAATTGCGTTGGCCTGAGCCACATTAGGAATATTTCTGAATGCAGCAATTGGCAGGATGCATTACATTCAAGAAATAAATGGTCGCTGTCTTCCCGCTGTAAAATGTTAAGTCCGAACTAACCGATCCCATCAATGAGTAAGCTTACAATGCTTCCTGACTGCAGACAGTACTGTGAGCTTTCTATTGGGTTAGAATGAAATGGGCCGACAGCTGGTTCTCTTGGTTAAACAGGAGCCGCCTTCCACCGACAGAGGAGGATGTTATTAACACTCAACTGGGGATAAAATGAACCACTCTGCAGAATAAGATCGACAGTCAGACACTGTAATTGGCAGGAGGGATAGTTCACTAATACTACTTGGATTTCTTTTTCTATAACACTTTTGGCAATGATAGGCCAACTAATATTAGATTCGCAAATGCTACCATCTTCAAATTCTGATCTTGCCCGCAGCACCCAACTAGCAGTACTCTGTGTTCACACAAACACTGAGCGGTCAGCCCTACTGAGCACCATGCTAAGTGGCAGCGAGTGCCTTTATAACGTTGAGACCCACCAGAAATAGGGTTTCAGACAAAGAAAAAAATAGGTGAGTGAGGAACTGACAAGAAAGGAACATATGTTGGAAGGACAGAAGGTCAGCCGGTAGCTAAAACCTCTGTGAATGAAGATAACACTCATTTATATATTATGCTATTGCCCATATCAACTGATTTTGCACAAGACCTATTAAACATGATCTTTAGGCATACAGTGTTCCACTCATTCCCTAACATTCTGTACTCTGAGCCCATCCCACAGTGTATACACATCTCTCAGCCTCTCAAACTGACGAGAACAATGGTTGACCTTTGACCACGTTGCTATGTGGCCCAGTTTATGATGTTTAAGCAGATGGCTGTCATCTCAATGCATCTTCTCGACTGGCACTCGTCAGCCCCTTGGAGTTACAATGAATCATCGCTAGTGAGAGGTCTCAGGACGCCAAAGTGGACATGAATTGGCTGCGTCTCCTTGCTTCTATTCTCAACTAGAATGGTACTCAGTAAAACACATACCACCACTAAGGCCCAACAGTCCCCTTAAATTAAATTAAGAACATTGAAATCAGTTCCTTAAATGTGCCTGATCAAGATCCATTAATTATTATGTGGGAAAATGGTGAAAATGTACAAATGTACATGCAAACTAACCAACCAGCAAACAGACAGGGGTAAAAAAAAAAGAAAATCCTTGGAGGATGTAATGGAGCAGTCAAATTCTTGCAGCCATCAACCAAAGCCCTGAGGATGTGGGGCTGGCAGTAAAACAGAATTATTCAATATATATATATACATCCTTCATCTTTAACTGATACAACAGAATATCATCAAGTTAGGGATGAAAATCTGACCGGCAAGACCTAATCCAACTACAGTATGTTTGGCCTGGTTGTCATCGCAGAGTCTTGCTACAGGCAATATTGTCCAGCAGTTGCTCATACTGCATGTATTACAGGCCTGCAGGTTAGGCCCCAAGAAAGAATAGTTTTTTTGAATTATTCCCAATTTGCCTCGGGATCTAATGATACTCCCTGACTACTCGCTTGCTCCCATGGGTTACCTAAGCCTTCTGCCAGCTGGGGAAGTTAATTCCAATTACCTGTGCCCCCCTCCATCTTCTACCCCCATCCCTCCCTGTCCCAACCTTCCCCTCGCTTCTTACTATCTGCCCTCTCTACCATGGGGATGGCTGGTTCAGGTGCACAGCTCAAGTAAAGAGGGGCCATGGCCACAGGCAATTTAATCTTCACCAGCTGAGTCCACTTCTTCAGTACTGGACAGCACAACAGGCAAATAAATTTAGTTCAATCCAGGATTTTGCTCAGCACATCATGTAAGGATTTATAATATGCCTCAGGAGAAAAAAGGTCAGATTCATCAAAAAGCTCAGCCTCACTTTCATGTTTAGGTACCGACAGCAGAGCCTTTAATCTCACTATGTGTTTCAGCTAACAGAGATGTGTTCCACTGTTTGTCACTAGAAACGTTAACGTGGTAACCGATATTCTGATATTAACCTGATTAAGACAGTAGTGTGAACAAGCCACTCTTATGTAAGCAGCATTTTCTGATTATCTTCATGTGAATAACATCATACTGGGAATAAGAAATAATATTCAGACGTGGAGTACTCCAACCTTAGTTGCATTAGACATATACGTCTTAATCCATTATGACGTTGAGCATTTTGCGACATTGACCCGTACAGCACTTACACAAGATGGAAAAGTAACAAGGAGTTCAAACTTTTGAAAAATAAGAAAGATAAAACTTGGAAAAGGGTATAAAGTAGTATTGTGCATTTAACTATTACAGGTTGGGGGTTTAAATTCTGGCGGGAACGACGGGCTTGTAACGTAGTGGAAATAACGTTCATGTGAGTCATAATCAGACTCTGCTCTGTAACATGTAAACAAGAATATGAATGGAATGTTCTATTAGCAACTCGTGTAAACATGATCATTGAAATAATGTCTTATTCAGAATAAGACCAATAATCTGATTATTGTAAATGCACTCATTAAAGATTGTTGCTTCAGAGAACCCGACTCTGCTCTCAGTGTTATGGCCAAGCTCTGGTTGCAGACTTTCATGGCCTTTCTGTTGGTTTCAACAGAAGCAAGAAACAGTTTTGCCCGGGCAGGAATGATGTATTTCATCCTTCAAAGAATAATTATCCCTTAGTGTGTGGAAAGAGAAAACAGGTGGATCAGATAAAAATATGTAGCTGAAAACATATAATTAAGGGATGACAATAATGTGGAGTTCACTTAACTCTTCAGGGTGTTTCTCACTGTAAGTAATTGCACCACTAAATATAATATACAGCATTTTGACGATACCAACATTCACAAAAGTGTCATCAGTGACCTTCACAAAGTATCATTCCATTCACATGTCTAAGGACTGAAGCTAAAAAGCCAGTCACACTTTTCTAGTAGTGTAATCTCATGCAAAATAATCCTTTATGCAGCAGCTTTAGTGGTGTCCCATATTAAAAATGTGCTACATGGCAGGCCTAATTCCCAAGATAAGTAGTTCAGCTTCAGCTACCATCACCCCACCCCCCATCCTAGATGTATCCAGGTCAAGAAGATCCACTAACATAAGGTCAAAGTCATTTTGGGAGGGGGGGGTGGGGTGTCTGTTAAACTAAGTGTCCATAGGGATTCCTTCAGACGTGGACGGTGTAGAAACGCGCTTGTCAAAACATTTCGCACTGTCTCACCTTACAAATAAAGAGTCAGTAAAATTACACAGGATATTCACAGTATGTCAGTGGGTTGAGGGCGTGAGGGGGACGGGTGGGGGGGGGTGGGGGGGGTGGGGGGCATTTATGCTGCTGCCTGCACAGATCCCTGGGGTCACACAGCTTTTTGGGGGAAAACTGAAGAGAGCTACAGGATTTCATTCACTGGCTGCCCCCCCTCTGTATCTGAGATCCAGTTCATGAGCGATCAGTGGATATGTCTCTAAAGTCGTTCTGCAGTTTAAAACAGGACGAGAGGGGACCAGCGATGGGAGAGATGGGAGGACAGAGCCCCGTCCATATGATCTCAGCACCGGCAGCAGACTGGCAAGCAGCAGGCAGCGGAGGAACCGACTGCGACCCAAAAAGATATGGCACGGATGGTGGAGGGTTACGTCATCTCGAGAGGGAGAGGGAAAGAAGAGGACGCCTCATCACAGCAAATACCCCCCCCCCCCCCCCCCCCCCACATCCATTACTGGACCGTTAGAGCTGCTCACCCAGCACACGGGAGCTCACGCTGTCATCCACCGCGCGACAACAATGAAGTATCATCCGTGCACAGGCGAAATAAGCAGCTTATCCATTGCGGGGCCCTCGTCTTCTTGCGTGACGTTCTCTGGAATATGACACGTACGGTGAACGCATCTGCTTCCACAGCCACACGCCAATGAATGACCGCACACGTTTCACAGCGGTCTGACGGCTTCTGTGTTTGCGGGTTTATCTGTTTACGTTGATAGCTCCAGGGGCTAGAATCTCTACCCCGCATCAGCTGTCACCGCAACAAAAAAAACAACCTCTCTCTCTCAATGATCACAAATCAAACAATGGCTGTTGCGTGTGATAACAGCGATGTCACATTTAAAGCCACAGACAGCCACCGCCGAGCAGAACTGACGCCGCACTGGCTCCATTCAACGCCAACTTGGACCCCCCCCTGTCATTAAAGGGCTCCTTGTGCACGGTACAATGAATGAGCCATTAACAGGGGGGTGGGGGGCTGGTTAACTGAATTACGTGGGGACGCTTAACACGGGGAAGTTTAGCTGATTCAATAAACGTGGTTTTAAAAATTTTTTTTAAAAAACACGCAAACCCCGACGCTGCGCACACTGGATGTTTCGCAGCTGCGTTAAAGTAAGCGGCGAGATATTGAATGGGCTAAGCAGCGGCTAGCTAACAGGCAAGCTACACCAAGCACTGGTTATTGAGGCTGTGGAGGGAAATGTGTGTTAAAGCTGTGTATTTGTTGTTGCTGTGGGGGGTGGGGGGTGGGGGGTCGCACTTTAAATAGGCACGAGTGTAATTGCAACACAAGCCCCCTTTGGAGTAACGTTATGTCGGTGCTGTTTCGCAATGTTAGCCAATTCTTAGCCCCGTGCGGCCAGCAACTTGGGTAAAAAGTGACAGCGCTAAGCTAGCTAGCGAGCTAACGTCAGTTGGCGGTGTGGAAGCTGGTGGCCTGCGGGCTCCCCCTCTCTCTCTCTCTCTCTCTTACCGTCATAAACTGCTCCAGGGGCGTCCAGTTTTTAAGCAATTCAATGTTTCTCCGTGTGAGGAAATGGTGTGTGTGTGTCGGGGCGATGTGGCCCGAACATCCAAGATCAGTGCGCCCACTGCCGACGAAGCCCGAGCATCATCACTATCACAGTCTTCATCAGCACTCGCGGTCCGGCGGTGCCTCACACACATCCACCCAGCAGAGCGGGGCCTCCTCCGGGCTCGACCATGCGACTGGCTCGGCGACGACGGATAATCCACAAGCGAGGAGCCCCCGCAGTAACCATTGGCTAGACGCGGCGACCAGCGGCAGTCATTTCAGGTCGACGCGGTGTGAAATATAATCCCACGCATGCGTGATCAAAACAGAGGAAAAAAAAATCACCGGGGGGGGGGGGGGGGGGGGGAGAAATAATAAATATAACAAGCGTAGATTTTTTGCTTGGGAGGGGGTGGGGGGGACGTCAGATCAGCGGTGAGGCGAGCGGTGAAGCCGGAGACTCGAGCGGGAGCGTGTCCGTTGTTGTCCGCGGTCCCTGCTCTCTGCAGCTGCTCCTGCCTGCACCGCAGCTCCGAGCGGCGGGCGACGTCATGGCGTCGAACCAAAGCGCACAGGGGCGGGGCCAGCGGAGCGGGAGGCGCGCTGTTTGTTTTTGAGCGCACCCACGGAGAACCGCTGCGGGATCCGACCCATTAATCTTAATATTCACACGCACACACACACACACACACACAGAGTCCTTGAAAGAACGAGACCCAACGCGTTTTTGCATCTGTGTTTTAACTTGTGTTCACTTGTGGCATTAATGCACATAAACCACAGACTGTATATAAAGACATACACATTGTAATATACTGCACAAATGTATGTGTGCTGCATTCACTGCATGTGTTGTGATATGTGTTTGGGAAATCCTTCCCAATAATGTATTTATACGCTCCAGTTTTCTGAATGGGGCCAAACCATTACTCAATGATAATACACTAATAAAATAAAGGTTGAATTAATTTGGCCACAAGAGCTGTAGGACATTTGCAGCTGCCTACTGCTCATAACACACACACACATACACACACACACACACACACACACACACACACACACTCACACACAACCTTGGCCTTCCATCTCAGTGAGGACACTCACTGGCCTCCCTAACCTTTCACCTGTAAAACATCTGGTTAATGTGTTTTGAAAAGTGCTATTTAAGTATTGTTATTATCATTATTATATACCATCATCCTTTAACCTTAGAGATGACCAGTTCATGCCTAACCCTAACCTTAACCTACCCACAATTCAGAACCCTAACCTTAAGCAGGAGCTCAGAAATTAAGTCTTTCCTCATTTGTGGTCCAGAATAATTAACAAAAACAAGTACACACACACACACACACACACACACACACACACACACACACACACACACACACACACACACACACACACACAGAGAGAGAGAGAGAGAGAGAGAGAGAGAGACACAGTATTTTTAACTTGAATTTCATTTAGAAAATATCTGTCTCAATAAATGGCAGAATTTCTGAATTAATAATTGATATCCTTTCACTTCCAGTCCAACTCGACCCATTCACATTGAATGGATCTGTCATTCATGGACACTGTAAAATAAACATGGTAGCAAATTGTGGGAGCGGTAATGTGGGCTGTACTGACCTCTAGTGGCTCCTGAAAGAAACAGCCCACATTACAACAAACAATGGTCCATTGTGCAGTTGAATCTGAGGGGCAAACAATGAAGTAAGCAGATGAAGCGGAGCGGCGAGAGCGGGACAATAAGCCCAGTGTTGTTCATATGCACATCTCAAAAGCCACTTTGTGGTCGTGGAAATGATGAAGTAAAACTAAACATCCAGCCAACACTTTGATTTATTTGTCTTATTCTTGACGGGAACGTTCCTTTTTTCTCCCAACTTTTCATTTCCAACTTTTTCCAAAGCATGTTATGATGATAAGTGGATTGATTTGAAACAATGAGAATAATTAGTTCATCAAGGGAAAAAAGTTTCAAAATGAAGGTTGCAGAAAGTTCCCCATCTGCTGCATAAGCATGGATATAGAACAAATCCAGTATCTTGCTCAAAGGCACACATGTAAAGGAGTTCTCCCTGTCAGAGAACACCATGGCCGAGCTGTCTCTGTTAACAACAGTCGAGTTACTCCACAGGTTCTGCTGTCTGCATGCTTTTTATATCCAGATTTTATCAGAACATGCATTTTCTAGTTCTCGCCGGATAGAGAAAAAAATAACAGGCAAACAGGCAAACACAATTATTTCTATTAAACAGTGTCCCTGAGGACAATGATTTAAAAAGTGTCAATGTATGTCTGCCTGCAACACTATTAATTACAGGCCTCTATATTTAGTTCAATCCACCGGGTACAAGATTAGAAATGTAATTAAAACACCGTATCTGAACCTTGTTAATATGCAGACGGACGACCTAAGGGAACTCGGGTTCTACAGTATATGAGCAGCTCTGCGTCACAATAAGCTGCATATTAAGATTATTATCACCCAACAAATTAGTTGGGGTCATGCAAATGATGTGTGGGTACAAATAGTGTTGCTCTCAGTAAAGGTTATTCGAGGCCTTAGCTGATGACAGTGTCTTGATGACAGTGATGTTGTTAGATTATCTATTTATATAAGGACAAACTAAAGAAATTTTGAGCTTTTATACAAGCGCACTGGGAACACGCTACATTACCCAGCTTCATATTGGGATTATCGAGGCTTCTTTCAACATTACAAACAGCTGCTTCTTTGTGAGAGGATTCTCTGCTTTGATAAGGCTCCACATTTCTGCCATACCCCAACTGTACAGTGCTTTTTTAAGTGCTCGTCCATTCCCCAGACACTCAACATGTTTTGTTCCATAATGGGTTTTTCTGGCCTTTCATTGAGTGATACTGTACACGAGGATGATTCAGATGCTGTAACAGCACGACCAAATGTGGGCCCATGGTGTGCAACAGGAAGCTTCCAGTGCTGCATGATTATTTCTTAGTAGAGAAACTACCAACTGATGAGGAGCCGATTTCAGGGGTTTCAGGTTTTGATGAATGAACAATATTTAGAATGGAGTTTCTTTTACAATACTAGTTTAAAAAACATTACTTCGGATAATAAAATGGCTAGATACCAAACGAAATGTAAAAAAAATGTCTTTCTAATTTTGGAGGAAAATCATTCCAAACAGGATTCTGGATTCATAACATATAACAGAAAATACACAGAACAAGAAGCATAATAATTTATTTGGCCTGTTTGTTACTTCTAAAAAGAGCTAAGAGACTCTCGTAGGTCTCTACAGTCTATACAGAGACATTTACAATTCACATTAATCAATACAGTTGTTCCTGTGAGACCTGGTGACATTGATTTTAATTCTAATCACAACAGCCCCCCTCCTGTCTCTTTTCAAACTTTCTCCTCTTTGAGCAGAGTGAGGATCCCTTCCCTCCTGGATGTGTAGGATGTGTGTTTCAGCTGAAGGAGGTGAGCAGGAAACAAGTTTCCACTGGAAGCATACATCTCCTCTCCCTTCTGACCCATCAGAGTGCGCAAAGTTTTGTTTCTGCACAGAATCTTATCATAAAACTCTACCCCTCCTTTCGCATAATCACGTGACAACCTGGCCGCACGTCTGTCTGAGCTGTAGTCAATCCACTGGCTGACAGCATCCGAGGTGAGGAGGTAAGACACGGCACCAAGGCCGAGCGCCATAACATTCGCGGCGCCGCGAAACAGCAGAGGCCCGGCGTGGAGCCCGAACACCTGCTTCAGAAGGACACTGTACACCCAAACCCCGCCCAGGCAGAACGGGGCCACAGCAGCATTCAGAACAGGTCCTCCGGACTGCAAACGGGCCACCTCCCGTGCTATGGCAAACTTCTGTGCCTCCAGGGAAAACACCAGGGCCCCTTTTAGCGCAGAGCCGGTATCACTGCTCCAGTCCACCGTTTTGCCGTTGATGAAAATGCTGCGGTTGGTGATGCCACTTAAGTCATCGGCGGTGCTGTTGAAGTTTGCTGGGATGCCAATCTGTGCCCCTGCAGGAAGCCAAGGGACACCGGCGGCGACAGGATGGAACCCAAAGGAGGCGAAGGAGGAGAAATTCTTGGCTGAGCTGATACCATAATCCTTTAACACCTACAAAGTACAATGAAATGTCACTGCAATTGTAAAACTCTTTTGTCAGTTAACTATGTACCATCTGTGTGCAACTAAAAATGCTTTAATTTTTCTCTATTTATTTTCCCTTACAAACTGTATAACTGTTGCAAATGTTATGAATTAGTACTAAAAACAGACATAGACATTGTGCTAATATTTAGCTCTGTAACATCTTTTGGATCTTCTGCAACACCTGTAAATAATTTTACAAATCTAATCAAAATGACAAAAATGTGACCTTGAGAAGAGAGATAAAACAAAGAAACAAAAAGTCTCAATAAATTATGCAAATACACACACACACACACACACTGTACCTGCTGGAAAACCCCCTCTAGCTTTTCCGACAGTGTGACTGGCTCTCCTTTGTACCAGGCCTGGTACAGCGGGCGGTAGGACTTGTCAGGGAAGACATGGTAGAACATATTGGCTGCAAACACCCCGCCACAGCTCACCACGAGCAGCGGGGTGCGGTACTTCTGAAGAAGCACCGCGTACTTGAGGAGGCGAGACGCCATGTCACGATTCTGTCCTTGTTAAACGTAACTTAGGTGACGCAGACTTCAGTAGGGTGTATCTGTGAAGAAGGCAGAGAGTACGATCATGAGCAAACAAATAGAAACATGACAATCAACACAACTCCTCCCCCTTCAAACAGGATAGATCTTTTCTTACAGCAAATAAAATGTGGCCATATGCGTCTCATACGACCTCCTCCTGTAGTTTGAGTGATTGAATCTCAGGATGCATTCAGACTTGAACTTTTAAATCACTTTTAATCAGATCACTCAGCATGAATGTTAGTCCTAGGTCTGAACAGGGTCTAATCAGTCTATCAGGACACTCCAGGCAGGAATGTGAACCCTTGTCATCCTGTTGAAGAAACCTTCTCTCTTCACATCTTGGCCTCAGTAACATCACCTTCATCACTATTATAATTATTATCATATAGAGAAGTGAACACAACAGTCCGCTGCCATCATGTCTTCAAGGTTAACAACAACAGTGACACCAGATGGGGACAGAGCAGCGGACACATGTAACCTGCTGTTACAGTTCAGTCCAGTTATACAGCTCACACATAGCGAGGGAACATGGGGGTTATATGCCTATGGGAATATGTGTTGAACTTTACAGGTCTGAACCGTGGAGTCTTCTCCTAGCTGAACATGTCAGTCACTAAATTAAGCCGCTAATCATCGCTGAAACACAAAGAAATCAAAATAAATAAACGTTAAGTTGATAAATGCAGCGTGTAGTGTTTTACTAAGTTAGCTAACGACGCTGTTGAGCTCATCTTTATCTCACCACCTGTATTAATAGTAACGGATTCAAATAATACAGCGTTCACTGTCTCCTTAGGCAGAAGTTACCTTTAAAACACTCACATGTTGTGGACATCTTCACAAGGACAGCTGCAGCTCAGCTCCACACAGAGGCACCGGCCGTAAAGCGGCTTAGCTGCCGTCACGGCTGTTGCACGACCGTTTTACGACAGTGCTCGTTTAAAGCCCTGTACAGTTTGGATATATTTATTAATTCTTTTTTTTTTATTTGATCCCTTATTCGTTTTGAATCATTTTCATTATCTGATGGTAATTTTAAGTGTTTTTTCAATTTAATCTTTTTTGCATCATTCAAATATTCAACATACTGAGAATATGAACATGATTAAAAGTCAGTAAAGTGTTTCACTTTGACAACAACCATATCTAACATTCAAAACTTGAAACATTTCATTCTCATTGGAGCAAACTCCTTATTTCATTCTCATTGGAGCAAAAATGTTATTGTCTTCAAAGTCAATCTCACATCAGAATTCGGAACCTTAGAATAGAATGTTCACCGAGAATAATATCAGACCAAAGCCAACTGCCACTCAGTCCCACTCAAGACTTCAATAGAGTAAGACACAGCTTGTGGATATTGTCAGTTGGATATTTTCTCAATCGGTATCGATTAAGATCAACAACAGCAACAACATGTTCCCGATCTCAAACGAGCTTCATTTTCTGGTCTCTGAAAATTCAAATTCCACCGAACCCATTAACAAGAGTCGGTGGGTGGCAAGCTCCAAAAGGAAGGCCTGCATGGAAGAGGAGTCTCCCAGAAAAAGGCAGAGGGGTCCCTGCCATCCTCCTGAGGTGGCTGGGAGAGCTGCAAAGGCCACGAAGAGAAAGGCCAGCACAGAGGCAGAGATGCCCAGCAAGAGGAAGAGGGGCGGCAACAATGAATCGGACCCTTCCCCAAGTCCCAGAGGCCCATCATCCTCCAATGGCAAGAGCAGATTCTCTATCCTCTTCGGCCACAAGAGCAGAGGTAAGTTGTGTGAGAAAGACAATAACTGTGCTCCTGTTTGCATGAAGCAAGATCCTAACAGATAATACTGTGTCGTTTGGTTTGTCAATTCTGGATCAGGGTTAAAGTTAGGATTAGTGCAGTCGACTGTGGTTGGGCGATGTTTCAACATTCCTGTGTATCGACTTTCAGCTGAGTCTGAATGTGATGATCTGATCGATGATAGTTTTAAAAAATGCACTTTACCAAATTAGAGGAATGATTCATTCTGTTTTCACATTTATCACAACTATAAACGTGTGTGTGTGTTTGTCTGTGTAGCTGACTTCCATGACAAGTACCAGATGCTCTACCAGCTTGGTGAAGGAGGCTTTGGATCAGTCTACGCTGGCCGAAGAAAATCAGATTTTCTACCGGTAAGTGGAATCCTATCTGTTTTCACATCACACATACACACAGTCACCATCCATACTCTCACCATACTGTGCTGAGCAAAGTGCTGAAGTATGATTCTGTCCTGCAGGTGGCGATCAAATGCATGCCCAAACGAAGTGTGAAGATTGGAACATTTGTGAGTAACTTGATCAGATTTATTATTTTATATTTTAGTTTTTCTTCTGTTGTTGTTGATGAGGCAAACACACATACACAGCTACATTTACAGACACACTAATATTGTGTATTGTTCTCCATCAGGTCTTCAATGGGAAGAAACATCAAGTCCCCTTGGAGGTGCTCATCATGATGACAGCAGCAGGTCCAGCAGGCTTGCTGGGCAAATCTGCAGTGGTACAGTTTGCAGATTGGTACGATCTGGGCGAGGAGGTTTTCCTGGTCATGGAGAGACCAGTCCCCTCTGTTGACCTGTTTGACCACCTACAGGACAACTGTGGTCAACTGGACGAGCACAGGGCAAAGGTACTGAAGCTGTTTGAGTGTGTCTACTGTCTGTGGCTACTTCATCATTTTGACTTCAACCAAAACTAAATATTTGAATATTTCACTTATGTTTTCACTTTCTGGAAATCTACTCTTAGAGGGTTCTTCAATTGAAACTAATGTTTTCATTATTGGTTGAGAAGTTGATAAATCAATTTCAACATAAGTTCTTTAAACACCTATAGTTTCTTGAGCACTGAGCTCTGGTGGAAAGCTCCAGGACGGTTACTACATCGAGCACGTTTGATGAAAAGCTGCGACATTGACAATAATCAGTGTAACTTCAGTCCCTTCTTCACCACTCTAACTCATCCGTGTCTCTGTATCTCTGTTTCAGATCATCATGAAGCAGCTGGTGGAGGCAGCCATAGACATGCACTCCAAGAAAATGTTCCATCAGGACCTGAAACTGGAAAACATCCTGATCCAAACCACCTCTGAGGGTCCCCGAGTGCGGATCATAGATTTTGGATGTGGCTCCTATGCAAAAAACGGTCCTTACCACTGCTTCGCTGGTACGGTTCTGCTCCTGCTCTTCATTCATCTGTTGATCTCCGGAGCGATGACTTTCACTGAAATCTCAGCCTGTTCCTCATCCTTTGTTTCTTTCTGTCTCCTTCTATCTTGCATACAGGAACCATTCAGTGTGCTCCTCCAGAGGTTTTTATAACTCAGAGTTACGAGGCCGTCCCCACCACAGTCTGGCAGTTGGGTGCGCTGCTGTTCAATTTGGTGAATGGAAGCATGCAATTTGACACCTGTGCCTTCATCTGCAGTGAGATGAAAATCAACAACAAGCTGTCCGAAGGTAAAATCACACTAGCTGTGTTTTGGTATTATTAGTGTGCAGTTATAGAGTTCCCTCCATGTCGCAGTAGATCACTGCAGATTCCAGACTAATCCTTCCTTTCTCTTCTGTCGTCTCTCTCCTCAGAGTGCCGGGATCTGCTGAGCATGTGTCTGGCTCCACGTCCTGACAAACGTGCAACACTGGAGCAGATTCGGCAGCACCCCTGGTTGTCTTGTTCCTGTGTGAACTGTGACAAATGAATCATATATAACTTATAACCACTTCATTTGTTCTGTAATATTTCTACCATAAGAACCAGACAGTCATGTGTCAGATTGTTTTGCCTTGAAATAGGTCTCTACTGTGACATGTAAATATGTTGAATAATGAATAAAACTAATCTTTTGTCATAAACATGAATGTATAGTGAAACAAAGAAAAGTTTGAGAGGTTTTTACCTCACAACATTTCTCATGTGTCTCGACTAAGGCTCATTTAAATGTACAAAACCAGCGTTGTGTTTTATGACCATTTACAAAATAAATTTCTTGCCTAATGATGCATTGGCTTTGACGTATGATGATATTTTCTGGCTCACAAGTACGACATTGAGATTATTCATGTGCTCAACCGTGTTCAGAGGTCATGGGGTCATTTTTCACAGACGGGTATACGAGCCTCATACACACACTGACTTTGCAGGGTGAGTTTTGTTTTTCAAGGCTGTGAAAAGTCATACCCAAGGTCATGAGCAGGGCCATACACAGACATTTGGGGAGGCAGGTGCTCGAGTGAAAAAAAGGACACCTCTCTCATGATTACTTGTAAAAATAAAGCAGTGCATATTTCAATTATACATTAATTTACCCATACACACACACACAAAATATAAAGATAAATAATATAAATGGGAACAAAATACAAAATGATTTATATGAACGTTGCAAGCATAATATTCAGAAAACTGTATTTTGCCATTACTCCCGTTCCTTTACCACCTGTCTGCACTGCTGGGCTTTGACTAAGTGTTAAGATACATCAAGCTAAACACTATTCTATGGTAGTTTCCCTGGAAGGCAACAGGAATGGTTCCAATATTTCTAAGAGGACATCCAGTTTATTAGATGTCTTATAAATGAAGCTCTAGGAAGGGTCAGGGGTGTTAAACCATTATTGATCAGTTGGAGGTTCATTCTTTTTCAGATATCTTAGAATGACCCGCTTGGTGTATTGCAACTTCAAATATTCAGTGCTCACACCATCATCTCTAGCTCTGGATTTGTCAAGTGCACAGTGCTACCTCTTACAGGCTGTATCATACAGACGTACTAGTAAACTCACGTTTCACCTTTGCAGGAGCATCAGTCAGTCCAGTTGTTGTCATCTCAATAGCAAAAAGAAAAGTCCTATCAGATGTTGGGGTTTTGTTTGAGCCACAAAAGGCTCTCGAAAAATTATACCACACAGCCCAGATAGACGAAGTTTGGATGTTCCCTGAGCCGTCAGATGCACCGTTAATATCCAAACCCCTCTGAAGAAAATAAGAGCGGTTGTTGAATTCGGACTAATACTATAGTCACGTTTTAGATTTCGTTGATTACCAACTCACATTGGAAAGTTGTAGATACAGTTTTTTACCTGAAGTACTGTAAAGAGCAGTGACTAATGCAGGAACATGGACTCATAACAAGTGCTTTCCATCAGTATTTGTCAAACCCATTTTAAAGAACTGGTCTATTTCACTGAAAAGGACAGGAAGAAGAACATACTGCTGTTGTTCAGAGTTTTGGTTAATGATGAAAACTTCTTATAATGAATTTGGGGTCATTCTGAGAACAGCCTCAAAGACATTTCTCTCAGTGTACAGTCCCATTTTCTTCATTCCAGTAAAAGAAATAACTATGATGCATTATTTAGCAGATTGCTATTGAGCAACACTGTAGTCTGTTGTTATAACACTGTACAAAACGATGTGATGGCACACTGCCAGTCTGACTTCTCCATTTTCAAACAACACATGCATCATAAGTTTTTCTTTTGAGACAAAGGTGAACTTTTACCTGCAAAGTTTAACAAGCCAAACCTCACAGAAAACCCTTTTGCAAATTCATGTAATGCAGAATACTGTCATCTTTATTTTTTGTGTCAGGGGCTACAGCCTTATGTCTTATGCATTTGTCAATTTTATGGAAAATATGGAAATCAGCTCTCACAACCATTAATAATTTGCTGTGTAATTCATTCATCAGTGTCTTTACTTATTAACTTATTATTTTACACGATGGAAACCAAACCAACTGCATTGTGGCCAACAGTGACTATAGGGGGTGAAAAGATGTCACTAAAATCAACTTTAAAATCAAACTAAAATGGTCACAGTGGTGACATGGCTGCACATGTTCCACTGGCGGAGGGGGAAGTGAGACTTGTGCTGTTGCTTAAGACACTTGTGACATAACAGTGTCATTATCTTTGATCATCTCACTGCATGTAAACTTTAATAACAGTAATTTCAAATCTACTGCTGGAACAATAAAATGTTTTGTAGTTGGAAGGTTTACATTAACAAAACCAAAAACACCTTTTATCCTCCTAAACCCTAATCCCCCTCAGAACTCATTGCACTCCTGTCTGACAGTGTTTTACCCTCTGTCTCTACAAATATGAAAAGTGATGCTCTTTTAATATGCACACAGAAAAATATTTACATTCTCCTCACATAAAAAACTTAATATGAGTAGTGATCTAAAGTGATCTAAATAACAACAGCAGAGTGGTGTTATAACAGTAATAACCTTGTATATGTAGGTATAAGCTCTAAGTAGGACACTAGCTATAACAATCATCGTAGTATAGACTGATTGGGTAAAACACTTTTTACGGTTTGTGTGCTTCCAAGTATGTGTGTGTGTGTGTGTGTGTGTGTGTGTGTGTGTGTGTGTGTGTGTGTGTGTGTGTGTGTGTGTGTGTGTGTGTGTGTGTGTGTGTGTGTGTGTGTGTGTGTGTGAGTGAGTGTGTGTATGCATATGTTTTGTGTTCAAGTCAGACGGTCTGATCTTGGCAGAAAGAAAGAGCTCGCTGCAGTCTCCATGGAAACAGGCAAGAGGCAATGGAAGTGTGTGTCTTTGTGTTTGTGTGGAACGTGTGTGTGTTTGAAGAGAAAGACATGGACAATCCAGTTCTCTATTCTATTCTATTCTATTCTATAACCAGATGTGAACCATTTACAGATGAGCAGCCACAGTCATACAAGGGAACGTTTTCAGTTTTCAATGTTCATAACATTCATGTTCCATTATCATAATAAAGACCATATAGAGCTGTGTCAGTCCTGTGATGAGCTAGAAGCATTTCATGGTTCTCTTTAGCGCAATGCATGCTGGGAGAAACAACATATGTTGTGAGTTTTTGAATGAGACTGGGGAAAGAATTATGCAGGTACCAATGTCAGTCATCAGTTATCGTCACTGGTGCTTAATGATCCGTGATCCTGAGTGTCGATTACTCAAGATGGACACTGTGCTTTTTCTAGAAAAATCCACATTAAAAAGTGTACAAATGCTAAAATTATTCCTATCAGGATATACAAGTTAAACATTTGGCCCACTATCAATGTGTGCAGTCTGTGACTGCAGGCATATGGCTGCCATCAGAAAGGCTCACGCTGCACTCTGCCTGACCTTGGCCCTTGAACACCTGCAGCATGTGAAGAAAAATAAGGAGTATTCAGGAGAAATCAATTCTCAAATTAAGATCCCATCAACTTGCCATCCAATCCAGTTGGGTGAACTCTCACAGAATGAACAAATCAGTAACCCAGTCAATCCATTCACCACCTCATGATTGCTTCCTACAAGTCTTCCAAAGCCTAAATCAATTGTAGCTTATGTCAAACAGGGTCAAACAACCCTGAAGACCTTTTCTTTCTTTCATCACATATAATGTAGGGAGAGAATCACTGTTTGGATGCTAGGTGTATGAATGTGACCACTTTGTTTCCCAACATGTAGTAGCTGTAACGTGACATAAAAAACATCTAATGCCTGGATTCTTCTCATCATAAACACTCTCACCAGTAATGTTGGAAAGATGTGCATGTGCATTTAGGTTTTCTGGTCACATAGACCCTGTTCAGACCTGGTATTAACATCTGTCCTGAGGGATCCAATCACAAGTGGTCAGCACCAAGTACAGGTCTGAATGCACCCAAACGTTTCCTCAGATCTGTGTCTTGAGATCTGATCGGTCAGTCTGCATTTGGTGTGGTGTGGCCATTCTTTTTGCTGTGTGAACGCTAACATTTCTTGGGCCATATATGTCGATTTGTGTGTGTGTGTGTGTGTGTGTGTGTGTGTGTGTGTGTGTGTGTGTGTAGTGTCTGTAAAGGAATACCTCATGTGATCTCAGCATTACTTAAGTCCTCAGTGGCTCGGAGCGGATTTTCAGAATACACTCATCCATTTGGCAAACAACATCATAAATCCCAAGGTTTTTCTGGGAAGCAGGTCTTTAAAGTGGCCACCAGCTGTGTGAGTAACTAGTCACTATTATGGCCTACAGCATCTCTCTCTCTCTCTCTCTCTCTCTCTCTCTCTCTCTCTCTCTCTCTCTCACACACACACACGTTTCTCTTCTATTGATTGATCAGATCCTTATCTGTCTCCTTGACCTCTAGCTCAAACGAACAAGGAGACCATCACTATATCCTCCTTCACTGGACATGAAAAAGGTGTAATAGTACTGTGTAATAATACAATATGTGTTGATGAATACATTACCTGCTCACCCAAGAAGAAAAACAAGAGATTTTGCCTCTTAAGCTTGAGATACTAAGTCATTATTTATGACAAGGATTTTGCACAAAATGATTATAGTTACACTTTCCTTCTAATTGCATGAATAATGTAAAAAACATGTCTATATATGGCTAACACTTACTCACTTCCCTGTCATTACATGTGTGGTTGCTGTTGTCACTTGCATTGTCTGACATTTCACATATGAAAATCGAATGGGTCCATATTTCGTCATATGGATTTTTGTACATGCTGTATTACTTTACACAGGACCAACATGTGAAAATGTGCATTACATGTGATAAATTCCTAAAAGCAAGGGTTGTGTTTTTCAGAGAAGCCATTCAGACACACACAATAGGGAAAGCACTGTTGTAGACTAAATAATAACGGCTGATTAATGATCGTTGAATTCCATTTAGCTGCTTCAGCCTCAGGGTGTGTGGCTCGCTGTTACTCTGCCATGGCTTCCTGTGACACTGCTGGGTGTAAGCAGGAACATTAGTAGTCAGGATATTAAAATGGCTGCCTTTTTAAGCTATGGAGAGGTCAACTAACGTGACATGAAGCAGTGACCCACAAGAGTGGATCAAGTGACACAGATTCTAACCTTGGAACGTGAACTAATGAGCTGAAACTTCACTTTTCTTCACCTTCTCTGCAGCCTTCACCTGTTACTTGTTTCCTCCCAGGTTATTACACATGTATTCATTAAATGTGTGGGTTCCTGTATGTGCTATATATAGTGTTCTCACTGAGAAACAAGGGCATAGTTATCTATAAAGGTATGTCAACTCATATAATGTACTGCTGATCTTTGTTTATTTAATTATCCATTGATGGATGGATGGATTAATAAAAAAGTTGATTTAACCTTAGAAACATAGAGACAAACAGACACGTGATTCATACCCCCCCCCCCCCCCCCCCCCCCCCAACGCTAATTAATCCCTTTAACTCCCCCCTAAATTAGGAAGGGATCATTTGACAGGACTATCCCTTTAAAGCCGTCCGCTACACAGGGGGAAGAGTCCATTCCAGCAAAAGGGGGGTGTTCTCAAAATGCTTCCTAAGCTTTCAGGACTGTAACACAAAAACTACACCATGACACAAAGACATGAACACTAACAACTAATTCCTGATATGAAATTGTCAGAGAAAACACAACATTTAATCGTGTTAGATTGAAACAGAGAACCGCGGCCACCCCTCTGGGGCTCGTCTATATATAGCATCAGCTGTTGCAATACGAAGATTAGCTCGTCGGCGTATCGCTCCGCAGATGTGGGGAGCTCACTCCCAGCGGCGGCGACAGGGCGGCGGGGCTTCGACGCCGAGACGCGGCCGGAGATGAGGAGGGACGTGTCGGCGTGAGGAGGGACAGTTCTCTGCGTGTGTGTGTGTGTGTGTTCACGGTCAGCGGGAGCCCCCCCTTGGGAAGCGGCGAGTGGTGAGTGGACGCAGCGGAGGGGAGGTGGTGGTGGGGGGGGGGGGAAACCACCTAAATGAGCGAAGTAGTGTGAGAATAGCGAGAACTTAGTGGAGGGCAGCTAACTGTCATCGGTTCCTCCGGGTTGACGAGATGCTAACGGGGGGTTAGCTCGTTTTTCAATCACGCGAATGAATCGAGCTTAATGGACGACAAACTTGAGAGAGAGAGAGAGAGAGAGAGAGAGAGAGGGGGGGGGATGAGAGCAGGAATCCGTTATTCAGGGGCGGCTACTGTCGGTCTTCTGTTCGGCCTAATTCACACACGCACACACACAGGCGCACACACACACACACACACACACACACACACACACACACACACACACACACACACACACACACACACACACACACACACACACACACACACATAGAGAGAGAGAGAGAGAGAGAGAGAGAGAGAGAGAGAGAGAGAGAGAGAGAGAGAGAGAGAGACGGGCCTTGCCTCTGTGTGTGAAACGTCTTCCCGTTGGGGACGAAGCAAAAAACCCAGTGCTCGTCCTTTTTATTATTTTATTTTTTTGGTCTGTGAGAAATAACCACACAACCTTTCGCTGTATATACATTTATATACATGTATGTGTTTTCATCCTCCTCTCTACCTTGGAACAGCTGTATACACACGGTGGTGGTGGCAGCGTCCAGCTGTGCAAGGAGGTGGCGTGTGCACATTAAACAGCTGGGCACGAGAGAACAGAGGGATTCTTTATCTATCAAATCATAGGATGAGATCATTCAGAAGCACCAGTCAGTCCGCGCACGCACACACACGTTCATCACTATTAATAGCAAGGTGAAATCACCAGATGATTTGGCTGTCTGGGGACAGATATGTCTTTATCCCTCCACCACAACTTAATGGAAATGTCAAACACTGCTGCTGCTGGTGATGATGGTGATGATGATGATGATGGTGATGATGATGATGATGGTGACGTTGCCTGTGAGCTGACTTTTGCTTGTTGTTTCATAATTTTCCATTGGCTTAATTGTGACCTTTGACCAGGAGGAAATGACCATGTGGATGATGCGACGATGCAGCGTTTGGTGTGACTGGTTTATTAAATAGCGATTCCCGTGAGGTTCAGCTAGGTACTTGTACTGTATGTGTGTCATCTCGCCATTTAACACTGACATCTCACATTCTAGTTGTCGGTTGGTCAGCAGGGTAGAAAAGCTGGCCTGTGACCACAAGGTTGCACGTTCAGTCATTTGGCAGCCCTGACAAAACTGGCCAACAAAATAAATTAGAAATGATGGATGATGTTTTGCTCATTACTATGAGTTAGCTCGGGGCAAAGGCAGAGCAATTATCCCGTGAAGTGCTCAAGAGCAAACGAGATAAGACATTATACATTTCATGTGTTATTATATGTAACTATATGAGAAGTTATTGGGGCAAGAACCTGACCAGGATACATCATTTTGATGCAGTGTATATATCATATATATTTACAGAACCGCTCTACTTTCTATTGTGTAGTTTATTTCTTTTGGTTGTTAACGACTGCCGTCAGCTGGATCTAATACATATCAGATAAAAGTAATCGTAAGGATATGTGGTTGTTTTCATTCAGAAATATGTATCTTACAATCAACTTGAAAACTTTGTTCTTGTTAATACAAGTGATCTAAGCATATGGTCTAATGCGGTCAGTACCTTTTTAGAATTGGTCAAGATCCATGTTTGCAAGTTTATTGGCAGAAAAAGGCCCATTGCACCAGGCGCATGCAACAAACCAATCAGAGTGCCATTTCCTATTCTCATTATAAGCCAGGGCAGATTTTTATTAAAATGGTGGATTTGCCAGGTAGTTTGAGAGAAGGTTTCTCTGCAGAGGAAACCAATCTGCAAGTGTGCAAAGTGTCAGCAGACAAGCCGACCATCTGTGTGTTTTAAATGCACTGTGCACCGGCCTACGTGTTTATATTACCACTTTGATAATGTCCCCTTTAAAATTAGAGCCCAACTCTAATTTTACTTTGCCTCGGTTACATTACTTTGTCATAAGGGTTTTATAACAACATCCTAACAATCATTGTCATTTCTTTAATATATATATGGGCTGATATATCAGTGTTGGAAATTATTTTATTCATTGATATGCTTAATGTTCCTTACCACACCTCATTTTAAGACCAGGTACCCAAACATGTTTGCGATTCATAATAGTTGAGCATGGGATGACAGATAGTTGGATTATGTATGATAATTGTGTGTGAATTGCAGCCTCATTTACAGAGAAATTCTTAAAAGCAACGGTGCACTATGAAAAAGACATCACTGCAGTTTTTGGCTAAATTCCCGAAACAGTGCTGTGAGACTGAAAACTGTCAAGTTAGTCATTGGTGATGATGACCCACCATCATGTGATCAGCTGCAGAGCCTTTTATTTAGCTACTTGTACTTTGTTCTCTCTGCCAAATGTTGCACAAGGTGCTAAAGATCTTAGTGTGAAGTCTGTCATCACTGGAGGAAATGTAAAAACATCATTTTCTGGAATAGATTAACTTAATATGAAGTATTATAAAGCATATTTTGTATTTGTGACTTCCTGTTTCACAATTGTCAAACGACACTACGAGTTGCTTGTTGAAGAAGAGTCTTGAATACACAGGGTCATTTGAGGTGCCAACTGCTGCACAAGAAATACGATTGGCAGATTATATCTTGCTGCACACTTCATAGTACGTGTGTCAAGGTGATAATAGAGGTGTTATATAGAACAGAAAACTGCTCGAAAGTAAATTTGAGCTCATCTTGGAAAGTATGGTGAAATGATAAATATATAATTTTATCATTTTACTACATTAAATAGAAATACCCATACTGGTATGGAACTGTTTTAGTCCATTTGTATTCCCCTCAGTTCTCTCATGCCTTGAACGTGAACTATTGCTTCTACTTCAGTTGTCATAATGACAAAAACCAGAACCGTGCTTATACTAATACCATGTTCCTACAAAAAGTCAGGGTTACAACATTAAGAGAAAAGTACCTCTTGGTTTAGAAATTATATCATATACCATCTAAAAAAAAATAATCTGTTCTGCTTACAATCCAAATAATAAAATAAAGGTACATTGTGAACTCAGTGAACTTATGTCTCAACACCTCCTTTTGAATGATCGAGTGTGAGTGTTGATATCAGTGCTACAGTACAGTGTGTCCCATGTCCTTCCTTATTCCTGTTCTGTGAGTTTTGTTGCTGCTTTGTTCCCATGTGAAGAGGGAAGTTCCTTTATCCTTTCCCAGGGCAGCAACTCGCCGCTACTCAAGAGCCTTTAATGGTGTCATTGTGAGGATAAATACGAGGTTCAAAGCACACCCGCTTCAGCTGCTTTATGTAATTTCACACATTAGATAATCATATGTCAGTGTAGACAGGTTTACTGAAAATGTGCAGAATATGTCAAAGGCTGATGCCCTTCATTGGTCTTGTAGCTGTATCAGTATATAAAGAAACTTGTATTTCCTGGTTAGCCATAGCCATAGAGATCAGCTCTGTAGGTAAAGAATTTACTGAGAGAACACACAAAAGAATCCTGTACATCTTTGCGGTCCTGTTGACGTCACTGTTACACGTCCAGTGTGTGTGCAACATGACGCCCAATTACTCCACATATTAGCTGGGATGTGTTCTGTACTAATGTGGTGGTGGAACGTAGTGTTGAGAATTTCAAATGAAGATGTCTGATCAATAAACATTGAGTTTGTAACAAGGAGAGTCATCTGTGGATCTAGAGTGTATAAAAAGATGGATGACATGACAGCTCCCCGAAGCCAAAGCATCTCAATGGCCACCTGGTGGCTGGGTGCATCATAGGTCTTTAACCCTGCTTCCTCCATGTTAATGGATTGGATGTGGACAAGACAAAAAAATCTAAATACAAACATACATTTCTCAAAGATACTTTTCGACACATGTACAAGTGTTCATTTTGCAGGCAAGCTTAGTTTTAGCTCCATCCCCAATTGCTAGTGCGCAGACTCTGGATGTGGAGACACAACATCCATCTTTATACTTTATATATAGTCTATGGTGTGGATAATTTTGATACATCCATTGTGGCTCTTTAAAATTGTGTGTTACATCCATCATCAAAAACACAATTCATGTTTTTTTGTCTGCATGGACAGTAAAAACATTATTAACCATAGGGCGAGGACATATTGTATGTGTCAGATTTATGAGCCTGGAAATTTCCAACTTGTCCTCCCAGTTGTCAGTGTTGGAACGTGCCGGTTTGATGTGAATTCAAGGTCAAAACCTGCAGGAAATCACTCAGATCCTTAAGCGCTAGTGTGGACACAGCCTGAGTGTTGTGCACGATGCTGGAAGTATTTACTGCGCAGCCTTGGTTGGCATGCGGAATTTTTGTGGTTTGTAAAGCCGTATAGCCGCCACATTGGTTATATGACTAACTTTGGTTGGACACATAGTAAATTTCCTCTAGTAAGTTTCCACTCCCAAAGGAATCTGGTTCAAACTGGTGTGTATTATTTTAGTCTCACAGAATGAAACCAACTGTGTTTTCAGAGAACTGTGTGTACCCCACCAAAGAGACTTGCAGGGGGAAATGCTGACACACCCTACAAGGTTGTGACCTGACTTGGCTTCAGGGAGACTGGTGTGAAAACCACGACGGGTAGGCTGTGTGATTTCATAGAGCCTCTCAAGCTGTTGTGTTGGTTTTTATGTACAGTATTGAAAATCCTCTGATAAGGATAATGGCTAAGATGTCTATTTAGTGACTTTCTGACAGCCTCACACCTACCGGACAGGAGAGGCTTTTTAACATCAAGAATTTGGCTTCTTTGGCTTCAAATTATTTGCCCAACCCGGCAGGCTGACTGTTGCAGACTGATTGATAGGCTGGCTGGCTTTGGAAAGGAAGGAAACATCTTCCTTCCCTCCTTTGTGCTGGGCAGGAAAGGATGGACTTCAGCCAGCTGACAGCTGTTTCCTGGTGGATGAGGGAGGAATGGGTGTGTGGGTGGGTGGGAGTTGGTTTGTTATGCTTGCAGTTGGGGAATATATGTTTGTTTTTTTGTTTATTTTGCTTTTGACCATAAACCGCTAATAAAATCTATAAATCTGGGGGTTTCAAAGTAAGGTGGTAGTGTCAACACTGTGAAAAGCTTGACTAAAATAATTAGCTCTGCCAAGGAGGCTATTTGTTTATTTTTATTCGTTGGCTGGTTGGTTTAGCAGCAGAATTACGCAAACACTACTAAACAGATTTCCATGAAACTTGGATGGAACATGGTCACAGAAAGGACAGACTAAAATCAGTCCGATCAAAAGAGCTGGTCTCGGTCTTGATCAAAAGAACCATGAACCAAATCATTTGCAGAGTGAAATTTTTTGGGGGGGGATAGTTTGGATTTTCCGGCCAATTGGAGGAAGTTGAGACAGCATTAAATGATAGAAGAAGAAGAAGAAAAAGAAGTTGGCTGACAGGATTGCTTGCAGTTTGAACAATGAGGACGTTCATTTTGCTGGTAGTAAAACCATAATCACATTGCAGTGGCAACGAAATTAATGAAGTGATCCGGTTGATTCATTTTCTTCATTCAAACGGAAAAATAATTTTTTTTTGTACTTTATTCATTAAATAAATTCAGCAAATACAATAGCCAAAATGAAAACATGCCAATGTCAGATGTTACAATACCTATGATTTAAGTGAGCCAGTGATGTGGGCTAAGTGCTGGCGGTTTTCTATACATATAAAAATAAGGCCTCTTGGTGACAAACCTTCATATTCCCAGGCTTATTGTGGCAGCTTTTCCATCCTTCCTTAAACATTGAAAAATGCTAAATCCGAATTGGCCATTGTATTTTCTCAAAAAGGGCATTTAGACAATAGATTTGATGACAAGTAATGATTCATTTCCTGCAGCTGTTTCACAATAAAATCCTTTTGTGGTTTGTCAATTGGAAGCTTCTAATATGAAGCAGAAGTTGCAGGAAATGTTCGGTTTGCATTAGCAGCATCCTAAGAAAGTGCATATGGCTCCACTATAGCTGAAGGAGAGTGGATCGGACACCAGTGAGGCTGTTATCTGTTTGAAAGTAAGAGCAGGAACACAGCAGTGTAACAGCGACTCCTCTGCTTTAAAGCCACAGTAGAAACACAAACGATCACAACTCCTGCACACCACAGACATGTTAAAGCTTGTCTGACTTACTGGTAAATGGTCTCTATTTATGTAGTGTTTTTCTAGTCTGGATGACCACTCAAAGCGCTTTAAAGGACAGTTTTACATTTACTCACACATTCGTAAAGTGCATCTATTTTCTCTATTTTGGGGTCAGTATCTTGCCCAAGGACCCTTTGACATGCGAAATGGGGACGACCTTCTGGTTGGAGTACGACCGCTCTAACCCCTGAGCCACAGCCGCCCTGGTGGTGGAAAAAGAAATTAGGTGTCAACTTTGTCTCATGTCCGACATCGTAACCAGTTCAGTTTTTGTTGCACATGCATATGTACAATAGTAAAAGCCGCGATAGTTAACTCTGATTACACCCGTTGTGCGTGCTGATGTCCACCACACATAAACATTTACAATCGTATTAGCAAAACCAATCATTAAAGAGATACTGCACATTTAATGTGTTTTTTGAACTGTAAACATTTATATTACAACTATAAAATATTGTAAAAAAATGTTACGACTTTTATATGATGAAAGACATAAATGCTGGTTTTAATTTCACATTTATTATCACATTCATAAAAATATTGGCCTACATTTATAGGTTGATCATGTTTCATGACAACATCTAGTGTTTCAAACCATCTGGGACCTTGCAGGACCAATACTTATGTAGTGTCAAGCATTTGGGACATCTGCGTCATGGCATTTATACATATTTGAAAAATGTAACACCCTCCAGTCAAACCAGCAGCAGCTTGAGGTGGGTGGTGGGTTATAACACTCATGGTGGGTAGGTAGGCGTGTCTTAGCCCCGTCTCCAAGCACCTCATTCTAAAAACGTTAGGGTTGAAGTATCACTTTAAATCAGTCTGTCACGCACCCTTTAGCACTATGAGTGACCCTTAAGTAACTCAAGTCAATAAAGTATTGTCCATAATTTGCAGCTCCAGTAGTGACTGTTTAACAAGGAAAAAGTAAACAGTAAAAAGTAAACAGTAAAAAGTAAACAGGACAAGAAAAGTTAACATTTCTGCAAAACAACTTCTCTAATGACATAAAAAAAGTACTTTTGTACATTAACCTTTGACTTTCATTTCTGTTTTTCTCTTTTAGAATTTAAATGTCTGATTCTCAGCTATGAAAATATATGTTTATATAGGATTAAATACTGCTGAATTTTATCTCCTGCCCTTGCAATATTTTTTGTATTATATCTTTCTGCTTTTCTGCAAGTCCAAGCTGTGGTCTGTTATCTCCATGGTGATGAAAAAGCAGTTGCAACAAAGAACCTGAACACCTCTCTCTCTCTCTCTCTCTCTCTCTCTCTCTCGCTCTCTCTCTCTCTCTCTCTTGTTCTCGCCCCCTGTCTCTCTGTTGCTCCCTCCTCTTTCTGTTGTCAATCCCTTTGTCTTTCTATCTCTCTCTCCTTCTCTCTATCCTCCATTTCAGCCAGGTGTGTCTCATCAGCCACCTACTAGCCTTTTACCGTCACTGTCAAGGTCACCATGGCAACCAGCGCCGTGCCAAGTGACAACCTGCCAACATACAAGCTGGTGGTGGTGGGGGATGGTGGTGTCGGGAAGAGCGCCCTCACCATCCAATTCTTCCAGAAGATCTTTGTGCCGGACTATGATCCCACGATAGAGGACTCGTATCTGAAACACACAGAGATCGACGGGCAGTGGGCAATACTGGATGGTGAGTAGAAAAATGTGTGCATGTGAAATGAACCAGTCTGCAGCTGCACATGATCTTATCTGTCAATGCTCATCTACTATTCTATGCATATTTTCATTTTGGCTTCAATCCACCGCCGACCAATGAGTGAACATACTCTATGTTGCTGTTTCCCACGCTGAGTAAGCTATGAAATGGCAACTCCTCCCTGAAAGATTTGATGACATTTAAAGGATGAAAGCACTTTCATGGTCGCTGCATGTGGGAGAAATTATGTATTATTTCCCCCATGAAGTCGTCAGTTTGCTGCAAACACGAAACTCTGGAAAGAGTTAGAAAACCAGTTTCACAGTTATTGTGAAAGCGTGTTTGTGTCAATTCTGTTATCAATTATTGACATCTACTCACCCCTTGCAAAGGCCTGAGAACTCTTTGGAGTGGACATCATAGTTGTATAACAGCAGATTTAGCTTAAACATGGCCCTGATTGTGGTAATGGGCCGCCACTTTCTACTAGTGTGTTTCTCTTAGAGTTATGAAAGTGTGTGGGTGGAGGTGATTACACACAGTCACCGGGGAGTCTAGACTGGCATTCAGTGGAATGCATACCACCGCCAAGGCCCAACAGTCCCCATAAATTCAATCAAACTGCACCGAGTTGCTCAGACTCGAAGATATGAGTTCTCTTTTTCATCGAGATCCATAAATGTTCTCGCAGTCTTGCAATGTTAAAGAAAGTAATAACAAATTCCTGGATTTGCCCCTTTGTCCAGATCCACCCCAAAATGTAATAGCTTCTTTTTTGTGTTATAAACAAACAAACAGACCAAAAGAAAGGGGCGAGAACACAACCTCCCTGGAGGAGAAAACCCCCCCCCTCCTTTTCTGACATTTTACGGTCACAGA
This sequence comes from Hippoglossus hippoglossus, assembly GCF_009819705.1. Classification (NCBI taxonomy): domain Eukaryota; kingdom Metazoa; phylum Chordata; class Actinopteri; order Pleuronectiformes; family Pleuronectidae; genus Hippoglossus; species Hippoglossus hippoglossus. The sequence continues at coordinate 6,016,758 of NC_047171.1, read as the reverse complement.
AAATTGAAACAGATGTCAATAAGAAAAATGTACACAATTCATTGTGCAATGATTCCTTCAGACTCAGAGTCATTTTACATTCGTCAGTAAATAAGTATTTCAATGCTTTTTTCCGAGTTTTTCAATACTTAATATTTGAATAACTCTGACTCTTTATCACAGGTATGATAGGTGCTGGTATGCTTGATAAGAACCTACCTGGCTGTTAAGTTGAATGAGGCATGTAGGTGGTGCAGTAAAAAACTACACACTAGAATTTGCAGCTTTATGATTGATAGAAAATCTTCATTGTCCACTTGACAATGAAAACAGGTTTAAAAAGGCACTTGACAGAGACCATACATTCATTCAGGCATTCACACATACAAACATAAAAAAAGAAATGCAGATGGATGCAATAAATACAATAAAATGAACCTGTAGTAGTTAAAATTTGGGATAAGAGTGCTAAAATATGAACAGTCAGTCGGTGAGGATCTTTACCTATTGATGTAACTTTTATCCTGGTGTGTGTCGTGTACAGCTCGACCAATTGTCCCAGTCTGTGAACCAAAGTTATGCATGTATCTCCCTCCTTCTACCCAGTGCTGGACACAGCAGGCCAGGAAGAATTCAGTGCGATGAGGGAGCAGTATATGAGGACAGGAGACGGCTTCCTCATCGTCTTCTCTGTGACGGACAAGGCCAGCTTTGAACACGTTGACCGATTCCATCAACTTATACTACGGGTCAAAGACAGGTCAGTCCATGCACAAATGTAAAACTTAGGCAATTTATATCAGAAACAATATTGTGCTATAATTTAAATTTGATTAGATCTATGGGGATTATCTTGAATTGCGCCATCATGAAGAGAACAATGAAATCAAGAACCTGAGCCAAGGGAAACCAGTTGAAAAGCCTTGTGTGGAGGATGGCTCACACTACAAACACATAGCTGATCATTTATGTGTGGAAAATGTGTGGTGTGAATTCAACTTGTCGAGCTAATCAGACATTTTGATTTAGATTTTAAACACTTAAAAGTCCTCCGCAGATGTGAAGTATGCAATGACATCTGCTTGACTTCCCCTTCCTGTTTCAGGAAGATCCTTTTTTTTTTTTTTTTTTTTTTTGACCTGTGTCTTATTTTTTGTCCTTTTAGTTACATCTGTTTGTTTTAATAGCATCTTTGCTGAATAAATCTGCAAACTTGAGTCAAACTTGAGTCCAAATTGACTGGTTGGTTAAACTGGGGATACACACACACACTGGAATTCTAAACATGTTAACTTAATGATGCCTGCAAGACATTTAAGCCAAACTTTGTCCGCCTCAGTCAGCACAGTTTGGAGTTTTGTGGACTCGGCAGAAAAGTCTGCTCTAACTGGCAAGGAAAGTTTATTTATATGGCACTGGTCAGAGACAAGGCAAATCAAAGCTTCACAGAGGCTTAGAAATACTTGAAAAATATGTCTGGTTGTCATATTGCTCTGTATAAGAATGTTTAATGATGATAAGGGTCTCCTCCTCATTGAGGTTCCTAAAGCTGCAGACCAGTTTGGCCAAACATCAAATTTGTAGTGAAAGAGAAATTAAGTGCTTGTTCTCTGACAGCAGCCAATAAAAGTGAGCTTGAGATGGAACAAAAATAGAGGCAAAAACTTAGCAACGTGCTGTCTGTCCTTTTTTGGTGGTGCGTAACTGTAGCTGGCTCTTCTGCAACATTTAAGTGCTGCAGAAAGCTGACATTTTATGGACAAATCGTGTGGCACATGATGCTCGTTCTCTTTCCTGTCAAACCAATGCTGTGTCACTTGTGTGTTGTTTTTCTCAGGGAGGCCTTCCCCATGGTGTTGGTGGCAAACAAAGTGGACCTGGTCCATCTGAGGAAGGTCACCAGTGACCAGGGTCAAGAGATGGCAGCAAAACATAATGTAAGTAGTGAAAATGTCCTGAAGCACTTCTCCTTTACTTTTCTGCAGCCAGCTGGTTATTTTTGTTATGTGTATATGTTTAAGTTTTAAGGGCAGTGTTCGGAAAAATCCTGGTTTGTATCTGATGCCAGGTTAAAACTCAAATTGAAATCTACATTCAAATCTTCATGTGATTTTTACAAATATACAATGATGTACTCACAATAGCACAGAATCTGTAGCTAACAGAAAGCTTAATAACACACACACAAACTTGGGACTTTTTATCTCATGCTGTTTTTTTTTCTTTTTCCATTTTGGATTCAAGGGCCCCTTTTTAATTTAGTGTAATTAGTATTCATACAGTCTGGCATTGTGCCGGTTAGTCTTTGTCTGAGGTGAGACTTAATTAATGATGTCTTCATGTAATTCTCTATTAGTTCCAGGTCACCAGACAACTGTTATTTATGTCCCCTGTTGTTTCTCAACAATATAGTATTTAAATGCTAATTATACTAAATCTCGCTGTACTGGGATCCCTCTGATTTACACAGCACTTTTATGGAGTTATTGGTTTAGTGACGAACTGATTTTAGTGTTTCTGCTTACCTCTTCAGATAACTTATATTGAAACCAGTGCTAAGGATCCGCCAATGAATGTGGACAAAGCCTTTCATGAGCTCGTCCGTGTCATAAGGTAACTTCAGGTTCACTTCTGATTCGTCACCTTTTTCCAGGAGAAAATTACTGTAAGACAGATTTCTTTGCTTTAAAATGAGTCTAACTGTTCCAGGATAGCAACAATAGTCTCAATGCATCCATTTCCCCTTATTTCCAATGTATTTAGAGGTTAGGCACTGAGACAGGGTTGGTGTGTGAGGGGAGTAAACTTGTTTTAAGGAAGAGTGGAAAAGGAAAATAAAAATCCCAGAGCTATTTCCTGTCTTGACACACATGTAATTTCAGAAGAATTTGGTCTGTGTCTAAGCTTTCTATGTGGTCTTATCCCGTATTTAAGGCTGTCTCTCGTTGCAAGAACCAGTAAGCAACAGGTTGTCTGGTCATAGTATTATAGGACTCAAGTGCACAGTAGCAGAGGACTGCTGTGTTCACCACTTTATCTGTTAATAGAAAACCAACCACAGAGTAGTGGAGAGTCCTCGTGGTTCCTATGCCAGCTGTGTAACTGACACATGAGGGAACTGTTCTTCTGTCAGATTGATGAATCAACACTGCCTTCTTGTGGCCAGACTGTAGAAAGCTATATTGAGTAGATGAAAACATGTTCACTGCTCTTTTATAATAGTTTCACTATAAATACAATTTTATGAGCCAACATGATTACTATGGCTGGATTATTATATTAGTTAGTGAACCCTTGAGATAAGATTGTTTATTCAAACTGTTTCTGCTTTTGTTTTCCTTCCCCTCAACCAACAGACAACAGGTCCCGGAGCGAAACCAGAAAAAGAAAAAGAAGATGAAGTGGAGAGCAGAACGTTCCACAGGCTCCCACAGGTTCCACTGTGCCATATTGTGACCTCCCTCGTTCCTTTAAATCATTCTTAACATTCACACACCCACACGCACACCCACATACTGTACCTTTGGATGTCAGGGAACTCCCCAGCAGTGGTTAGCTACTGGAGCACAAAAGGGAGAGGGGGGGCGTCGATGAATAGCTGGATGGATCCAGAAGGACATGTGGATATGTAACGATGGACTGATGCCCCCTCAGCCCTTCACAATGCCTTGGAATGAGTGCTGTCACCTTCTCAATTTACAGTCCCTTTCTGAAGATCTTATGATTCCGTCTATCCGCATTCAACACAGAAGAACTGTCTCTCAATCAAGTGTAAGTTTGGAATTTATTAGTAAATGTGGCACAAGGTGACAGACTCTGACGTAAAACTACGGATATTAGAATCACCTTGATGTTGGAATTTTTGACTTCTTGCTAAAAGGATTGAAAAGGGAGGAACTGGCTCAAAAATGGCGCTTCATATATTATGGACCTCCAACAACCTGCTGGTCATCACCTCTCCGTCCTCACACTCTTACGGTTTCTTGGAGAAAAGCACCTGTGTGATCTCTAGATGGGTTGTCTTCATAAGAGCATGGCGGGATAAATTCGGGAGCGGTGATGTTTGTCGTAATGGAAATAGATGTTGTGCGGTGTTGTCGATGGGTGAACAGCCAATTCTGTGAGCATAGCGTGTACCTCGTGGTCATGTGACGCTCTGGCTTTGAGATGTCAGTTAGGAGAGGATGGAAGGAACGTGTCGTAGCAAGTGAAAGGAACGTGACGTGATGCTGAGGAAATGATTGACAGGTGAATGCTATGGCCATATCAACTTGTCTAATACGTGTTTGAATATTCTAATTGTAAAGGAGAGTCTGATCGGTCGTGTATGGTGTTTAACTTTAAACGTAACAGGGTTTTTATCAAAACTGATGTGTCAGCAGCCATGTTTACACATGATGGATTATTTTTCCATACATACAGACAGTATCTAAGTTTACGTCTGGGTTACACTGGATGCAGGAACGACACGGAACGTCTTGTTTTTCATTTCAGTCACGCCAGAAACCTCATGTAGCAGCCTGGCTGCAGGCGTGCAGCAGACACGCTCCCTGTGTGAACTACAGACGCACGTGAGATGCAGCAAATCAGTGACGCACCCAGTGTGGCCCAGGCCTTAGCTCGCCTTGTCAGTCGTTTTCAATGGCATGACGTGTGCAGTCGTCATCAGTACTGTGTGAACAACAGCCCTGGAAAATACAGTGGGATCCAAAAGTCTTGAGGCCACTTTCCCATTCAAGTGAATGGGCAGAATGGGAAAAGTTGTCTACACATATATATACATATATACTTTCCATGTTTTCTTTTTCTATCTAAACGTAGAGACAATTATATTTGTGCTATAAAAATCTAATTATAGGTGGCAATGTAATTCAATGCTGTTTTACAAATCTGTAGGATATCATTCATGGAATAGATGAGGTTTAATAATGAGAGCTTCATGTTTCAGAGCTGAAACTGGCTGGAGAAGCTGATTTGCACTGGCCACTAACCAAAATAATGTGATGTCACTTTATTTCAATCTAGGGGCTTTTCAGACGGCACCACTGAATTCAGGACTATGTGTGAAAACTCGCTCAGTAAAGGACGACACTCCTCCAGATTGGGGGTGTAGACTGTAGCCCCGGGAACACAGCAGAGTCGGGAAGGTTTCCCGAACAGGCAGATGTGATGCTCCTGGGGCTCAAAGCCATGTTAACCCAGCTACAGACCATGTATAGTTGTAGGAAAACCACACACAACAAAACATTCAGTGTCTTCATGTTTGTAGTCGTGAGGTGGGTAGGAATGTACCATTTAATAACCTATGAAATGGCTTGTACTGTTAACGCACTAAAGTTTTCGGTGCACTCTTTTATTTCGTCTGGATGAAAACCGTCTCTTGGAAGGAAGAATATACATTTTTGCACTTTTAATACAATTTCTGACTTTACTATTGGCATGTTGTTCTCGGTTCCAATTTGCAAGTGAAATGAAAGGCACGGTGAAAAAAATGTATTTGAATGTAAAAAATCGAATGACACAAACGAGCAAATAGGCGACTGGCGTTGTAGCCCTGTGTGCCTGTGTGTGCCTGTTGCCTTTGCCGTGGCTGTAACGGAGATGAAATACATGGGAACCATTTGAAGGGTACTCCGTTATGAGTGAAGAAGGTTGAGTATGAAAAAAGCTCACACATTGAATGCCGGACAACTTCACCTCAGCATGAAAGTGGAAAATCAACCTCAGCAAAAAAGATGGAGGTATCGATCTGCTCCCACTGTTGATTAAGGGACCTTGCAAAGAGAGTTTCCAGAGAAGGACTGAAAACAATGAAGTACTGAGCTTAGAACAATGAAGCAAAACACTCTGGACCATGGGGGAGAAAAAAAAAAGTATAAAACAAAAAAAAATGTGATTGATGAAAATGTTGCATCATGTATGTTTGATACCTTTTTGTATTATTGATATGAATTATTGATATGATTCTTGCAAAGTGTTTTTTAAACGACTGAATAATTTATTACTGTCTATGTTACCTCAGTGTGTCCCAGACCTGGACAAAAAAAACAACAAAAAAACTGAACTGAACCCCCCTTGTATTTTCCTTTTTGGTTTTTCTTTGGGACTCTCAGCGGCTGAAAGGCCTTTTCCTTCAAGCCCCTGTATGAAAAGACTTGTGATGAAGAAACTGAAATTGGTCCTGAGCCAGAAAGAAGAAAACATAAGGATCTGTGCTCATGTGGTCGGCCTCAGGATGAGAACGTAATCGCACAAACACCAAAACAAGGAAAAAGAAAAGTCATCCTACTTGTAGTTTTAAATGTTTTGTTGTTCAGTGGGAAATTCAATTTGTCCAGATGTTGAGAAACACACAAAGAGTTGGGTGAAATGATTCATCTACAGATAAGTGACTAAATATGAAGCTAAGCAGCTTTAAGTTCAAACTTAAAATTTAAAACGAGAACGGTGTTACTCTTCTCATCTAACTCTGAGCAGTTAACCACACTTCACCTTCCCGTACAAACAAACGTACTGATTTGATGCACAGGTTTGTATATAACCGTTTAATTGACCCTGGATCATATGTGAGCTAAAATTGAGCACTTTGGTTTTCAGTCATCGAAGAGGCAGCGTGACTTTTTCGAAACAGAAACTCTTGACTGATTTGAACTGATTGGAGTTGTGTCTATCCTGGAACTTTGTCAAGATGTGAAGCGCCATGTAAACGGCAACATGAGCAAAACAAACAAACACCATTTGGAGTTTCCCACCCGTTGTGTAATGTGTGTCTTTGGAAAAAGGTCTGTTGTGTTCGAACTGGCTGTGTCAGACTGAGGAGCTAGACGAGGCACAAACTAACTGTGGCCTTTTTCTCTAGCCTCAGGGTTCGACTATATTTCAATAAAAAAAAAAACACACAAGTATTGTGACTGCATGTTTGCCTCATTCTTTTGTGTGGATACATGACATTAAAATGCAGGGACGCACACGGACTCGTTATCGGAGCTGTGTTCGACGTAGTTTCTGAGAGCCGACCTGCTTGTTCAGCAGAAGCTCCCCTCATTAATCTTCGGCGCTGTCAAGCTCCATTGAGCTCAACACTGTGAGAGTGCTGAAAGCTCCATTTTGCCTCATTGATTCCAGCCCCTCGGGGGGAAGGAGGCGAGGCCGAGGCACCAGGAGCAGGTCCTGCATCTGGGCTGGTGGATTCATATTCACGCTTCTTTCACATTGAGGTGCTGAGCATGAGACGAGGATCAAGAGCTGCAAGGTGGTGTTCAGATGTTACTAAGAAGATGGATCTGATTTCCTGTCAAAAGAAAGTACTTGACCGACTTTAAAGTTACGTATTTCAAACTGGATATATTTAAGTCAGCTTGCAAGATTTATGCAGATCCAGGGATTAAAGGAAGTAACGTGAAATTTGCCTAAATGAACTAAATACAGCATAACACTTGTTTAGGGTAATTCGTATTGCAGGGTTGTTGTAAATGTGAAAGTTGAAGCAGTTCTTAGATCAAACCATCACTTAATCAGAAAAGTTACCTGAATAAATAATGTGGGATATTCAGCAGCACTGAGGAGCAGCAGAGAGACAGTTGAAATAAACTTTAAATTTCCTCTCACAAACATGATGTAAACATGAATCAGTCACATGTTGTTTGTGCCTTTAAAGCAGATGTTCTACAAAATATAAAATATTCCAGGGCCCCCCTCATGTATGACCTTTGGAATAATTTGACACAGATAGTGTCTACGCCTTGATTCTGTGCCATCTATCAGTGCAATTTGAGGTTGTTACCACTAGGTGTCAGCACGTTATGGATTAAATGTCCTCTCTCTTTACTTGGGGGGTATAAAATGTTCTGCTGTGTATTTATTGTGTTCTTGTACAAACACTCACACGCTGCCCGGACTCTTATGGGCAGACTTTTCAGGAGCAGAACCTTTGCAGCACAATCATCATATTGCAGCCAGCCTTGCTTTCATTTTAATAGCTTTTTGAAGGAGCTTCATCTGAATTTATTTGGACTTTAAGAGTGGTCAGGTCATCAGTGGACCCACCAGTCTCCTTTGGACTGTACAAGGCAGCTTTACCTTAAGAGATGATGAACATTTCCCATTTTTGCAATTCACACAGTGTCAAGCACAAACACAACTGTCCATTAAAATCTTAATTGAGATGAATCGACTTGATCTTAATTCAGATTTCAAAGAATTTATTTATTTATTGTCTGACCCTAACCTTTACTAAACAAATCAACTCCCCAGCATGTGTTGGTGGAACAGACACAGATGGAAACACATATTTAGCATTAGTGGTTTATACTGTTTATTAAATATTACTCGGATATTGCCCTTTCATTTGGATTCAGTTTTTTTTTACGTGGTTAACAAAGGCCACTTTATTCATCAAACAGTTACACAGAAACAAAATGTCACACAAATACACACTGATAGCTTTACAATCATGTTCATTTATTTCCATTTATATTCAAGAAAATGTTTCCTTTGTCATACACACGCTGCATAATACACTTAACTCGTGCTGTGGGTAGATTCATGGTAACAATCACAAATCACAGCACTTGTTACATCTATTGTGAATGATTGCATGGCTCATTATTTCAGGTTTGGGCAACAGACCCCAACATGTGTTCATGTAATCCAGTATTTGACTCGTACGTATTGTCACATGCAATTTACAGCAACACACACACACACTTTGTCCCCAGATTATATAAAAGGTGTTTATTTATATATTTATGTTGCATTATGCTGTATTCCAACGATATTTTAGATTAGTGGTTTTACAATATCAGGGTTTACACTATATTATTAGTATTCGGTCACTGATGGTGTCACAACAGTACGTTTTATGTGTTGCGATGGTCTGCAGAGCATCAGGGAATCAGCAAAGCAGCAGGAAACTGAAGCTTTTAAATAAGAAAGTAAAATGATTTCCTCTGAATTTAATGTAGACTCAAGTAGTTCTAGTTCTGATTGAGAAGGTGTGATTGACTGGAATTAAATTACTAAGAAGACTGACAGGTAATTGTAGAGAAAATAAAACATTTCTGTGCAGTTTGAATTGTTACATCCTATAAAAGACTCTCATCACTTTGTGTAGGGTACAAATTAATTTTTTTTAAACATGAAGGGTGATGATTGGCAGGCAGAATGTTGTTTCTTTATGTTGCAGTCATTAAAATAACAATCAAAAACCCATTTGTGATAACAATGTTTTCACCATCCAAATGAGTTCCTCAAGGTTTCTGCAAAAACAAAATGAATAAGATGATGTTTATTAAAAAAGGAGGAGGGGCATCAGAACTGATGACCGAATCGTGGCAGAGACATTGTCATCTTTTAATTGGCAGTTATGAGTTTTGAGTCTCAGCTTCAGTGTTTTTTTTAATCTCAAATCAGAGTCTCTGCACCTGCTTTAATATTCTGACTCATACTTGGTAAGTGAGAGTCAACGAGGAAAGATGAATTTGAGATGAACACAGGAGTTGACTGTTTATAACTGGTAGTCACCATTCATCCAGCAGGGGTCAGTGTTGTGTCCATATTGATTCTCCCAGTCTGCCGGTGCCTGAAAAAACCCTCAGCTCAGCAACTCCAAAAATAAAGACTGATTACAACTATAATTTTTTTCATTTTAGGAAGAAATAACAGTACTAATACTTGAATAAAAACATGAACGCTGAGGAACAGTTTCAATTCGATTCCATTTTATTTGTAGAACACCAAATCATGACATACATCGTCTCAAGGCGCTTTACATAACAAGGTCAAGACCTTACAATACTATAGAGAAACACAATAAGTCCCACACAAAGGGTGAGAGGTCATAATGTGATTAAATGATGTGGAGTTTAACTCTTGCTGAAGGTTGAAGCTTGTCTGTGCAATTTCTCATCTGAAACCTCCTTCCACACGGTTCCAGCGTCACTCGTCCTTGTTCCTTTATTTAAATAAGAGTTTCACTTCCCTCTCTGTCTCTTTCTGGATCGACCTCTTGGTGCAGCTGCCTGTTTCCATGTCCTTGAAAACGCCGGCTCCTACACTTCTTCGTATCTGTCTTTTGTTGCATTTGATTGCTCTGTTGAGAAGGTTTTGTGTCAGTGCTGACATAACATGGCAAAGTTGCACAAATGGTTTTGCGTTGTGCTGCAGCACATTTGAACAGACCTGGATAATCTCAGGTTCTCCACCAGAGCTCCCAGTGGCCTCTCCTGGTCCCCATCCAGCTACAGTGGATATAGTGATCAATCTTTTATATTGATCAAAAGCTTGGGACAGAATCGTTCCAACACAAATGTTGTTTAAATAATTCAGTTACAGGGATCAAGAAGTCCGCTGTATGAGAAATGTTGGGCAAAGACAACATTATCTAAATTGATGTGTTATAGAGAAAGTGCTGCACATAGATAATGTATTAATAAAGTATAGCACCTTTCATACAAGAAATGCAGCTCAAAGTGCTGTACATACAATATAGATACAATTAAAAACGTGTTAATAAAAATAAAATGTAACATGTAATTCATATAAGACGGGTTTTATGTAACATGAGAACATCGGTCCTCCACAGTCCAGGCTCTTCTTATAGCTTCGCACGTCCTCAGCTCGGCCCTGGAGGAGCAGTTGGGGCGTCAGTGTCTCAGGAGGTACAGCGGGTCGTCCACTAACCAGAAGGTCAGTGTATTGATCCATCGCTCCTCTCTTCTGCATTGCTAAGTGTCCCTGGGCAGGATCCTGAACCCACAATTTGGCCCTCACAGTTGGGCTGACAGCCTGTGAGTGGTGTGCAATAGAGAAAGTGTTGCAAATAGAAACGTGTGTGAATGGATGAATGGGCTTAAAGGGCTTTGAGTGTTCAATAAGAGTGGGAGGGCACTTTATCAATACAGTCCCTTTACCTTATACTTCACCCCTGCTGCCATTCTTCATGCAGATCACTTGACGTCTTCCTCTCGACGCTATGTGACATTTGAAGGAGCTGAAGGCCGGAGGAGAGTCGTTTTCACCCCTTTCTGTTCTGCGGCTTTGTCGTCTTTCCGGTCTGCAGCTTATCTTTGTTCTCGTGAACCGAACGTCTTTCAATTTCAAAGATGGACATAACTTGATCCTATCTGTATCCCACTGTAAAGAAAGACAGAGGAGGAGCAGATGTACCGGCCACAGGTTTATCTATAGTTTTCCATTATTCCAATATTTGAAATGCTCACATGAAGTTGACACACTTCACCTCTCGTCCACGAGGCCTCTTCAGTGAGCTGCGTCTTCAGAGCTGAAGAGGAGAAACAAGTATCTACAACCGTGTCCCCTTGACCTCAAATCAATATTTCTTGGAAACTAGAAGCAGTGTTTTTATTATTCAGCAGGTCTCATTAGGACCAAAGCAGTGATTTATCCCAGATGCAAACGCTCTTGTGCTGGGGACATCGTTCAGAGCCAGACTCTGCAGAGTGCTGATTTTTATACACAAAAGAATGACTCATTCAAATCAAAATACAAACTTCCAGGAAAGCCCTTGTGAAAAGAGCTGCCTACTATGTAAGAAAGCAATATCAAGAAAATGTATTTGATGTGTATTTTGACTCAGTTATTTGGTGCATGTCCCGTCCATTAAAGACAAATGTCCGCACTATTGCGGCCAAACTTTCTCTGGAATTTTCTTTATACATGACCAACGCAGCAGGAGATTCTTTGCGTGTGTAACTCAGACATAGAATGTCCAGAGATTATCAATAGTCCTGTACTGTAGTGCAGTTAGCCACCAGGGGGCGATCAAGATGTTTTGGCTTCACTTTGTGAGAGCAGACACGTCGTACATCTTCTTCTTCTCTGTGCAGTTTATTGGCCAAGATTCATTACCGCCATCTACTGTATCTCTTATGTGTGGAAATGTTTGAAATAAGAATTGTTCCAGGTGATCATCCAATCACTGAGTAGAATGAGGTGTGTCTGGAAGTTGAGAAAACTGAACCGGTGTTAATTCTCCTCAGAGCTGAAACACAAGTGTTAGTTTCCTGGCGTCTCACACGCTGACTGACAAAGGATTAAAAATAATTTAAACACTGCGGTTCAGCGAGATGTTTAATAAGCTTTACACAATGCATCAGTCACACGACTGCGACAACAAACAGACTCTCCTGCACACGCCAGGCCGCCGACATGTTAATTATATCTTTGGAAAACAACCTCCATGCTGCGAGGCGAGCGAGCACTCTGCCTCAATCAGCTCCTCTCTCATCTAAGCCACTCAGAAGTTTAGCGGCCGCTCTCTCTGGGTGTCTGTCAGGCTTTGAGCGCCAATTTACTCAGGTGCAAAACATAGCTGCGTTTGCTGAGGAGCTGGGCGGTAATAGTTACACCTTCCTCATCACTTATTATTTTTTTAAATCCAGGCAGCTACCTTGACGCTGTTCAGCTCTGACATTTAATTTACTGCACTAGTTTGCATTGGGGTTAAACGAGCCTTGTCACAGAAAGACTGTGTGTGCATACATATATATATTTATTTTTAAGTTTAAAAATCAGTTCCCATATAAACAGTAACTGTGGGAGAACCACAGGCAATGAAGCGGCATCCACTTACATCCCAGACATGGAACATCAGTGATGCCTTAAACAGACACAGCATTTACCAACTAATTCCACATTCTGTCTGTCTGTCTGTCTGTGGATCACATATCACAAACCATTCGTCTTCTCCGCTTCACACTTGACATGTGCATTCTTAATTCCTCAGAGAAGTGCGGTGTCACATTCCGTGTGATTTGGACATTTGATACGTTCAATATGAATATATATGACATATATATTCATTGGGGTCAAGTGGGTGCAGATCTCCGTCACGGCAGCAATGTCCATAGAATCACTTAGCAATTTGTCTTCAAAGTAAAAGCACAGCTTTTGTTTGTTGCTGTGATACTTTGCTGAACTGAACTACAAAAAGAAAAGTTGCACTTAACAGACGTCTACAATAGCCGACATGCACTGAATGAAATGAATTCAGGAACTCATTCAAAGTTATATAAAAGCCACACAGGCAGAAAGTAATAAAGCAGTTTTTAAAATCTCCATTGCGGATGAGTTGATAAAGTTTATTACCTTCACTCTGCACCACAGACTGTTAATAAAGAGCTCATACAGGTGTATATATTAGTATATTTAACATGTTCAACACAATGACAGGAATGAAAGCGCCCGATAGACAAAGCACACTATAATCATCACAGTCTAGATGAGAGAAAGAAAGAAAGAGAAGATTAATAGTCTCTCTCACTGGAACATAAATGAAAAAGTTCTGTGATGTGAAGTTTTCCTGTTTGCTCGTACAATGTTACTTTGAAATTGCTGGATCCTTTTGTGTCTCCAGCATTATGATAAAGTGCTGACAGTTCTGCCTCACTTTATGCATCCGGGGAGCCCCTCTCACACCGAGCGAGGGTCTTTGAAGATAACCTGTAATTTGCTGCTGAAAAGAGGCGAGAGGCGATTCAGGTTTGGGTCTCAGCTAAATGAGCTTTACAGGGGCCACTGCACACAAGCACTCGTATACAGTTTTCTCGCCACTTCAGGTTTCATCAGGACCCGCCTTGAAGACCTTTGTGGAAAACACAAGGGGGTGACCTTTTCCACTAATTGTACAGAGAGAAATAAAGAGAGTGCTTTAGTGTAAAATCACACATTAATCAGAGACTATTCAAAGAGGTTTTTTCATGTGAGAATTTCTATTCCTGCAAAACTGCAATGAGAGTTTTCCACTCTACTCATGACTGTTTCGACGGCAACATGAGGTTGGAAAATGGTTTATTCAACATGTTTATTTCATGCTCAGGGTCCATCGATCTGAACGGGGACGCTGTGCACGGTGGTGTGCATGTGCTGGCACACACACCTAATGCATGAGCCTGTCAATTAGTCACCAGGCAGGCTCCCTGCTGTACTGGATGGAGGCTTTTGATTTTCTTGGAACAATAATAAGAAATAATTCACAATGTTCATCCGAAATAAGAGGGTGAACAAATGTGACAGGGTCAGGTGAAGCATGATGACAACATGTGCTAATTAAGACGAGCAGTTCACTCTCATGTCTCCTGGAAGCAGATGATACTGATTAAAGCACGCGTGAGACAAAAAGAAAAGGTATTGACAGGTTTGATCTCACAGGTCCCCGTCTGAACTCGGCAGCACCACGGAGCGCTGCACCTGACAACATCTGCTGCTTAATTTGCTTAACTGTTGACAAGAATAAACCCAGAGACAGAGATTTTCTTTTGAAAATAGAGTTTTGATGAATTACAGGTGTTCATTACGTGTATCTGTTGTTGGGCCATGGTTTTGTGTGAAACCACACTTCGGCCTACATGTGCCATCAAAGCCGGAAGCAGCATGTCCCTCCAGGACTCCGTCTCCCAGGGGCCATTAAAAACCAGAGCAAGGAACTCAATGTCCCAGAGGGCATCAACTTCACACAGAGGGGTGGAAACCCCCCCCAGGGACACAGGTTTCAACTCACATTGGTCACTCTGGACCCAGCGTTCTCCACCCAAGTTCTCCAGCTTCTCGCTGGATCTCTCTCTTTCTAAACTCCCTCAACGGAGAGAAGGCTGTCGAGCCTCTCCTGCCTCTTCCTACGATCCTTCCACAGGAGGGAAGGCTGTGGAGCCTCTTCTCCAGCTCACATCTTCTCTTCCCATCCAACTCTTCGAGAGGAGCACAAAGGTGCAGCTTCCAGCTCATCTCAGCAAGGAAACCTCCTCGCCCTCCAAGCTCTACCAACGTCCTAGCAGCGATGCGATGTCCTGCAGGAAAACTTCAGCCAGCAACTGAGCTATACCGCTCAACCGAAACCAGCAAGACGACACAAAACTGCGAACTGCACAGCAACTTCCTTTTTCCCCTTTCCACGGACTGGTAACACAACTGGGCTTAATAATTATACTAGGCTAAGCAAGACTGTTTATTCGATTCTGTGTGAGGTTTATAAGTTGGATTTGTGGTGTTGTGATATTTTGGGTACAAGTTATTGAGAAAGTAATGTTAGTCTGTTATGCTCTTCACAGTCTTTCGTTGCATCCAATCTAGTAACTTCCTCTAATTTGGCACACACACACACACACACATAACTCTTCACCTCATTAGCTCTACAGGTCGTAAACATTCCAATAGGTGGGGGACGGGTGTTATCTCTTTGGCCAGCCACCATCTTGAAAGCACGCTGACTCACACAGACACACACACGTATACTCATATACCTATCTTTGTTTAGCAATTAGACCGTTAGTAATTTGTGTTTTTATACTTTATTATATTCATAATAAATGTTTTTCTTTCACAAATGTTTTTTATTAATGTTGCATAAGTGAATTTCGCCAACCTCTACACTGTCAAGAACCCCATATCTTTCAACTTAGCTAACTATCTATATGGTAATTTTGGTTATAGTTATTAATTTAATTGTTAATCAGAGTTCCAAAATTTGTAGTTAGAACCTTAATCTATGAGACTTAATCAATAAATTGGCTATCTTTTCCCTTCCTTTGAAGGGTGGTGCCCCGAGGTAACTTTAATCAATTAAAGCTATTATTTAATATTAATAATAAAATATTAATATCTAATATTTTATTTTGATAACCAAATTTATTGAATGCCGAAAGGCACACCATTTTATGGTATCACGTTTGATGCATTATGGCACAACATTAATGGCGTCCCTGGGTGGGCAGAGTACAGTTGGCAAAAATTCATAATTATGTAACATTAATTAGTAATTTTTATTTTTAATAATTTTTTCCAACATTAATGGCGTCCCTGGGTGGACAGAGTACAGTTGGCAAAAATTCATAATTATGTAACATTAATTGTTTTTTCCTCTTCCATTTTTGGCTAACATAAATGGTGCCCCCGCATGAGGGAGAGTACAGTTGAAAAATTCATAATTATGCAATATTAATTTGTTTTCATTTTCGGCAAACGCCAGAAATAAGTGGAATTTTGAATTTTCAGTCAAGCCAAAGGTTTGAATTCAATTCCACTAGTCTGCCACCGGAGTAGACATTCAACCGTATTTACAAACAAGTGCATGGTGGTGAAATTTAATTTATTCATAAATTAAATGTTTATTAATAATTAATTATTCATAACTACCAGTTTAGGTCCTCATAGTGTTACGCTAAAAGATTGCTATCGTTGCTAATAACTCCAGTTGAATATTCGTTGTTGGAATTTTAAGAATTTCTTTTAACATTTGAATATCACATATTCAATGTTAACTGGTCAAGCTGTGAAATTTCCTGTAACTGTTAAGTGCTTTAGAATTAAGACATAGCGTGCCACCGGCCCTATGTAACAGAGCTTGTACCTGGCTGTTACTGCCAAGCATAACAGCCCAAGTTGGATAAGAGAACCTGAGAAAGAGCCACAGCCTGCTTCCAGCCCTGTGAATTTATAGAACCCCTAACTGTTACTGCCCTGCATATCAGTTAGTGATTAAAAGTTTGGTGAACTCTTTTACCCACCATAGGTTTGGTTAGGCTAGTGTACGACCAAATCCACACTACAAGGTGTCTGCCAGTGCAACACCAAAGCCAACCACACTGCTTTTTGATTTATAAACTTGTAAATCTAATTTTCAATTTCAGAACCAACAATGGAGAACCCCTGTGTAGAACAATTTGTTTCTTCCATAGCACAGAGCCTGACCCCTGGCTATCCCGAATTCGTCAGCAAGTTGAACTTCAGTGAGTGTAATAAAGAAATAGATTCTCTACTTAACGACAGGTGTGATGCACAAACAGCATCAAAGGGTCCATGGTTGAGATGCATGATTCTAAATTTCCACAGGCAAATCAACCTTGCCTGTCAGAGCAAAGCAGCCATGGAACAGGAGGTAAATGCCCTAAGAGCGCAAAATGCTTTTCTTTTCCAGGAGGTTCAAACTGCTAGTAAGAAAGCCCTGCACTACTTAGAGGACCTGCACTCAGCAGAGTCAGATCTCATTTCACACAAGGAGGAACTGTTAAAACTTAGATTAGAAGGCCCGGCCTCACATCAGTTTTTGAACCAATGCGATTCTGGTTATTCCGATTCACACTCCTCCGATAGTGTACGGTTAACTCCCTCTTCACTCCCAAGATGGGACAGAATCCCATCCGACCCTAAGTCTTCGGGAAGTAAGTCACCTCCTGATCCTCCAGTGACAGGAAGAGGTAACAGCTTCCTAACTTCCCATCTCCCTGACTCTGACACTGACATTGACGACACATGTAGTTTATCTTCAAGAACACATTGTGCCTCATATGCTTCTCATCCACGGATGCATGACACATTTTTCCGTGCACAACTCTCCAAAGGGGGGACTTCAACCTTTCAAGATGTTTTAGCACCTCCCCCTCAACCAGAGAGACCTGCAGCAGGTGATGCACGTGCCCGGACCTCACAGTGTCCGCGCTTTGATTTGCTTGAGTTTCTAGCTAAAGATATTGAACAATTTGATCCAGACAACTGTGATAACAACATTGATAATTACTTTAGAGAACTAGATCTCAGCTTAAGTGATGTGCCAAATGCAACAGAAAGAGAGAAGGTTAGACTCGTGTTAAAAACCAGCTCTACAGCTGTTCACAAGTTAATTCAGTCACTTCCTTCGAGTGTCACAAGTAACTACACAGAGCTCCGTCAAGCACTAGTCGAGGAATTCTCTTCTACTGCTGACGAGATCACATCCATTGTTACAGCATCCCAAATTAAACAGTCACGTCGCGAAAATCCCAAAGATTATTTTCGACGTTGGAGGCATGTTTATTTTCAGGGAAAGAACGCACCAGGCCTAGAAGAAAATCCCACCTTCAAGTCCATGTTCTTACGTAACTTACATCCATGTATACGCACACATGTTGTACTGATGACACAGCAAGGAAAACCTTCAATGCAGCAGATCAGGAAGATGACACAGGTGGCTTGGGAAACTGTTATCACTTTCAAGGCTACAGTAGGTGCAACCGAGCCCGTCAAAACAAACAGCACGGTGTCAAATTCATCCGCTGCCTCAAAACTTCACCCTCACAACAAAACGAAGGGGGGTGACAGAAGGCAGCGTAGGGACACAGAGCGTACCCGCCATGTCCACCCACTTCCCAGAGATAGGCATTCCCACAGTAGAAGCTGTAGGAAACCATACTCTGAAATTCTGGCCCAGACAATTTACCACTGCTCAGAAGATGACGACAGCGTCTCTGAGTACAGTTTAAGATATGGTTATGACCGAGCACACAGTGACAGCGCCTCTGAAGTCCTCCTGGACTCTGGCTCCCCAGAGCGTTACGGCCCTGAGCCACGACACAGGCGATCCAGAGCTCGCTTCTCACGGCCATAACCAACACAGTTAACCCCGGTACTGACAGTCAGTATTAAGTTTCTTGCAGTTAATAGGAAAACTGTTTTGTTAGCAACAGCAGCAAACTTCAAAACCTAAATTCTGATTAAACTTATATACCACTGCCAACTTTGTAAATATGTTTGGATCGACTACTTTCCATTTCATAATAATGAAGTCCATACCACACATGTTAGGACATCAGCATATTCTTACAGGAACAATGATAGTCATTTGGATCTTGAGATTTTGAAAAATTATGACAACCTTCCGCAGGAAAACCTGCTGAAGATTAAAATTGTTAAGTCTAACAGATCAGACTGAGTACTACATTGTGTAGGATCCAAGGAGTGAACAAAACTCTTGGACATTCCAAAAATGACCTTATCATTGTACGTGCCACTCTCTCTGCATCTTATCTTACAATTTACAACGTTTTATTTTTTTCCTTTTTCTCCCTAACCTAGTGAAGAGCACAGGTTATTCATATTGTACTGTCATTGTAATCTGAATTATTTGTCTAATTTGAATCTTGCTTAGCCAAACTAGATAGTATACACAAATGCCCAGATGTTACAATCCAAATGAACTGACAATTGACTTTTCCAGCTTTGGACTAAACATGTTCAAGTTCGCCCTCAGGAACCCAC
Source organism: Hippoglossus hippoglossus (assembly GCF_009819705.1). Taxonomy (NCBI): domain Eukaryota; kingdom Metazoa; phylum Chordata; class Actinopteri; order Pleuronectiformes; family Pleuronectidae; genus Hippoglossus; species Hippoglossus hippoglossus. The sequence goes on along the minus strand of NC_047171.1, from coordinate 5,997,753 downwards.
GTCAGGTGCGATCCTGAGAACGAAGGGGGGATGTTGGGCCATGGTTTTGTGTGAAACCACACTTCGGCCTACATGTGCCATCAAAGCCGGAAGCAGCATGTCCCTCCAGGACTCCGTCTCCCAGGGGCCATTAAAAACCAGAGCAAGGAACTCAATGTCCCAGAGGGCATCAACTTCACACAGAGGGGTGGAAACCCCCCCCAGGGACACAGGTTTCAACTCACATTGGTCACTCTGGACCCCATGACCTGTGAGGTCACCGGGCCAATATAAGCTAAGTTCTCCAGCTTCTCGCTGGATCTCTCTCTTTCTAAACTCCCTCAACGGAGAGAAGGCTGTCGAGCCTCTCCTGCCTCTTCCTACGATCCTTCCACAGGAGGGAAGGCTGTGGAGCCTCTTCTCCAGCTCACATCTTCTCTTCCCATCCAACTCTTCGAGAGGAGCACAAAGGTGCAGCTTCCAGCTCATCTCAGCAAGGAAACCTCCTCGCCCTCCAAGCTCTACCAACGTCCTAGCAGCGATGCGATGTCCTGCAGGAAAACTTCAGCCAGCAACTGAGCTATACCGCTCAACCGAAACCAGCAAGACGACACAAAACTGCGAACTGCACAGCAACTTCCTTTTTCCCCTTTCCACGGACTGGTAACACAACTGGGCTTAATAATTATACTAGGCTAAGCAAGACTGTTTATTCGATTCTGTGTGAGGTTTATAAGTTGGATTTGTGGTGTTGTGATATTTTGGGTACAAGTTATTGAGAAAGTAATGTTAGTCTGTTATGCTCTTCACAGTCTTTCGTTGCATCCAATCTAGTAACTTCCTCTAATTTGGCACACACACACACACACACATAACTCTTCACCTCATTAGCTCTACAGGTCGTAAACATTCCAATAGGTGGGGGACGGGTGTTATCTCTTTGGCCAGCCACCATCTTGAAAGCACGCTGACTCACACAGACACACACACGTATACTCATATACCTATCTTTGTTTAGCAATTAGACCGTTAGTAATTTGTGTTTTTATACTTTATTATATTCATAATAAATGTTTTTCTTTCACAAATGTTTTTTATTAATGTTGCATAAGTGAATTTCGCCAACCTCTACACTGTCAAGAACCCCATATCTTTCAACTTAGCTAACTATCTATATGGTAATTTTGGTTATAGTTATTAATTTAATTGTTAATCAGAGTTCCAAAATTTGTAGTTAGAACCTTAATCTATGAGACTTAATCAATAAATTGGCTATCTTTTCCCTTCCTTTGAAGGGTGGTGCCCTGAGGTAACTTTAATCAATTAAAGCTATTATTTAATATTAATAATAAAATATTAATATCTAATATTTTATTTTGATAACCAAATTTATTGAATGCCGAAAGGCACACCATTTTATGGTATCACGTTTGATGCATTATGGCACAACACTGTCTTTCTTCACTTTCGTGGTTTTGAACAAGAAGCACCTTAACATCTCATCCTCTGTATTCAGCTTCGTGAATCTTTGCTAACAAAGTCAACATGAATTAAAAAAAGGGTTTAAAATTTTTTTTACAAGACTTGACTTTGTGAATGTACAGATATGAAGTGTTTTGTATGTATATAAAATATTATAGGTATTATTACATTATATTAACTGACGGCACGCATGCTACCTGTCCGAGGTGTCCGTTGTCAGCTGGGATTGGCCGGAGTCTTTCTGGGTGGAGTTTGCATGTTGAGTTTTTTCTGGGTAAAGAAAACAACAATTTGTACAATTTGGATGAAACACACGTGTGAAAACATCACTAGGATTATTTTATATTCAATTTTTGCCAATAGATCCCTTTCACCTAAATCTTACACACTGCCCCTTGAAAACATAAAGTTATATACATTTGAAAAACAGCTGTGGTAACTAAGTGTTAAAAAATTATAATTTGCCTGTAAATAAATCAATCAATACATATATATACTGTATATATTTAAACATTTGTAATATATAAAGAAATAAACGTGAAAATAAACAAAACTAATTGGATTTGGTTATTTGTTTCTCTTTACACATAAACTAATTATTCTAACTTTATATTTTCAACATTTTTTGTTTACGCTTTACACATTTATGTTTTGGCACTCCTATGCCTCCATACCTCCGCCACTGGAGCGCGAGGGGGTGTCAGCTCGTGGGCCAGTTGGAGAGTGCAAGGTTTGTCCAAAAAGTCCCTGGATTTGTCCTTCGCAGCTCGTTGAAGAATAAAAACTTGTCTAACGGACTCTGAGGGGACTTTTGACCTGGATACTTGGTTTACAGCCCGTTCTTCTCCCTCTCTGCGCGCGTGTCATCGCAGGCTGTGACTGTGCCCGCGCGCTGGAGGCAGGGATGCATCCAGAGATGTGACACGGCTCATTCCCTGACAAACCTTTTTTCCCACACTGGCGCTCGAGAGGAGACTGTGGACGCGAGAGTCTGTGATGATGATGAAGTCCGCAGCTCCATCTTCCTCCTCTGCGCTGGACTCAGCTCAGCTCCGGAGCACAACTTGCGCAAAAACTTTATAATGATGTGAAGCTGTGGCACAGGGACGCGCTGACCATTGCGCACAGGAACTATGACCTGGATCTCGTGGATGTTGCTCGTCAACTTTTTCTTTTGCTGGGCTGCGGTTGACGCGCAGGTGAGGAGACATTATTATTTGAACAAACTCTTTTTGACGTGAGAGATCAGTCACTTTCTTGTGCGTAATAATTTCCTCATGAGCCAGTTGAAGAAGCTTAATGGCAGCATATTGGGATGTGAAGAAAATCCCATTAGCCTGATATAATTTGGGAAGAATCCCCAACAGAAATGAAAAATGTTGATATTTCTGTGTGTTACAGCATATTTGTCCTTATTGTTATGGAAGTTTTCTGGAAGCTGTTGAAAGGAGAACACAGGCAGCAGCAGATGTCTTATGCAGAAGAGTTTAATGTAGACTTGATGCATCAAGGAGACCAGAAGGTGGAACAATATAAAAGCGCTAACAGACTAACATGAGCAATTGTCACCCTCCTCTGAAGATGTCTCCCAAAGCATCCCAGTATGTCTCCCTGTACTTGCGTCAACCATTCAACGTAAACACTACAATGCACTGCTGGTTGGTCCTTCATCTATAGACCTTGGTCACTGCTTGGAGAGAAGGGAGTGTGTGTGGAATTAGACCCCACTCCCTTAATGGTGTACAGAAGTAATATAAATAATATATAGTGGTATATACAGTAATGTGTGAGGATGGTCACTTATCTTCTGTTAATACTGCTGAGGTGTTTCTTGGATACACAAGTTAAACAGAAGAAGTCATTTGTGAACCTGTTGATATCTGACCAGCACTGTGTTTCAGTCCACGGCAGAAAGCTGAGCTGTGAGCAGTCAGAGTCTCGTTCAGACTCATGTGTCCTCTGTGCACTGTTGATGTGTCCTTACACTTTAATTAGCAACCAGGAAGCGATCCTCCTCCAGCAGCACCATGGACAGCTCCTTTCATCAACAACCCCCACACAAATAAGGAATGACGGAAGAAAGGAAAACACAGAAAACTGCAAGGGCACAGCTGCCATAACACTGCCTGTAGCTGAATGACAGGACGAATCACAAATAGCTGAATGAACTGTATTTTGGAAAAAGCTCTGTCCCCACCTTTGATATATACTTCCTACTTACTTCAAAAACATGTTGCACGCCCCATATGAATCGTTAAAGACTGTTTTCAGATGTCCGTGGTGAATCAGGCTTCTGGCTGATACTCGGACAGAAGTGCACTTTAGCTGCACCTCTGCTCATGATTTGTTTTTCCCAAAACTAACCAGTGTAGAGTGGGGAAGGTTATTGTACTGTAGTAGTGTACTGAGTGGTCATCAAGACTAAAGTGCCCAATAATAAAGACCATTTAGTATCTACACTCAAATTCACACCTACGTTCAGTTTACAGTCTCTAATAAATCCTACCCCAGTCCAGATGTGTTTGGACTGTGGGAGGAAGTGGGAGTGACCGGGGAGAACCCTCGCAGACACGGGGAGAACCCGCAACACATTCTTGCTGTGAGAGGAAAGAGGAATGACCACCGCAACACCGTGGTTAGTTATTCACATTTCTTGCAAGGACGCCAGGACACATTTAATATCAACTATATTTGAATGGTTGGATGTTGGTTCACTTCCTGAATCCTGCAGTCAGACTCCACGAAAGCCTTATCTCGCCTGGCTAAGATGGTGTTTTATTCATTTAATTAAAAATGTGAGCCAGACTTGTGAGAGATATTGCTGCTGCGTGTGCGAAGCAAAGTGTGTGAAGCTGACAGTTCAAGCTCAGAGTAAGTTCTCAGCAACTCAGGGAAGTATGCATCTGTGTGGTGAAACCTTTTAAAATACCAGATTGTGCAGTTGAAGGTGACGTGACCGAGCTGGCAGCTTCTCTCAAGCCCTCGATGAGCAGTGTTGTGTTACACGACAGAAATATCAGGCTTCTGAGAGTTTTCTTTAATAGACTGCTCTCAAGCCTGGTGCTAGAACAGCTTTTATCCTTAGACAACAACTATCAACTGCTCTGTGAAACTCTCCCTCATGATATCATCTCTGCTCACTGCAACTTGTGGCTGAATGCTTTGAGCACTTACATGTTTTTTTCTAAGTAATTTTCTACATGTTTACCTGATTTTCTGATTATACGACATCTTTGAAATGATATAATGCGATTAGCCTGCTGCAGGCTTGTTATTGTTTGTCTATGAATACATTGCATAATTCTCAGGGAAGGAGAAGAAAAGATGTGCCTTTATTTGACGCACAGTTTGAAGCAGAGTCTTTTTTTAAAGTTTTAAAATGTGTCTGGAGGTTTTTCAAGGCCAATAAGTTTGTCTTGGAGAAATATCGTTTCACCGTTAATGTCCAAAAATCATACTTTTCTCACTCTGGTTTAACTGTATGCATTTTGCAGGAGTAAAAAGTAGTTTGCAGCATCAGTTATAATTTTACTGCATGTATTCTTAAAGGTTCAGTGTGTAGAATTTAGGGAAATCTAGTGGAGAAGTTTCATGTTGCAGCTGAATACCCCTCACCCCAGCCTCCCCTTCCAAACATGAAAGAGAACCTGTGGATCCTTCAACTGTCATAAATACTCAAAAGGTGTTTAGTTTGTCCAATCTGGGCTCGTGTAAAAAACATGGCAGCCTCCGTAGAGAGAACCCCGATGTAAATATAAAGTATTTAAATATAAAGGGCCCATTCCAGGGTAAAGAAAACAACAATTTGTACAATTTAGGTAATTAAACACTAGTGAAAACAGCATCAGGATTATTTTATATTCACTTTCATAGATCCCTTTCACCAAATCTTATAAAACTCAACCTTTAATGATCTACAGTAACAGATCATCTCCCCTGGTGTTGGGGCCAACCTGTCTGAAATTCCATTAAGGGGCGTCTATGTCAAATGTATGATGTATGCAAAGTTATTTGTGTCCATACATGGACTTTCTAAACCAATCGATGGCCTGACTGGTGTGTGATCAGGTACTTAGACCAATCAGTTTCAAGCTCTTGATTTCCAGAAATGCTGTGTAAGAAATATGAAATCTTTGTCCTGCAAGACACCTGACTGACTTAACTCCGCTAAGATTGTCCTTCAGTGATGGAAATGTAAGGTTAGTGAATTGTTCCTGAAAATAGATGCACGTCCTCGTCGTACGTGACCACACACAGACGACCGTGAATAACCAGTGGCTTGTCTTTAACCTCTTTAATTAAAACAGAGTTTCAAGTCATTAAAACCTCACTTCTCTTCCCCTCTCTCCTTATCATTAACCCTGTCTCATAAAGATTACGTTTATATGATGTTGCTTAGTACATAAAGGAGGAAATGCAGCTGCAGAGATGACGTTCACCAGCGGCGTCTTTTCACGGTTGATTAAGTGCTACGTTCTGGTGCTGATGGTGGGGGTGGATGGTGGGTGTAGAAATCATACAGGACTTAGGTTCTGGGGTGTGTGTAATGTGCCTCATGCATGATTTAATTAATGCTTAAACACTGTCAGGAGGGATGGTGGCTACATGAAGTGTTATTTATGGTTATAAATACTGAAGAAGTGAACTCATCCTGTCAAAGACGACTTGTCAAGTAATTAAACGAGATGGGAAGTGTTGCCAAACCCAAACGTTGTGAGTAAGTGAAACATAGCCATCAAAACATCTTGTGAAGACGAGGAAAAGTCATCATGACATTTACTAAACTCTCCTGAGAAACGTTCCAACTCTTCACAAACCATCTTCTTCCACTGTATCAGCTCCACACCCACTTTTATCCGTCAACATCTCACAGACACTCAGTACGGCTGATTGCTTTGCTTAATAGTCCCTCACAATTCTCTGTTTATTTGAATGAACAGACTGGGTATGAAAAATAAATTGTTATTCTCCTTGACAGGGTGACAGGTTTTCTCATAAAAACAGACAGGAGGCATGGCTGCGTCGAGTAATGAGTGAATATAATGAAAGTTAAACTAAACGATAAGATGTCAAGAGTTTTGGGCTGGAGTCGTGAAGCGGAGCACAGAACCCAGAGGCAGGCGAAGGTTTAAATCTAATTCTAGCAATGAATAAAAAACGCCGCTAAAATGAAGTAAAGATAGGGACAGAAACTGAGTTTCCACAGCTGCTTTGAAGGAGTGCGAGGCAGGCAGGGGTTTGAATTGGCTGCGGATTCGGGCCGAGCCGACAGACAAACCATCCGGCTGGACGTGGCAGAGGCCTGAAGCTGGAGCACATGCAAACAGGAATTTCCATAGGGAAACTATAAACACTGAGAGCTGGCAGAGTTGGACGTGACCAAACTGTGAGATTGAGCAATCTGATGAAGACTGAAGGGAGGGAGTAGTGTTGATGTGCTGCAGTCAGGTGAGAGGTCGGACAGGTAATAGTGTGCCGGTGAAGGGGGTGGGGGGGGGGACCAGTGACAGGCACACACACACACACACACACACACACACACACACACACACACACATCAATACAATAGGAAGGGGACTTGAGATAAAATCCACAGTGAGTGAAGTGTTTGGAAATAATATCCAAGGATAAAGGGATCAGAAACCCAAAGACTAAACCATGAAACATGAATGTGAAGTACCAACATTTGTATAATTAGAATGACCTGGTTGCTTTTAATGAGGCTGTTGAAGAGTTAAATAAAAGCTTTCACCAAGTAGGAACGCAAAGTGAATGAAAGGACAGATGAGCAAAAGACGATCGTGTTATTAGTGGAACAAAAGATAATCACCTTAATTCAGAAGTTGACCCTTTGATGGATGAAGGACCTGGGTTTCGGTGAAATGAGCTCATGTTCTGTAATTACTCTGTTTTTCATTCCAGACTGAGACATTCTTACTAATGGAAGTATTGAAAATACACAGACATTTATCTATATTAGAGTATGCTAGCCAAAGTACAAATCCAAATGTTGTTACATGCGATTTGACTGCTTATAGAAATGGACGTAGGCTGCAGGTCGGGAAAGTGAAGCCAATGCACAAGTGCATGAAATCTGTATTCTCTATAGTGACCAGCAGAGGGCGACGCCATTAGCTGCAAAAAGAAGTCAGTTCATCCTACTACTACTCATTTGATTAATAGAGTCAATAACCATGTTAAAGTCTTCTTCAAGTAAAACTTTGTATTTAGGCTCAATTTAAAGTTGAATAGACGATAAAGCACAGAATGCATTAGAGCATGGATACAGTGTGATTGACGGCGACTACCATCCAATGGGTGAACGTGGGCGTGTCCTAGAGCTCTTGTGATGCATTCACACCGAACGACTCAAATTCACTCGCACCTCCCCCCCGCTCCTCCAAATATGGTTAATTCTGGTTTCAATACACAAATGTGGCGCTGGACAAAGACGAGGCTTCAACACAGCAGATCACAAACCGGTGGGTGAGGTCACGGTTGGTTCCAGCTTGGTTTTTACGTTTGATTTAAATACTTTAAAAATCAAGTTTCATTTCATTTAAGCACATTTTTGACTAAGAAAAGTTCAGTTATGATTTTTCTAACAGTGGGTTATTTTCTATACAGAAGCTTTTGTTATATATTATATAAGTTATTGGCAGAGATGACTGATTTCAGAGTAAGGTTTATTATATTGGTTTTCCTCTTTGTGAGACAGCTGGGTTTCGGTTGCTTTGTCAGAATATGGTCAAGAACACAATTGACATCATCTTCCAAATGGGGGATAATGGGTTGGAACACGTGTCTTCACATTGAAATACAACAATGCACATGGAGCTTCAGGGATAAGTAGAGTCAGAGCTAAGTGTACTGACTATAACAGTCGTTTTTAGATGAATGTGAGTCTTTCAAAGGGTCATTTCCCTGAACAGGAACAATGTTGAAAACTCTTATCGGATTTTTTGAAAAGAACATTTAATACACTTTACCTCTTTGCATTTGGGTCTTTAAAGCTGCCAAAGAACTGCAGATTATCAACTTCATCTAGTTGTAGGATTTGAACTCATGTCTTCAGTGGTGCAGTTCAAGGAGCTGAGTCTCTATCTGAAGGGTAACAAGCAGGTTGAAAATGAATTATCTAAATATGATCCTAAATTTGGGGATTTGTTTTTTGTGACACCCGAGGATCACAGAGCATCATGTTCTCTCCCATTCTCAAGGTTGAACTACGTGTCCTGTCCTGCGTCATTCACACCTCAGTTGGATAAAATGACTTGTTGACACAGATGGTCTTTCTAATGACTCCTTCTGGAGATCATGCACCGGCAGTAACGAGTCTCATGTGACATCCAGTCGGGGAACAACCAGTTTGACTTTGTAGTGTAGATTCCAAACCCAGTTTATCTCAGTCGCCTTGATCTGTCACACATCTGAAACTTTTGTAAAGTGAAAAGGAGGATCTTGTTAAGAAAAAGTTTTATAACAAAGCTTCTAGTACCGGTCAGATTCACCGAACGAAGAGACTGAAGAGATCTAAAATAGCTCACGTTTAAAAAGAAAAAGACCAATTTGTGAAAGTGTTTGGCTTGATGTTCCACGAATAAAGACATTTCTCCTTAAAACCATTTCTTTTACAAAGATTCTGACGTTCACCAATGTTTTCCCATCTTTGTTCTTAGGTTGTTTGAGCACACCTACGCACACACGACTATAGACATGCTTGTGCAAAATATTGTTTTCAGGATGGAGAAAACGTGATCTGCACAAACACTGACATGAAGTCTCTAGAGTTTACTCTGAATGATGCAGAAACCATAAAACGTGAGCGTCAAATGCTTTCTTCTTGTTCTATCTGTCATCATTCATGAACACGCTCTTCCTCACAAAGCTACTGTCGTCTCAAAGAGGTAACGTGAGCATGAAAGTGAGTTCAGTGAACAGTGAAAGTGGGTGAGAAAAGACAAATCAATATGTGAATAATCATCTGCCTATTGCTAAATTATGAAGTTTGTATTTCAAATGCCGTATTTCACTGTCAACACAAGTATTAAAATGTAAAACATGCAAAACAATTCTGCTCCTCGTTGATTTCTGCCATCGTTTATGTTTTCACAACTTTCCTCGTGTTGTCCAGTGCCGGCCTGGCGGCTCGTATATGGCAGCAGGTCCTCACTTTTATCACAGAGCCAGTTTCAGGCCGTGGTTCAAACATGTGATTGTGTTTGTTGTGCTCCACAGGCGGGGTTTGATGGTCCGCTCTCTGCACAGGAGCAGATGTTCATCCTTTATGAAGTCAAACTGCAGTGCTACCAGAACCTGTCCAGCATTGAGCCGGGCTCCACAGGTACCACACATGCACACTCACACAGATCTACGTATATTTAATCTTCTCCATGTTTCCCTGGAAGCAAGTTTTGTGCTGAAAAACTGAAAGAAATCTAACTTTTGAGAGGCACAACAGCATAATTGTTGAATTTCAATGTTAAGTGGTGGTAATTTGAATTGATTATATTCATATGCAGAAGGAGAATTTCAGAAGATGTATATTGTTAAATGTGTTGAGCCACGCTTGGTATTCTTCTCAAGCTTTTCCAATCTGGCACAATTTTGTGGAAACCTTGGTAACTTTATCATTTTAAAGCCCCGAGCTATGATTGACACAATTATTTCTTGGTTTTGTTTGAGATAGAAGAAGAATAAAAAACTGACTTTTCATTTCTAGTCGTGGTGTGATGGTTCACTTCGGCTGAAAGGACAGATGCCACTGGCAGATTTATTGGCTTTAGCGAATGAGCTAATTAAGATAATAGAGTCACTGCCTGGTCCAACAAAGAGCAAGTTTTAATTGAACTAATGTTTCCCATTTGTTCTGTTGGGGATGACAATATAACATCTCAGCAAGCCTACATGAAAATATCAAATATGATATAAAGTGTTGAAATGGGGGAACAGGCTCAGAAAACTGTAAATTCCATCAACGTTTTTCTTCACATTGTATTTTATAATTCAGTGGAGATTGGGAACTGTCAGTGCTCGGCCCTCAGACGACTAAGGACAGAAAATCACTTTCAATCAATTTCTGTAACTTTCTGAAAATGACAATGTGACATCCCCCGCCCACGAGTTGACACTGAGATGAGGCAGCTGTGGAGGAAAGGAAGAACGCAGGGTTTGGAATTCGTCATGCAACTATTCCTGCCACGTTCTGGGTCAACCTATGCATGAATGAACACTGCGAAGGTTTCCAGCAGAGCATGTCGGAAAGTTCATGCTTTTATTCACACATATAGATAAAATCTTAAAATAGTCATTTATTCAGTCTCGTTTGTCACGGACTGCTTTTGGATCAGCAAGGAATTTAATGCAGCTCATCTAAACAGTGTTTCTGCTTCTGTCAAAATTAAGGAGGTTGTGTTTTTCTGGTCACTCTGTACAGAAAATCATTGAAAAACACACACACACACACACACACACACACACACACACACACACACACACACACACACATACACACACACACATCTCACTTCTTGTTAGAAAGGAATTTTAGGGTTTATTGAAAAAATGCAAAGCCAATATCGAGACTCATGACACACATTTCACATTTATACAATAATTACATGTTATTTGTAAAAGAAACCACTTCACATTTACACTAATCACATAATGGTAAAGCAACACTACACAACTTTTTCTTGCCTTAAAGTTACTGTGATGGTACACTGACTTTAAAAGGGAGAATGGTCCCTCTTTCCTTTCCAACTCCTCACTCTGAACGTCTCTTCTTGATCAGTGTAGCTTTGGTGAGCAGGTACAATCTCCTGTGACCGGTGTGTAACTGACTGATAGTCGCAGTTTAAATTGGCTGAATTGGGGCCAAGCGAGTTCATGAGTAAAGCTGAACTGTAGATCAGTAAAAAAGTCATTAAAAACCAACGTTTATCTCCAAACTTCATCGAGGAAACTTTTCAAAATATCAAGAGTTCTAATCAGAGTTTGGTGTATTTGCTTCAGCAGCAGCTCCTCTGGTTCAGGACGCAGGGAATCATGGGTAATATCCACCGTTCAGTTGAGTTTTTGTTCCGAGACTCGAATTGAGCCCAACAGAATTTATCCCCACGTAAGGCTGCAGAGGGCGCTGTTGCTCAGTGTTACTTTAGGGCGTATCAGATTAGTTTATACAATACAATGTAAGAACGTTTGCATTTCAGACAATAAACAAAAGCTTAGAAATCCACCCTGACCAGGGGCCTCTACTACAAAGCTCATTCACTTCTTATCGGGGTGGATCACCATGGTAACTTGTGCTGAAGGGCCAACCCGCTCCAGAGCAGTGAGTGGGAGAGAGGAGATCAGCCCGTATGAAAGCAGTATCTCAATGAAAGATAGAGATTCTCATCAGAGGGAATGATCCACCTTTGTCAGCCGCCGGAGCCGAACAGTACCAGGCTGACTCGTAGGACCAACGTGCTCACAGTACCGATGACTGAACGCCCCATGCAGCTTCTGTGCTTGTTGGAGTTACCTGTACAATGCGGATGATGCAGAGAAGCTCAGCAAATACACTCTGTGTGCATGGCAATACACAAGGTGGCACATGCGCTCTCAGAGCTGCTGGATGCCTTCGTCGTGTTCCCTGGACCACGGCCCATGCAGGATGTCCAGGGAACACTGCCTCACAACTAGATCGGGGCGCAAGGGGACATCCAACCAGGCAGCAGAGAGAGCCCGTGAGGAGGAGAGGCCGATGGCAAGGGGCAGTTCAACAAGGGTCCCAGGACACAGTGGATAAAATGGGATCTAACGAAATGCATGAGCTGTGGAGACTGGATCCTTTCTGTATTTCCTTCCTTCTACGATTGGTGTCCGACCCCCTCCCTTCACCATCACACCTGCAACCATGGGGCCTGAGAGTGGACCCACACTCAGACACCTCTAATGTATCTAATATCATGGTTTGCTCCTTATTGTGAAATATGAGGCTCTGCTGCCAGTAGTACAGATCTAGATGAGGAAAACCTGCGTTGATTTACAGATTTAAGTACAAGCCTCAGGTACCAGAAGGTGTGTGTGTGTGTGTGTGTGTGTGTGTGTGTGTGTGTGTGTGTGTGTGTTAACCTTTTCTCCTGTTCCACTAATAACACGATCGTCTTTTGCTCATCTGTCCTTTCATTCACTTTGCATTCCTACTTGGTGAAAGCTTTTATTTAACTCTTCAACAGCCTCATTAAAAGCAATCAGGTCATTCAAATAATACAAATGTTGGTACTTCACATTCATGGGTTTCATGGTTTAGTCTTTGGGTTTCTGATCACTTTATCCTTGGATATTATTTCCAAACACTTCACTCACTGTGGATTTTATCTCAAGTCCCCTTCCTATTGTATTGATGTGTGTGTGTGTGTGTGTGTGTGTGTGTGTGTGTGTGTGTGTGTGTGTGTTAACCTTTTTTTCCTTCTCGCTGCAGATGATGTGTGCGCTCCAGACTGGGATGGTCTCATTTGTTGGCCACAAGGATCCCCTGGGCTGGTTACCAAGGTTCCCTGTCCGTCTTACATCTACGACTTTAATCATAAAGGTCAGTTCTGTTTTCTTTTGTAGACGAAGCATCAATAACACTGACACATAGAAGACAACAGGGAGTTTAGAATGTGAAGATAAATTAAGGTTGTAAGACCTTTTTATTAAATAGACACATTGGTTGTTGACTGTAGGGAAAGAGGAAGCTCAAAATCAAATCATAAACATTTTATATGAATGAAATGCTTAAATTATGACAACACCCATTTGTATCATCCAACTTCACGTGCAAATACGCGTTTACAGGACACGCGTACAGGAAGTGTGATGTCAACGGTTCCTGGGTGTTTGTGGAGCGTTGGAACAAAACATGGACCAACTACTCAGAGTGTCTGCGCTTCCTTCAGCCCAACGAAGAGGAAGAGAGAGTAAGTCTGATCGAATACTATTAAAACAACATGTATGTTGTTAACAAGAAAATTCATTATCAAATGTAAACTTTTCTTGAACCAGGTGAATCCCTTTGAGGAGAGAAGCTTCTTTTGTGGAGGTAGACCAGGCCAGGACAGCAGCATCAAGCATTAAGGTTCAAAATGGGACAATGCAACATCAGGCATATTAGTGACACAATACATAGAGCAAGCTAAAAAGACATTGTCAATACTAACATACAGCCTATATAGAACAAAGCAGGCTAACGATTGCGCACAAAACCGAAACACGAGGCTCACACAACCAGAACCATCAACAGACCACCTGACCAAGTCAAAGGGAAATATACTTTATGCACAAAGGAGGAAGCGGGACAATTGAACACAGGTGAAAACACATTGCAGATGCAGATGATCACAAGAGCAGAAAACAGGACAAAGACAAGAAGGAAAACAAGAGAGACACAAAAGGAAAGAAATTCCATAATCAAAGAGGAAACGAATAACTCAGAGTGCAAACAAATAAGCAAACACAGAACACAAATTCCGAAATCCAAACACAAGTTAAAGGTCCAAAACAATCTTTCAAAATATCACAAATGTGCAGAAGCATGACAGTTTGACAGAAGTGACAGGGAAGTCTGAAAAGCTTTTTGTGCAGCAGGATTGCATTTTTCTCGTATCTTACCTTTGTAATCAGTTCCTGAAAATGGATCTTGGATGCCAGCAGATACCAACCTTCTAAATACTTAAGTATTTGTCGCAGGCATTTGACAAAGAAACAACCTAAACACAAAAGCCAAAGCATCAGTAATCCCAATAGCAGGGTCTGATCGAGTCATTTCTTATCATCTGTGGGCTGTTCTTGATTGGCATTAAGTGGCCAACGGCAAAATGTAAATCCATCATTGACTCATGTTTTACCTTTGCTTTGGTTTCCTCTACCTCCAGAGTTAATTAATAACTTGATGCTCTTTCTACCAATGGCTGATAAACTGAAAAACATTTTCCAGCCGACAGTTTTCATCAGAACTTCACACACTGCGGGGCTTTGAACTTTTAATGGTCTTTGTTCGATTCTTTTCATGCTATGTATTTCACCCGCAGAGGAGTAGGTCCTTTTTGTCCCGCTTGTCGAGCACCTGCATTAAAAGCCCCGATCCTCATTCTTGTGTTGGTGTTGCTCTCATTAAAAAGTCAACCTCTCCTCATGCTCTGATCTGTGAAACTTCACTTCTTGCTAAAGTTCCTTTGGCTCTTTCTTCCATTTTCCGTTGCTCTACTGCAGGATTGTAGCCCCACACCCTGACAGAATCTCTTATCAGGTAGCGCTCACCGCAAGGGTCAATACAAATAATGGTGAAATGTCGTCAATCTGTTGCAGGAGATAATCGTTTGAGATCTTGTTCGGAGACTTAAGACTATGAAAGCTCCACTTCACTCGTATAACAAGCCTCTTTCTGCACAAACACAAGATGTTTACCGCCATAATTAAACATCCAACATACGTATTCATCTCCTATGGACAAGAAATACAATTATAGTATAAGTGTTTGCACTATTGCAAAGTACTTTAATCAACCCTTTTGATATCCAACATATTCATCTATGCAGCCATATTTCTCGAGGGACTATTTGACATTCGCTGTGTGAAACATAAAGTGGCTCTACACAAAAAGAGCCGCAGCCATCTTTTATTTTTATCAGCTGGATCTTCTGGCTCATTTCAGTCTGACCAGTGCTTGAAAAGATGACGTTATCTTAGAAAAACACATTCTTTGTCAAAACTGCTGATATCTTTTGCGGTTCTTTAGCTTTTGAAAGCAAATAATCTGCCAGAGATTAAGGTTTTAATGCTGCGACACATATGCTAAGATTTAAGAATTGTTGTATCTCCAGACAAAACTCCCACTGAGTATCTGATCCACTCTTGTGAACAGGAGCAGCATCGGTTTCTGCTTTAATGTGAACGTTATCCCTCCATCTTCTGTCAAAATATGAAATCCACCTCAATCCACCTCTTGTATTGCAGCGTGTTTGGCTGAAGCAAATCCGAGTGACGCTTGTGTAAAGTTCAAGAGTCTGTTTAATCCTTAAATGTCTGTTCACAGCGAGACTTCTTTGAGCGGCTGTACGTCATGTACACCATCGGCTACGCTGTGTCCTTCAGCTCGCTGCTCGTGGCCATCTTCATCATCGGATACTTCAGGTAAGAGGACTTTTCCAGCCATGATGAAAATAAGTTGTTTACTAGGTTATGAAATCGGGGGCATTCACACTCTGCTAATGTCACTTGACTCAACCCAGTGATATATAAAGAGGACACAACGCCAGAGTAACGATTGAGGCAAAAATAGTTTTATCTACAGACAAATGCCACTAAATTAAACTATGGGAGTGCGGATGCCAAAAAGAACAGAACACACGACGTCGGTCCTCCTCCATGTTTGTCTTTCTTCTGAAGTCACGTCTAATCACGCAAGTTTATGAAAAGCTCAGCACACAAACGTGACAGCATATTGTAGAAAAGCTTGAGGAGGAGTCACTCATGACAAGAATAACTCTGAAGTAGCACCAACACACGAACATTACAAACAGGCAGGCACTGCAGTGGTAGTAAACATATGGCTATTTGGCTGTTAATATTTATATAATATGTTTTGGAAGGAAACGTGGTGATGAAACAGAATAAATACCCAGTAATGCTTAGTGGTAGAAACCATGTAATTTAGAATAATCAATAGAAAAATACAGGTGGTGGGAAATGATTGCATTTCCAGTTAATTAATCCCGGTGAAATGTCGGTGTTATCCTTGGTGTCTTTTAGTCAGTGTGCAGCTGGTCACTGATTAAAAGCAGCACATAATTCAATACACAAAATATGATGAATAAATAATCATAAATTTACATAAAATTTGTTAAAGAATAACAAAACTTCTTCTTCTTCTTTGTTCGGTGTATTGGTGGGTGGCAACCAACATCCAGGTGCATTTTCGCCATCTATTATGTCTTCTTCTTCTTCTTCTTCTTCTTCTTCTTCTTCTTCTTCTTCTTCTTTGATCAGTTTAATGGCGGGTGGCAACCAACATCAAGGTACAATATGCATTCAAAATGAATTAGGAGTGACGAGAATAAAGGTTTTGATGTAAAGGAAATAATTACCTCTATCCCGTTGCACCAGATGCAAGTTAATCAGGAGGCCTTCGTATTGTTAGAATAACATATTAAACTGTTCTTACCCTCTTTATTCTCTTGGTAAGGTTCTCCAGGGGCCGTATTTATGATCAGTGTGTTGCTGGAGATCAAATAGGGCCTTGCTACGTCCACTCCACACATCAACCTGGTTTTGCAGCGGTGCACCAACACAGTAAATGACGGTAACGCACCCTGACGTCGGTTGCCACCCGCCAATAATCTGAACGAAGAAGAAGAAGAATGTATTAGTCATAAATCACCATTTCTTTTTAAAGATGTAAATCAAATTCCACTCAGTATTTCACCAGCGTCCTCTCGTCATCACATTGTCCGGCCCCCCCGGTGCCGAGCACTGGGTCGGACTGTTTGCTGCTGACACAGGTCATTTTCATTGGTTCTTTGAACCTTCAGGGAGCCATAGTGTTGCTTTCCACTTAGGTAAAGTTAATCCATCACAGTGAACACCAGCCCGCTGTGTTAATGAGGCACTCTCTTGATGGGGACCGTGCATAATAACAACCTGTCTCCTGATTCTAAAAAAACAACTCCATTTTCACGACAGGAGCAGATTGAAAGATTTCATGTGCAGAGGTGAAAATAGAAAGTTAATTCAACAACGCCTGAGTTTGCTGACAGGTGATCAGAGCTGCGTATTTAAATAGACGAGTTGTGGCTAAACTTCAAACAGACAGACAGATGCCTTTGTTACCGCTCTCTTCTGTCACTGTAAAATATGTGCATTGCACAATTCTAAGCCTGATCTATGAAGCTACTATAGTGCAGTAACCATTTCAAACCACTTCAATGGTAATTGTAAATGATCAATTTAAATAGTTATCGTCTAGTGTCAAAGCACTTTACAGCAGAGTTTTACCAGCCACACACACATTCATACAGTGCATCTATGTGCAGCACCTTCTCTTTCAAACATCAATCACGTACGAGCAGCAAAGACACCAGGAGCATTTTGAGGTGTAGTTTCTTGCCAGAGGACACTCCTACCTGCAGAGTGGGGGCCACAGCCAACCCATAATTAATCAATTAGCAATTTGTAATCAACTGTGGGATACCCAGGAAATCGAGTGCAATTTTATCACGTCTTTTATTACCAGCCTCCTGTGTTTGTCTTTCCTCCGCTGGTTCCACAGTCTCACAGTAAAAGACAGAAACAGCCTGAAGAATGTTGTCAAATATCCGTTCTAGTCAAAAAAATGACATCTGAGTTTGTTTTGCAATCAACAAACCTTCTGTTTCTTCTCTTCTGAACACGTTCTGACTGGTGAGTTTTTCCTTGTTGCCATCAGGACGTTGTTATGTTTTACCTTCTTGAAAAAACTAATCGTGTATCCGCTCCCTGAGCCATATGTACAACCGTACATAGATTCTAAACCCTTCTCTAAGCATTCTTTGTAGTTTATCTTTTTATCCATTTCCATTTTGATTGTCCTTAACTTATTTGTTCTATATTGACTTTAGCGCCCTTGTATCTGGCGTCTTGTGCCTGTCTGTGTATGTTTGATACAATCTGTCCCAAATGAAATGCCCCCACTGGGATTAATAAAGCTGTTTGAATTTGCATTAAATTGCAACTCCCCAAACTGGCAATTTCCTTGGCATGGACACGACTACTTCAAACTAGATTATGTCCAAAGAATATCTATGAGTCAAAGAAAAGAACTTTATACACAACATGGTGCAGGCAAACATTTAAATCACTTCACAAAAACCCATCTGGGACACAGAGCTCTCTGCAATACTTGAGGTAATGAGAGCCAATTAGGGATGAAACAATCATACATTTAGATTCACCCAGACGTCTGAAAGCAAACTTTACTGCTGAGGAAATTACCCCCACACACACTTCAGCATCCTCACTGAACGGGAGGACTTCCTATGGTAATTAGAAGCAGCAACTGCAGCAGTGGTTGTATCTGGTCCTGCATGAGGAGCACTTCAGCCAAAGTGCAATTTCCAAACCATGAGCACTCTGCACCCGAAACAAGAAGGTTTCAGAGTGAGGGAGACAGAGGAAACAGGGTGACACTGCAGGAACCTTGTGATGTGGCTCCATTGAACATCTGACAGGTGGTTCACGAAGATCTTGACAACGTCTTTGTCTCCACGAGTGTGCTGCTTGATAAATTGATGATTGTCTTCTCTGCAGGAATGAGCAGGGTCAGTTTAAAACAGGAGACAGATCCACTGTCCAGTACATTGTTGTGGCAGAAAACCTGTCGGCTGTACTTTCTGAGAGTTTAGATTTATCTTCATTAGCCCGTGAGGTTGACAGTAGAATGGAAACATGGGAATGAAGCGGACGGCGTGATTGATGATACATCATTGTGATAAGAATTAGCTATAATCCCAGAAACCATTTTGTACTTCGATTTTTTTTGTGTATCTCAGGTCCCATCTGTTAACATGGAGGGGGAGGGGTTTATGACCTGTACTACAACCAGCCACCAGGGGGCGATCCAGATGTTTTTCTTTGTATTCTTACTCAATGTGGCCTGAAGCCTTGGACTTCTTCCCCAGTGAAGATGCTTTTATTCCAATACGCTCAAATGCATCTCACTGTTTTCCTTTCAAATGAAAAGTGAATGTGATCATAAATATGTTTTACCTCAACCTGAACCCCCCCCCACACACACACACACACACAAATCTCCCGGTGCCTTAATGTGAATTTGCTCTGATAATGAATTCATAACAGTCGCTGGTCTTCTTCTTCGTTTTCTTTTCAGGCGTCTTCACTGCACCAGGAACTACATCCACATGCACCTGTTTGTGTCCTTCATGTTACGAGCCGTCAGCATCTTCGTGAAGGACAAAGTCGTCCACTCCAGCGCTGGGCTGCAGGACTTTGACTCCGCCCTTTTGGACAATCTGAAGACAGTTAGCATAGCATCTCTGGACAAGTCTCAATACGTAAGTTTGACTAACTAGTCAGTATATTTGTTCCACAGGGAAGCATGTGCACAAACAGGAGGATAAATGTATTTGTTCTTGTCTGGGATTTCGTTTTTTGGCATCAACTTCATCAAACCATTTTTGTTTTACTTGTGCCAGGGTCCGGACATCAGGAGACATTCACCGCCTCAGTTATCGCAGCCCAGGCTTCATTATTTTTAAACACTCTACGGAAAAGTGTGTCTTTTGTGGCTTCCACCTCCGACACAATTATTTCAGTTTCCCCTTTGGGGCCATTTCTTATAACTTCAACTTCTCTGTTCAGCCCCCCCGCTCTCAACATAACAAAGAGATGTCCTTATATAATACCAGTAACTGATATTTCTTCAGTTTAATCAAAATGCACGACTGTGATACTAAAGATTTAAAATGACTATTTCAGGAGATGTTTATAGAGTGAAAAAATAGAAGGAAAACTTTAGAATGAGATGAAATTAATAATAATAATGATAATAACTTGATTTATACAGCACGTTTCAACACAAAGTACAAAGTACAAACAGGTTAAAATACAGAAGGAAGTTCATACATAGTAATGATAAAACTGATAGAGATTAACGACCAATAAAAGCCTGGCAGCCAAAGTAACTTCAGGAATATGGTTTTGTTTTAAATGTGTTTTGATTGAAATTAATTGTGAACAACAGGGAAATCGACCTCGGTGCATAGACCCCGGTGTAAAGTGAAACACCAGTCCGATGAATTAGGTGGTGCGGGGGTGGAGGTGGGTCCCTAATTGATCACAGGACTGAACCGACAGCTGAATGACAGGAGGGCGAGGTGACATTTAAATCTTTGACAGCTTACAAGGTGTCAGGTTGTGCTTGTGATGAAAAGAGAGAATGAGCAGGTGGAGGTTAGAGAAAAACATTAACAGTCCTGTCTGCTCAGCTCCATATGTCACACATGCTCAGGCTGATGTTACCATGGGGACAATTTAGCAACGTGGCAATTCGCCCAGCGTCTTCAACCCTGCCAACAGTGAATATGCATTTATTCATGTTCCCATTGATTCCTTACGCTTGTTGATATCTCTATTTAATGTCGTTTAATTTCATCAAAGTGAGCCTGAGTGGTGTGAGACATAATCTGGCTTTGAACATACACTGCGTTTATTTATTCACTGTGTGTAAAGTGGCACATATTGATATGCTGAATTCAGTAATTAGGAAAAAACACCTCCAGAAATAGAATTCACTGCATGAGTCAGTTTTTTTTTCAGGTTACTGTGAGGTGTGAGGTTTGCATTATAAACACATATCCCGAGGCAGCGAGCAGAGCCGGTGCTTCAGTTTGCTGATTAGATCCGTACAAACTGTTTCTGTTGTTGGATCTGACAACTTGAGGGGAAACATGTTCTCAGAGCTGAGGACGTTGTCTGTTTTGGATAAGAATCATGTTCAATTTCCGTTCTTTTAATACAGATCAATCATATCCTATGATAAGGGGTAAACCTAACCCCCATTTGGGATCAGGAACATTTTTTATCTTTCTGTAACATTGCAAGATCGGGCTTATTTCAACGTTTTTGTTGACTTCTCCAAGAATAATTAATGGATCTTGATGTTTGAGGGACTGATATTTATGAGTGTGTGAGATTTGGTGCAGATCCAAATAAATATTTGGACCATGTGAGTTTAAATGTAGTTTAATAAGGTGTTAAAGCTGTTTGTCCTGGGCTGAGGTATGAGCTCTACTGTGTGCTACGCTAGTTGCATGCTTATCTCTCACAACTCATTCTATTTCTGAAATGAGATCTGTTGTTAAATGTGTGCGACAAACGTCACGCTGCAAATCAGAATTTGCTGGTTCTCATTAACATGAACTCTTCTTCATCGTTGTGCAAATTTATTCAGCGAGGTTCAACAGAATGTAACTCAATCACCTACTCTCACAGGGGGAACCTGTGATGCCAGTACAAATAAGTGTGTGATTAAAAAGAAAGGTGTTGATGTTTCGTTATTAGATCGGCTGCAAGGTGACCGTGTTGCTCTTCATCTATTTCCTGGCCACCAACTACTACTGGATCCTGGTGGAGGGCCTCTACCTTCACAGCCTCATCTTCATGGCCTTCAGATCGGACTCGAGATACCTCTGGGGCTTCACACTCGTCGGATGGGGTGAGCAGCACACACGCACATTTCTCACAGCTTCTATTTAACTCCGATGTCACGGTGCAGTGTGATTAAACCGTCCGCTGAGACCTTCCTCCAACAACTAGAGCAAAGATGCTGAAAGTTTAAGCTGATGTGTGACTCATACTTGCAAATCAGCTTCAATTATCATGGGAGTTCATAATTAAATGCACAGTATACACAGTACAATGCATTAATGTTCGACTGAAGTAATTGTTTTTGCAGAAAGCCATATATTAGGGAACATTGTGCAGCGGTGACAGCAGCTTTCTTACCCTCATATATAATTTCCTTGTCCGTGGTCATTGAAATTCTTGATGCGTTTTGTGCGTAGCAGAAACCGAGGGTCTGGACAATGTGAAATTCTTACATTTCGCGAAAAGGAAGAAAATGAATTACAGACATAATGAATATCATTATCTTGAATGACAGCGATTTTGTAGCTGTAAGATATTTATCATATATATTCATCAGAAAATAAACATACAGATTCGAGTTTTAGAACATTTTGATGGTATTTATCAAACAGAACTGTCTGTACTACTCTGGGTTTTTTACTTTCCTTCCACATGAGTATGCGACACCGTGAAGATGTGTAGATGAAAGATTTTTATTTTTTCTTTGAAGCCACAAGAGCTCTCGTACTTGACTTTTGTCTCATCTGTGTCATATGTCTGCTTCTACTATTTCATTCCTCTTCAATGTCCATGAGTGCTGTATATAGGAGTATATTTAGTATATAAGACTGTGATAATAACTTGAAATCAATTAGAAAACAATTAAACAATTTACAGAGAATATGAACATTACTCTCACATTGCTTTATTCATAAAATGAGCTGGTTTTCAGGTCAGGGTGGAATGTGATAGTGAGCACCTCTCTCTCTTAGAAGGGGGCAGACAGAGGAACTTAGGTTAATGTGTTGCATGCTGACCAGAGGAGTCATATATTTATTGAGTCTGTTGTTTGGAGGAACAGCAACCCCTTGTTTTTGGTTTCCTGTGTGAAATGAAGGTTTTGGGTCATTTCCTTTCATTTCTTGGCTCAGTTGAAACCTGAAGCCAGGCCAGGAATGTCCGCTACATGTTCAAAGAATAAAGCTGGTGCTTCAAGTCCCGTGAGAAGAAGGCTGTGCCCAACCTTTTGAAAGAAAGTCTCCTGCCTGACTGTGGGGAGAGAGGTTGGCCGGCCGGGCTGTTTCCCGATTTGAGGTTGGCTGTAGAGCAACGTGCAGTCAGTGTGGAGAATGCTCACAGCTCTTTGAGTAAAAGGGAGGGAGACAACAAGCAGCTCGCAGAAAAGGGGAGGCGGCAGAAGGAGCCTCTTGGTGGACAGGCAGTAATTTGGTCACGATTGCCGACTCGCCAATGTGAAGGCGTTATGGTTCATGGTCGCAACACCCAATGAATGTTGGACGCCACCTTACAACTCCAACCTCCCCTGGCCAAGGGACCATGATGAATTAAGCTGCTTCATTTAAATGAGGTGCTCTCATTTAAAGTCTTACGCAGCCATAACACCTGCTTTTATGGTGAAATACGCTTTGTGCATTGTTGGTGTTACTACTGCTGATATCCAACACAAACTTAAATGTAGTAAAGTGTCTCTTTTAAAATCTCCTCGGCTTTTACCGATTTTTCTGCAGGACTGTTCACCTCTGAGAGATGGTTTGAATCATTGTTGTTCCAGTTCTAGCTATAATTAGCATTTGAAAGCTTATTCCTTAAAATTGCCCAAGGGAACCAAATGATCCAAATGCTGTGACTCTTTAAATCGCTTTGCAGATTGTTGCTGGACCTGCAGTAAACAAATCAAACATATTGAATCCTCAGTGTCTTGAGCCGCTGTTGAGCCAAAGTTCTTGCTCATGCTTTTGAAGGTGTAGCTAACTTTTTTTTTATGGTGTAAACCAGTGGTTTGGTCGATCTCGAAAACCTTCACTGGCGGAGCTGCTGGTTTATCTGCTGCATTTCCTTGAATACAAGTCGGATTATGTACTTAACCAAATGTCAGGACTCTACGGTATCAAGACGAGCATCTTCCGGTCTTGCGATAAACATCAAAGCCCATTGAATAGATAACGTTACATGACTACCTTTCTTTGTGAATATTCATTCTCGTACATTGAGCCTTTAACAGAAATTGCAAAAATAATAAATATGACCCTCC
The DNA here is from genome assembly GCF_009819705.1 of Hippoglossus hippoglossus. Lineage (NCBI taxonomy): Eukaryota > Metazoa > Chordata > Actinopteri > Pleuronectiformes > Pleuronectidae > Hippoglossus > Hippoglossus hippoglossus. Next base: position 5,973,872 of record NC_047171.1, on the reverse strand, counting down.
TAAGTGGGTTTTGTGGAAGATATCAGGTTGGTAGATCTCAGCTTACGTTTAGAATTAATAAGTGATCTTGGGCTTGAAAGAATTAGTAACCCCTGGTGTAAGTGATCACTAACCTATCGGATGTGTCATGTATTTGTGTAGCTCGCTGCCGACAGTGGAAACTTTAAAATGCAGTAACTAGGATTCGCTGCTCTGAGGATTGGGAAATCAAAGAAATAAAATTACTGCGGCTAACACAGCTGGCGGCTGGGATTAGACAGAAACCAGTGCATGTGAACTGCCGGTAAGGGACTGTGCATAAATTATTGGAGAACAGGTGCCACAGGTGATAAAAATATGCAGAGGATCACTATCATGCGAGAGCTTTTACTTTTCCCATCACAATTAATTTAGCTGCTAATGGGAGCAATATGTCAAGTTTGAGTTCTGTGGATCTTCATCTAATGAGGGGCAGGAGGGCATTGTTGTTAAACATAGATTTTATCCTCACCTCACCCAGTAATTAGTCCCTTAAGAAGTGGATGCTCATCCAGAGTCCAGGGCTGCGTTCAGCACGAAACACAACAAAACGCAAAACAATACGGGAGCTGAGAAGGACATCCTTGGTGTTCTGGTGGAAGACGTTCCTATAAATGATGTGGGTTTATATAACAGCCCTATGTGCTTAATGCTTTATACTTTGCTTTTACCATCTGAAACAGCTGCTTCCAACATCTTCATTTGAAACGAGCAGCTGCCACATTTACAGAGAATCCAATGTGTGCACCGCCTTTTTAATATGGCTGGGTTATGTATACATGTCGCTGCCGATTGGCCGAGGTCCGTTGCACCAGTTCTTCGATAGACGCCACCACAGAAGTGCGTCATCGTTATTATCTGCTTCCCAGTATAAAGTACATCTGCAAGGACTTTTGAAATTACTGTTCTTGAATTGAGATTTTACTTACGGTCCTGCATATATCTTTGTCAAGTTGTCCTCAGTGTATTTATAACCTTGTTATCTTGTGTTTTTCCATCTTCCAGTTGCCAGAATGTTGTTTACCACATGTGTAGTTCTGTGTTCTCCCCGGGTTTTGCCTGTTGGACTCATCTCACCTAGGTTTGGACTGATTTTCTGGATTACTGCCACTGCTCTCTCTGCTTTTCAACTGTTTTCTACCTCAACCCACAAAAAAGCCCTTTAATATTAGTTGTTTAATTAAATCTTTGTACTGTACTTCGCTGCCTCGACATCATATTGTGGGTCCTTCCCCTGTGTCTCAATTGTTTCAGATATATTCATGTGACTTGAAAGCGTGTAGCCTAGAGCTCATATCTCTAGTAAATAGCTACGTCCCAATTCAAGGGTTGCAAATGCCGGAGGCTGCATTTGACAAGGCTGTCACATTTTCAAATGCAGCCAAGAAATGCCTCCTTCCATTCCTGTGCAACAAAGGATCTGGTACTTCTCAGGCAAGCGTATCCCAGGAGTCATTGTGTACCTGTGACAAAGCTAACGAGCTAGTTATGCAAAATCTCTGAGCTGTTTCCTCCTCCACACACACACCTCTGTACCGAGGTATTGACCTTAACAACCTGGCTCTGTTTCTCCTCACTCTCCTGCTCTTAATCATGGACTCATACCTTTGACTGCAACAACTTATACATGGAACTGTACATGCAGACTTTAGTTCCCTACGATGGCGTGCTGCGTGTGATGTAGTGCGACACGTTGTCCTTCTGCACATGTGAGTCAGTTCAGGGCCATGACCAGTTGACATTATCGTCTGATGCTGGCCACATTTAAGAAATGATGTGAAGAGCGCGACAAGCTGGGAAATTCTCCTAATACCATATGTGTGAAATGCACTGGGACTGTAAAATGTGACTTTCACCATAAATGAGTTAAAAAAAACTCTGTCTGTGACATCAGCGTGACATCGTAGCTCATTGTTGATGTGTGATTTCTAATTTCAGGTGTTCCAGCAGTTTTCGTGGCAGTGTGGGCGATTGTCAGGGCGACACTGGCAGACGCGAGGTGAGAGAGAACCTGTCTCACTGTGTTTAATTTATCACTTTAAGTTGAGACACCAAGTTGTTTTTGAAAAGGTCAACAAGTCTAAACGAGAGGAGACACACGAGAGGAGACACAAAAGGTGTAATTAGTGCTTAATTAAACTGACATTTGAGTGATCAGTGAAATCCAATCACACATGTTGCTCAGTGGATGTTTTCATTTAAAGGTTGTCGCGTCAGGTATTTCTGAGCGGTGTGTCAAAATGAAGTCATCAGTCGAGCTGCTTCTTTCCTCTGTCAGTGCTTTTTCTTTTTCTCTTCTTTCTATGAAAAACAGAAAAGTTTGTGTCATTATTAATAATCTATAACAAAAACGAAAAACCCTTGCCTCCCTTTTCCCCTTCACACTGAATATAAACGTTCATTAGGAGCCAATTTACGACTTTTGAATGACACCAACCACCTTCTTGTTTTGCTGCTTCTGTATTTCCTGCTTCACTTGACTTCCTCCTCTCTTGTTTGCATCAACTGCAGATGTTGGGAGTTAACTGCCGGCAACATTAAGTGGATCTACCAGGTTCCCATCCTGACAGCTATTGGGGTAAGAGTGCGAGTGTGAAAGACAGAGTTTACCCTCCTTGTGAATGCACTTCGAGAACTTTCTAACACATGTGCAGCTTTTAATGATGGCAGAAATAACAAATGACATGAAGTTGTATTCAGAACTTGTAGTTTTCTAATCCTGAGTCATCCTAAATAATTTATCCCAAGCAGGAGTTGAAGCGAATAGAAATAAATATATGTACTTCACTAATGAGCAGCATCAGAAACCCCGAACAGCAAAATAAGCTTAATTACTAATGTCAAACAACAATATGACTTCATGGGATTAAAGGATTGTCATGCTACTATTGTCACGAGTTAATATTCATTCTTATAGCAGAAACACATAATAGTATTTTGAGATCATTGGGAATAGGTGGAATATCAGTTCATATCAGTCGATTTTGATAATTAACACGATCAATCTCATATTAGTATTTCTTACGGGTTTAAAGACTTTTGCTAATAAGGGAAAGTTGTAGTTTTAAACTCTTCTTTTTGAGCAGAGACTGATTAACACTTCATAAACAGAAAAATATTTTACTAATCTGAAATAAATCAAGTAAGTGTTGTACCTCCTCACTGTCCACAATGCACAAGTAATATAATGATATATATTAGTATATGTATACTAGTACAGTCCTTGTTCTAAACCTTCTTGGCTGTTCTCGTCCTGTGTTAATGCTCCGGAGCAACTTTTTTATATCTAATTTCGTTTCCTATTTTTTACATCTTTAATATTTATACTTGCCCATTCTGATTTATCCTCATAGAGATGCATGGTATGTGCATACAAAGTACTGTTTGTCTTGCTGGCTGTATGTATTCTGAAGCTGTATTTATATTCCCATTCAGACTCATCCGAGCGTAGGATTGAAAGGATGTAGATTCAGAAGAAAGCACAAGCCTCAATTTGCATGTTTTAAATTACACTACTTTGCCCTGGTCTCATTAGCGTCTCGGGTATAAATCCCATAAGTTGGCAAAAAGGGCAAAAGCACATGTTGTCTTCTTCGAAAATTAATAAGCATCCATATTTATTTTCTCCTGACTTGTGATGCGGAGACTTTTTTTTTTTTTGAAAGTTTGATGCAAGTGTTGGTATAAATATTTATTAAATTTACAACTAAAATCAACGTGATGTCCCTCTGGTTTACAATCTGTCCAGTGAATTTTTCCTTCAAGCAGAAACAATCCAGAGTGACAAAGGTTTGATGGGTTTGTATAATTTGTGACATTTCGTTTGATACGATCATTTGAAAGTGATTTCCGTCCCGTCGGCTACAATGACAGGACGTGAGGTTGTTGGTGTTAAACTTAGAAATGAAGAATTTCTCTCTTTTCTCGTCTTTTCAGCTCAACTTTGTCTTGTTCGTGAACATTGTGCGAGTCCTGGCCACGAAAATCCGAGAGACAAACGCAGGACGATACGACACCAGGAAACAGTACAGGTTGTACTAACTTGATCTATAACACCAGCTTGTTCGTAAATCATGTGCCAGTTTCATTCATCTGTATTCACTGTATGTGTTAAGCTGTCAAGGGGCTTCTGGGAATATGAAGTCCTATAGTTTAACTGCAGTTCACAAATGCTACTTCTGAATCACGGTAGATCATCAATGGTGAAGCCGTCTGTCGATGCCCAGCAAACGTTTCATCAACTCTGGGGTCGATGGCAGGTTTATGACACAGCATCTTCTGCAATAAGGTTTCAAATGACCGGCAGGTTGCACTTAAACCACAAAACATCCACATTTAAAGCCATTTTCAGTCCAGGAAACAATGGGGACGGGATTTTGACGGGACCACGTTCACAACAACAGAAAGGTCCCTGGAGCGTTCAGCGGAGATCATGTGATTCAGTTCATCAACACCAGCCTCAGCGCTGATCACCAACAGCTCTCGGATCTTGTTCTCATTCCAAGTTGACGTCTTTCCCAGTGTGTTCTCCATGTGTGGCTCCACTTTTTCATCCTGAGATATTCGTTCCTTTTTGTTTGTTTTTGTCTGTCACGTATTAGAAACATCATCAATGCACCGACTTGCTCACTGGGAATTATCTGCAGAATCTCTTGCTGTGTTCTCACATAGGCTCACTCACACAATGTCAATGTTTTTGCAAGAGGGCAGGGAAAACTCAGAAGAATGTCTGGAGCCTCTCGCTTGGACATTTGTGTTTTTTCACCTCCAGCCTGTTTCTGAAGTAGTTATTTATCTCTCCACAGCTCCCAATGGTCGTTGTGGGAACTGTTGGGTTTGGTGTCGACCTCCGTGATGATTTCAAAATTTGAAATTAAATAGAATTGAATGTTCTAGATATATCCCTAAAATGGCTTTAGTTAGTAATCTTGATGCATTCCCTAGCCCCCCCATACATTAACCATCTCACCTACTAAATGCCAAACACTTACTCATACGTAAAACTGAACTTGAAAACTGAGCCTTTAAACAGCTCTGTAAAGTTGTTTCAGAAATTGAGGGCTGGCCCAAATGTTCCCCACTTTCTCCAACTGATCCTCACAGAAGTGGAAGTTCACGTCTGTATGCTCACACACAGATGGGTATTAGCATCGCTTGGCATTTTTACATCAGCAATTATCACTTTTATTCTCTCCCGCCGATGGTGCCATCCATCTGTCAGATAAAAACATCATAATTGCAGTGTACTATTCAGGAAGAGTGGCGTTGTGCTGCGAGTGAGGTCGTTATTATCGCGTAGATGAGCAGAATATGTCAGAAAAGATGATAGTGATCAGGTGCAGGAAACTAGAAGCGAAGATGGAAGATGACACATTGTGTCGTACACACTGAAAAACTGAGGCTAGACTCACAAAAAACTCAAATAAGCAGGTGAGCGATAATAACTGTTGACAAAACTATTTCAAAAGAATGCGAATTGTATTCACATGCAGAGACTTGAGGGATCAGTTACAGGTAGTAACCCTGTACAGAAGCTAAGTCACCTGGATCACCCCCTGGTGGCTGGCTGCAGTATAGGTTATAAACCCCACCTCCTCCATGTTAGTGGATACATCTGCAGAACTAAAAAGTCTAAGTGCACGTAAAATCTATTTTTCCCAAAGATGGTTTCTGTAATTTAGGGTAGTTCTTTTCACACTAATCATGGATCATGATACCATGGCTCCACATCACTACTGTGGCTCCAAATGATGTCAAAAGTGCAAGATGGCAGCGCCCGTGTTTAGGATAATTTGGCAGAATTTTTGCACAGTGGGATGAGGTGGTGACACGTTGTCCATCTTCATTTAAAGGAGCCGGGCGGTTTTTACCTCCCAATCAAAAAGGAAGCTTCCATGGCCCCCGCTTTTTGCTCATTTTAAAACCTGTGTGTTCGTCTTATCACAGGTTTGCACCTGTTTTTAGCAAAATTTGTGAACTCTACAAATAATTAGGTGCGTGCAAAGCTACTGAAAATGATAGATGTATAACTTTACCTGTCGTGGCTTCAGTAATTGTCAGGTTTTTCATGTTCAAAGATGTTTAGTGTTATGCAAAACACTTGTTTCATCTTACATCACTTAATTGGGTAATTAGAAAAAGTCAAACCAAAGAAGTTCTGATAATGAATTCTCAAAACAAGTTATTTACCACAGATGATTGGACTCAAATTTCTACTAAAGTCTAGAAAGGTAATTACTAAATGATGATAAAAGCGTCTGAATATTTGATTGCACTGAATTACCAGTTTTAGGCTCAGTCCTGTTCTCATTTACATATATATGGAATGTGAAGAGAGGGAGACAGGGTAGGATCATACTCCTGTATATTAACATTACATGTATGGTATTTGTTTCTTTTCTTTTCCAAAACTTAAATATATGTATATGTCCTGTGAGCAGTATAGTCGTCTTCAAGGGATTTTTATTATCTAGAAATGCTTCCTAGGGCTCTTCACAGGACTCCTTGACATCGGAGCAGAGACTTCAATGGATTCATCAGACTGCAAAGTAGCACTTCTCCCAGTATGATTTATGTGAAAACACTAACCAGAGAGCTGGACTCCTCATCTCCACTGTGAGAGTGTACGTTGCTTTCTGCAGACCAAAAGGGAAAAACTAAAAAACTAGCTTCCCATCAGGAAATAATCAGGTTAATTGCTGCATGTCCCAATCTTCCGCTCGTCCAGATGATTCTCATGCTCGCCAAGTGGTCACTGTGCTCCGTTGATGACTCTGTGGCTTTGAGACGTTTGCATCTGCATGTAAATCAGCCCCACACGTACACGTTCAGTTCTCCAATGTGTAACTGAAATTGCCAGACGTTGCTCGAAGGGATCACTGTGCACCTTCTCATGTGCGTTGATACCTGGATGTTGGATGGAAAGTGAGTGCAATTATTACGAAAGTGCTGAAAATAGATCTTATTTTGTAAGAGCCCGTGAGGGATTTCACATCCAAAAGTGAGTCAAAGCATCGAAGGTGAGTGAAATAGAAAATGTGCCTCCACCAGGGAATAGCCCCTGGAGAAAAGGGGGGGGGGGATTTAAAAAAAAAGATGAAATTCAATTCCTCGCCAACTCCATGATTCAGATGTTTAAGTGAGCTGTCTGCGTTCTGACTGAGGTCAACAACGTGTCAAAAAGCTGTTAAATGCCTCGGGTAACAGAGACTCAGTGTGTTAGCAGGATTTAGAGGCAGTGGGCTGAAAAGTGCAGTAGAGCTGATGTGGAACAGAGGAAGCAGAGTAAATTCTATAAATGAACGTTTCTTGTGCTTTTGTATCCAAGTCGGGATAATTGTCAAACTGTGGAAGGAGCTCGGAAAGAAAAATCATTACTAAAAGATAAATGGAGGATAATTCATTAAAAATGAACTGAATTCGCTGCTGAACTTTGTCCCTCCTGTCATAACCTTTAAGGTTTTGCATATTTATTAACAGAATACCGTCAAACATTAGAGATTGTGAAATGTTTCATAACATTTAATTGTAAGCAGGTAGAATGACATGTTACTGTTAATGTGAAGCATTTGCCAATTATAACAACTATAGGAATATTTTATATAATTACAACGATCATTTACTATGTGGTCATTATCTTTCTGTCACAGTTGATGTTATACTTAATCATCTACTTACATTGTTACTTGGGCGGCTGTGGCTCAGGAGGTAGAGCGGGTCGTCCTCTCACCAGTCAGACAGTGTGTGGTTGATGTGTGTGGCAATCGACCTTGCCACGGGGCTCTCCCACACACAGCCAGAGACGGAATTGTTGCTTTTTAACATCTTTATTCACAAATAAACATAAATTCAAAATGCCAACTTAAAGCGGACTGGCTTTGCAGCCCAGTCCTCCACTCAGTGTCTGGGAGTCTCTGGATCCTCAGTCTTTCTGAGCTCCTTCCTGAGGTCTCAGTCCTGAGGCAGCGCCGACGCTGCCTTTTAAGCATGAGGACCAATCAGCTAACAGCTCTCACCTGTGCTGATTGATCCTCTATAGCAGGTGAGGGTGCTCTCCCAGCCCCCTCACCTCCACATACCTCCATCGCAAATTTCAGGCCAGGGATTTATCCCGGCCTGACCTACTCCCCCCCCCCCCAACGGACCAGGAGAGGAAGCCCATCCACCGCGGCTCTCCGGAGGTCGAGCAGGTGGGCGACGACGTACGCAGCGTCTCTCCGGAGGCCGGCCAGGTGGGCGACGCCGCCCGGGCGCCCCGGCAAAAGGTACCGGGCCTGCCCAGCCAGGCCTCTCCGCCGACAGGGGACCTGGGACAGGGGCTGCAGGCGTCGGTCTCTCCGCCGACGCAGGAACTGCAGGGGACGCTGGCTGTACCGCCAGCCTGGGTGCGGGGACAGGGGACGCTGGCTTCACCGCCAGCCTGGGTCCGGGGCCCGGGGACGCTGGCTTCACCGCCAGTCTGGGTCCGGGGCCCGGGGACGCTGGCTTCACCGCCAGCCTGGGTGCGGGGACAGGGGACGCTGGCTTCACCGCCAGCCTGGGTGCGGGGACAGGGGACGCTGGCTTCACCGCCAGTCTGGGTGCCGGAACAGGGGACGCTGGCTTCACCACCAGCCTAGGTGCCGGGACAGGGGACGCTGGCTTCACCACCAGCCTGGGTGCAGGGACAGGGGACGCTGGCTTCACCGCCAGCCTAGGTGCAGGGACAGGGGACGCTGGCTTCACCGCCAGCCTGGGTCCGGGGCCCGGGGACGCTGGCTTCACCGTCAGTCTGGGTGCCGGAACAGGGGACGCTGGCTCCACCACCAGCCTAGGTGCAGGGACCGGGGACGCTGGCTTCACCGCCAGCCTGGGTGCAGGGACAGGGGACGCTGGCTTCACCGCCAGCCTGGGTGCAGGGACAGGGGACGCTGGCTTCACCGCCAGCCTGGGTGCAGGGACAGGGGACGCTGGCTTCCCCGCCCACCTGGGTGCCTGAACAGGGCACGCTGGCTTCACCGCCAGCCTGGGTGCAGGGACAGGGGACGCTGGCTTCACCGCCAGCCTGGGTGCCTGAACAGGGCACGCTGGCTTCACCGCCAGCCTGGGTGCAGGGACAGGGGACGCTGGCTTCACCGCCAGCTTAGGTGCAGGGACAGGGGATGCTGGCGTCACCGCCAGCTTAGGTGCAGGGACAGGGGACGCTGGCGTCACCGCCAGCCTTGGTGCAGGGACAGGGGACGCTGGCTTCACCGGAGCTGTGCGGGGACGCGGAATCGGTGGCACGCCGGTCGCCGCCCGCGGCCGCGAAATTGGGGCCGTGCTCACCGCCTCCTTCGGCGCGGAGTGGCAGGCTGGAGCGGGTCCCAACCAGGCCGGCTGCCGCCCCGTCCGTATCGCCTCCCTCTCCACCTGCCTCAGGAGTGCCTCCATCCCCCGTCTGGTCCTGTCTCTCTCCTCCCGGTACGCCGTCACCAGGTCCTCCATCCTCGGTACCAGTTCCCATACCGCCTGCTGGTCCACGTCTGTGGCTGTGTGGAGCCCCACGTTGGGCGCCAGTGTGGCAATTGACCTTGCCACGGGGCTCTCCCACACACAGCCAGAGACGGAATTGTTGCTCTTCAGCATCTTTTAATCAAATAAACATAAATTCACGCTACAAACTTAAAGCGGACTGGCTTTGCAGCCCAGTCCTCCACTCAGTGTCTGGGAGTCTCTGGAGCCTCAGTCTTCCTGAGCTCCTTCCTGAGGTCTGAGTCCTGAGGCAGCGCCGATGCTGCCTTTTAAGCATGAGGACCAATCAGCTAACAGCTCTCACCTGTGCTGATTGATCCTCTATAGCAGGTGAGGGTGCTCTCCCAGCCCCCTCACCTCCACAATGTGTAATAGAGAAAGTGCTGCACTGTATGAATGTGTGTGAATAGGTGAATGGCAACAACTGTTCTGCGAAGCACTCGGGTGGTTTTCAAGACTATAAAGCTCCTTATAAATACAGACCATTTACTTTTACGACTTCCCATTCAATGGTTATTGTTCTCAGTCAAAAGGACGAATGAATCAAGCCTGTAAATGTGAAGCAGGTAGACTCAGCTCAATATCCGTGTGTCTGTTTCTACAGGAAACTGGCAAAGTCCACCCTCGTCCTCGTGCTGGTGTTTGGAATCCACTACATCATCTTCGTGGGGATGCCTCATACGTTCGAGGGGCCGAGCTGGGAGATCCGCATGTACTGTGAGCTGTTCTTCAACTCGTTTCAGGTACTTCCTCTCGTCCTGTCACTCGCTTAATACGTGGTGTCGCACTGTGGCCGCGGCTTTAACCGTTTCTGTGTGGAAGTAAAAGAGTTTCTGTGTGGAAGGAACCATCTTGTATGACTGCAAACATGTATCCCCAGCTGTTTACTGTGAATATGCTGTTTATATTGATTTTATTTTGAGAGTCAGAATAAAGTCTGCGAGTCATAGTCCGTGAGGCAGAAGCAGCTCAGTGACGAGTTGGAGTCAGTCATAATTTGGCCCTAAAGGTCAAACTATGTGTGTGGGTGTGATCTTAACATATATCACCTATATAGCTCAGCAGACTGTATTTGTTGGACAAAAAACAGTCACAGAGCTTGAATCAAAACTCACCAAGATCCTTCGTCTCTCCTCGTCTTCGGGTAATAATTAGTAATTATTCATAATGGACCCTTCAATGGATAAATATATCATATTCACAAAAACACGAGAAGCACTGAGGAGCACAGAGGGACGTGGTCACAAACAGGATGGATGACTCATGCAGAATCATTATCAGGAGTAAATGATATAAGTGAAGAGACTCCAGATCGGAGCAGTGAAGCAACTTTGGAGGAAAAAACACAAAAGGATTTGTTCCTGTTCGCAGCCTTAGATCCTCAGGTGGAGCCACCTGCTTTCATGTGATGTCGTCTTTTTATCAACTCTTTGTTTTACTTATTTATTTATTTACTATCACTGTCCAAATGTCTTCCAATTTTTATGTGACATAGTCTTATTTTTATTTATCTGAACACTCTTTGATCCTTTCACTCGTTCTGTTTTCTTGCAACTTTGTTTTCGACCAACGCTGTCGTCTGGCTTTTCTTGTCACGTTGCTTCCCGCCTATTGTTTATATCTCTTGTCTTTGCTTTCAGCTTTGCTGTCAAAGAACTTTGTAAACAAATGAATTAAGTTTATTATGATTTCTATAAGTACAATAGCTCCACACTTGTTCATGATGTATTGCTGTCAGTATTCTAAGTGTCATTCTATGCCACTGAACCATATTTAACTTGCTTTATGACATAGGCCACAGATTTTATGGAACAAGTTAAGACTGAGACTTAAAAAAATAAGAGTGACGCTTTGGAGTAAATTTGTGTTTCATGTTATCGGTATAATATGTAATAATTCTTTATCAAAATATCTAAAACGACTTGACCTACATTCATTATTTTATTGAAAATGTTTCCATCAAAGTTCAAGCCCCAGTTTTATTCATTGTAACGGGTCGTTTGATTTCTTTGCTATAACTTCCGGCGGATGCGATGTATTACAAAGGAGAAACCCAGTTGATTGAGGGACCCCTAGCAGCCAAAGTTACATAATATAAATTGAAAATAAGTATAGAGCTGAAACAAGGAAAAAGTCCAGCGTCTGAGGCTAAAAATCATCTACTGGGGGCCCCTCTTCAGCTCCAGGGGCCAGTTATAGAAAGTAGTGAGCCTTGATGAGGGCTGCGATGGGAAACCTCTTGTCCTTGTTTTTATCTGAGTTCAGTCAACCCCTCTCTATGCTCATGCTGACTTACATACGTGTCTGGGGAATAAAAAAACATCATGAAAAGAGCTCAGATCCCGCGGTTCACCATGGCAACAAGTAAATAAAGAGCAGAGCTTCCTCTTTAATCCAGTGGAGCATAAAGGACGAACGTGTGTCCGTGCACATTTACCTTTAAAAACAATGCATTGGTGAAAGACCCTGAACTGAATTATCACGTACTGTACATTTCACTCAGCGTAGTCATTATATCACACACTTTAATTCCTTTGAAGGGAATATATACAGAAAAATACATTTAATCATATTTAATTAATATTACCTGCATGATTTTTTTGGAACAACCAGAGATGTACGCTGTGTACTATTCTCAGGACTAAAATACAATATTCTCTCGCTTAGTATCTCTGTGACAGTCACATTTTCTTGACCCCTCCTCATATTATTCAGAGACTGCTTCGTTTTACAAGGATGTTGTTAAACTTTGTGTTGACTCCTTCCCTCTTTATCCCTGTCACAGTAAATGCTGCTGTAATGACTCATCCATTCGTCAGCCTACGGTTTTTCTTTACGACAACTTTGTGCGTCTGAGTTTGGTGAATCCAGGTCAGAAGATTCGTGAAAGCAACTTCACAAAAAGAAATAATAATAATCAAAGTGTCTCAGCGTGAGTCATTTTCAATTAAAATAACACAAAGTAGTTAATAACACGGCAACTTTAAAACTGAATGTTTTCAATCACACCTTTGATTTTAATATTTGGTAGATTTGTATCGTTTAAAGTGTTTTAGAACCTGTAAAACTTTTTAAAGTCTGATTTAAAAAAAGGACCAGTTGGATCTTGAAGAACGATGAAACTATAACAGAGAAGTTATTAATCCTGCTGCTTTTGTCTGCTTGCTAACCGACTACTCATTAAATGGCTGTGAGAATAAAATTGTCTGGCAGCTCCTTTTCTTCGATAATCAAATCCTCAGAAAAACACCAACACACCAACAGAAGCTCAGGACAAAGACAGACAGACAAAGTTATGGAGACGTTTCTCTTGATTTACTTTTGGAGACAAAGAGGTGATTGTTGGGGAAAATGGAACATCACTATTGTTTGATCTGTTCTCTGATGGAATGACATTGACCAAATGATTGAAATTCGTGGACTTCTGCTCTGATCTGAGCTTTTCCTTTTTTCTTTCAGGGTTTCTTTGTGTCCATTATCTATTGCTACTGCAATGGTGAGGTGAGTGGATACTTCTCTTAGGTAGATCAGGCCCAGGGGTTTAGAGCGCCTGGCAGCTCTGGCACTTTTTCAGATGACATTGAGTCAGCATTGGATGATGTGATTGACTCTGCTGAGGTGTGCAGGCTCAGCAAAGGATGTGGCCCTGAGGAGATTGTTTGGCTTAAGAGCGGAGGTGAAGAGACTAATGAAGATGGTAGAATGGATTGCTCCTGAATTTGATGATCCAAAGTAGGTAATGGACCTTTCGTTCCCAGGGGACGTAACACAGAGGCAGATCATTATTAATCCCAAGCTCCGTGGGCTGCGATCAGCTCATCACAGCAGCTTATGAAAATGTTAAAGGCTTCTGTGATTGCACAAAACTCTTGTGAGATAGAAATACTGCTGCTGTTTGAGACCCGTGCTCAAATGTCTCATACACTTTATATTTAGATCGTTGGCTGTCAGAATCACCATTTCTGCCATTTTTCTTGCCTTTCTTTAAAGCATGTGGAGTTCTCATCCTCCAAGACCTTTCTGTGTGACTGACTTCTGAAATTCAAACAACCAAAAATGAAATGGAGCATGTTTTATTTTTGGAGTGAGAGCTCCAAAAAGGTATAATTTTGATATTACCGGTGAGCCAAATGATTCTTGTAATGTCAGTGGGTCTCAAGACACAATTGGCCAATCCTGTCGTCTTCATCGAGCTGCTGAGTCTGCCGCAAAAAAAGTAGCCTCATTGTGTCTAAGTGACTGTGGCAACTTACACGCCTGTAAACACATTGAAACCACCACAATTTTCCGACTCCGCCTGTGATTTCACATCTTTTTTGGGAGTTTTTAAGAGAGACCCGCGACAATATCACATTCAGATTGTTTGGTTTCGTTCGAAACCCTGCACTCGCACTCACATCGCCCCTGATTGGGCTTAGATTTGCTTTGCTTCTGCTCAAACTGCGCCTACACTCAGATATTATTGTTGCTTCTGTGAGTGTCCCGTATGGATGGTAACTTTAACTGCGTTCATGCACTCCCGCCCTCCGAGGCGTTACTGTTACACCGGCTTTCCTTCGTTGTGCTTGAAGGAAAAATGACGACACCTTCATGGAGCAGGAATCCGGCAGAGCGGCAAAAGTTTTCTTTACATTATGGGAACACTGACACTGGCAGAAACACTGATGCTTTCAACATCACCCACAATAAGAGGGGGGTCATTTAATTTGTCTGAACGCAGGAAATCTGTTGACGCAACAAACCCTGAGTGAAAGCCCACAGTTTGAGCACAAGCAGAGCAAATGGAAGCACAAGCAGGGGATATTTGAGTGAAAGCTTTCCAAAATCTGAACGTGAAATCAATAAGTCCTGCTCTTAATCTGAAGGAGCACGCTCTTGAATAAAGATAGATATGAACGGCTCATTCTAAACTAATGAAAACACAACAATTCTTATCGCCAAGTGATTTCACACTAAAGAAAAAATTATTCTGACTATTCCATTCCATTTGTGCAAATACATCCCCCACTAAGCCCCACACAGTTGACATGTTAATGCATTGTTTGAGTCATTCAGCCCACACATGTTATAGCCTTTCATCACCCTGACAGCACAAAACTGTAGAGCGCTGTTTCCAGCAAACGAGTTCAGGTCAGCGCAGTGTTTGCTACCTACCATAGCATTAAGTGCCTGTGACAGAAAATATAGTATATTATATACACATATTATATATTATTCATAACAAAGACTAACTGAAGTTCAAATAAGGGTAAATATTGGACTCAGATGACGTGACCAGAAACATGACTCCAGTGGGCAGCTTCTGTTGCTCTATGTTTGCAAGGAGGCGATTTGTTTACACTGCATAAATTAGGAGTGAGTATGTCTGAGTTATGATTCCAACAAGACTCCCTAATTTTTCCAACCATTGAAAACATTTACGAATCAAGATAAATCAGATATTTAAAATGTCATATCTCAAATGAGATGTCAACTCTACACTTGTTGTGTGATCTGTTTGTGATAGAATTTGTCCTTCCCACTCCCACAGGTCCAGACAGAGATAAAGAAAAAATGGACGCGCTGGAACCTGGCCTTTGAGTGGGAGGGCCCGGTGGTGTGCGGCCGCTACCGTTACGGCTCCGTGGTCGTGGGAATGAACAACAACAGCACCAGCAGTCAGTCCCACCTGGCCGGGGCTGGGCCTTCCACACGCTCCACCACACTTGTTTCAAGCCATGTTTATCGGCGCACGTGCCCCCCCGTGGTCAACTTGCACGCCACTCTCCCGGGTTACGTGATCAGCAACTCGGACCCGTCCATTCCTGAGGAACCTGAGGACAGCGGCCCCAAGCAGGTGGACGATATCTCGCTGAAGGAAAATATGCCTGTTCTTAATTCAAGTGCAACAGCTGAGGATGAGGAGGAAACACTGTAGCAGTTGTCTAACGTCCACGGAGACGTTAGAGACTGGTAATCTTCTGCAGGTGGAGTCATGTCAACCCATCACAGCTAAAGTAATTCAGAAGAGGTGATCTAAGACCAACAAAGTTTGACTGTGTACAAGAAAAGGAAAAACATCTAGAGCTCCATGAAAAAAAGACAAAATACAAAATACAAAATTATGAATGACTTACAAAGCAGCTACAGGGTCTGGATACTACAACTAGGCGTCACCAAAAGAAGGATCAAATGATCATTTGAACCTGAGCTGCTGTTGTCTCAAGCTAATTTTGTTCATTCACAATACTGCCTGCTCTTGATGGACGATGCAAATCTCTTGTATATGAGCATCATTTACAGAAGTCACAGTTCCACCCAGCAGCCTGATGGGGAAAAGGGGCCCATCCAACTGAAAAACTTTTAAATTATCTTGACTTTGAGAAGCGTCTGAAGAAAAAGAAACACAATGATTGACTGAACAGAACAACCCTTGTTTTGTCTCAGTAAAGTCAACATCATAGCACCCACTACTGTCTCCCACCAGCAGGAGGCCAGTCGGCAGGTTGGAAAAGTCGCTGCTGCATGTGTGTGAAACTGTGGTAGTCTCATTTTATTTCAGCATTTCCGATAAAGTGTACTTTACCTTCTGTTACATTGATTGTATCAAACGTGAGTTCCTCCAGCTGAGGGTAATGATAAGTGACAAAAAAAATACCACATTCAAACACATGAAAATATAAGAAAAACTAGAACAACCACCTCGTGATTTTTATGCACCAACTAGTCAAGTTGAAGTTTACATCTATGTGTGTCCAGACTCGTGTAATGTGTATATATATATATATATATATATATATATATATATATATATATATATATATATATAGAAGATAAAATGGCACTTAAAGATTGAATGAAAGATGTTTAGTCTATTATGTCATAATCACTGCATGAATTCTTGAGTTATGGCCAAAAACTGTGTGTTGTGGAGTCACGGTGACCTTGACCGTCACCAATCGATCTTTAAATCAGGTCACTTCAGACCAATTGAATGTTTGTGCCAAGCGTGAAGACATTTCTATCGTTTTCGACTTTAAGACCGAGTTGAAATGCAAACACTGTTGACTTTTCAATGTCTCACTTGTGCACAGACACTTTCACACTTCCATCATGCAATGTTTACACCTTCTTAGAAAAAGCCACGGAAATTGCCTCAGTCCACAGACAGAATTCGGGGGAACATCCCACGTGACAGTAAAGCAGCAGTAAAATCATCACTTTTGTATTCTCGACAATCAGATTGTGCTGACTGTGAAGGGCTCCGTTTGGTGAAGGGTTTGATGTCTGCTTTGTGGATGCATGTTTGTCAGCCAGTTAAATGCAGCGCTTGTCACAAACAGGATCTTTGTTGTACACGGGCCTCTCCTGCCCCAGCACAAGCTTTAAAACGTAGAATTGAAAGGTTTCTTTGTAATTTTATCTGTCTGTGTCCTAAATGCAGCTGTTCCCCCCCCTCCCTGATATCTGTTTGAGTCTTTCTCTCCCTCCACCTCTACTCCCAACCTCACTTCTCTTTTATCTGCTAATAAATGTTTAATGTTTTCAACAAGTACTCTTGTGCAATATTCTAGTTGGGAATTGATAGAATGCGATTGACAAATTGGCATCTGAGTGTTTAACGATGCATGAGAGTCTGCACAGTAGTAATTGGGGGATGGAGTCGTGGTAGTGATGTCCCGTCGACCAATCGTGAGTCAGTCTAATCTGTCAGTCATGACGTATCACCCCATTTTTACACCTTTAAAAAATGAATTAAAACCAAATTTACTGGAAAAACAAACATCAGCATGATAAGAACAACCTGCGATAACAGAAACCATCTTCGAGGAGAGATTATTTGATGGCTACTTCTAAGTTTGATCCATGTCCCATCTGCAAACATGGTGGAGGTGGGGTTTGTGACCTATACAGCAGCCAGCCACTAGATAGCAAAGGAGATACTTTGGCTTCACTTTAGGTCGATGGTTTTCATGGTTTGCCTGAAATAACAGAAAACACAGAAGCTTGTAGCAGGTTCAAGTATACTGTTTGATTCAAAGCAGTATTTGTATTCATGAAACTAAATGTTATTCCTCCCACAGGACAAACACTCCAGTGATATCACTGCTCTGTCGCTGCCAGTCGGATAAAACCTGACATCAGACGATAAGTATTGAAAGTCTGAAGTTTATTCACACTTGAAGCAGAACTAGCAAAATTGACTGTGCATTTAATCTAAGATTCTACTTGTGAATATTCAGAATCCATAGTTGAGGGACAATATTTCTTCTTCTGGTTCCTGTGTCTAGTTTGACCAATCACGTTGGTGCAGGCTTTTGCTGAGGTAACTGGTCAGAGAACAGAAGAAAGAAAGAAGAAGAAGAAAGAAGCTACATTCATATGCAGATATTTGTTAATAGAGATTAGCCAAAATGTCAACAAGTCAGACTGTGCAGCTCATGGAAGATGGCGTCATGGCCTGGATATCTGCTGTCTACTCCAGAAGCCGAATGGTGGAGGTGGTGATTGAACCACCGAACATCTTGCCAGAGGACGACCCGCTCTACCCCCTGAGCCACAACGACACCCACTGCCTGGGCCGCTGTCTCAGGCTGTTACACTGTTGTGTCTTAGGTTTGCTGTTTTTATTTTAACATCATATTTTGTTGCTAGTGTAACTGTGTTACTGAAATGTTGCTGCATTTCTGTATGCATGTGTTAGCGTGTGTGTGGTTGTCAGAGATCATGATGTCTCATTTTGTATCAGTGTTGCTGGAGGCACCACAGATGGAGCTGTGCTGTGTGGTTATCACTGCTTTGCTCTCTGTTTGCTTTCTTATCATAAACGTCCAGATACCAGTTGTGAAAAAAATCAGCAGTTTCTAAATATCCACTTTGCTGTAAACGATGTAGCCCTCAACAGCTCTGGTAACTCGCCCTGTTATTCAAATCCATTAGAGATGGTTATAATTATATATATTTAAAAAATCTCCTCATTCTAAAATGTACAGTTGGGAATATCCCGACTCCATTAGATCCAGACTATGGACATTTCTGTCGGTAAAACACAATATTGCATTAAAGACACTGGCAGATTATGCTGTGCATCTAAAGTGTGCCTCAGTTTGATAAATACCATGATGTCTGCAGTTCAGTGATAACGGCATGTTTCGAGATCTCATGAGGTGCAGACGATTGGGTTTGTACTGAAACACTCAACCTGTTTCCCTCTGAAGTTTCTTTTTAAGGCAGTTTGAAAACATTTGTCGTTTTATTAATCAAAAAAGGTTTGCAGGTCACTTTGCTTTGACTGTGCATATCCGAACCGCAGCCACAAAACTCACCTTAAGTCCTTTTTTTGGCAGCAGCTCTTTATCTGCTCTGCTGCCAATTCAAGGTTTACTTGTTTTTCAAATATGCCATGAAACAAACCCTGTAATTCTGTGATTATTTGTGCAACCAGCACAGCCTCCTTGTAGGCAATCATTGTGTTGTTTTGTGAATGTAGCATGGAGCCACTTATGAAAGACCAAGTATAGTTTGTTTGATGGTGAAATGTCAGTCATGGACATCTTCAACATGAATCACATTATAAACTCTTCAGATTGCTCACCTGTAAAGTGCCCCATGCTGTTTTATTCGTTTAACAAAGGCTAATATCTTGTGTACCACTGGTTGATTCTCAGAAAGCGGTGATAGTGTTGCAGGGTCTGTTTGTGTGGGTACAGGAGAGCAGCTTTTATGAGCAAGAGCGAGGTGAGCTCCTTCAAACTAAAGCTGCATATCTAATGAGGACAGCTCAGTTTGAGAGATAATAGGCAGCCGGTCGGGAGGCAAAGGTTTAAGTGGCAGTTGTGTTCAATACAGATCTATAAACACTATTTAACTGCGACCCTTGGGTTCTGCTGAATGGGATTGGTTCCCTCCTCTCCACTACTTGCTGTGCACTTCATTTCAAAGACCTACTCCTTTAGGTTTAGTGCTGGAGAAATCAGTGTAATAACAGCCTCGGCTATGGGAAAGAAAAGCTCAGTAACTATACACTCAAAAAGAGACTCATACAATCAAACTCCCTGTTATACGTCCTCAGAGAATCACAGCTCACTGCAGTGTTGACACAGTGGCCGGGGGAATGTGGGATATTTGTGTGCTGGTCTGGTGTGTGTCATCTGAAAGCATGAGACACCTGACCCGTCAATCAAAGTAGTAGTTTGTCAACACACATTTCTTTGACAGACTCATTTAAGGTCACCGTGACCTCACTTCATCTCTGAGTCCATGTGGCAAATGGTCAAGGTTTAAATTAACAGTAACAGTGACCTTGACCTTTGACCACCCAATTCTTATCAGGTCAAAGCTGAGTCCGAGTGAGTGTTTGTGCCAGACGTAGTGAAATCCCATGGGGTGTTCCTGAGATGTTGTGATTACAAGAAGAGGAAGTCATCTTGACTTAGACTTTTAACTTTAAACCTCCAAATTCCACTCAGTTAATCTTTGACTCTAAGTGAACGTCTGTACAGAATTTGAAGAAATTCCCTGAGGCATTCTTGATATAATGTTCACATGACCAAACTGTGCTACATAGGTTCACAGTGACGTTGACCTTTGACCACCAAAATCTAATTGGAAGCAATTTCCTCAAAGCGTTTTCGATATATCATGTTCAGTCGGATAACCCGATAACATGATGCCTCCTGCCACTGGCTGTCGCTGGTGCGGAGGCAGAGTAAAGAGTAGATGTAACTCACCTCTGAGGATCCCTCCCATTAGAATAGAAAAGTTTCATAAAGGTCATCACCTAGAATAACATTGTATTGATTTGCTCTTGCCCACTCGCGGAGAACGATGACTCATCTGACCGGATCACCTCTTTAGTGCTTATGGTTTTAACTCCGCTGAACTCTGTGCAATCGTCTCTTTAATGAGTGGTTTATGCACTGCAGCCCTGCAATGACATACCTCTCTGTTATTGTGGAGGTGGACAGACTCTTGCTGACACAGTCTGACCACGTCCTGCATTGACACTCTCAGTCGAATGAGGAGGTGTCGCTCCTTTGTGTTCCTGACACATCGCACTAATGGAGGAGACAAATAGTCATCAAATGCCTGGGACCGCAATTTCTGAAGCTAATTACTGGAGTTGAAGTGCAGCCAGTTGAAGAGTCTTTGTGATGAATGCTCTTGTGATCAATGCCCCAACAATAAACCCTCTTTCAAAGGCGCGTGGATCTTTTCCTCTTCTCCTCCACCATGAAATCAATTGAGCCTGGGTGAGAGGCGAAGAGGCACTTTCTATGTTGATATCATCATGGAAAGATTGAATGGTTGGGATGAAAGTATAATGTTTCCTTTCCCCCAACAACAATTTACAACATGTATGTACATGATAATAATTAAATTATTATCTTGACATCTTCATTTAATGTTGTACCTTAATTAAAAGTTGATAGATTGCTGTGTTGTAGCTCTGCTGGAACACAGTCCATTCTGTTATGTATCTGCCTTTGTTATTCAGTCTTAAAGCGACACAATGCAAGATTCGCTCTGGGCCGTACTCAGGCAAACAAGACAATGGAGGCTCACTGGGTCGGGATGGGACTTTAAATGTGGGTACAGAGCCGTTCGGATTTCCACTGAAAGACATTTGTATTTCTGCAACTGAGCGTGACACAAACGCAGCTCATGTAAAGCTCCCACACAGCGAAAAAGAAGAAACATTTGTATTTCAACACTCTCCATTCATGAATGCAAAACAATAAAAAATCGAATTGATATTCCACCATCATTTCTTTTTGTGTTAAAATGTTAATGAGAAAACAACATGCATCCGGGCAAGAGCAGACGATTGGCTGCAGTCCGTCAGGGTGAGAAATGCTGAATAACACTATGTAGATCAGTTCTTGAGATGCTGGTGATGAATTGGTAAACAAGTTCATGAATGGGGAAAATAGGAAACATCAGGGAAGCTGCTAAAACCATGGTGATCAGGAGAGAGGGAGGACAGCTACACGTGTAAGACGAGAGATAGAGAGACAGCAAAAAAGAGTAGCTGTTCTGAAAATAGACAGAAAAACATGGATATTATAGAAAATAATTTTTGTACACAATAACTGTGGGACAGTTGGATGGTTCATGGGCCGAAAAAGAACACATACGATTTTGGGAAAGATCCGAACAAAGGGGCGGATCCAGGAAGTGTTTAAACTTTCCTGAACATTGTGTAATAAGGCGTTCTTCCACCTATTCAGGGAATAGTGCATCAATCTAGACTGATATCTATGAGTGTGTGCGATTTGGTGCAGCTTGATTGAATTTAAAGGGATTGTTGGGCAGGTAAGGGGAGGTATGCGCTCTGCTTAGTGGTATTAGTGTAGTGCCAGTGACTCACCAGTGGTTGACTCTGGCTAAATGAGACTTATAGGATCAGAAGGGATATTTTACATAGGTCTCATTCATCAGTCAGGTTAATTTACACAATGCGATGGTCCAGGACTGCTCACATAATAATTTAAGAAATACAAACACTGAGAAACAACTATTTCACTCAAAACTGTTCCCGGAGAACAAATTGAGCGTTGGAGACCGACTCACTTTGCTAAACACTTTTTTTTTTATTAAACAATGTAGAAAATGACATAAATAATATTTAATAAAGTTATCACTTGGCTACATACATGAGTCACATATTTGTCCTGTGGGTTCAGTAATCAGTTATACATACTGTACTATGGGAGATGGGTGTTACACTGTCAGAGCAACATGGGGTTAGTGTTGGTTTGACCCATCACATTGACCTTGGAAATGAAGCTGCCATTCCATCCACTAAGGCAATATTTCTGCAGGACCTGCGGTGCCCTGCACATTCAAGACAGGATTACTCTGAATTATTAATGCTGGCTTCCATGACTCTACGCACAGTATTAAATAAATCAAGAAAACACCATTCACAGACCAACTACTTGGACACTTTCAAAAGATTTGACTCACTGCTTTTCACCACATTTCAGCTAAATTATCAAGTCTTCACATAAATCTATGTACTGTAGCTTTGAGCAACAAATGGACTCTGTTGCTCAGGCTGTTTTTGCCCATAGAGGGTACGTATGTTCGTCCTTTTCCATTTATGCAGCTCTTATGATTGCTCACACTCTCACTTCTGTACGTTTGAGGCTTCACTTCAGCGTGCATGTTTCTATTAGACCCCAGCCACACATAATGGGTGCTCTGCAGTAACAAGATCGATAAATGATTACCATTGTACTCTGTGACATGTCTCTCCTGTGAAAGTACTTCGCCAAGAGGGTGTTAGAAGTTACTAAATATGGCAACACTTCAAGTGTGCAAGTGTTTGTCGAGAGACTTATGTACGTGTGTGTGTGCAGCAGGATGAAGGGCCATGATGGACCACCAGCGGTGCTACATTTACTTAATTACTGCACTTAAATACACTTTGCATGCATCTGTACTTTACTTATGTAGATTTATTTTGGGGTATTTTTTACTTTTGCTTCACATATCATCAAATATCTAGATATAAAAACAACGTAACCCAGTACATTTTAGAATGCATTTGGTTACATTATTTTTTTAAATATTTATAAAAGTTATCGTTAACAAGAGGGAACTGATGTAACTCCATGTAAACAGCACACTGTGTCATGTGGAAGGGGAAGACTGGGATCAAACCAATACCCTTTGGTTAGAGGACGACCCGGTCTCCCCCTGAGCCACAGCAGCACTCAGTGCTGATGAAATACCTGAAATGGATTCAAAAGAGGCTGTGACACCACCATAATGATGTGGATGACTGTTGCATTAGGGAAGAGGCTACTCTCTGCAAGTATATTTAAAACAAGCAGTTACTTTTCCTCAAGTAGAAAAGTCAACGGGGGAAACTATTCTGCAGAAAGACTAGTTAGCTACAGTTAGTTATGAAATGACATTGTCTTCCATTTGTAGAGTTGAGGTGAAGCATCTCTTCATCCTCCGGGGACTGAAAGACCGGGAGAGACAACCGTCAACTTCCAATGAGTCACCAGGTACACGATCATCCATCACTTTTCACTCCAGGGAAGCTCCAAGGCTGCAACAACTTGAGTGGCGATAAGTACAGACTTGGTTCTGCATGTGCACTGTGGGACACACACACACACACACCCACACCGAGATGACAGTGGTTCACACCCACCTACACTGGTGCAAGGCTGATCATCCCCCTGAAGTGCAAATGTCCTCTCTGACAGTGTTTCACTTTGCTAATTAAGTGTCCATATGTTCTCACACGGGCTTCACACAGATTGCATTGTGAAGATTTAAAGATTATTGCTCATGTTTATGGCTTTTGATTGATGAATTGAAATCCATGTTTTAACTGACTTCAATCAACACTCGTAAAAGTGTAAAAAATATAATAATTTCTAATATAAATAAACACATCATCTACAAATTGACTGTGATGTCCTAAAACATCCTCATCTGTGTGTGTGTGCATTGACTTACATGAAAAACTACAGAGACCACAGGAGACTGCACACTACGTTCAGAACACCGTGTTGATAACCACAACATGGAGAAAGAAGTGAAGAATGGATTGTCCTCCTCTATCCCGTTATTAACTATTTACAACTGCTCCTGCAAATCTGTTTGATTTCCTCGCCTCCCTGGATTGAGCCCTCGTATTCAGGATGTGCAGCATGGAACATGAGATAAGACAAAGGAGTGCAAGTGATGTGTGTGATGTGTGTGTGGACTTGAGCGGCCTGGGAATATGTGTCTGTCTTCAGATAGCCCAGAATCTATCCATCGGTCAAACCCTAACAAATTATATGGTATTACTGATAAAATAATACAATAAGAATACTTTGTGGTCACATGTATGTCGTTGAGGAGGACGCAAAACAATTGCAGATTAGAGTGCTGTTAATTGGCAACTCTAAACTGACAGAATGAATGTGAGAGTGAATGGTTGTTTGTCTCTATTATAGTCTGGCGACGTGTCTAGGGTTTCCCCCACCTCTCCACCGATGTCAGCTGGGATTGGCTCCAGCTCCCCCCCTCCGTGAAGGATAAGCGGTACAGATGATGGATGGGTGGAAGTGTGTGTCATCCACTCAGCTTCTCTACTTCTAGCTTCTCGACATGTGGACATGTTGTGTGAGCGAGGGAGTTCCAATTACTTGCCATTGTCAGCATCAGGAGGAAGCTAATAAACTGAGGCGT
The DNA here is from genome assembly GCF_009819705.1 of Hippoglossus hippoglossus. Classification (NCBI taxonomy): domain Eukaryota; kingdom Metazoa; phylum Chordata; class Actinopteri; order Pleuronectiformes; family Pleuronectidae; genus Hippoglossus; species Hippoglossus hippoglossus. The sequence goes on along the minus strand of NC_047171.1, from coordinate 5,949,182 downwards.
GACTTAAAGGATGTTTGAGAACTATAAAAGAACACAAAGAGGAAGCGATGAGGTTAAATGAGGTTATGGACGGAGGTACATGCACTGATTACACTGCAATAAGTCCAATAGCATAGAGACCAGATTGCATTGAACACCGGCCTGCATCTGGCATCCAGTTGTGTTGTGTCCGTATGGATATTAATGAGCATTGATGCAAATGCAGATGCCACACGGGTACAGATCCAATGGACAGTCTTTAATTTGACTTGAGAGAAGGGGTCAGAAAAATAAAACTTGATCAGTGACTAACGGGGAAGTAAACACTGCTGGGATGGTGAGAGAAATTGATGTGACACCTTGGCTCTGAGCAACAGGGTTTAAATCCATGGATTAAAAAACGCAGGGGGAACTAATCCGGGTCGTCAACGAGGAGCGGGAAAACAGACAAAGACAGGAAGTGAAACAAACAAGAAAAACAAATAAGCACCAAATAAATCAGGTGGTGATACATTTAAAATTTTACAGACACAGATCCAGAAATCAAACGCAAGGTAGATATCAAGGTCAAAGAAACAAGAGTCCACAATAAAACATAGGCTCCACACAGGGACAGAATAATGACAGTTCCTCTAACTGTCTTTGTTGACCAGATAAATGGTCTCAGATTACAACTTTAGAGTTTATCACTTTGAGTTGTCCATCCTTTTCTATTGTCCGAGTTCAATCTAATTTCCATACATAATCTCCCGCACATAGACTCCTACATGTTGTGTCTTATAAAGGATCTGTTATCGTCTATCACCATTCGTTTTATAACTTCTCTACCACTTGTGACTGCAGTAGGTCATAGTCTCTGGAAGCTGTTGTCTCTAATATTTCTGTCATTGTCATGGCCATGACTGTGCTCTTGTTAATAAACACACTGATCTGAGGAAGTAAATATATTTTAATTACAGTGCCTGCAGACTCAATTAGCAATGTCAAAGAGGGAGAATGTGTTGGGCAGCATGTTTATCTCCAAGAGGAGGTTAGACCGGACTCTGACACATGAGACCAGTTCATTCCCTATTGAGACTCTCATTGTCGTTTCTTTTAATTGTGACAGCCCTAATGGTTTGTTTATTATCGAAACCATGATGACAAAGATCCTCTAACCTTAGTCAAACACTTACTGCAAGACAAACAAGACATATTAGTCTGAAAATGTGTTTTTCAGAGCTTGATCACGTGAAAGTACAACCAAGATGCACTGATGATGGACCTCCAAGAAGCTGTCAGACCCCATGGAAATAATATCACACGTGACTGTTTCAAAGCAGAAAGCTTGCAACAGTAAGGCAGCAAGCAGCCATGTGAACCTCTCATCAGTCCTCACATTATTAAGAGAGGACCAATCGAAAAGCAACAACACACTGAAGCAGCATCATGAAAACCATCTTCTGTCTTTGTTGCTGTTGGATTGGACTCACAAATGAGAGGACGATGTGATGTAAGATGGACAAAGTGACCAGATGGCAATCGGACCTTGATGTGGAAACTGGAATCACATAATAATACCCGGTGTAAATGTAACCAGGTTAAAATCACATCTAGACACCATCTGGAGACGAAACACATTTCAATGGCAGGTGTAAATGGAGTCTAAAAGTAACCACACTGTGACTGTTTTATTACGGTTACCATGACAACTGTAGCCGCTGCACTGAATGTTTATGATTTGAATCGTGAGGACTGAAGGTTCTGCAGACCTCACTGCCGTTGGGGCGAAGAGAAGCTCCTTTGTCAGAATGAAGTGACAAAGATTAATAGTAATGAGGAAAAAACAACAGGACGTGGCAACGAGCTCTTGTTTTTCATTAATTTCAAGCGTCACTACACTCTTCAGTTTGTAACGGGTTAAAAATCAAAAAGTTAACTTTCTTTTTACATAAAGCCAAATTCCACTTTTTGACTAAACATGGATATGCAGCGTTTAGTTTCTATACTCCACAATTGTTTGATATATAACTTTTCTTTTATCTCGTTAATTCAGTTGAAGATTTTCCCCAAAAATAATCTGTTCTCTCAGTATTTAATTTCAAGTGAATTCCCTTTCGTAGTTTCCTATTTGCCTTTTAATTAATCCATAATTACCATTTCTTACACTGTTATTTTCACTCTTTTTTAATTTATTCATTCTTTATTCTGTATTTGACTCTAATTTTCTTTATAAATGCTTATTTTTTTGTACTGTCTTGTGTTGCTTTAACAATTAGTGATATTGCATTTTATATCTTATGTAAAGCAATTTAAATTGCCTTATGGTTGAAATGTGATGTACAGATATACTTGCCTTGCCTTTGCCATTATGTATGGTGGGATTCTTTTTGTAATAACCCCTTTGATACAGACACTTTAATGGCAGTGGTGGAGCCTGTAATTTCTGTGCTGGATAAAGCAATTGATTGACACACTGATATCCGCCTCACATCGAAATGCTCACTCTCTGTACATTAAGGCTGTAATAATTAACTCCTCATTAACACAGCACCCTATCACTGCTGCCTCAAATGATACGTGCTGAACTGGTTGAACAAGAGATAGACATTCATGGAAGTCGATAATCAAAGATTCAAAAACAATAATACATTCAGCAATGTTTGTTAGTGGATAATTGAGACTAAGACGAGGCAGAAAATGTTCTTAGCAAGAAAACCAACTTTACTTTGCCTTCCTGTTGAAAGTATTTGAGCTGCACTGAGGATGGAATCAGATCATGATCGACTGACTTAATTAAAGCTTTGAGATATTTTAATTATTGGCTGCCACCATGGTAACCACACGTGTTGCCAGATGAACAAAGATTGAACATCTTGAGGGTTTCTTTAAACATCACATCGTCACAGAACAGATTACTGGAAGGAAAGACGGAACACATTTAATTACACAGTGCTCACACACACACACACACACACACACACACACACACATATATATATACATACATACACACATACACAAATAAGAACAAATACAGACCTAAGCAAATAAGAATTATATATTGCCTAGCCTAAAGGTGTGTATATTACCTGATTTGCTTTAAATTCATATTTGTAAGTAGTAACATATTAACACAAAGCAGTAATGAACCGATGAGCGTGTGGATTTTAGTAACTTTCAAAAACAGTCAAAGATATGTTACATTACGGTTTTGTCATTTGTTGGTTTGTCAGATGTCTGAGAAATGTTGAGGTCGACTGATTTGCTGAGGATATTTCTGCTGTTGTTGAGGGTCAAGCCAGTGCTGCCGCTCACGTCAGGCTCTAGGGAGTCTTTAGTATCTTTACATCTGATCCCAAAGAAACTGTAGATTTGCTTCAGCATCACGTCGACAATCTCCTTCTCCTCTGAGGGCTTCAGGGTGAGAGAGGACAGGGGACAAATTCAGACAGTATTTCCCGTAAATGATGGTATATTAACATCTGTATGAAAAGCATCAGAGCTACACAAAGACAAGATTTCACTTTTGTTTTGGTCTTAAGGAGACAATGTGCTCACATTCAGAATCATGCTTCTAATTTGGGTAATATCTTGCAATGATTTGCTCTAATGTTCAGAAAATGGTCGCTGCACCTTGAAAAACTGCCGTTTCTTTGTCTACTTTTCTGGTGCAGACGTCAGGAGGAGTCACGATGAAGCAGAGGAGGACTCGCACACAGAACAACAAGAGATTCAGACCGAAGTTCTACGAGTTCAAGTGTCTATTCTACACATATGGCAGGGCTGTGCAACCAGTGAAAAAGAATGTGTGAAAGGGCAAACGATTGCACTCCTTGCACTTTTGTATATTCTTGCTGTCCGTGCTGCACTGCCATATGAGCAATATAGATGATAAATAACAGTGTGAATCTTTTCTTTAAGTGTGTGAGTCCTCTTCTCCCAAATGTTCATTAGTTTTAGCTCCTGTCTCTGTAAGACCCCCCCCCTCCTAATTGGACAGGTGGCCCACTCTGATGTGATTGACCTCCAGCACTTATAGGAAATGTCTGTCTCTGGTCTCTCTTTACCTGGTTTCACTAAGGGGGCGGGCCAGACTATCTGCTGGGCGTGGATCACACACAACATTTTATCACAATCAAAGGGAAAAAAGACGAAAAAGCATAAAATGTCTCCGTTTAAATCTAAACTCCTGACAACGTTTACCTTGTGATTGATCTGCTCTTGCTTAAACGCCACGAGGATGACTGAAATGAGCAGGTTCAGCACCACAAACGTCATGAACACGATACAGGAGCCGATGAGCAATCCACCAAGCACAGGGGTGTAGTCCAAAACCTGGCAAAGAGTGAATCACACATGTTAAAGTGAAGCTGACCACATGTTCTCTGATTTTTATGAAAGCAAAACATTGATGTGGTGAGATTGGGAAGAGCTCACTCACCTCTCTGTAGTTAAAAATGCCCATCTGCAAGCTGATGATGGTGAGGAGAGCATCCGCCAGAGTTTTGTAAGAGGAGATCTTCCAGCCGTAAATCACATTGCACTAGAGAAAGTAGGATGTTCACACCAGCAGAGTTCATCAAGCTTCCAGTTTCATTAAACAGACCATGTTGGAGACGATGGACTCAGATCCGTTCATTAGTATTTAAAACACTTCATATTGTCATTTTACCATAAAGTACTTCAAAAGATAAAATTAGAAGATTTAATTCATGAATATATTAATGAAGACTTCCCACTACACCATCATCACTGTACTACGACCCTGGTAAATCCTGTAGTCTTGTCACTTGATGCACTCACCCAACCGTCTGTTGGTCTTCAGTAGAAACACCTTAACTGTGAGATGAGAACTGACTCTAGAAAATACAATGCTTAGAAATAAGTTGACCTTAAAAATATCTGAACTTTATTTGCCTCGTTCTGATAATGACTCGGACATGAGCAAGGATTTTGCTACTTTTGGTCTGATTAACGATTGATCAACAAAAATCTGGCCTGAAATCAATTTTTTATTTTAAGGATGTATGATCGAGATAGTAAAATGCAAAGGTGGGCCCACAACACACATGCCCTTTGTAACACACACATATGATCTGCATCTGAACAACGTGAAACATTCCCTCTGCAGAGAAACCTTCTCTCTTACTACCCGACAAATCCATCCTTATAATAGGTGCAAGTGTGACATGCTTTTAAGGAGAATGGGAAATTAAACTTACCGGTTTACTGATTATTAATTAAGAGACTAAGTAAATCCCTTTTATTGTTATTTTTTAAAACTACTAAAAAGGGGATTACATCATGAAAACACTTGATCTTCATCCCCCTGTCATGAATGAGGAATGGAGAGAACGGTCTCACATCGTAGTAAATGGACGAGATACTCACGGCAATGGAATACGCTATGAACATGATCGCAATGATCAGGAGGAAGCCAGATATGTCGCCCCAGGCTCGCTGCAGCGTGGCGGTGACCATGTGCATCTTGGGGTTGAGTCTGAGCAGGTGCCACAGTTTGACCGTGGCGAGCAGGACCAGGAAGGCGATCAGATACTGAAGCACTGAGTCCGCGGAGGCCGTCTCGTAAAAACTGGGAAATCTGCAACAGTGAAGATTCACAGTAGCATAAGCAGCTTTGTGTTGTTGCAGCTGGTTGTGGTGGAGCTAGTTTTAGATACTATATTTAAAAGATCAGCATTTTAGCCTCGTGTTTTTACCAACATGGGGGTCAGGCCCCTTTTTATTGGGTCATAATGTGAATCTGAGGGGTCAGGAGATGATTAATGGGATAATAATTTTACTTACTTTACTCAGGTTATTTTACTTAACACTCAAACTGTAACTTTAGTAAGGTGTAGTTGAGCTTTTAACTCACTGACACTTGAAACAAGATAATGTTTACCATATATACTTTTATCTAATATCTGAAACTTAAGGGTAGCTATTTATAGTTGCTGATAAATATGTATTTCCCTCCAGAAGGTAGTAAAAGTATAAAGTAGCACAATTTGAAAATGCTCAAGCTTATGATGTAAGCAAAAAAGATAATGAAGGAAAAGAACCACCAACACTAAAATAGGTTAGTGATAATTGAACTGAAACAAATAGGGCCTTTCTAACCACAACTTAAAATCCACCACACAGCCTCTACATTTCTGAAAGTGTCGATTTGACATTTGATTTTCACGCCCCACAGTCTAAAGACGAATTAAAGGCTGGTCTCACTGGTCTTTGTGGTTTTGGTAGTAGGTCATATCACGGTCTCCGAGCAGGGTCCTCTTGATGAAAACAGCCAAGGCGCTCAAGCTCAATAAGATGATGGACAGCTCCAGGAGGTTCCACTTGCTGCTGAAGTAAGTCCACCGCTGTTGCTTCATTAATTTGCCCTTCCAGCAGAAGAAAAAGAAAAACCTGCTTGAACCTCAGACCCTCCTAGCATCAGTCCAAGTTTTAAAATGTATTCTCTAAACCTTTCTACTCTCTGTTCTTGAACATTATATTTATAGTCCAATACATTCTGAACATTCAATCACTGTCTGGGCTGCAAGGAAGGACACACTTCAGTCTCAGAAATTACAGATAATAGTGAACACACATGAACATTGATCAAAATGGTCATGGAGAGAGCTGACTCACTGCTGTTCAATAAAAAATTTATAAAAGAAAATCACATTGCAGAGACAGATTAATGGAATTACAGCCTCGCAACAGTATTAACTTCATCATTAAGGCATTGCAATTCAATTTGTTAACACAATTTCTCATGTAATAAAACAATTTGCGAGTCACACTGATGTTAAAGTTGTATAAAGTGTATCTATAAGAAGCACGCTCCCTTCAAATCTCAGGTGACGGACCGCTGGGTGCATGTGAAAAGACTAATGAGGCCGGTGTGCATATTCTGCAGTAAGTCTGAGCTTGAGAATCCCTCAGAGAATAAAGAAACTTCCTTGAAGTTGAGATGTGTGGAGAACAAACGGAACCCTCAGGCCTACGACCACACTCTGTGACAGTCATGTCAGAGTTTACCTGCACGAACATGTAATAGATGATGAAAAGCAAGTATATGATCTCGGCAGCCATGACGAAGATGTAGAGACTCCCAGTGGACTGGTAGAGACGGACACTCTGCAGCTCGCTGTGGAACTGAAACGCCCCTAAAAATCAAAAAGAAAAGAATCATTACAATCAACATTTAGCGAGTCCTACCTCGATTTTTTCATGTTTCATTAAACATTTTGTGGAATATTGCCGCTTTCATCATAAACAGCTCAATCACAATCGGCAAACAGTCAGCGACAGCAGACAAGCAAAATAAAGCAAACAAATCATTTACACATCCTAATACACATCCTGCCCCTCTGCCGCTTCCCCTGCACAATCATCTATTTCATATGCATTGACTATATTGGTTGTGAACATCTGTTTAAATTTGTTTTACTATTAACATGTTTTCAGTTTAATCCTCACTGACCCGTTTCTTGAAAAGATGAATTCCTCTACATCGTGGCTGAATTTCTCTCCTTAGAAATGGCTGCTGCATAACGATTGTTTGGTTTTATTCTTGAATTGACTTGTGTTTAAAGTCTTTAAACTTAAGTGCTTTTACTTTTATAAAGATTGGGTTGGTTGGTTCTCTGAATGTGATTTTATTTACAGTTCTTAACGCTCTTTTTTAAGGTGTTAGTTTTATGAGTATCTCACCCACATATCCAAACAAATATACGTCATATACACATTCTCAAACTCACCAACAGCTGCAGTCTCCAGCAAGAGAGTGACGATGCAGAAGAGGTTGACGTTGGCGTTGTAAATGGTGAACTCTACAAAGAATGCCCGTGTGTACGTGTCCAGCCATTTGTTCCTGAACAGATACTCGATGGTTCTGTGAATCCAGAACACAAGGATGTTTTTAACTGCTTGGTTATCTATTGGTGATCAAATGATGTGTCTTATACCGTCTTTGTTAATCAACACAAAACATATGCATCTATGGATATTGATTCTACATTTACCCCGCCCCTTTCTGTGACATCACACCCAATGAAGTCATGTGATTTCAGTCACATGATGTCCATGCTAACTTATAGTAAATGCGCTGTTGTAATGTAATGTACATACCTGCTGGCATTTTTTAAATCAGGGCCGAGCACCGCTACAAAGCCACCCCCCCTGTAGAGCACCATTTTGCCCCACACCGGGTAGGACCTGAGCTGAGCCTGTGTCTGGTACGTCCAGGGGCTGGGGGTGCTCAGCGTGTTGTTATCCCCCACAGACTGGTTCCAACCAGAGTCATAGGAGCCCATGTCCTCCACCTCCCATGAATACAGTGCTTGGCAGTCCGGCACAAGCTGCAGCATGGAGCCCGCGATCTGACACGACTTCTTCTGCACTCTCAGTTGACGAAGACGGGCGTTTCCCACCAGCTTCGAGTTTCCATCTGTGATAAATCCTGGAACAGAGCATTTTACAGTTTCTCTATAGTCTCTGTAGGTCACACACTTTGTCAGTGACACATACACTTTATGATGCGAGCCCGAACACACAAATGTCTTTATAGAACTGATGCAATACTGGGTTAAAAAGCACCAGTGATGAGTTATTTAAAAATCTGCTTATGTTGACACAGTGATAGAAACACAAGCACAATGTTTAGCTCAACACTCACAAATGTATTTATCTTGAACTGATACTTAGAATAAATGTTTTGTGTGAAACAAAATAGAATAAGATTTCCCAGGACAGCATTTGTAAAACATCAAAGTTCAAACCGTTCTATGCAGCTCTGACATAACATTGTGGCTAATGGGATAAAAACAGAAGAGCCTGTTTCTTTATCCTCTGCAGTGGCGACACACTTTGTACCTGGATACACTCCAAAAAGGTTACTGAGCAGAGACGTGTTGGCCCAAGTGAACACGTCCCCCAGACTCATGCTTTGTGAGACGTTTGGACTGAAGCTGTTCCTGATGTGCTGTTTCAGGTAAAAGGCGTTGGGATCCCTCTGGCCGTGCGCCACCAGCAGCAGCATCCACATGAAGCCTGTGTAGACTGAATCACACAACGCAGCAAATTCAATCATCGTAGATCTGGATATTTACCATCCAAGTAAAGGGGCTGGGCCGATGTATAGTATGTTTGCTTCACTTTGCATGGTGGTTTTCCTTGCACATGTTTGTTAACCTGACCGAGCTTCCTGTTGGTTTGGACTGTTTAGGTGATCCCTTACTGGAATGTCAGGAAGGTGAGTGAGTATCTAACTGTCAGAGAAGCATGAGTTCAGAGACGGTGACACAAAAAAGCCAGCTGGGTTGTTCAAATGTTTGTCCTCTGTATATGCAAGCATCTAAATGTATCTAGTATTTCAACTATTGACTATTCAGGCAAAACTGTGACACACAGGTTCAAGTTCAAGTTCAAGTTCAAGTTCAAGTTCAAAGCGTTTATTGTCGTATGCACAGTCCTGTACAATGAAATTCATTCTTTGCCTTCCACAATGAATACCGTGCTTTTAAGAGTTATAAAAAATATCGAGGTAAGAAGAACATAAAAATATAAGTATGTACAATAGATTATCTGTGCAATGTAGTGCCATAGAGTACAAAAGACAGTAAACATGGACTTATTGAGTGTACAGTTGCATCTTTTTTTTTTTCTTTCAATCTTTTATGATTGGATTACTTTGGTTCAAATATTTGGCATCCGTGCCCATTGTGATGAAACATATCAGTGTTGCTGCTTACTGAAAATCTCTCTGAGGAGGGCAAAGGCTTTCTGCTCAATTATCTTGATCCTTTTCATCCTCTCAACGTCTCCAGGAGGAGGCGGCTCGTAAAGACTCCTGTCCTGTCGGACTGTCTGTTGGTCTTTACACTCGCCTGTGGGTGAAGAGATGTTTTTGTAAACCAGAACATTTAAGATCATCTTTAAGTCAAAGTCTGAGACCAAGAAATTATATAGTGGGTCATTTTTTTTTACCTGCTTTTGAGTCAAATGCCACATTTTGAAAATCTTCCTCGTCAACTTTCTTTATGACAAGTGCAAAGTAGGCTGCAAGACACAGCACCTGTAGTGAGAGGCAGGAACATAAGATAATACAAAGATTATCAGAGTGAGCAGTGTCCGGTAGGTCACTAAGTCAAGCTCAGCCACAATCCTGCAGCCGACAGCAGCAGATCGCTCTGCCGACCACATCAGCTCATATAATTGGTTTCCTCGAATGCATTCTGTTCCTGTTTCAACTGCAACGCCTCTTCACAACCAACCGTAACAGCATCAGAGAGAAACTCCCTCATTAACTGGACGCAGCATCCAGCAGAACCAGCAACCGGTTGGGGGTGAGCAGAGAAAAAATGAGGAAGGGAGGAGAGGTGTGTGGAAAAGAGGTGAGAGAAGAGAGAGGGGAAGAAAGAGTTGTGTGACCATTGTAGCTCTGTCACACTGGTTGTTATATTGAAAATAATAGAGCGATATTTAAAGATGTAATGATGTTATGATAGAAGCGTAGTAATAATAGTAGTTGTTTTTGAGTATAGTATCAGATCTGGATCCTGCAGCTCTGGGGTCAGATCTGCTGTTCTGTGCCGGGCTCTTTTATCTGCTGCTTTCCATCCCAACCTTTCCATGAAGAACATGGAGGTTTGTTCTCGCTGCCTTATGCTTTTCATATATGCACAAGGACGAGCAGACAGGTCCCAGAACTGAGCTGTATCCCCAAACGTTACTTATTTCAGTTATTGGAATCAAATACATTTTGATGAGAGTGGTCTTGACTGAATCAAGAAAACTCACATAGAAGTAACTATTTTAAAATTTCTAAAGGTGCGAGGTTATAATGAGGGGGGGAAGATTGTTCTTTTCTCACCTTCAGTGGCTGAATGATGAGGATGCTCTGAAAAAAGGACACGATCATTGACACCAACCAGCTGACGGAACGATCCTTCCCAAATTTCAAACCATAAAGCATCGTGTAAAATCCTGCTACGAAACTGGTAGCTATCACGAGCAGCCAGCCGACAAAGATGAACCACCAGGGCAGCCCTCCATGACAGCAGCCCTTCTTCTTCTGACCATCACCACCAGTGCTGTCTGCAGGACTCAACCTGTATGTGAGAGTAAAAGAAAAGCATTTACTTAAATACAGCTTCATAATTACTGGATTTGAGTCTTTCCTACTGTGCAATTAACTCTGACCATTCTACTTCAGGCATGATGAACCCTAAGACTTCACATGTGATATCGTGAACTAAACAGAAAAGGCAACAGATGATTATATATTATACTAAAATTTTAGCCCATCACTCACAGACAGTTTTCTTCCATGAATTATTCAATATTTTATAAAATATGTTTATTCACTGTCTTGATGGGGGGGACAGGAGAAGATAGACACTGTATCTGTATGAGCCATTTTGCAACAATTTCAAATATGGAAGACACAACTAATCTATCATGGCAACAATTTGAAGACATTAAGGTCAAACTTAATTGTGTGCAGGGATAAATGTATTCATGAACTGCAAACACACACACACACACACACACACACACACACACACACACACACACACACACACACACACACACACACACACACACACACACACACACACACACACACACACAGCAGCAGCTAATCTAATGCATCTTAAGTGTTCTTGAAATCACAATCAAAGAAACATTTTCAAAGTGATTGCCATTACCCGCTGCATGACATTGATGAACTACGGTAGAACAACATAATTAAAATAACTATACAAAAAACATAAAGGCAAATAAAAGTTCATTTTGAAGGCTATCAAGTGACGTTTAAGTAAAAATAAATAAAAACACACACTTTGTGAAAAACCAACTAACACGTGCAATTCCACACGTGTGGTCTTTTTAATGAGTGACTTCAGTACTTGTTTTGGACGAGTTCATCTGGGCTGACGCGGCTGGATGCGAGGAGCTGATCTTCAAGGAAGACCTTCATGCCCTGGACCTGCTGCAGAGCCCGGCTGTAGCTGTGTGGGCTCGGGAAGCCGGACGAGCCCAGCAGGCTCAGCGCTCTGTCGATGTGGCACATCTGCCTGTACAGATACTGGGTTCTGTTGCTCTTCTGAACGCCCTCCACATCTATCTCAGGGTGCACACTACCACCGCTTTCTGAATCTGTAAATACCAAAGAATTATGTTTTTTAATTAGTTAGCTCCGTCGATGCTGAAGGCATTTCTGCAGCATTTAAGCTGTTCGGATCACTGTGTGGCTTTTGTCTCTTCGAGTGAACTTCCCAGTCTCAGTTCTCAGTTTTCCTCCAGCTGTATTTTTCTGAGTTTGATCTGTTCACCCATTTGTTCACAGGATCCTATATTTTCTGCATCCCCCCCAAGCAGACCGATATTTCTTAATGCTGCCACAACTCGCACGGACACTTTGGACCAAACTTAACTTCATTGTCTGTTTTATTTCATTTTGGATTTATTTAGGTCTACTTCCTGTATTTTGCAGCATCCCACCAGTTTTCCTGTTCACCTATTTCAAATCATCCAATCAGATATCCTCCTATTTATACTGTATTTTTTTGTTTCTTATGCTCTTCGTCTGACATACAGTGTATAGAAAACTGTCCAAGCCAAGTCCATGTACTACAACTGAATGTTTGAACTTTATTTAAAACTCTCGATCTAAACTTCCCAAACTCAAGGAGTAAAAGCAAAATAAACAATTAATGCTGGTTCATTTTAAACTAAATGAACAAGTGCTGCTCTTCCACTAAAATATGTGCACCTCCTCATATTAATAATGATAGAGAATAATGACCATTCGTATTCTATGAAGCTTGGACAGTGCTAGTGTGGCTAAGACTCATGGATGTGTGGTTATTGAATGATACCACTTTGTGTCTTTGTTACTATACCTTGTACTCATATTCCAAAAAGATTAATAATATTTTTTAATATGATACATATTTGATATAGAGTGCCGTTGGCTGAATGAAACTTCCAAGCATTTCGATTTATAGCCCAGTGGCCTGATAACCTGAAATTCCTGGCCGATGAGAGGAGATGTTAACTTGGAAACCGGACAGGGCTCCAGCTGTTTATAACATCCTCCGCGCAGGCAGAGCAATAAAACCAACTATGTATCCATTAACCACAGCGGAGGCCCACCTGGTTCCTGAGGCTGAGCGACGTCAGGAACAATCTCTGTCCTCGATTCTGCGCCGTCACCGGTTTTATAAATCTGTCTGACGTAATCCTTCACCACAGAAAGGAGAGCGTTGATGTCAGCTTGTTGTCCAGGCCCAAACTCTGACTCTGCGGATGGGATGCTGCTTTTCATGCTCTTGGAGAATGAGCGGACTATTCTCGTAATGTCCTGGGAGACAGAGAAATGTATAGACTTTATTTTAGTTCTATAGAAAATGACACTATACAAGACTGTACTTGAGATCTCACTATTGTGAAGGATAGGGTCATAGGTGCTGCTGGATGAGCACCTACCTTGGCGATAGTGTCTAAAGTGACGTGGCCATTCATGTCGGCGGAGGCGGTCTGCGAGGAGCAGGCATCGGGTTGTTCTGCTCTGCGTTTGCAGCACGACGTCTCGCAAGGACGAGTGTTTCTGAAGATGCCAACAATGAGGATGTTCACTGGAAACATGACGAGTGAACTCTGAACTCCAATCATGAACTGCTGCCACGTGAACTCAAAGTGACCTGCAAAGACCAGAGACAGCCAATCAGAGAGAGAGGGAGAAAGATGTTGCACTGGATGTGCACATTAACGTGGGCAAAAAATATATTGGTTGGTTTTATAGTTTATAACAGTTGTGGAAGCAACTTTACAAGATCATAAAGTTGAGAACACAAGAGACCACCGAGGATTTATAGCACATTCAATCTTTTTTCCTGGAATAAATTGAGCTGTAATGACATTGTGCAGTACCCAGGTCCATGGTCTGCTCAGACGGGTCCGTCGGGACGCCGTAGAACATAATGCTGGTCAGCATGGTGCAGAGCAGCAGGGAGAAACAGCAGGAGACTCTCTGAACACAAGTGAAGGGGCTGCTCGGCGGTCGGCTGATCACAGAGTACCAGAGGTGTCCGTCGCTCAAATCCCTTGTCGTCTTCATAAAGAACAAATTACTGGAAAATAAAAGCAACAAGGCGGAGGTGGTATGGAAAAACAATATGATTATCCCACATGAACGGCTAACTGAAGATGGATTAGCTTCACATTTTAATCTCTTGTCAGGTTATTGTGTTGCTGTTAAACCTCAGCGTTGAGTCAAAGCTATTTAAAAAGAGAAAATAATCCTCAGCAAATCACTGCCTCACTGTGTCGGCTGACTCCGCCGGGATTAGAGGTAAGTGACGGTTTTAATTCCCTTTAATTTCATAAACTGCAGTCGAGTCCAAATACATTTAAATCAGTCTGAAGTTAAATATGAAAAAAATACACACAGCAGACTGCAGCCTGTTAGTTTGCTGCTTACGCTACTTTTTTGAGTTTAAGTGTTAAGCCCTTTGCAACCTTGACATGTTTCTTTATGTGTGAATAATTCACAACCTTTCACACCACTGACTTTGAATTTGGTTGCACGATATAGCAGCCTACATTTATTTTAATCGAGGTCAGAGTTCCAAGGTTTTGTTTCTGACACGTACGCATCAGAAAGACGGCTCCTGACAACATCACATTTTGAAGCAGTAGTAGGAGAACAAATTACTCCTCTTTCCAGTCTCATTTGCAGTTTATGGGTTGATTTATTTAAATATATTTGCTTACATATTTCTGTTTTTAAGTGGTATAATAAACAAGCTAGCTATCCCAGGGTCAGCTTTCTCTCCTTGTAATTAATTTGCTTAATTGCATCACGCTTAATGTGAAACAACATTTTAGATGCTCTTAGAAAATATACGGTTATATTACAACAACAGTGGCTCTTTGAAAGTTACATTTTTTTGTTTCGGTGGATTTTGGTGGTGGCACTGAGGTGCATTGGTTTGAACCGTCTCCTCACTGCAGGAGGTCAGGGGTTCGTCTCTGGAGTTTGCAAGTTCTCCCTGTGAACTATGGTTTCCTCCCACACTCTCTTGGCCTTGGTCATATATTTCAGCACATGCATTTCTCTGTTAAAGAGGATTTATTCCATCTTTCTTGTAAATAACAATTTACCCGTCTCCCTTTGAATATTTCTGCTGCTCTGATGAGTGTTGGGAGAATTCTTCAGACCTTGCTGGCCTCACATGTCTAGTAATTGCTCAATTTAAAAAAAACATCCCTGTCACCCTGGTTTTCAACATTTGAACATGTGGGAAAGTTGCCAGCATTCAAAATAAAATCCAAACCAGCTACGGCAATTAATTTTAATTTGATATGTCTCTATATTGAAATGAAAAACACAGGTCTGGGTTTCACATTCAACCTGTAGACCTGCTTGTGTGTGTGTGTGTGTGTGTTTGTGTGTGTGTGATTTTGATGCCCACGTACCTCAAAGTGTTAATCTTACCTGAAACTCTTCAAATCTGACTCTGTGGAGACAGGGACAACTTTATCAAGGCAACAATCTCCCATGTCTATGGCCAACCAGGAGTTACAAAGAAAATGCCATTTCTGGTCCGTCTGTACATCCTGCACCATGACATGGCCGACATACCTGAGGAGAAGCACTCAGTATAATAACTATAGTAGGTTGCACTGAATTGAATGTTTGGTTTGTCATTTATTGATCTATCTGCCTACCATGCAGGATGGCTGCCTGAGTTGTCGTGCCACAGCCGGACACCCTGCAGATCTCCCAGTGAGAAGGGTGTCGTGAGCAGGAACATGTCCACCGCCCCTCTCTCAAACACGCACTTCTTTGGGTCTGTCAGGTGGTGTGGCTCGCTGGTTCCATCAGCACCCAGCAGGGTTAATGTTATCTACAACAGACCAGTACTCTTAATCCTGAAATCATGATGTGAATGCAAGCGAGTGACTTAAACTTCCAATGAAGCTTCGGCTCCACGGAGGAGAAGGAATTAGCAGCAGACATCTTTTTTTTAACAGCGATGAGGAAACAGCGACCTTCCTCAAATCAATACATGAAACGTTTTCCTATATTGTTGTTCACAGTTTTACGTCTGACATGTTGACATCATATTGTTGAACCCTTTTCTCCTGCAGTACTTCAGTGGCGTCCACATGAGAGTTCGCGGCACCAGTTGTTTATCTTAAAAAACAAAATCCCAATACTCACAGAACGGAAGCAGATGGGCAGTGCATTAATTTGCATTTCTTTTGCATAATTTCTCAAAAATTAATTAAAACAATTATAATTGAATGGAAAAAACAGCTTCTATCCCCAGAACAAAACAATAAAAATTCATAAAAACAGCACACTGCAGCCTGTTAGTTTGCTGCAGACACTTTTTTTGTGTGAATAATTCACATACACATCACAATGAGCATTTTGAAGCAGTAGTATGTTATCCTATGTCTTGTTAAGGGAGGTTTGTGTGTATGCAGAGTTTTTCATGGAATCTAAATGTGTTGACGATGTAAATGTTGAGCTGAAAACCCATTTACCTGAGAGGAAGTGGAGGCTCCTCTCCGATGCCCAGTGCTGACACACAACAGGTAGCGGTACTCGTCCATGGGGTCATTGTCCTCCAGCACTGACACCCTCACCTGCCAAGATGCCACAAAGATCCAGTAGAAGGCATTAAAATAAAGAAATATATTTAAAAATTGTTCTTGATTCTAGTACTACACAGTGTTTTCTTTCGAGATACATACTGGTACTAGGAATCAAACGTTTTGGGTAATGTTACTGGTGTATTATACTCAAGGTGAGGGAGATGACAATCTACCTTGGCCGTATCTTGGATGTCTTTTCGTCGAGCCCACACAACCACCAGGAGATAAGCCACAAATAGCGAACCCACGAAGCACACGACCACGGGGTTCTCAGTGAAGGTCCCAAACAGCTCAGCGGTGCGGGACGGGTCCACGAGGTTGGGGGTGACGAAGAAGGAGCTCCCGAAGAAAGTGAGGTGGTTGCAGAAGCACTGGGTGACTAAATGTGTCGTCTGTGCACCAACCTTGAAACACAGCAGCCTCTCTACCGTTTTTAAACTTCACTCAACATGGCAAACTTGACAGAGTGAATCATTTCACTTACCCTGCATCCTTTGCTGCTCCATTCCAGCTTTGATTCATTCCAAAATTTACACTCAGCAGAGATGGAGATGATCGACAAAGTGGCATTGATGGATTTTATGCCTGGTCCTACAATGGGCTTCACTACAAGATAGTGCACTCCAGTTTTCATCTTGAGACTCTTTGCGTCTACAAGCCACGTGTATCTCTCCTCTGCATCAAACACAAAAGCACTTTAGTTATCAAGGCATCAAGAGAGGGAGAAATCTCCAGCACTGAGCAGAACTATTTATTACCTTGTGTTTTTCCCTGTTGAGGCATCTCTGTCATTGCAGTATAACTTGCTTCAGTGGGGTAGCTCATATAGCCAAGGAGCAGCTTGAAGGGTAATGGATCGTCTGAAGGCACCATCTTTTAAAAGGCACATCAACATGGATTCAACAAAATTTCCATTAAAAGTTGGTGCAGCCATAAAAACAAATTAACACACTGTTACATGTACAGATTAAATGCATTGTATGACAATAGTAATGCAACGACACAAACCAATGATGAAGACATTGGAATAAAAGTGTCCGTTGTGTCACAGTAGACCAAAGCTGACATGAAAATAGCTGTCAAAAGTATATGTATGTCTCAGAAGGGGAGATAAACATGTTACTGGACCTTTATCACCAGCGTAGTGTCCGCTGAAGGAATGTCAATGATTGTGGTGCTGTGGTTTCCCAGGTCCAGAACTGAAGTGTTCACCTGCCCCCCAACAGGCCTTGGCAGCAGAATCTGTGTGTCAGGCAAAAATACACAAAACACACCGATTCAGATTCTCTCCACAGAGGCAAGACAGTTCCAAACAGTTATAAAGTGTAATCAAGTGCAACCTTTTAACCCAAGGAAGCTGGTAAATGAACGGTGTGTCTCCTACCTTGAACTGCTTGAACCTAATGATTCTTTAAATAATTATTAATATCATCTTAACTTTTTTTAATTAACCCTGCTACTAAAAGCTGTACATGGTCCTTAAATGGATGAATGGGTTTGGTAATTAATTTGCTTCAGCTTATTGTCTCAAAAATTAGTGAGTGTGTCCTCAAGACAAAGTTTGTGTAAGGCACCAGAATGTATTAATGAACATTTCCAGTCTGAACAAATTATGGTCTGCCTCGCCTTACTTTTCTTTTATTGGTCTAATTAAATAAAATTATTGATTAACGACTCAACAGATTTCTATGAAATCTTGCAGGGGTGGGGGAATTTTAATGGGAGCAGATCCAGGATTTCTTTTTTACTTGAGCATTGCAATCAGGGAATTTTGTTAACCTTTTCACCAATTTCTCAGAGAATAATTTCATGTGTCTTTAACAAAATCAAATCAGCCATGTTTAGGGAAGTGACATTTTTGTGAAAGATTCCAATAAAAATCTGGATCTTGTGAATTCAAACTGGGTTTTATAAGGGGAACGTTGGGCCTTGACAGAGCTATGCACTCTCTGAGAGCCACTTCTGTTTGTGTTAATATTCAAGGCCTCCAAACAGTAAACACACAGTAAAATGCAGCCTCTCTTGTGCCAGGCTGGGATGCACACAGTTGTCAAGTGGAGATTAAAATACAGCGTGAAAGATCCTACAATAGTCCACTGTGAAGTGTGCAAACTTCATTACAGTCTCCATCACTGTTAATCTAAAATCTGCATAAATTAGGAATTTTATCATGACCACTTGCCTGAGAGATTTAGCACATTTAGCACAAACTGCCTGTCTCCTTAATGCTACTCGCAGGCTGAATCACATTATCTACCAAATGTTTCTGAATGAATAAAAAAGATGCATAATTTAAAATATCTTAAGAGTAGTGCATGTCCACAATACAAAATCACTCTGGGTTTTCATTTCACAGAATGCTCCACTGTGCTTTTTCTAAGGAATAGATTTGTCGCCTCTCAACAGGAAAGTCCTCTGCTGCACTCACCTCAATATCCTCACTTATATCCTCGATGTGGATAGTGGAGCCATCTTTTGTTGTGAGGGACAGAGAAGCAATTTGGCCGCTGATGTTCCCTCCCTCGTTCCAGGAAAATGGATTTTTATCCAAACTCAGCATCTGTAAATGTTTTTTAAAGAGCAAAATGGACATAGAGCCCATTAGCAAGTCACACTCTGCTGCTGAGACACTAATGGACAATTTGGGATCTAACACGTCAACACGTGCCAACTTACTCGTATGTCCACTGGTTCATCTGAAGGAAATATGTTGGAGGGTAGAGCTGGGAGAGAAAACGAGGGGCAGGAACAGTTGGGAAACGTTAAAGGCTCCATGTGCAATCTTCCTGGAGTCACTCTGTAAGAAGAAATAAATACAATTTGAACTTTGTGTTCATTTGTGTTTTTCTTTGGGAATGGCCATTAGATTTATATAGAAAAACTATAGAGATTTACAGGATTTTAACTAGAGTAACTACCAGGTTATTTCTAAAAACAACATAATTCTTCATTTGTAGACATATCATGTTAAGAAGATAACACTAAAGGTGCTGGTAGGTGGGATTTATTACATTTAGATAGCGCTCTTTCCTGTCTGTATGCTAAGCTAAGCTAACTGTTTTTTACCATACATTTACCATCACTCTTTGTCTATTGCTACCTGCCTGGAAACAATCCCAAATTTCAACCTATTAGTTAATCTGTGTACTTCATGCCTTTAGGTTGAACTCACCTATTGACAAAAACACCAATGTTATTTTTCTGGATAACAGTCGGCCCCTCGTTATTAGCTTGGAATGTCAACAGTGCACTCTGGATATTTTTCAGGACAACAAGAAGAGCATCAGAGACGTTTTTCTGCAAAAAAATAAGACATCACGTTTTTTTTTAATTAGATATTCAAGGAAAGATGGCTGAAGAGTTACTGGTCTCATCATTCCTCACAACACCTGGACAAAGTGGTCTTTGATAGGACATGTGATCATGTGACCATTGTCACTGTACTCTGTGCACGGAATTTAATAACAAGAAACTGACCTTTGCCCTAAAGGACTTGTCGATACACTCTGAACGATATGTTGTAAACGGGTAATAATGAAGTGCACTGAACTATTCAGGGTTGTAAATATTCCCAGGATGAGCAAAATCACACTGAAATCACTGTTTTAAATCACCCAACCTTTTCTAATCCCATCAGCAGGGGCTGTGAGGTTAAGTGACTCACATTGGAAGAGTTGTCCAGGATATTGCTCGCTCCTTCCACAATGGCGCCGGCTGCACTTTGCTTTTCCTTCTTGCTTTCTTCACTTTTGTTCACAACCATGTGGACGAGAGACGAGCTGAGGTTCACAAATAATAAAGAGGCTTCCTCCTGGAGTTGGAAATCGATTCCCACAATCAGAGATACATATTTTAGAAGTGTTGCAGTCGTATTTAATTCTAATCAAACAATACCCTGAATTCCTCAGTGTGGGGTTAGTAGTACCTGAGCAGTGGAGCTGACTTCTTTGGCGATGACAGCAGTCAGACCTCTGGCGACCACCTGAACCCCTTGTGGAGTGTTGATGGGAACCTCCTTCACTGCATCAGTCAATATGTGCAGCATCTGCTCCCGAAGCTTCAACAGAGAAAAGCATTCACCAAAACACGTGATTTGGTTTCATATGTAGCCGAATACGATACATTCTTTAAGGCAGCGTCTCCGCACAGGCAACACAAGTATTACCGTTAAAACTTAAATAAGCCTGTGGAGAACTTCTGCAAAGAGGAAGGTGGATGAAATGCATCTACAGGAAGAAGGACGTTATACCAATGGGTACAATGGGACAAATATGTTCTTGGCATTGACATATTTAAATCCAGAGAGTGTCTGTAAATATTAACTGTTGGATCCTGACCAATCATGGAGCGACGCCTGCGAGCTAGTTCAGGCAGCCAACTCTCGAGAGCTGCGCTGCTCCAATCACGTGACATAGATGCAGACGCCAAACACCAACCTGTTCTACTGTTGCAATAAACATTTGAATGTGAGTTGTCTGACTGAACTGCAGAATCACAATTTTAAAAAAGGCCTGTATGACATCTGTGTTTAATACAGTAAACCTGGGCAGCTAACCTGTCACATAAAACAGCTGAATTGATGTTTCTGCAGAACTCAGGCTCACTTGTTCACACTTATGTGGATTATTTTATTCAATACTTCAGTTCAGTATCAGTACTGACTGAGTCATTAAACTGTCAGGATTTACCTTTTCCCTGTCAGCTTTCCCCGAATCACCCGATTGACTGCTCAGTTTGTCGGACACAGAACCGATGATTTGTCCTATGGTCTCTCCTGACAGGAGACCCTGTTCCTTCAGCTGTGCCACAGCATTCTCCACTGTCGA
Organism: Hippoglossus hippoglossus; assembly: GCF_009819705.1. Classification (NCBI taxonomy): domain Eukaryota; kingdom Metazoa; phylum Chordata; class Actinopteri; order Pleuronectiformes; family Pleuronectidae; genus Hippoglossus; species Hippoglossus hippoglossus. The sequence goes on along the minus strand of NC_047171.1, from coordinate 5,927,727 downwards.
CTTCAGATCCTCTACTGAAGCGGCGGAGTCTCCTGCTGAATCCAGCACCTGAGGAGAAAAAAGCCATCTTTATCTCAGCTGTGTCTAAGAGAATCAGAGCATCACTCTTTCTCTTGCTGCTTCGCTTTCCCTATTTATTTACTTTTTTTCAAACCATCATGGTTCTGACCAACCTGTGCTGTTATGGTGGTGCTAACAACAAAGCTGTCCTTTGTAACAGTTGCTGTGATGATCAGGTTATAGTTGGAACTGCTGTCTCCAAGAGGAAGGAAGACGAACGCCACGTCGTTGCTATTGCTGCAACGCAGATGCTTACCTGCAAACACGATAATGAGTTCGATTAAGAAACAGACATTGTTAGAGAACAGTTGAATGAGCCTTTTATTAAAAGAGGTAGCCAACCCTTGAAAAACTTACCGTCAGCATTAAAACAATAGTGACAATTAGAACAGGGGATTTCAGTCTCACAGGTTATATTAAAAGCATCGAGGACTGTTCCGGTCGATGGCGATATGCTACACGAGAGGCTTTCAGAAGAGCTGCTGGACACTGGTGGACCAGTGGTTGCAGCAATGGTAGTGGTGATCGAGGTCGCACTATTTTCCGTGGCAGTGCCCGTGGTGACACTGTTCGGCTTGGCACTGATCGTGGTGGCAGTGTTCGGAGTAGCACTGATCGTGGTGGCAGTGTTCGGAGTAGCACTGATGGTGGTTCCAGTGTTCGGAGTAGCACTGATGGTGGTTCCAGTGTTCGGCGTAGCACTGATCGTGGTTCCAGTGTTCGGAGTAGCACTGATCGTGGTTCCAGTGTTCGGAGTAGCACTGATGGTGGTTCCAGTGTTCGGAGTAGCACTGATCGTGGTTCCAGTGTTCGGAGTAGCACTGATGGTGGTTCCAGTGTTCGGCGTAGCACTGATCGTGGTTCCAGTGTTCGGCGTAGCACTGATCGTGGTTCCAGTGTTCGGCGTAGCACTGATCGTGGTTCCAGTGTTCGGCGTAGCACTGATCGTGGTTCCAGTGTTCGGCGTAGCACTGATCGTGGTTCCAGTGTTCGACGTAGCACTGATCGTGGTTCCAGTGTTCGACGTAGCACTGATCGTGGTTCCAGTGTTCGACGTAGCACTGATCGTGGTTCCAGTGTTCGGCGTAGCACTGATCGTGGTTCCAGTGTTCGGCGTAGCACTGATCGTGGTTCCAGTGTTCGGCGTAGCACTGATTGTAGAGGCACTGGTCGTGACAGGTACTGTAGTGGCGGGAGCGGCTGGGGTGTCTCCAGCTGCGGCTGTCGTAACGGTGGCAGCTGGTTGAGTCGAGGCAGAATTTCCTGTCCTTATAGTGTATTTTGTCATTTCATCCTTTTTCCCTCCTACACAAAAAGAAAAAGTAAAGTGTTTGACTTTATTTCTGCAACCTAAAAATGAACGTGTCAAGATACTAGAAGTTGTAAGACAGTTTTGTTGAGTGATGTAAACGCACCATGAGTCACGACCACAGTGACATCCTGACCCGCACTCTTGGCCAGAGCAAGAGTGCTATATTTCACTGTGTATTCAGTCCCACCATTAACCTTCTCTATAAGTGGCCTTTTCCCTGAATCTACGTAGCAGCTTTTGGTCTCCGCCTGTAAATAAATTGACAAACATGCTAATCCAATCAGGTCAAAGATAAAATGTGATTTCTTAACACCAGATTTTGATCTTTACAGCAGAATATGATATTTCAGTCCTAAACAAGTCAGAATTGAATGATGAAACTTACTGGCCAGCTGCTGTGGTCTCCCGGGTCCTCGATGTTCCACACGACGTCTGGACACTTTTTTTTTTCCTCACATGACATTTTAATTTTTGCATCTGTAGACCCCTTTACTGGGTCACAGCCCTGAGTACAAGAGAGACTAGGGTACAACAAAGACAGATAATTTGGTTAACACACATCAACCAATTTACAAGACCACGCTCCAGTATAAGTTCAGAAGGATCATGTACCTAATTTTGCTTTTTTTCCCCTTGGGGTTACGGCTGATGCAGATGTATTTATTCTTTTTTATCACATTATTAGTGATGTCTATCACTTTAAAATGATATTTGTTAAATTCAAATGGATCTGGTAGGCACTCTTCTTTAATGGCGTGAGTCAGCTTCTCAAATATTCCTGCACACTTACAGGGATCACCTGCGAATCAAAAAGGAAAGTCATTATACTTACTATTGCAACTGAGGGGACGATATAAAGCTGTACAGAATTCACTTTGAAAAACATTGTGACAGTTATATCTAAACCAACTCAGATCAACAAGCACAACAACAAAACATAATGTCAGAAATGATTTAGTATGCAAAGTCTTATTGACTCTCGGTTAAACCGTCTTTGTTGGTTTCTTTCACTAATGATCAGAAACAATCAAAAGAATCAGGGTCATTTTAGGATAGAGCTAACATTAGCAAACATGGCGGTTTGGGGCGACTTGTCTCAGTGATTTTGGGGAAAGTTGTCACAATACTGACTCTGCCCAGGTCCCAGCACTGACTCTGCCTTTTCTTGGCTCCCTCTCTAACCCAGTCCTGCCCATTACCCACTCACCTAAATATGTCTGTTCCACCCACCAACCAACTCCAGAGGACATTTGACAAAACCTATAAGCCAAGAAAAAAGTCTCGGAACCCAAAATCATATAAATTCTCTCTGACACACCGGTGAAGAAGGCAGTTCTGGCTGCAGGTACAAGGTAAATCTTTTCAGAAAGCAATATGACGCCAGCAATGCACTGACATGGTCGGGCAATGTGTCACATATGCTCACTCACTATTTAAAAGTCTATAACTCTGGACTGAATTAAGATATGGAAATGAAATAAATTACAAACATTTTGCTCGCTTTGTTCTTTTTCATTTGGTGTGTAATTTTATACAATTTGATGTATTGATCCCAGGATACATGAAAGAGTATGAAACGTGTGACATGAAGCCCCGGTCTCCCGCATTTATAACACTAGTACTAGTTAACTGAGATGGCGAGATGGTAATTTTCTCACCTGAGACAAGTAGCGTTAGCCTCACTATGATTTCATGTTTGTAGCCATGCGCTGAATATTAAGATAATATAAGTTGAGGTCCCTCTTACGGGTTTAAGTTGAGTCAGCTGGAAACACTGAGAAGTCAGCAAAACAGTTTTCAATCACTTTGTGAACTCTGTTTTTAAAAAGACTGATATAGATAAAGTTTATTGTTATTATTTATCATATTATCTAAGCGTTTAATTCTGACTGAGTTTGAGAAAAGGAAGTAGAAGAGTGTGATTCTTACTGCACTCCCACTGGTACCGTTCACCCGGGTCCTTGAGGGAGGAGGGATCCTCAATGGAGAGGTCGATTTTTTTAGCTTTGCTATCTACTGAAGCTGAAGGTTTTGCTTTGATCTTAATGTCGGATGTTTGCTTTTTAGATCTGACAACTCTCACGTGTTTATTTCTCTGAAAATTAACAAAAGGCTTCATTATTAATACAGTACACACTGCAAGGCAGGCATTATGCTTCCATAAAGTATCAACAGGCACCTTACATTACTTCAGATATTTGTGTAATATGTATGTATGTATATATATAAAAAAAAAAAAACATTTTACCGGCCCCGTGTTAGAGCTCAGCCAGTCGTCATTATGACCATTTGGTTTAATGACTGAGTTGTTGCCACAGGTAGAAAACATATCCACATCCACTTCCAGAGAAGAGAAGATATTCCTCGCACTGAGTTTCAATTGTACAGTTCCTGTCGCAAAACATTCAGTTAAACATCATTTTTCACATTTTTTCATATCTCACAGGTATGTCTATGACTAACGGGTGGGAGGTTCCAGGTATTTAACCACCGGTCAGTCAGAACTGAAGAAACTTATTTGTTAAGAATGGAAACTATAGACTGTATATAAAGATGGACATGTCTCCACTTCTTCCAATTGCAAAAAGTGAAACCACAACACCTTTCATATTGAGCTTTTGACGTCATTTAGTAAAAAAGTGGTTAAAAAAAAAAGGTAAACTATAATTTCCGGGCAGCTCTTTGACACCGATATTATCTTTTTACTCCACTATTTATTTTCTATCTAGCTATAGTTGCTAGTTACTTTACAAATAAATATTTTTCCATACAAAACATATCAAGAGACAACAGTAAAATGAATCATTAATGTCAATCATCAGTGTTAAAAGAACTACATAAAATGACAGAAGCCATCTTGGAGAAAATGTGCACTCTGGGAGGGGGAATGACCATTACTGAAGTCAGCCACCAGGGGGAATGAAGATGATTTGGCTTCACTTATGTGGGGCTGTCATGTCATCCATCTTTATATACAGTCTATAGGTGAAATGTATTCAAGAAACCCAAGCAAATCCAGTTGCCTATGTATGTACAACTCCTGCAGAAACCCTGGATGACTGAGAATCTTCACAAACATGTTTCACACATCACTGAACGACAGCGCACTCAGCTGGTCTTCCATACCTTGAATTGGGTGATCGATATGAAAAATGTCTTTCCTTGCATTCATGTCTCTGGTCTCGTAGAATGAGCTGTTGTTGTCTCCTGTCAGGGAGAAGAGGAGCAGCGCAGGCGCTCCGTGTTCCAGGGACACGCCAACAGCAATATCTGAAGAATGTAGACAGTCACCTGTCAACACGGACGCCTGGAGCCCAGCTACTTCCTCCAAAATACACACCTGCAGTATATGAAGAAACAGAAATACACCAGGTTCTGGTTTTATATGAGTTGTCTGTAAAATCCTACGAGCACAGATACAGTTTCCTCTTAACAATCAGCACAGCAAGGTTTTAAAATTAGTCATTAATAAATGGTGATAATCTGAAAATTCGTACAACTTTCAACCTTAAAAACCAGCCACATTTTTATACATAATAACCTGTAGCTAAACATTAAAAGACCTACAACAGCAAATGAGACACTTGGCTTTTCCCTCATTGTTTCGTCCAATTAGTACAAACTATCAAAACCATCACTTTTGGTCCGATCAAACTTTAGTGCGTTGGTGCAGAACTTGGTCAGACGCCTCCTCACGTCTGTTACTTTTGTTCGAACGAGACTAAAAAGTCTGGAGTTTCAGCTCAAACAGCGAAGGTGTCAAAGCGTGTCAAAGTAGTCTGGCTATGCAAATGTTAATTCATCCTCAAGGATTCACATACATGGTTTTGATGTGACACTAGAGAAAGTCTCAAGGTTCATTTAATCTTGCAGTAACTTTTATCTTTTATTTCTGTTTGTATTTTTATGAAGAAAATCTCTCTGCAAGTCGGTTTTACTTCTTCTCAAACAACATGATTGTAGTGAATTTCCACTATTATTTGGCTGTAAATATATATATATATCTCTTCCATAGCAAAATAGTATTGAGAAAAGCCATGGTGCAGTATAGAAAAGGCAAAATGTGGAAAATGGAAAGCAATTATTCAATTTACTTCATTTGCTAAATCAGGCCTTGGCTGTAAAAAGATATTTCGTCTGATTTGATAACACAATAATCTCTGACTTAACTTGGCTCTGCACTGTTTAATATTACAGCCCTTATCAGCCTAATGGAAACACCAGGATAAAAGCGCTGCATGTTAAATGCAGAGGTGATAGCACATGATGCCATCAGGATGAAATTCATGGGGGGGGGGGGGGGGGGTGCAGCCACTGTGTTCTGGTGTGCCACTAATGTTCTGTAATGAAAGGTTAAATTTAATATCTAATTTAGAAAAGGCTCTAACTCCAATCAACCACCTAATGATATGATCTAAATGTTAACTTTGGAATTTACAATTTAAATGCTACCGTCATTATCATAACAAAAACACGAGAGAAAGATTCACTGTTGTCGCTCCAGGGAGAGAAGACAACACGTTCACATGTTGATTTACCTGCAGGTCTGTGGACACTTCAGGGAACGTGACCATGTTAGTTGCATAAATCGTGAGTTGGTGGCAGCCAGGCCCGAGCTGCTTCGCCATCTCTGGAGTCACGGTGATGTTATGAGAAACGTTTCCTTTGACCACAAAGAAACCGAGGAACACAGTCTCCTCACTCTGGATTCTGTAGCTTATATTTAGACCTCCGGAAATGAAAGGAAAAAGAAGCACGCTTACATACAGTACAAGTCGCTGAACAACAATTTAAACAAACACAAATTAATAAAACCTCCGCATCAAGACGCTGACTGCGTTTACACGGGCAGCAGTATCCTGGTTATTTTCAGGTGAAGGATCCTGTTTTTATGAATATAAACGTCACATCCCGATTTCATTATCCTGGATCAGCCCTGATCCTGGAATTTAGAAACCTGACTTAGGTGCATGTACACATCTCATCCTGGTTCCTGTCCACAGACGTCTACCTGCTCAGGGGGGACTTCAACCACGGGATGTAGCATTAACACAAACAATGAAATCTTCTCAATTCTGGAGTGAACCCGTACTATTGTTTCCTCCGGTCGCATGAGAGGTTCAACTACGACACTACATCATGACGACCCGATCCCACCAGTCACAGCTTCTCAACATTCTCTGAGGCCTGGACAAAGTTGAGGACATGTTGAATATTTGCAGCCGCTCTTTTCTCCCATTGCTGGCATTAAAGTGGATGGGCCAATTCTGTAATGCGATGTTGGATTTTAATAAAGCCTCCTATGAGCCAAAGTGGCCTCATTTTCAATAGCCACCGTGTAGGAATCAGAATTGCAGGTTGGCTGTGCTTTGACCGTGTAACAGAGTTTTAAATTACCATGATACGTGTTTTATCATGAATACAGGGATATGACAAAGCAGATTTCTCAGTGTTCGCATGTAAACACCATATCCTGAATGTGATCAATACCAGGATAAACCTGGTGCATGTAAACGCAGTCACTTTCATGCAGAGATATCAAATTTGACAAAATGACTAATGGTACTTTCTACCTGTTTTTACTGCCATTTGCATTTGAAATGCTCCTCCATACAGCGCTTTGCAGTTGGTTGCATGGAAATGCTGCGTTCCAGCGTAGCACCTGGTGACAGTAATGTCTGTGACAGGCTCCAGGATGGTAATTATTTTCTGCAATGTGACGTGCATGTCACCGCTGGTGCAGTCAATCGCCACAACACACGTGCTCGGATAAATATATCTGTGGATCACTCTGCTCTCCAACCTGCGGAAGTAGAGCACATGAAGAAACATTTAGCAGTAACTCATGTGTACCTCTTTGACATTCACTCAGCATGTGTTGATGTTATGGTCTAATTAAAGATAATGCACTGCATTGTACTTCACAGAAATCGAAGGATAACGAGTCGCTCCGTTGTTTTGAATTATAATTAAATGAGTCTCTACGCTTCCTCTTGACATTTCTGGTGCAATCTGCTGTGCACGAGGACAGGAACGGCAGGAGGACTGCAATTAATGTGCAGCAGTTAAAAAAAGGCGGATAAAATGTGACAGGACACTCTGCTAATTCTATAATGCATTTCCATACAGTTGGGTGACTTCTGGGCGACACTTGAAGCAACAGAGGCAGAGATTTTCTGACTTTTTCCTGACAGGTTTGGGGCTGCAAAATACAAAATCCCATAATTCTACTCTTTAAGACTCTCAAACCTCAAGATAAACCATCCAATCATCACGGTTATCAGCTCCCCCAGAGCTCCACAAGTCTTTATGCATGTTTTCACAGGCTGATAAGTGCTCCCTGTTCAGATCAACACCGCTTTTCAGAGATATTTTGGACTTCATTTCAAACCCACGTCATTCTTTGAAAATGATGCCTCACCCCACTGGACTGTCCACATGAAAAACGTGGCCATCTCCGGTGCTCAGCCGGCACAGAGGTTTTCCCCGTGATGGTGTTAAGAGCCACTTAACGGTGATGGTGACGTCAGTGAAAACAGCAGCCACGGTGTTCATTGTCACTGTGAACCCTGGGGGTAGAAAATGACCAGGAATGTAACAAAGGGCCTGTAATCAACCATAACAAACATCCAACCACCAACAGACAAACAAACACGCCCCAATCATCTCAGCAGCACGGATACAACAGGGGAACCAAATGCAGCCGTGACAACAAACTGTTCTTTACATCTGTCTTGATTGTTTCCCGCTTTATTTGATCTGAGCGAGTGTCTGCTTTGCTGATTTTTCCAATAATGAGAAACAATGAAATAAACAGATTTAATAAATAAGTTTTAGTCACTATATCCTCCTAGGCAGATTTGAATTGTTTTTGCATTGATTATTTTCTTTACTTACCCAAGGCAATTATTTTTGTGGTTTTAGTTTAATAAGTGTTCTAAACTTGCCTGTTTGGAACGGGCTGTTTGATTGTCCTGTGTTAATGATCTGCAGCTACTTCAGAATCATCTCTTCGTGATAATTCCCCAACAGTTCTACTATAAACTGTTACTTTTTATTGTTTGTGTGCTGGAACGTTGTGTGCAGAGCTTTTTATAAACAGTCTATGGTGCAGAGTGAAGTTAGAAAACTTTCTGTTCATCTTATCAGTTTTATCTGCACTGAAGAATTTATAGTCAATGAATTTGCTTCATTACTGTTCACATGTGTGGCTTTTTATTTAAGTGTGAATGATTTACTGAGCTGCTGTTGTGTTTTCATACATTGCATTATGGCTTTTTTGCAGAGGTCTGTCAAGCATTTAATTGTTAATAGAAACGACTGATGAGAATTTGAATTACTGTGACCGACCCTCTTCGCAGTGGTAATCCACTGACAGGTAATTCCCCAGCTGAGGACAGGGTTCACCAAAGGACTTCACAGCTTTAGCAATCTGGCAAACCTGACGGCCCTGACAGTGGGCTGGAAAACACAGAGAACACAATCAGTATTCCAGTGATAACAATAATGTTAACCTGCAAATAACAAGTCATAAACTCATCGACATTCATCTTCTTGGGGTTCATGAAATGGATTTTACTTGTTGCTTGGCATCAAACAAAGCTCATCACATTTACACTCAATTATATCCAGTAGTAATAAAAGCTGAAAGGTTTGACATGTTGAAAAGTAATTAGACTACCTGAGCCAATAAATACACTTGTGTTTTCTCTCCTGTATTGTGATATATATATATAGTTTTGTTATGTAAAAGCTCTGCAAAGTTAAGATGCTCAGAGTCTCTAAAGCTCCTGAACCTCGTCAGTGGTCCAGACTATTCTTCCTGGACATTGGCTGACAGAGGCTGAAAAGAGGAGCCATAAACCTTTTCAACTAAGAACTCAAATTAAAATTATGAACCAGAATATAAGAATAACGTGTCTTTGATTTACATTCACATATCGACATTAAAGTAAAGCAGTCAACATTATAACTGGTGAGACACAGTTTCACCCATTCAGATGTGAAAAGGCTCAGTCTTTGTATTTTTCCAGAGAACTTGTTGTTGGGCTCAGCTTCACTTGACTTGACAGGTACAGGTTTTCTATAGTGATTTGTTTACTCTGTGGAGATCACAGACCATTTCACACTCAAGGGCGATAGCAGGACTAATGAATGCTGCTGTGAAGAGTGTCGCTGACTGTTGTGTTTTTGCACATTGTAATACCAGTAATTACGTGTGTCACATCCGTGTGGACACAGCTCGAGGAGACGGAGGTGAATTTAAAATGACACACTGTGTGATTGCATTTGTCCGTGTGTGGCTGCTCTGTTGACCTGTTCAGTGCAACCCGCCCCTCCAGCCCAGTGCATGCTGGGAGAGGCTGCCCTGCCCCGAGACCCTGAGCAGGATGAGCAGGTTTGGATGTTTAATGGATGCATGAGATGATGTTTACTCAAAAATAGATGGATATTATTCATGTTATCTTCGAAGCCATTAAGCTTTAAAAAACGATTGTGTGGCTCTTCTTTGTGTACGGATGGGAAATACTTATTTTAGAATACTGGTCAACAGTGAGATAATACGTGCTTTGTGACATCTTGTTATCACTTCCTTCAAAAGTGGATTGAATTTCATCACTGTTGATAATCTGGGCAGAACCTTTTATGTGGCATCAGTGTTTGTTGTCCTATTTCATTATTTCCCGACTGAGTTCAGCGGATCGAATGAGGGGAATGACTACGGAGCTTAGAGGAGTTACACTGCAGATCAGTTAGATAGCTAGAGTCATAACTGATGAATACTAATGAATAGTCTAGAGCATGTTTTACCTGTAAGTGATTCCACAACATTCACCCAGCCACACTGCTGTGTGGAGGCTGTTGCTGTGGAGGTTGTGGATTGACAGTAATGAACGTTCTTGCGACCATAGAAACCGCCGTCTATCACCAACACTTGGCCAGAAGCACATTGCAGAGCGGTGTTCCAGCCTGCACACACAATGGCTCTCCTGGACTCTGTGAAAAAAACAGTACAAAATGGTACAGTGCCAGTGAATCAGTGCGTAATGACTGTGCTGTTTTCTGTTGAGAGTGTGAGTCCGGGTACATACCAAACTGGCACATGAAGCTCAGCTTTTTGTCGCAGTCTCTTGTGGCTTCCCACTGGAAGCCTGAGTGTTTGAGTATGTGTCCACAAGCCGCTCCAGGCTGTGGGCTGCTTGCCCAGTTTGAAAAGGTGATATGTGAATCATCCAACCAAGAGAGAGGACCTGAGGATGGAACAAACCGCTGCTGAACACATCTCTTTATTATGTAACATTATTTCAACCAATGCAGCAGTAACAGTTCAAGGGTGACACTTCAACCCTAAGGACCACAGCAACTCTTTTATTTTTCAAAATATAATACTCAGGAATACATTGAATTAAGTACCATTCATTGGTTCAATGTCAAATTTTGATTTCTTCCAATGAACAACTGCATCAAAATGTTATTTCACTACTATTTCAAATCAATCCAATGCACACTGTCCTTAAATTCTTCCAATTATATATAATTCGATGTGGAGGTGAATTGATGTAAAGCTTCTATCAACTTTAGAATATGTTCATGAATACACAGTCACAATGCACCAACTGATGATCTGTATCTGTAAAAAAAAGAATTTAATATTCCAAACTGTACTTCAGGTATTGGAAGCAATGAAAGGAAATAAAATACTGTATAACCTTCCTCTTTTAGGAAGAATGGATACTTCTGTCTGCCACTGAATGCCATACATACCAAAAGTAAATGGAAAAATAAATAAAAACCTATAGCCTAAGTAAAAGTAGTTATTCTTAAATTTGGGATTGTAGGTTTTGCAGAAATATCTTGTTACGTGGGAGGGAGAGGGAAATGCTTTATACCAATTATTAGACTTTTAGTGAGAATGACATCTCAGCGGGAACTGTATTTTGCAGATATGTTCCAACTTACCATGCTTTATTCTCTTTATTTATAAATCGTGTTCCAACTTGCTGTATTTGACAGATTAAACGTGCAAGGCAGGTCAAATTAAAGTTGATATTTCTGTCCCTTTGTAATTGCAAATGACTGAATTTAATCTGAGGTCCCTTCAGATGTAGGGTTTCTGCACATTGTACAGTGAAGCACATGAAGGCAGCTGTCTGTATTCCACATTTCGCTCTTCTTACCTTCAGCTGCGGCAGAATACTGCAAGTTCAGAGAGGCCGCACGTGCGACTCCAATCCACATGTCCCTCTCAGGGTCCAGGTGCTTCTGGAGGAAATATTGAGTGTTTTCATCTTGAATGAATGCAAGGTGTCCTCCGCTCTCCTCGCACCAGGCTTGAGCACTGACAAAGGAGTGATGGTGAGCTACAAACTCAAAGCAGGAGCCTAGAAAGGCCCTCTGATGTTCTCGGCAGAAAACATCTTCGGCACTTGACCGACAGCCGAGCGTTACCAGGATCAGCAGCTCCAGAACTGTGCGGCACATCCTGTCTGTTTTCAGTTGAAAGATCATCTGTCACTCCCTTCAGCGTGTTCGTGCTGTCATTGCAAGAGTACGATTAACGCCGTTTCAGCACCTCCTGCAGTGTTCTCGTACAGAGATGCATTCGGCTTTTAAAAGGGCCTTTCAGGGGAACATTATTTACTTAGCAGCCGGGCTCCTTTCAAAAACCAGTGAATGCTTTGCTTTGTACATAGACAGAGCTGCAACAAAAGGGAAAGGATTTTCAACCAGATGGCAGTGCACTTGAGGTCAGGTTGAGCCAGTCATTTAAATCATGCTATTAATGACTAACTGGACTTTTTTGAAACGTTGAATTGCTGGTTCACAGCTACAATGGTTTGATGACCAATCAATGAAGAAAAGAGGGTCAGTTCTTCCACGAGTCGGGTCGGGGTTCGGACACCCAACCCGAACCCCTGAACCGACAACCCGAACCCCTGTGGGGTTCGGGTTGTCGGTTTGGATGAATCCACTCTGGCTTGGATGGTTTCAGTCTATATTCTGTACAAATGACGTCCACTGAAGCATCTCGACTCCTCCAGCTGGACGTGTCCGTGTGTGAGCAGGGAGACAAGGATCATGTAGTGTGTGACCTCCTGTCCAGTCAGTCGTGTAGTATGAACTCACGATCACTGCAAGACTCCAGGTCACACACAGTGATCCACCAACTTTGAAAGTTGTGCAGTTTGAAGTAAGCTTTGTGTATCTCTTTAGAGAGAGAAGGCAACTGTTTCCCAAGTGTCTATACAACTTGTTTCCAAGATTTCCTTCTGAGAAGATTCTTTTTCAAACTAATAATTTACGACTGTGTAGTAGATGACAGTCCTTGGATGTCCTTTTTTGTAAAGTCTTCATTACTGAAAGAGAAAACACACATACATCCCTGTAGTGAGTCATTATTTTCTTCTATATTTATAATTTTGTTCATTTCAAATTGCGGTAGAAAGATCCTAACAACAGAAAAAGAGATCAACATTTATAATACCAGTATCTTAACTTCCCTCCCTCCAACACTGATGTCTAGTGTTTCCCATCGAGCTCGTCCTATCCAGTTTATTGGAATTGGCTTGTATTCAACTTAACTTTACAGATTACTGTAGATGACTTGCACCCAAGCTACTCCGCTCAGTATAAAATTGCACGGTCAATACCACTTGCAAAGTACTTCTGCTCAGTAACCGAGAGCGTTTGCTCTCTGTGATGCAGTTTGGTTTCCCTGTCGTGTGGAACAAGACAAGAAAAAGAAAGAAGTGTCCTCAACGTCTGTTCCTGAGTTTTTTTCAGAGTAAAACCCGCTTGGATCAATTGTTGCACTCAAGACAGCAATGCACAGGTTTGATTCTGCCATCAATCGCACAGCTTGCCTGAATTCAATCACAGGCCCCAAAAATCCTGTGCTACTGGCTGCAGTCTTCAGCCATTTCCGATGCTGTTATTGCTTTTCAATCCAAGAGGCACAACAGTAAAAAGAAAAGTAACAACAACAGTGAACTTTTGTTACTTGAGGGAGAGTTACAAAGTCCTTCATATACAATAAAACTACACCTTAATAGGACAGTTAACACAAAAAGAACAATGGGATTCAGTCCTAGATTGTGCACGAGCTACGTCACATTAGCACTCATTGTTTTACCTGCAGCTCACTTGAGAGGATTCAAGGATCATTCAAGCCTCTCCATCTGATCCAGCTCACAATCTGTGACACTTTAAAACAAGTGGAGGACAGTGAGCATCAAACATTCAGCATACATCACACATCATGCTTTGTGTGTGTGTGTGTGTGTGTGTGTGTGTGTGTGTGTGTGTGTGTGTGTGTGTGTGTGTGTGTGTGTGTGTACAAAATAACTCAAAAACTCATGGATGGATTTCCCCTGATACTTGGACGGAATATTAGTCCGCAGTGTTTCTCCAGATTAACCTTTGGAGCTGATTGGTCAAAGGTCAAGGTCAATAAAATATGGTACAAAAAACTTTCCTTTGTCTGTGTTGTTTGTCTCCGTCCATGCTGTGTTACTGTCTGTGTGTGTATGCCCGGTTTCAGACATGAACTGCAGGGAACGTCTGTGCAATGGGGTGTGGACTCAATTTGCCTGTCACACATGAACAATGCAGCAGGAGATTCTCCGCCTCAGACGCGTTCAGGTTCAGAGAATAAGGCACAAAGCTCTCTTGACATCTTCATCTATGTCCTCTGCGTGGATGACAGCTTTTTCTTCCTGGGGTATTTGTATTCTGTTTGTTTTTGGTTTTGCAACATCAACACGCCCACTCGCTCGCTGTAAATCCCACAGAGGATCTCCTGCTGTTTTCTCACACGGGCTCATTCAGACATTATCCGGGGTTTGTACTCGGGAAGCAGGCAGGAGAAACTCCAGAGAAGGTCCCGAGCCTCTCACTGGGACATATGCACTTTCACATACAGCCCGTTCAGTGCATGTCTTAAAGAAGTGTGTCTGTCTTGCTGGGTATGTCTCTTCCAGCCTCCAAGTTGACAACTCCTCTGTTACCTGGAAAGCAGGTTTACCCTGAACCTCCTCCTACCAAGTTTCCTTTCCAGTTTTACTTCTTCCTGTACTTTAATCGTTTTTTTTTCCCATGAAGTTTTTAAAGTCATTTGTCACCTGTTATCACACTTCCTGAAATGTCTTTCCTTATCAGAAAATGAAATCTGGCTGCAGTGATTGCCTCTGTAGAGAGAGTAACCCTTTTTTGTTGTTGCCTTTATTAGGGGCCTGTATGTGAATACTATTTTAAGAAACAGAACATATAGAAGAGAGGGGCGGCTGTGCCTGAGGGGTAGAGCGGTCGTCCTCCAATCAGAAGGTCGGCGCTTCGATCCCAGTCTTCCCCATCTGCTTGCTGAAGTGTCCCTGAACCCTGAACCTGCTCCTCATAGAAAAAAGTGCTGCCCATGAATGCACTGTATGAATGGGAATGGCAAACTGTACCGTACTGTAAAACACTTTGAGTGGTAATCAATAAGCACTATATTATATAGACCATTTACCATATACCCTTTAACTATACTGCTCACTCTGTTATTCTATTGCTAGAGTTCTTTCTCTACCCAGTTTGTTTGTTCAGTTAAAGTTCAGTAGACACATTTAATGAATTTAAATCTCATTATACCAGCAATGGTGTCCAAGCCTGAGTCAAAACTCTTTGACATTTACTTGTAAAAAAAAAAAGACTTTCAATGTGAACATTTGAAATAATTGCCAAACATGCCAGCCATGACAACTGATCCTGCTGCGGCTCTATGCGTGAAAATAGATTTTTAAATACACACTTTCAGATGAATGTACAGTACATGGGCTTGTCCGGTAATGAATGATGAATAACAAATGAGCGAACAAAGCTAACTATCATGCAGGTATGTGGCCCAACAAGTTGGCAAACTGGTTTTTTCATGGGCTGTTCAAATGAAATAGTCAGTTTCAGTGGTTGTCGCGTGAACAGGTTCATTCCACCTGACAGATCCTGTCAATGCACAGACAGGAGTTTTATATTTCTAAAAGAAATTGTATTGTAGTTTTAAGTCCTGTTCACTCAGTTGGATTGGAAGGATTGGCCAACACTCTAAAGGTAAGGGTGACTATTCTGTGTTTGCTGAGTTGAGTTTAGCTCTATTTGATTCTTGAAAAGCAATGTGACGGAGTCAGGAAGAAACACAGAAAGCAAACACACCAAGTCTGTCAGTGTTCTGCTATTTGCCATCATCACATCACAGCTTTATGTTTCTTCAATATCTTTAACATTCGTATTGTGATCTTAAATCGCTCAATTTGTTTTCCACTGTCACACGTCATCCAGACATGAAAACCCTGAATTTCTGCCTGCGGAGGACCACATGTGTGCTGCTGGGCTTCACTATCATCTGGTGTCTGAGTTGGCTTTATTTCCTCCCGGTGTGTGTCTTCATTCATCCACCTACATTTAAGTGGCCTCTAAAGCAACATATTGTTTAACAAATCCTGAGCTAATCATCTAATCTAAGATCTAACCTTGGATCTAAGAATCCTAGATCCTGAGCTACTTTTAAGCAGTGTAACTGGTAAATAACCCGACACTTTGTACTGCACAGCCACTGAAACGTACTGATAAAATGGACAATGCTTCAGGTAAAGAAGCAGCTGATTCAATCCAGACCACTACTCTGATTTGTTTTCAGTGGTTTTTACACCTGAAAGTCAGGACCATGGTCCAAACCAAGGTTCAGGTCTTTGTTACATTTGATCCAGTTAGTTTTGGTTTCCCATTGCATTTCAGTGAGTGGACTAAAGAATTTTGTATGACATCATATGTCATGTGGGGATCACCATACGTTAACTGCGTCTACCTTGACTCGACATTGTTCTGTTTGTAGATGAGCGAGAGACTAACATATTGTCAATTCTGCTATTTTATTCACTAACTTCTTAAATAATCTCACTCTGTTAGTCTCGCTCCCAGTATAAAATCATTGTGGTATTACTACCAGCTAAATTTAACTCCTGATCCAAGGCACCTTTCACACCTTACTTTGGTTCAGACTAAACTGAAAAGACTGAAGGTCACGACCAAACACTGTAGATGGGAAAGTGCAATAATAGCTTAATTTGCTCCCATTCAGAATGGACAAAAGTTTTTTGTGTTACAACCACTTTGCTTTGTGTCGCCATGCTGTGTCTCTTCTGAAATGGTTTCAGAACAGTTCCGACCAGGATGACATTGAGATGCTCGGTAACAACAAACTGAAGAGGCATGACAAAGTGTGGATGGAAAAATGCAGGACTGAAGGTGAGAAATAAAAACAAGAAGCAATGAGGTGAAAAAAGAGTGGCCATGATGGTGAGGCAGAGGGATTTTGTAGAATCTCGATGCCATTTAACGTTCTTTAGCTCTGCTTCTCACATGACCTTTAAACAGTAAAGCGAATGTGCAGTTCTTCACCCTGGGCTCCTTTTTCTATTTGGATAAGTTCGAGGCATTGACCACTGTAGTGCCAATGAATAGATAATAATCAAAACCCTTTCTTTGAAAATTCTTACTGTACAAACAGGCTGTTTAACCAACATCCGATTTAAAAATATTGCAGTGACTGTAGATAAGTGACACAGGGGTAGCAACAATCTTTTGTTTTTAATAGGAATATGTTGTAATAGACTTAATTCTCTAAATTCTTCCTGCTCCGCTCTGTCTTCTCTCTCCTTTAACTTATTTGTACACTTCCACTTCCCCACTCCTGTCTCTTAGGCATGAAGAGATTTGTCAAGTTTGTGGATGATCTCCTGGACATTTTGGAATCCTCAAATTATTGTAAGCACACATTTAATATCATAGTTGTTAATATGTATTATTATATTCAATTAAAATGGGAATTTCCCCAACCTCACTGACCAACCACATGAATTTCCCATATGGTTTAATGTGTGGAGCCAATATAACTTCAGATGTGAAACCAATGGGATTAGATGGGATCCAATAGGACTAGGAAACAAGTTGGTTTTACATTTATTCCATATGTGATTTAAAAATGTTTTCAGATGTAAAATCCATATGCTTGTACTGTAGAGGCAGAGCATATCTATTAACTCAATACTCTTTGAATAGTGATTGTACACAGCGGTCGACTGGCTCCACTGTCCTTTTCAGATGCAAGCTTCTTGAAAATGCTATTTTCAAATCAGATGGAATGGATTTTGAAATTAACAACCTGAACTCTCCCCGTCTCAGCCTCTCCTTCACCTCCTCCGAGGGACTACAAAGAAGAGCTGCAGGTAGTCCAGCTCAAAATGAAGGAAGAGAGAGAAAGGGGGAAAATGAAGGATGAGGTGATCAAGCAGCTGCATTCTGATAAACTGCAGCTGCAGCAGCAAGTGGCTCACTTGAAGGAACTCCAGAAGCTGCAGGTGGAGAAGGAAGAGAACAAAGACAGCCAAACCACTGGTAAAATTACCTTTGATCAAATTAAGAGCAGGACACTAACTATATTCACACCTTGTCTGTTTTTAACAGTGAAAAACTCTGTCAGATCAGTACAGAAGAAAGCAATTACATTTAATCAGCATGTGCGAACGCCGTTTCATAGACAAGAAAGGAAATGTTCACAAAAAATGATTCAATGACTTCAATGTATGGCACCATAGATCCCTTCAGTGTCTGTTGCACACCAGTGGTAAATGATGGGGACTATTTTCAGCCGAGGACTTATACATTATCACATTCCAATAACTGTTTTAGTAAACACTGACGTAACTGATTTTAATGTTACTGTAGACAATGGTGTGAAGCTACTGTGAAATCAACAAGGCAAGTTTATTTGTGTAGCACATTTCAACAACAAGGCAATTCAAAGTGCTTTATGTAAAATATTAAGCATCGTGACAAATTATAAAAGCAACATAAGACAATACCTAAAAGTAGCATTTTAAAAAGAAATAATAAAGTTAAAAAGTAGTTGACTACAGAATTAAAAAAATATATATATAAAATAAGAACTAAAAAGGATAAGCATACCGTCAGCAGTTGCTTAGCAACAAGCAGCAAGGTTTGGGTAATATATTAACAATTAAAATACTGTTAAAAATGTTTTTGACTATAGGTCCCAGCCCTGTCATGGTTTCAAAATCGACTAAATCAAAATACATTATAAACTTAAATCCCACCACACTGTACAGTTGTTTATAATTTAGCACACTGTGTTAGTGTAGAGTAAGAATTGATTGTTTGCTGCAGAGCCAACTCACATGCGATGCTCAAAGGTTTATAGACACAGAGAAACATGAAGAGATTCTTATTTTCCTTCGTTTATTTATTTATTTCACTGCTGGAAGGAACTTTAGCAACTGACTCACTGAAGGAAACTACTCATTAATCCTCCCATGTGCCTTCAGGAGATTTTAAAGAATTATTAAAGACAGAATCGATACACACCACAAGTTGGCTGAATCGCTGTCAATGAGGAGTAGATAAAAAAAATAAACAATACTGCCTTAAGCAGCAGGTGAAAACCCGAGGGCTTCACCCTTGAATGTTAATGAAGACTTTTAATGACCTAATGTGGTTTTGTTACATTTGCATTATAGTGGCATTATTTCCCACTTCAGGTCAGCTCATGTTTATTTATGCAGAATGGAAATGAAAGAAAATAATCTACTCCAGTTCTTTTTTCTAATAATATCACCAATTAAAATGAGCATGAAATGACTAATTAAAATGCATACATCGATCATCAGGAGTCTGTACTTCTATCTTCTACCATTTTACTGTTATTATATCTTAATGCATAGAGCATTAATTAGAATAAAAACTGCATTGTTTGTGTTTCACTTTCACGATCGAACGAAAGAGGATGGAAACTGCCCACTGCCACCGATGGATGGATTCCCACAGTGTGAGGGAAAATTGAAGGTAAAACAAATCACAGAAATAGCGATACAATAAGTTTTATGTTGCATGTTGTCGGAACAAATCAGAGTTTCTCAACATAGTTGGAATGTGATATGAGGTAGAGCAGCATTCTTCAACAGTAGCTCATCAGGGATTTATTGTGAAGCTGTTCTTGCTTTAACAGCCTGTTTTGTTTTGAACATTTTGACCTGGTGCTGTTCTGCTCGTCACTATATTGACATTCTTGTGGCCCATGTGGTTTGCTGTTGCTCCAGTGGATGAAGGAGATGTGGAAGACTGATCCCTGCTACGGCAGTTATGGCGTCAACGGGTCCCTGTGCTCCATCATCATTTACCTCAGCGAGGTACCCGAGTGGTTTCAATTTCACATAGCACTTCCTCAGCAACACTGTCATGTTTGTGTTTATGCTTTGGTCTAACTGGCCCTCGCTTCCTCTCTGTGTTGTGTTGAAGATTGAATCGTGGTGCCCTGTGCTTCCAGGTCGATCTTCCTCTTCAGCTCAAGCAGAAAAGTCTGAGGTAAAGACGAGGACAAACAATCCAAGACGGCATGTTATTTGTGTGTATGCGAAGCGTTATTTTTTTCCGTGTTTTTATGCCTGTAGCTTTTACCTCCTTTTCTATACAAGCTAACACACCCACAACAAAGGCGGGACAATTTCACTTGTCACCACAACACCTGACATTTTATTGGTTGGGGAATTTTGACCCAAAAAATCCAAGCGCAGAAGAAGAGCTTAGAAGACATTTCAAGAGTGGAGAGAAGCACAAGGAGAAGAGCTGAAGCTGCTGTGCACTGTTCAAGAAACAAATATATCTGAGTGCAAGCGCCCTGCAGCTTGTGCACAAGCAGGGCAAATCTAAACAAAAGCAGGGGCTGGTTGAGTGTGAGCACAGGGTTTTGAGTGAGACCATTACAAAATCTGAAACATTTTTAGTTGCCTGAATAAATACTACATATTCAAGCACTGTCAATGGCCTTCAAGGTGAAGGAGATTTTAATCCTTCATACTGAATTCCCCTCGGGCTGCTGAGTGGAAAGTGACTCAAATTCACACATATTGACACATATTATTTTAACTTATTCAACTTAATAAAACTCAATATTTAGAATTTATTTATCAGTACTAAAGTTCAACAAAGCAGTGAATTTGTGTTTTGTGGATTTTTGCAGGAAGAGTCTGACCAGGCTGTGGTACGGACCAGTCTGGAGGGTCTGTACCCATCTCTGAAAAACAGAGTCCAGTTCCGGTGGATTTACCAAAGAATTCAAAGTATGGATGAGATTTGGGTCGAGGCCGGACGCTCTCTCTCAGCCAAAAACAACCTCACAGAGCGAAAAGCCAAACACGTAATGTGTACCTCCCCATTGATCCTGTGGACGACTGTTTGCTAAGCTCTGCTCTACTTAGTCCGTGTTGCTACGGCACTCTTACGTTCCAGATATGCAGTTTACCATGATAATGGTGGCAGATTTTCCACTTGAAATTCCTGGCAATTTTTCAGTGGGTTTTCAGTTTGATACGGAAGCAAACAAAAGACTGAAAATCAGCTCTTCATCATCAGGGTCTGACAAACGTCTAATCAGTAGGGATTACATACAGGCCATTGACGACGCTCAACAGCTGGGGCCTAGCCCATAGCCCTATAGACATGAATCAACAGAGAATGATAATGACTGGATTCTGCCAAACGACTTCTTCCTCTCCCCAGATCCTGGTGCATCCTGGAGCACTGACGAACGAATCGGGTTTTAGAATAGCAGACAGGGCCTTCAGTGGCGGGCCCCTTGGGGAACTGGTCCAGTGGAGTGACCTTATCGCCACACTTCACATCCTCGGTCACCACCTTCACCTTTCTGCCTCTATACCTGATCTCAACAAGTGAGTACTTCTGCACACAAGAGGAGCCGTTTGTTGCAGACTGCTGTCCATCAGGATGCTGTTGTAAAAGTAAACTAGTGGGGGAGGACAAAATTAGATTTAAACAAGAGGTTATGGATGAAAAAATAACGCTGTAGTATTTTTAAAGTTATAATCTGCTCGTTCATTTTCCCTTGACTGTTTCTGTGTATTCATTCTACATTTGTTTCTCTGTCTCTTTAGATTTCTTGGCATTAATAAAGAGGGTTGCCCCTCTCGTCAGTCAAGACCAAACACAAAGCTGATCTATACGGACATCATTGGCCTCAGACAGTTTCAGAAAGTACTTCAGAAATCCTGGATCAAATACAAGTGAGTATCATTATCTTATCAGTCGGATGTGCTTGTGAATAATGTGAGATTGATTGAGACAATGTGTCACCTCCCCCTCCTCCTCCAATATTAAAGAGAACCTGTGGTAGCCCTCAGTTGTCATAAAAACTCAAAAGGTTTTTAGTTTGGACGATTGTTAAAATCGTCATGGCAGCCTCCGCAGACAAGACCCGAGGTAAATATAAAGTATTTAAATATAAAGTATTTAAATATAAAGGGTCCATTCTAGTGTAAAGAAAACAACAATTTGTACAATTTCAGCCTCAGATTTTTAGATCACAAATTCCTGCTGCCAGTGACTCATATATCAACAGTACTCTGTTCCATAGACCTCATGTTGTATGAATACACATTGAAACGGAGTCAGTGTTTGGCTCAACCACCAAACGCAGTCAATTTTTAGAGGAATAGAATAATACACTTACTATGAAGCTAAACCGCAGAGTTTTCTTGGCCCCTCTGGTTGTCAGGACGGCTTCAATGCACCTCGCCATTGATTCTACAACTCTGTACGCTGCTGGAGGAATAAACATCATTCTTTCAAAAAACACTGGATAGTGCATTCTGAAGCTGTATACTTAGGTG
This sequence comes from Hippoglossus hippoglossus, assembly GCF_009819705.1. NCBI lineage: Eukaryota > Metazoa > Chordata > Actinopteri > Pleuronectiformes > Pleuronectidae > Hippoglossus > Hippoglossus hippoglossus. Next base: position 5,905,623 of record NC_047171.1, on the reverse strand, counting down.
CTGTGTAGTATCCATGGAGCCTTCACTGTAGCCTGATCCACTTTCCTGGAAAAAACTATAAAACTATAATTTGCAAACTGCAACAATTGTGTTATTCTTGTCCATGACTCTAAGTGGCCAAAAGGCAACAACAGGTGCCAGATTTATTTTGTTAACTTGCCAGATTTTAACCGTTTTTCACATAATTTCTTTCACAGCTTAGATGTTCAATTGGGTTGAGATCAGATGAGTGTGGAGGCCTGATGATTCATATTGTTTTTATAATCACACATTCATGGATCCCCTCACACCCCTGAGGGGACATAGTTATTATGGAGACCAGTTTCATTTTGATAAAAAACGTTTTACGATAAAGGTGATCACTCACCCAAATCATACCTTTGGAAGGAGAACACTGAACACACTTCACTGCCACCTGAGTTTGGGAGAGATCTATTAGTTTGAAGAGAAAATTGTGCAGATTGGATTTGCTTGGAGTGTATGGAAACTATAGCGGTACATTATAGATTCCCATACTGCTTGTGCTGGCAGTCAACCTTCAATCAACTGTATGTCCATGTAATCTTAAATCTCATGCATGAACATTTCTGTAAATTGAATGGAATGATGTGTGGGTTGGGAACAGCATGCGGCTGCACCTCAACACACATACTTTGATGTATGAATGTATGTTCTTTTCAGTGTGAAATTCAGCTGCACATACTGAAGCATTCACATCGTACTACACAATGGCGAAATATGTGGTTGTTTCCAGTAATGCAGTACACGGTACTGTTGACTGAGTGGCTCCAGTTAACCCTTACATACTGTTACATACCTTCAAAGTACAATTTTGACCCGGGCCAAGAATTCCCTCATAAGTCTCTATACCGAATTTTGAAGTACAGATCTATTTAGAATGTATAAATAGTCTATCTCTCATTAATAAATGGATCATTAATCCTTTATTAATCTTTCAGAGAGCAGGGAGAGTGTATTTTTTAGGTTTTACACCGTTTTGCTTCCTCATCTTACCTTTATAATCTCATTTCTGGTTTAAGTTTGAGATAACACGACCGATCTGATCACATCCAACGTTTCTGTGAAGAATTGAAAACTTGGCTGTGAGGCAGAACACTGTGACTCTACATAACTGATGCTCTCGTGGTCGAGTGGGAGCAAATCCCAGCAGCTGGTTTGTAAAAGCCTTTGATTGCAGCATATTAATGCGAATGCTTTTGAAACGCTATGTTCAACAATAATCAGATGTGATGTCCAGGCGTCCGCTTGCTGAGGTTGGGTTTTCAATGCGCCCACATCACTGGCCATCTTTTATTTCATTGTAGCGGATGCGTTTTGATAATGGAGCTACAGGTTGTGTTATTAAAAAAAAGTACATGTTATTTCCCATTAATTGCTGTAAGTGTATTATATGTGTGATGTGTTTGTGTGTCCACCAGATGCATGATGCGTCTGTTGGACTCGTTTGGCACTGAACCAGACTTCAATCATGCAGTTTGGGCCCAGAAGCAGAAACTTAAAAATCCCTACGGTGGCTTCAGCCTGACCCCAGCGCAGTTCTACACCCTGTTCCGTACGTCTTTCTTTTACAGCATTTCATTGTGTGTTTTATATCGCAGACTGTATATAGAGATGGACGATGTGTCTCCACTTCCTCTTACTATCCAGAAATGAAGCTAAAATAGCCTGGATACCGACGCGGCCATCTTGCGCGTTTGGGGCCAGAATCTGCACAGTAGCAATTGAGGGATGGAGCTGCAGTAGCAAGGTCCCGTTTATATACGCTCTCGACCAATCACGAGTCAGTCTCAGCTGTCAATCATGACGTTTTACTGCGTTATTATAGCATCAAAGAACTAATTAAAACCCAGTTCACTGAAAAATTACCCTTTGAACATATATACGTCAAATCACAGAAAAAGTGTTCAAGAGAAAGTAATTTGACATGTACTTTGACTTTTTAGTTTGGTCCATGTCCCATCCATAAATCTGGAGGAGGTGGGGTTTATGAACTATGCTTCAATCAGCCACTAGGTGGCAATCGAGATGCTTTGGCTTCACTTTAGGGGAGCATTCATGTCGTCCATCTTTATATACAGTCTATGGTTTATGCATGTTGCTTGATCTGAGATTCCATTATTATTATTATTAATATTATTATCGTACGCAGCTCATACACCAGATAACACCTTCCTGGGCTTCGTGGTGCAGCACCAGATGAGCTCTGAATTCACTGAGCAGCTGCGGTCGACCGAGAGGAGAAACCAGGCTCTTGTGTATGGAAAGAGAGGCCTCTTCTGGGAGGTAACAGCAAGCAGGCGCTGTGGTCACCGAGAAAAAACTATTTGTCATACTTCTTTAAAGTATCCTATGAAAAGTGTATTCCTTCAGGCAGAAAATATGGCGGAAGTATGCAAAAAGGTGAAGGCCCTCTTTAAGTTTTAGTTACTGTTACATTCCTTTAAAATACGTTTGTCTCCCCATTTCCCCGTTTGCATGTTTACTTGTTTGTGAATACAGTCTTTGGGTGTTTATATTATTAAGTGTTCAGAATTCAGACAACACCATTAAATATACGCACAAGGGAGAGGTGTAATATATGTGACGTCCACTGATTCTTTTTCTTCTCCAGTGATTCACTCTTGTTCTCCTCTGCTGTCCCGCCGCAGGGAAAAGAGGCTTATCTGGACATTATCCACAAGCACTTGGAGATCCACGGGACGGTCAAAAACCGCACTAAGATCCCGAGCTATGTGAAAAACCACGGCATCGTGAACGGGACTGAGGTGCAGACCCTGCTGAGACAGAGCAAGGTAAAGGCAGAGAGAGGCGAAGGGGGTCAATTAACCACGTCACAGTCAATTCACATGTTCCACATATCGCTCTTAGGTTTACTCTTGTGTATTGTTGACTTAGGCTCCACTTCCTCATGCTAAATCTTTTATTATATTTCTTTTCTCTTATATAAATCCACTATGTTAAAAAGCATTGCTTTTCTCTCTGTCCCAACCTGGGTCTGCACATTTGATGTAGGCGACAAAGTAAAGACATGACCACAAAGCATGACCTTAACACTTAGCTGCAACTATTAATCTGAAGTCTGAATCATCCAGACTTCTTCCCAATAAGATAAGAAGACTTCAGATAGTTCAGATTCCAGCAGCACATTCAGCTGTGAACTTTCCATTCAGACACTAAATGTGTTCTGTGTCAGTTGTTCAACATTCTTCTGAAACCAAGTGATCTTTCCTCTGAGATCACCTTTACCAGGGATTTACATTATAAGAGAACCAGAAAAGTGACACTTTGTAAGGTGGCTCTACCACACAATACTGAGCTGACACTTTAAAAGACACTGTTCTGTGCAGGGAATTCATTCATTTAATAATTTACCATTGTTTATCAGGAAAAAGTCATGACAATGTGAAGTACTTTCCTGACATTATACGGATTTTATACATTTAATGTGGATAATTAGTTGTGTATATTAAGTTTGTAGTATTCAATTACAGTCGAGGAAGTTGTTTATTGGTTTGTCAGCAAGAGTTTGCAAAAACGACTGAACAGATTTTCATGAAACTTGGTTGAAGGATGGAACACAGGCCAAGAAACAGCTAATTAAATGTTGGTGTGGATCCAGAAAAAAGGGCAGATTTCTCTTTTACATTGCAAATCGTTTCTTTTGACATTTTCACAAATTTCCTTGGGAATAATTAATGGATTTTCATTATTACATATTTTTTTGAATAAGGCCTTGGTGGAGGCATGTGCTTTACTGCTGTATTTACTCTACTGTGCAAAGATTTCTAGGACGAAAAGTAAAGTAGCTAAGTTTCAGAAAAAAAGCCATGAATTATTTTTGATAATTACCGAATATACACAACTAGTTGATTAGTCAAACTATGATCTGGTGTTAGGAGCCTTTGGCTTTAAAACAGCTCCCCACACACGCCTGCACACCGTTCTTCAAGATATTTGGAAGGTGGGTGGAGTGTCCTCGGTGTATCAGGTCTGTTTAATCCCACACTGACTCCATTATGGTGAGATCAGATCTCTGTGGGGACCAGTCTATCTGCTGCTACTTGTTCATTTTGTTATTGATCGAAAGTTGTTTGAAACTCGGGCTGAATGTTTAAGGTGGTTGCTGCGGAATAACTTGGGGACCAGCATCTGCATGAAGACTGAGGATCTTATGTGTCTAAAATGTTTGCACAGTACTATATGTTGTTTTATGTGGAAACAGGGATTTCCAGCAACACAAGCAGATCTTTGCTTTGAAGGATTAAATAGCTATTTGCACTGCTCATCAATATAACATATTCTGTTTATGCATCAGTGTACAGTAAGCAGCATTGGATGTTTCTTCATACGTCCACAATGTGGAATAACTAGAAAAAAATGCTGTTATTCATCACGTCATGTTTGAAAATAATTAGAACATAATAGAAATGAGTTTGATGGGTCAGTTTTAAACCCTGATAACCCTCCTGTGTATAAAAGCAGGAACTGTAGGAGCAGTCATTTCTTGTGCTGGTGTTGGCTGGCACCTTGTGGTGACAATAGACAAGTGCATGCGCTTATCATACATACTATAAATATAATAGATGTTGTATACATGTGTTAATAACAGTTTTTTTTTTTATCTGTGGTCTTTAGGTTTTTGTGGGGCTGTCTTTCCCATATGAAGGCCCCGCCCCTCTGGAAGCCTTAGCCAATGGCTGTGCTTTCCTGAACCCGAGGTTGCACCCCCCGCTGAGCAGCTTGAACTCAGAGTTCTTCAAAGGAAAGCCCAACATCAGAGAGGTCCGTGTTCATGTTCCAAGCTGAGACACTTCCTATGATATATTATTCAAAGATATTAGAGCATTTTACCTTCGTGGAGTCAAACCTCAGTGAAATGAACCAGTTTTTTTTTTTACCAGGAAGTTATTTTCTGACAGTTGATCTGTTTGTGTTGTAGGTGACATCGCAGAATCCTTATGTTGAGGCCATAGGAGAGCCATACGTATGGACGGTGGACATGTTCAATGAGACGGAAGTAGAGAAAGCTCTCACTGCTATTCTCAATCAAAGTGTACGATTATTTCAACTTGGTACCTCATCCACTTGTTTCTCAAACAGCAACGTTTCTCCACCATCACACTGAAGCGAAGCTATTTGCATCTTAAACATTCCACTTCCACATTTCAGATTGAGCCCTACCTTCCCTATGAGTTCACGTGTGAAGGGATGCTCCAGAGGCTCAGCGTCCTGATTGAAAAACAGGTTGGAGCCTGTCTGTGTAATTGCCAAAACGATAGAGAGGAAATAGATTTATGATTAGAAAAAGATAGATGGATATATTTTTTTGCTTTAGGACTTCTGCTCCAGTGCAGGGAGGTGGCCCCCACTGAGCGCGCTCCAGGTTGTGAAGGCGGAGCCGGGCGTTTCCTGTAAACAGACGTGTCAGAGGGTGGGGCGGATCTGTGAACCTGCGTTTTTCCCGCAACTCAACAGTGTAAAAGATCTTGCCGAGTAAGCTAACACACACACACACACACACACACACACAAACAGATTTCTAAGTTACCATTAAACAACTTTTAGGAATGACAATAGATCGGATATAGTAAAACTGATCGTATGAGTCAAATCCGACCTTTTCTTACGTCTTTTATGCAGAATTCCCACAATATATATACACATTATTCAGTTGCAAATGATATAGCTCGTTCTTTTTTGCCACAAATGATGAAAAGATGTTTAATTTCACTGTGATGTGCCCCGAGGATACATAGAGATAAGTTTCAATTTCAAGACGTGGTGGTCAGCATAAATATTCTGCCTTCAAGTCAAACGTTACCGTCACACAAGTCTTTTCATTGTCTTCCACTGTCTTTTGTCGCTGCCTTTTCACTCCTGATGTGACCTTTTGCAAATATATAAAATAAATATCAGGTACACTAGAAATAGAGGAAAGAGTAACTGAGAGATCACAAGACAAAAAAACAGTCAAGTGCTTTTGACCCTTTCCATTGAAATTACAATCTTAATCTTTATAACTTCGTTTCTAGCTGTTGATTATTGCTTCTTTTGGTTTTTCCAGACATGGTGTCGATTGTCAAACATCAGAAGTGTCCAACAGTAGCCTGGTGTTTCCTGCCTACAACGGTACCAAACACTGTCTGTTCCAGTCGGACCCCCTGCTCTTCAGCTGTGTGAGATCCAACCAGTCCCTGATTCGCATCTGCCCCTGTAGAGACTACATTAAAGACCAGATAGCCTTGTGCAAGGCATGTGTCTAACAGCTGGTCGTCACTCGCACATTGACGTTCACACATACAGCGCCACCGGAGAAACTCTGCAGGATCTCGTTCCTCTAATCAGACACATATTAGTGTTAATGATGACACTCACACTGCACGTGCTCAGGTCGATCCTCGCCCCACCAGGAAGTCACAGGACACTTCAACATCTGTCAGTATTTCAATCTTTGTCATGTGTATAGCTACAATCTCCTGTCATGGCTGATAGCGTGCTAAGGAAGTTAAGCAGCCATATACAACAAAGAATACACAATTTTTAAATGAATTTATACCCCAAATTTTTTTTTTATATGCTGCTTTTTATATGGTATGAACAGAACAGAATGCAATGTCCTCCTGCAGAATTGTTTGGAGGTTCACATTCACTTCGAGTGTGACAAAAAAAAAATCAGTGTTTTTAACTGTTGCAGTTTTGTACAATAAATATATATGTTATATTAAATATGTTTAATCCAAGTCTGCTGCATTTATAAAATGTGTCACTCTTCTTATCTCCGACTGAAATATACAGATAGAATCTGTAAGTTCTGCAATTCAAGGCATATTCTATGCATAAAAATACAATACTCAAATATCAGACATGTTAATGGGACTGATATTTATGAGTGTGTGCAATACACAGATCCAAATACAAATCTGGATCTAGTGAATTTAAATGTGGGATGGAAATATTTATGTGATACTTGAAATACTATTGAATAGTGTGCATACAAGTTATACCTGTTTTATAATTCTTTTCCTTAACTACACGTCAGATAATTGATTCCATGACTTCTAAGCTAGTGATGGGATTGATGCTCAATGTGCTTGTTCTCTAATTGTTGATTGCTACATGTCACCCAGTTTTATAATATACGTCCCCACTTCCCTTTGGAGGTTGACCTTCCATGACAAACACACAATGACTCAACAGCATTGATGAATAAGCAGGATAAAACTTTATTAATCAATAAAACTTCGCTCTTTGACAAAGAAATATCATTCATTTAAATAAATAAATGGTGTTTACATCATCTGTAATACCACTGATATCATTACTGTACAAACAGATAAATAATGACTCTGTTACATAGTCAGCCTCGTTGTCACTTCAGTTACATGTATGTGTGTTGTATGTGTGTGTGGCTGCAATGCTTTCGTAACCACTGTAGCTGTAAGGGATTTTAAAAGCCCATGCAAAGCCTATAGTAACAGAGAAGTGGTTTCGGTATTGCTATCATAATTGAATTTTATTAAATGAAGTGAAATGAACGGTTTGATGTTGATGCCTTTTCTGGTGCAATAATGATAATCAGTTCATTCATCGATACGATTACAATTTACACAAACGTCAGCGGAGCGGACGTGTGGTTTCAGGGATTTGGCACAGGTCACTCAGCTGCAGAATCTGTTTCTGAGCTGATTCAACAAAACAATGATACAAATTCATATTCTGTACCACTCGTCGATAATGATTTGAGGTTCAAGGATTGTGCAAACAAGAAATAAATAATCATGAGTCATTTTTCACAGATATAGAAGAGTCTTAGTGAGCTGGAGTGTGAGCGTTGACACGTGTCATGGGACAGGGGGAAAAAACAATTTTTTTATGAATGAAATACAAATGCAACTGTTGTGATTATGGGCTTACAAACAGATTTTACTCCTTTTTTAAGTTGTTGTACTTTTCCAGTGATTTACAATGAGCACAGCAGCTTCCAACACCGCTGAGGAGAGAGAGCAATGTATCTGTAGCATTTATCTTAACAAGAGAAGTGGCCTGAAAACAAAAGCAAAGTGCCGATAGAGAGGTAGAAAGGATTGTGTTACCGAGATCGAAAGTCTCCACTTTACCCGAACACAACAGTTTACCAAAGGGGCGATAGAGCCAGTAAAGCATACTGTCACTGAGACTGTGTTAGGATGAGTTTGTTCTGTGCCGTATGTGGTGGTGTCAGCATGTAAACACTGTGCTTTGCTTGTAGAAGTCATGGTAAAGATTGTCGTCTATGCATCGGAGAGGGGGGGGGGGGCATTACCAATCAGTGTGCTGTTGGTGAGTTGAACTGGTATGAGCTTCACACCTTCAGTTTCTGGCTTATACTTCAAACAATGCAACTAAAGATAACACCGAGGATTTTGCACCTTGTCCAGTGAGTCGACTCACAATTGATAATTACAGTGTAGAGTGGATGTAGGCCCGTTCGGAGTCGCTGTCCAAGACCTTGTAACTGTCTTCAGCCTGGGATCGATTCCAACTCTCTCCCCTGGTGTCCAGTGCACTGAATACTAATGACCTCCTTTTTGTCATGTGGCTTATGACCACAAGGGGGCGCACAAGCATTATGAAATCACATTCACAGGAAGAAACGAGGCCTCAAACTGTTTACATTCACTTAATGAAATTTAAATAAGGAGGCAATGAGCTCATCCACTATATTTGCAGATAATACAGCATTTGTGCATTATTTACATCTGTTAATTTATTATAAAATTTGTTTCATTATATTCGTATAAAATTAGTCGAGTAAATGAAATCAAATTTGTGAATGAAATAGGTCATTTATATTAGATTTTCTTAGAAAAGTATCCTTCAACAGGACACAATCCGCACAATTCATCTCTGTTTAAATCAGCGTTTCACTGAGAGTTTGGGACACCAAGTGTCTCTAGTTACTCAAGTTCAATCAAATAATATGGATTCCTGTGGCTTTAGTCACTTTCACATGCTGTCGTTCAGCATTTCAAATCATGATTTGCTCGGCGATAAACTTCTAAAAAGTGCTTTTAGAGGAATTTGTAAAACACAGCTGAGCCTTGGACAGCACTGACGGATCACACCTACACCCAATCTGAGGTTTCCACTTACAGTGCAAAAAACGTACAGTTAGAACTCGTCGTTTCATTTCACCAATACTCTACAGTAATATGTAAAACAACATTTACAGTATATGCACACTAGAGTAAACATGTTTAACTATATGCAACACGGATCATACGGCAACTATGAGCTGTCTACTCCAAAAAGCCTGTTTATGTTGGCCTTAAATCGCTACGACTATTTGTGTCTTTTGTTACTGATGCACCTGAACAGTGTAATAAACATATTTACAGAGCGCGTTGTGTGTATTAACATTCTGTTCATGTCACATATTAAAGAATGATAACAATGGGAACATGCAGAACAGAGCAGACACATGGAGGAAACACGATCTCTGCTAATGATATGCAGTGTAAATGATGATATTCCCACAGGCTGCTTTATCTTTGTTATTGTGCTTAGATTCATCTGAGATTTCATCCTCCTTAATATCTATAAATGTAATAAATACCCCGAATTGATCAAGTACATAAAGAAAATGCCAAACAGGATAATAGCCAATGTTATTTTTGTGATTTCACTTCTATTAATTATCTAAGCCTGATAGGTTTTTACAGCAATATTAATATTCATGTGCTTTTTTCCATCTCACCCTTATAAAAACATTGCAAATTATTTGCTTTTAACTGGTAAAACCTTGTAATGTCACTGTAAGTTTCAAGTAAAACATTGTTTGATTATGGATTACAGTTAATAACTAACCAAGGTATGTGTTTGTGTATGTAAACAAATCAAAAGACTACACATGTACAATGTGTGGCAAGGAAACATTACAGCCACTCAGACAAAACAGGCTAAATACCCTGAACTCATTTCGTGGTTAGGTGTTTTCTTTCTGGGCACTGAGCTAAACTGGCAGCAACTACTGGTGAAAACGTTGCTAATTGAAACTATACCGTACAGTGCAGTAGGTTGTGCAATATAACACCAACAGGTCAAATAACGTCAGCTTTGTGCAATCAGGTTTCCTGCCATAGTCTGGCAAATAAGTGTCGTTAAGAGACTCCTGTTGATTTTAGTCCCGGGGGTTTCAGACCGAGGCTGACCTCACCGCGGACACCGCTGCTTTTCACCTTTCGGACAAAGGGCTGCTGACTCAGCAGAGGCGCTTTCTTTCTCTCTCTTTTCCACTCCCTCTCTCTTTCTCTCAGGAACAAATTACGATCTATAGTGGCTGCATTGAAGGGAGGAGGCTGGTGAGGTGTTGACTGGTTCTCTTTTGTGTTACAGTAAAGGAGCCGCTGTACTTAAGTATAACTGATGATAATAACAATCGGATAAATAAATAAATCAGTGGGCAGCTCAAGATGGAGTTTAGCTACGTCTCTTTACAGCATATTAGCAGCACCTACTGTATTTTACAGGCCGAACAAACCGATTACTCTTGTTGGTTCGTGAGTCTTTTCCTCATTCTACGAGTGTTTTTTTATATTTGTGGTTTTATGGATCAAAAGTGGAGAAGAGTGGAAAAGAAGACTTGAACTGAGGGGCTTTCCAAGTCTTACCAAGAGAAGGTCTTCAATCATGTCCTTTCCCTCAAAGTCTCTCAGACATTTCTGTGTGTGTGTGTGTGTGTGTGTGTGTGTGTGTGTGTGTGTGTGTGTGTGTGTGTGTGTGTGTGTGTGTGTTTGTGTGTGTTTGCATGTGACTGTGCTATCTACAGTAAATACAGCATATGTTTGTAAACTGTATGCATGTGTTTGAGAACATGTGTGTGTAACGTCCCTCTGTTATGCAGAAGTGTAGGTTTAGGTAACTAGAAAGACAGAGATGAGGGAAGAGAACAGGAGGCAGCCAGGGTGTGTATGATGTGTGTGTGTGTGTGTAGAATTGCTCTTTTGGTCAACAACTCTCACTCAAAGCGTTCATAGTTCCTTGTCTGCCTCACACGGGGCACCATGTCCTTCAGGAGTCTGTGGAGACAGAAGCATGATCTCATTGGAAAGTGAGGAAGCACAGTATCTTGCGAGTATCTTAGCCTGGTTTAACACATGTCACCCCAGATAACACAAAGCTTTAATATGATTAATAGAATAATGATGGCACTGGAATGCACCTGGCAGAAACAATGAAATAGGTCCAATAAATGTAGAGGAGTATTGCTAGTTTATCTCTTACTTGACACCGTATCCCAAAATGAGGAGTCCAATGAGAACTCCGATGGTGCCATCCAGGAACCAGACATCGGGATGGTGCTTGTAGACTTCGGCACTGATCAGAATTGAAAATCCCATGATAGCTCCAACCATAGAGTTAAAGCCTGCGACACACAAAATGTGGAAAATATAAGGCCATGTCTACACAGGAATGAACATGGTCAATGATCTGTGCACTTTACAGGGCTGTTAGGTATTGTGATTGATACAACTCTGTATCCCATACTGTTTCTTAACCATAATTATTTATTGAGGAGACTTTACTTCCTCCTTTATGTTAAGCTAAGCTACAGACGTGAGAGTGGTATTAATACTATCACTGAAAAATAGTTGTGTTTCCAAATGGTGGCAGTATTCCTTTAAACAGACCTGTAGCATGCAGGTGGCAAATGACGGATATTTGTGAGTATTGTGTTGCTATTTTTTAAAACCTCAAAAATATAAATGTCCATATAGACTACTGTAATTGTTGACTGTACTTGAGTTACCCTGTATGTCCTTCCATAATTACATTTCTCCTTGTGAAAGCGTGCACTCTGCGTTATTGTCTCGCCTGCAGAAAGTAAAGTCTTGAGGGAAATAAATCCTGGCTCTGAGAACAGCAAACTCAGGTTTACTGGATTGATGTGTTGTGCGTTCTGAGACCTGAGTATTTCAGTGTGTGTTGGTGAATGTGTGTGTTGTGCTTTTGTTTACTGGTGTCTATGAGCCGCTAGTGATAACCAATTACTTCTTTCAATTCAGTTGTGTAAGCAACTTAAACCATGGAACACACAAAGGGTTACTGTATTTTGAGGTTTTGCTTTTATTATTTAAGATACTGTTTTCTTTTGATTTTCACACTTGTATTAGTGTGTCCTAATCCTGCCCCTGGCCTGTCACACTTAATTTCATTTGAATTTCATTATTGTTATAACTTCTACACCAGAACATCCAGTTCCAGCTTCCAGTTACTTAGGGCACTGAGACTTTGAGCATTTATATTGAGCATATGAAATGTGCTTTTTGAATATTTTGTTAATAATTATGTTTATATAGCGCTTCTCTAGTCTTGATGACCACTTTACAATATTTATTTACTGATATTATTTATTGCCATTCACCCATTCACACACATTCAAATAGTGCATATATGGGCAACATGTTTTTATTCATTTTTATTTAAACAATGTAAATATTTAGATGTTAGAATTTGATGCAAATGTTTGAATTCAACTATTTAATATATATATAAAATTAATACATCGAGGTGACTTTCTGTTTTTGCATATTTTTTGTTACTTCCTCTTTTATTTTGTTACCTACCCTTGTCTCTCGTTTCAGATTATTTTACTTCCCCTCCGCCCAACTGAGGGTTTGCTCTGCCCCTTATTAGTTTCACCCGGCAACATTTTTCTCTCTCAAAACCAACACAACTGAAGTGACTGACTCTATTAAAAACTGATCCCATAAGTGAAGAGTGATGTTCTCCTCAGTATCGATCCAGATAATAAAAGTCAAAGAAAATAATACTTTTCCAGAGCAATTGTACAGTCTGATGAATGACTATGATTGTTGTGGTATTGTATGTGTGTGTATGTGGCATCCTACCATCAGTGAAAAGTGCCCGACTAGTCAGCACTCTTCCCAGCACGAACTTGGCCGCGGCCAGCAGAATACAGGAGAACCCGCTCACTATGGACACGCTGAAGAGGAAGTCGTCCTGTGGAAAGACAGGATGAGAGAAGCTGCTTGAAATACACACGTCGAATGATAAAAAAAAGGAGGCAAAGCAAAAAAGCACAACAAACAAATGGTTGTGAGGACAGCATGATCATTATCAGCAAGACTGAATGACCCACAGCTTCACCCATTAATAAAATATGCAGGCTTGACTTGGTGTGTCAACCCAAGGACAACGAGAGGATGCCTCAAAGTGCAGCGAGGGTGTAGTGTTGTCAGCGTAAGTCTCAAACAGGCTCAGCAAAAAAAACAACGCATGACCCAGGAGTATCTCCCTTTCACATTTAATTGGCGAAACGGTGTGTGTGTGTGTGTGTGTGTGTGTGTGGGGGGGGGGGATGTGGAGGTGAGAAGAAGGAAAAGAAAGGAAAAAAGAGTGCTATATAATTTAACCTCCAACCTCCCAACCAGTGAATAGTAGTGATGGTTGTCTTGGACCTCTGCTTACAATTATATATGTAATGTTGGAGTCAAAATACTTGCATTCTGCTGCTAACCTGTGTTCTTTAATCTGAACTTCTCTTTGCAAAAGCAAAATGCACTTTTGTTTGGAGGACTAGCTTGACTGTGTGGGTGAATGAAAAGTAGGTCTGCTGCTAGAACAAATGATCCTGAATAGGGGATTAATTGTCTGGTCCATTTGATATCAGAAATTGTTCTAAATTCCAAAAACACTGAGCATCATATATAGCAAGAAAAAGTCTTAAATCGTGAATTGGTTATAAAGATAGTTGCCAATTAATCATATATCAATCAACAACATCAATAACTGACCCACTGTTGACACACACTTGATCTAAATGTGTTGCACTTGTCAAAGTAAAGCATATGCTTCTTATTAGCTCATTATTGGTGACCTTGGAATCAGGTTTTGGGAGAAACCTGTTGTCTTCTCCTTGTGACAACACAGCTGTCTGCATTGGAGTTTGTATTTGCACAAATAATATGATGTACTGTTCAAATAGTAATGATGACTGTCGGCGCAGTGGTGCAGTGATGTGCTCCAGTGTGACTAAAGTGGATGTAAAATGCTTTCGCATGTCTGCCTGAAATAAACTGTCTGACAAGCATCTGCGCATTCATTAAAAACCTGCACTCTGTATTTGTATTGTGAAGATGCTGCTGCTCAGATACTGAAAACACACAAGTCAACAGGGCTTCATTTATTTCTGCTTATATAAAAATATATGTATGAGGTGTAAAATAATGTACTGTGCACTAACTCAATATTTCGTACGTAATAGATAAACCATCATTTACTGTATAAAGAACAGCAACTCATGACACGTGTGTTTCATCATCATTTTGCCCCGAGACTGTCTGTAAAAATGGATGTAGACTGCGGGTCTAAAAAGTGAAGCCAATGCAGTGGTGCCTGAACCCTGCACTCTCTCAAATGACCAGCAGAGGGCAACTCCACTGAATGCAAAAATAAGTCTATGAAAAATTGACTCTACTTCTTACTTCAAAAAACATTTTCATTCTGAGTTTACGCTCACAATTACTTTCAAACTTAGCTCTGTCCAATGGGTGCAGGTCACAGGTGTAAGTAAGTGGGCGTGTCTTTGAGCTCTGTCAGGCTCCGCCCCCTCCTCCCCCAACTTTGGTTACTTCTGGTTTTAAAAGAAAACAAGATGGTGCCGGACAAAACACCTTCAAAACAAGAGTTTGAGAGAGTGGAAGGACAGATTTCCCTTTCTGTTCCTCACAGGGGATCCATCATTTACAATTTCTATTGAGGGAATCTCATTGAGGTCAAGAGCTGAGTTTTATCAGTGCGTCACGGCACGTGTATATCTGCTTGTAGCATCAGTATGTGTTGCCATCTCTCGCTCTCCAGCAGGCGAGGAGAGCCAATCTGGGTTCTCTGTGTTTTCATCAGCTACTGGATGCAGACGGCCTGCCATGAGAGCAGAAACCCAGGACGTGACGGGAATCAGAATTCCTAAATTTTCTGCAATGCTCCGTCTACTCATGAGATTTTACAGGCCAATATGTCAAGGTATCGCGACACTTTACAGTCCACGTATTGTGCCGCAGTTTTAGGCAGGATGTTGGATTTACTCGAGAACAGTGTGTATTCCACAGGGCTCTTTCTGTCCTGAAGACATGTAGAAACTGAACACATCATCTCTGACTGCTGTCTGATGAAGACCTCTGCCAACAAGTCTGTTGTAAAACTCTGAACGTGACCGAGCAGATGAAAGATAGACATGTTAATGGAGGGAGACAGACTGGGTGAGCTTGTAGGGAGAGGTTAAGGGAAGAGAGATGAAAGAGGGCTGAGGGAAACAAAAAGAAAGAGATGGGATGTGGAGGGAGAGTGGAAAAAAATAAATGAATGAGGCCGAGAGAGACTCTGGACAAATGAGACAGAGATTAAGAAGAAGCTAGACTTTAAACCACTGCGTCTACAAATTGGCCAAGAAAATCTGCCAGTGACAGTAATTCAGACAAGTGACAGACAAGATATCTCTTCAACACAGAGATGATCAATTACATGCACTGGGTTTATATTCTGTTACCAAGCAGAAAAAGAAGAAGAAGAGGTAGGTAAGACAGACGGCGTTGGCAGGTAGCAAGTGGAGTGTAAAAGGAAAAGATGAGGGATAGGAAAAGGGAGCGAGCTGCTGAAGGGAAGTCGGGGAGCGTCAGTGAGACAGACAGTGGTAATAGGCTCTTGCTGGTGTCAGGAAGCTCCTCTGAGACCAACCACCCACAGTTTCTATTAACATAATGGCACTGGAGCATCAAACACAGTCTGCGGAGAAGCTGCTGCCCTCGTTCTGCCTCTCCACCGGCTCCGTTCTCACGCCGTTCTCTCTCTGGTTTGTGGTCAAAGGGGCTTCAATCATAACAAACACACACTTAAAGAGAAGAGGACACAGACTTTGTTTGTCCACTATGATAATGACACAATCTCACATGAAGCCTCCCCACATTCATCCTTCCCTCAAATCTTGTTTATCCACATGAATGCCGACTTAGGCTTCTCCTTCTAATCCGTGTTTCAGTGGTTGTCTTTTCCGTGTCTGAACTTAGTACCCTGTTAGTCTGTTGCTATATTTACTTTTACTTTAAAGTAGTAATCTATTATTAATTTAGTTTAAATTTATCAACATGTCCTATTGACATAACTAAGCCTATTTATAAAAATGGAGGTTGTGCTCATACGCTGAAGCATCTGAGAAACAATTTATTAAATTATTAAAAACATTTATATAACTTAATTTATCATGATGACTTTGGGGTCCCCAGGCAAAAGGGACCTTGGGGGCCATAAACTATTATCATTGCTGCTGACTAGTGCAATCAGCCATTGGCCCCTCTAAGCTCAGGGACCCAGCTACTAGCAAGGTACAAGGTACAACATGGAAGATAAGGTTCAGAAACATATATATAAACAAAACAGGTTTGAATATCTATTTAAAGAAAATCTACTTTACAAATGGGTTACGAGGAAGGAAACTGATTTAACACTATGTTATGCACCAAACATAGACAGACCTTTTTTATTTATTTACAAATAGACTCCACAGGGTTTAGATAAACTCTTTGAATGCTGTCAAAGGAATAAATAATGATGGTTCCCCAAGTATCAAATGTCCTCTAATTTTACTGCTTTAAAAGTGTTGACTTTAATCAACATCAACAGGGGGAAGTGAAGATACTGTGAGTGGTGAGGGAGCTGCTGGCTCTATAACAAAATCAGGAAGTGCATCTTAAAGCTTTGAAGCGACATTATATGACACTTCAGTGAGGAGGATTTGGTGGCATCTTGTGGTGAGGGTGCAGATAACCGTAACCCAGATTGCAGATTTGACTTGGCGCCATGGCTTTACTGGCTAGATGGTTACCTGAACAGATTGTGAGGGTTAAATATTTGACAAGCCAAAAAACAGGGTTCAAAGTAGAGAACTGGAAACGATGTGCTGGACACTCCCCAAAGAGTGTGAGGGTGGAAGAGCTGGGCAGTGCCCCAGCAACAGAAGGAAGAGACTATTTGCAAGCCTTATTCATAGTCTTAACACCTCTAGAGAGCTGTGTGTGTGTGTGTGTGTGTGTGTGTGTGTGTGTGTGTGTGTGTGTGTGTGTGTGTGTGTGTGTGTGTGTGTCAAAGAGGAAAAAAGGAAAACAAGTCAGGTGGAGGGAGACAAAAACTCTGACGTCTAAAAAGCAATGGCAGAGCGCTAAAAAAAGACACAGAGCCCACAAGGATAAATGATGCGCGTGTGTGTGTGTGTTTGCCTGTGTGTACATGTGCTGTTTGTGTTGGCCCTGATTCAAACTAAGTGGGTATTGTTCACATTCATCAATTTTTGAATGTCTTTATAAATGTGTGTATGCGGTGCGCAGGCTGCCGGGAAGTCTGACACACCTGCATCTGTGTACGCCTCTTATCACATTTACACACTGTGTAGAATTTGTGTAAATAGAGCAGTAAAGAAAATCTAAACTAAATTATTATGTCATGATTAAATTAATAACAACTATGGGCACATGCAGTTGACTTGAAAATAACAGGTGTGAAAGGTTCCTCAGACTACGGCCCAGACCAATCAACAAAAATGTACTCTTACTTGATCTCAGCCTGGATCAATCAAACCAGATCATTTGCTGTGTGAATTTGCTCTTTTTTATTATAATGATATAATGTTTGATAGAAGAGAATGTTCATTTTACTGGTTTTAACCATAATGGTATTAAAGAGGAAATGATATTAATGAAGTGAGCTGGTTCAATTATTTTCTCCATTCAAATGGAAAGACTCCTTTCTTTCTGGGGACTTTATGCAAGTATATGTGGACGCAGCCCATGTAGAGGATGATGAAAAAACATACGTATGTTATAGTCTTTAATTTGCTCCCTAATTTGAAATGTGAAACTAAAATTAACCGGATTTAATGTAAACAATGTCACAAAGACATGAAGCTTAGTTCGGACCATGGTTTGACTTTCAGGTGTGAAAACGCTCTCAGTCTGACAACACATCACTGAGATATACATCAATATTTGGACAGTTCTAAAAATATCGTGGTCAGTTTCTGGAATCACTTGATAGTGCACTATATGGTACTTATGGCTTTGAATTTTGAATGAGAAATAAATATATTATGTCGCCGCACCATGGAACATCATGCTCATGGCATGTGCACTACTTTCTACTCAGAATTAACCACTATATTTAGACTACAGCTGTGATGATGATGGAAAAATCACTGATGATTAATTCACCCTGAACTTACTGCTCATTTAAGAGCAGAACACTAACTTTCCATTATGTCGGGAATAGAGAGCAGGAGAGTAATTCCAGACATAAGTTCTATAACAAGTAATACCTTCAATCTTGAAGCCATGATGACAATAGTTCAGGTATAGAGTTATGGTTAAGGTTAGATTATTGAAACTAAGGTTAGGTAAACATTGTGTGTATGATTATATATAGAAAAGCCAAAATTAAGTATTGGTCTGAGATGGAATCTGCAGATGCATCAACCTATCACCTCCACATTTTCACCTTTTTACTAAAACTACTGTACATACTGCACATCATACACAAATGTTGCACTGTTTTTTTATGCATATTGTGTATTTGTGTGTGTGTGTATGTGTGTGTGCGTGTGCGTGTGTGTGTGTGTGTGTGTGTGTGTGTGTGTGTGTGTGTGTGTGTTCTTACCACTTCTGGGAGCATCTTGGTTGCCAGATTATAGATTGCCTTTCCAATGATGCACAAGGACGAGAGAACAAACACGACCCCAAGAACTACACACGCTCTGTAACAGACAGACAGAAAGGGCGAGTGTTAGGTTGTTGCACAAAGTGGAGCCAAGCAACAACTCTAGGAAGTTGACACTAGCACAGTGACACTTTCTCCCAGTGCTTGTGTATTTCTCCTGCATTTGAATCAATGTCAAATATTTGTTTATTAATAAATCTAGGGGACGTCGAGGTAAATGGTTTTTAGGTGTGGGGCTACAAGATCTCTTGTTCTTATAGAAATGGAATAAGATATTTAATCCTTGTCCTTTGCTTTTGCATTTAAACTCTCTCTTCTTCCAACACATCTTCTGAGCCCAAATTACAACATCCCTCTCCCATCCATCTCACCACAGAGCAGAGACACTGTAGCTTGACAAGTGCAGCGATGTGGTGTTTCTCGTTTGTTCCCCTTGTTTTGATGCTTGTAGTAAAACTGTCGTAATTCACTGTGAAAAAGGCAACTTCTTGCTTCTCTTCTTGCCTGAAAAATCACTTTAATTTCGTGGCAATTTTCAGTAAGACAAATTAAACTATTATTGTTGTTAAGTGCTAAAAGCATGCATGCATTAAAAAAAGGAACTGGGCGACTCCTGCAGACCACATAGTTAACTTTATAATGGGAGAAAGACATTTCACTTTACTCTCCACCCAACAACATCATATCTCTTCATCTGCTCGCCCCTAACTTGGGTGTAAATATCTCTCTGTCTCTTTGGCATCTACGTAATATGCTTCTGTTTCTTTCTGTGAATACAGCACATGTGGATATTTGTGTGTGTGTGTGTGTGTATGTGTGTGTTTGTAAAAGAGAGAGAAAGTTTGTGTGTGTGAGTTAATGGATGGTAGAGTGGCAGCTGGGACACAAGCTGAGGTGCTGAAGTAAGACGAAGGAGGCTCTGAGCGACCTGACAGCCACTTGATGAACTCTCCTGAGCTGCAGCGGCCCTGACAACTGATCGGTGGAGGCGAGCGTTAAGCAGTGATGTACACTGACACAACAGTGAGTTACTCAGTTCAATTAGAAATGAATAAACAGATATGCTAAAAACTTTCTTCATTTGCCTAAAACAACTGAAAAGCCTAAAATAACAGGGCTTGATAAATAACATGACGTGTAAAAATGCCAGTAATAAATCCAGCAAACTCTTCATTTGAAAGAGGAGTAGGATGGAGTAACAAGGCCTGAGAAACAGATCACTACACCTCTCTGCATCCATTCATCCTCACCTCTATTTATCATCAACACCTGCAGAAGATGCTAGACGTTCACATCATCATCAATTTAATCAACCCTTTGTTGTTCCATGGTCTTTGCCATCGAAATCAATTCATAGGAAATACTGAAACTAATATGGCATCTCTGGTGTAAACAAACAGCAGAAAACAGAGCAGATGAGATTTGGACCTTGAATCAATTTGTAGGCACAACACACAAGAAGAGAACGATAAATGTAACTGATAGATTGATGAAGAGATGAATATAAATAGTGAAAAGCGGAAGCTCTTCCTTTAAAGAAGATTTGGTTTGGCCCCATTTGTGTGTGTGTCGGGCTGTATGTGGCTTCCTGCTTCCTGTTCTCCCCCCAACTCACCTGCACACCTGAGCTGCTTTGCCTCAATCTACTCTTAGAAACTGAAGCAGTGAATAAAGACGTGTTCATCCCTCAAGCCACCACCGGGGTGTCAGACACACTCAGTGGTAGACACGCTATACGACCGCTGTCTCTGCATTCTGAAGTTTGTTATTGTGTTTTTGCCTGATCTCCCAGTGTTTATGTTCACCTGCCTCCTTACAGCACCTCTGTTTGGATCCCATTGTTTTATATGAAACATCTTAAAGCCTTTGTTCACTTCCTGGTCTGCACTCGTAGTCCGGTCGGTCCCGAACCGTAACAGATTCATCATTAACTTCATTAACATCCATCAAGTTCAGCGCTGTGTTCTGTACTCACATGTACTCTCTGTGCGCAGAGTGCACCGCTGCTGCATTGCTGTAGCGCCAGAGGACAATGAATGATGACATGACGTCCAGTGAGGCATCGAACTACAACAGAAGAAGAAATCAAGTGACCAAGGAGAGAAAGGAAAGAGCGGGAAGCTGAAGCATTAGAGTTGGTTAACATCTTTGCATAGGAGGAACTCTAAAATGTGTTTTTGAAAATGTCCCATCTTTCTCAAGAGCATGGTCTTTCAGTTTGAGAGCAGCTTAGATTTACTCTGCCTGTGCTCAAACTGTGGGCTTGCACTCAGATATTTTGTTGTCAGATTTCCTGTGCTCCAACTTCAGCTCTCGTCCTCATGCTCACACTGTTTCTGTGCATGAAACATCCAAAACATCTGTTCTTGGATTTCTCCCCTGCCCTCCGACTCCCTTTTTTTTCTTCTGCGCTTGGATACATTTTTTGTGCATGTCAATATTCGCCAAATGACAGATGAAATCACTCAGCCTTCACTGTCTGTGCGCTGGCTTTACTTTCTTTTAGGGTCCCATATAGGTGGTTGGTCTTTGATTGCCACAGTATATGACTTCGTGCTTCATTTTCCAAAAAACAGCATGATCATTATCTTCATCATCACATATAGAAACCTGTAAAAGCCAATTTTCAACATCATTGTGGCAAGAGACCGATGATGAGTAGCTGTGATCTAACCCCTCTGCACTGTATTCTCTCATAAACACTCAAGCACTTTCTAATTAAAATCTGCTCTTTAATAAAGAGATAACTCGCACTGCAGATTACAGCTCATTACATTTCAATCACGTAATGCTAATCACATTTTTCTCACTGGCTCTGTGTGTTGATGATTTTCTCTGATTATTTCTTAATACTAATCACACTCTCAAGTCACTTCTTGAAGTGGTGAGAAGCTTTATTTTGGCAAAGGGCAGCAAATCTCTTCAGCAAACACAAACAGCAGTTTGACATTCAACCTGAGCTGTAAGCACAGTCTCTGCCCTGTTACCTTGGAGACAAAGGGACCAATAACACGTTGGATAGTGGGATTCATTAATAAATCACCGGGACCCAGGTTATGACTAATTGATCAATGAAAATGGAGGAAAGAAGGAAGGTGGAACTCACGGCAAATCCAAAGGCTGACGCGCTGTGTCTCATGAATGATAAAGCTGTAGAGAGAGAGAGAGAGAGAGAGAGAGAGAGAGAGAGAGAGAGAGAGAGAGAGAGAGAGAGAGAGAGAGAGAGAGAGAGATAGTTAGTTATAGCATTAACATGAAACATATACAAAGGAAGGTTTGAGAAAACATTGTACAGAGAAAACAGTATCTGTGTGTATGCTTATCAAGTTACAGTTTATTTAAGGTGTATTTTTTGACAGATGAAATTAGCAACCTCTGCTTTATCGTGTTGGATTACTCATATCAGCAGCACATTATATATATACATACATACATACATACATACATACATACATACATACATACATATATATACGTATACATACATACATACATACATACATACATACATACATACATACATACATACATACATACATACATACATACATACATACATACATATATATACGTATATATACATATATATATACACACAACAAATACATACAACACAAGCTTATAAAGGAAGACAGTCAAACTCTCAAGTTGTGTGCAGGAAGGAAAACTTCTTCAGTGTTCAAAGCCCAAATCCTGCTTCTGGCCATGAATCACTCACTGTTTAGCTCCATTTTGGTCTCCACCAACTAATAAAGAATCTGTCAGGCTCTGCTGCTGCTGCTGAATTCTCCACTATATGTTAACTTTTTCTGTTTAAATAGCTGCCTATTGCATCGGTAAACAACCAGGCTGATGACAGTGCTGAACTAAAATGTTGTTGCAGCCAGTAAAACCAAAATAATGAGGTAAAAGTTTAGATATTAGTCTGTGGAGCTGAGGGAAACTGCAGAAGAGTTGTGTGATAATTCTCAGAGCAACACCTTTCAAATTAGACACAGTCATTTGATCCATTTTCATATAAAAATATGAATTGGTGCTTCTTTGAATTCTGCATATTATTTTTGACGTTTTCATTTGCATTGAGGTATTAGACGTTGTTATGTATTAGCTAAATAAGCTCATAAAAAAACAGTGTGTAACTAAGGTATTTTCCTGATGGAATTATGTTACTGTATAAAAAATAATAAAAACCTTCATTAAAAACCATCTGAATGGATGGATGGATGGATGCACAGTGGTTTCATGGAGGTAAAGGGAACTGTACTGTACATTTGTAGCAGAGCACTCCTCTATCCCACCTTTGATATTTTGCCCTTCTGTCCGTCCTTGTGTTTCTCTCTCTCTCGCTCTTCCTCTGTGTGTCTCTCTCTTTCTCTCTCCCTCATCCCCCTGTTTTCAGGACAGAGTCTCGGGGGACACCATATCGGCTGTTGAATCACCATAGTAACAGGAGATTTGAGGGCAAACTGGGACTCGGTTTGAAGTAAACAGAGCTTTCATCGCTCCGCTCGTTCTTTGTCTTTGTCATCTCAATCTTTTTCTCCTGATGTCCCTTTTCTCTGCGACTGACAGATTCTAAATTCATTTGACACGGATCTCTTTCTCTCTTTCTTTCTTCCCCCGTCTCACTGTCTCTCACCACATCGTTGGGAGCTGGACTTATTGGCTGATTTGTCTTAATTTTTCCTGGCAACACCTTTCTGTGTGACAGTGCCAGGAATTGAGTGACACAGCATTTTGCCTGGTACTGATGAATACTTACTTAATTTATTTTAATTCTTATAGAACCACTGATTTGAAAAAGAGCAGCTTCACTTCACTTAATTTACATAAAAACAGAAACACAGCCCGGAGAAGAAAGAGAGAAAAGGAACTGAGCAGAAGGAAAAGAACAACATGGAGGGAAGAGGGGACATTGAAGGGAGCGGAGACAAGAGGCCAGACCCCTGATACAAGACAGCTGGTTCTACTCAGGCCGGGTGCGTAACACATGACTGCCCACCAGGGCACACTCGCACACACACACACATATGCTGTCTCTGTGTCTCGCTCTGACACCATCACCCTGAGTCTTCCTCTCTTCTCCAAGTCTCTCAATTGTCTTCTCTCTCACGTACGAGCTCGCTCTCTGTCTCCCACACGCAGAGTCTCTGGAGGCCTCTGACCCATCTGGACTGTCCAGAAACGCAGCCAAGAGGAGAGTGTGGTTGATTATACACAAGAACAAAATACAGGCAAACGAAAACAGGGGGCCACTTCTCACCCTTCTGCATGTCATGTCATGATGGTTAAGCCTATTTCCTTTTGTCCATTTTGGTCAAATTAAGCTGTATAGGCTTGTGAGCTTGTCAGATTTTTGCAAATATTTAATAGTGAAGCCATATTGTGGAGCATTCTGCTTTGTGCATGCCTTACATATGTCCTTAACAAACCTCTAAAGTCATGCTTTACTTGCACAGGCATCAGTTTTCCCCAGTAATCTTTAATTTGGCTAGAGACCATTAGATTGGTGAAGTTCTCATCTTTCTGGAGGACTATAGTGCAGCGGCTGAATTCAGTTCGCGGAACCCTTGAGCCGCCACAGCTACAGAGTGCTGGTCGCCTGGTTTTTCAAAGTTTATTAATATTGAACATATTGCTTGTCCAAATCGTACCAAATTCAACACGCCACTTCCTTCGACCCTTAACAATACACATGCCAAGTGTGACACTGATAGAATGAGCGGTTCTCGAGATATGTGTTCCACATACACACAGACAGAGATTTCTGGAATTGGTAGATGGATCAGAGATACATGATCTGCCACAGAGGACACAGCAGCAGACAGAACTGTTAATGCTTATTGCTCAATGGCACCCTTCTCCAGGACTTTCCAGTTGCTACAGGAGCCAAGCCAATATACATGTCGTAAAAGTGAAGGTATAATCTTCTAGAAAACTAAGCTAAACCGTTTACATTTCTTTCTTCCTTCGACCCCACATGCCCTGTGTGTTAAATCTGGTGATTTCTCACTACCGGGTGAACATGCAGTAACATGGTGGGTTGTGACCTGTGATAATTGGCTCGTGGATGCATAAAGCCTCTGTGTGTGACCGTCTACATTCCAGTAGAGGCTCCGGTGTAAGAGTTCAGAGTAGCGCTGACCCGGAACCTGCCATGGTTTTAACCTAGTTTCGTAGGTTTCATCAGATAAACTGTGATATCACTGTCCAAGAACACATGCGATTCCAAATCGTCTGTGCTATGTAATAAATAATCTATCTGAATCTCTGGATTCAAAATCGATGAAGTGAGTCAGCTAGAATGCTAACCAACACTTTACTGGGGGAAGCAGTCTGTGCACACACACACTCACGTGCATGTTTTTTTCCGCTATGTTTGAACACGAGTTCAGCTCCATAAAGAACAGATGTCCCCTCTCTCTCTCTGTCTGTCATCGAGAAACTCATTTGGGAAGCAGTTAAATCTCCTCTGCTACATCACCACCTTGGGGCGTGTTTCTACTTTCATGCACATCATGTCTGCCCCAACTTTAGCATGTTGTAAAAGAGAAAAAGAAACAAGGTCATCAAGCCAAAAATTCCTCTCTTGAAGATGTACGTTTCGGGCAGTTAGCTCTCAGCAAATCGATGCCTCTCACAGGGAGAGCAGACATTATTCTGTGCAACATCCTTTGGGTTGTTAGTTAATCAGGGAGGCAAGTGTGCATGACCGGTGCTAACAAGACTGGTGGAAAAAAAGGTGGAAGGAAGGGAAGGAGGAGGAGGTGTGAGTGGAGCGAGAAGGGAGGAAAAGGGAAGAGGATGGGAGCAAACCACAAGGATCTGGAGGAAATATAAAGAAGTTACAGCGATCAGGAAACGCAGGCCCACTTATCCACTGGGAAGGTTCTGGAAGGCTTCAGTTATGTTGTAATTTTTCATAATGGCACCATCTTCTCCAAGGGACTAAGCACTAAATAATTTAATATATCCTTGTATGTTTCTTCTGGCCACTTTCAGTCGCTATTCGGGCGATCCTCATCGTCACATCATCTGATCCTCTCAGGTTTGTAAAAGTGTGCTCCCATGAATTGACAACATTATCCAAGTCAGTTAATTTACAGCAAACGAATGAAAACAAAGTTCACTCCAAGCAGGCTGCGAATTAGTCTTGTTATTTACTTCTGTTTACACCACCTCGCCCCCGCAGGCTTTTGAGGGTAAAGACATGGAGCTACATAAGGTCAATAGGAACAGAGGAGGACAGAAATGGATGCGGTCTGAGGATCAATAGGGTTGAGGGAGGAGAAGAGGAAGATGAGAAGGTGCACGAAGAAGCAAAAGCACAAGAAACACTCAACAAGAGTCCCATACTGTGTGTGTGTGTGTGTGTGTGTGTGTGTGTGTGTGTGTGTGTGTGTGTGTGTGTGTGTGTGTGTGTGTGTCCTGTCTCAGTGAGCAATTATACATCGTATATAAGTGTTTTCAAACAGCTCTCAGGTCTTTGTCATTGTTTGGCAACTTTATCCACCACGAGAGAGCACAACACTAATCCTAACCCGAATCAAATGATCCTTCCAGTCTACGGCCGTGACACACGTGGCCGTGAAGTTCCCCTTTTTTTGTGTGTTTCTGTGCTGGGCCATTCCTTTCTACTTCACGTTCCCCACAGTCCACTCTGATGTCCTGCCAACACCGACACAGCTCACCATTTAGCCGCAACAACGACTGCGACTTGGCAGCAGTTAAATCCTAATTAGCAGTGAGTTACGCAAGAGCCGGGGCCAGAGCCAACACTTGACACCCAGGCTCTCTCACTCACTCACTCTCTCTCCTCTGTCTGTCTCCACCAATGTTCTGGCAGAAGATACATCGAGCAGCACAAGAGTTAAATATAAGATTATTATTATTATTATGTTTGAGATAAGAGCTTTGAGTGTAAAGTAAACTCAAACATCTCACATGAAGAATATACCAAATGCTGTCCAAACTTATTTAATAAAGAAATCTGTCAAAACATAATTTTTCTGTATGCTTCTGAAACTTATTCCAATAATGCCCTGTAATTTATTATCTGACAGATGTATCTATAGCTGCTTTCAGACATGAACGGAACACTGTAGGAATACCTCTGAACAGGCTGTGTATAAGAACGCGCATGAACCTCCTCACTTTCTCTGGACTCCACAGAATGTCCAAATGAGCCAATGTGAAAACAAAGCAGGAGATCCTCTGCAGGCGTGTTGATGACATTCGTACACGTGAGATACGCGGAAAAAATATATAAACAAATATCTCAGGATGTAAAAGTGGAGCAGCACACTCAGAAGAAACAAAGTCGAGAGAGCTTTTGGTGATAAGGGCCGACGCTGCTGTGCTGTAAACAAAAACACGTGAATGGTTTCCACAGCGGAACTTATTCATCATGTCCCGCCTCCTGGACGCTCTACCCATACACTACCCTCGTCTGAATGTCCCGCACGTTTTTCTGTTGTTGTAAACATGAACTTTCTTACATACTTTATGCAGGAAAGAGAAACTGTGCCATCTTTGCATATTAAAACTATTAAATTAAATGGTGTGTGTGTGTGTGCCTCTCAGCCCAGGACACTAAAACTAAATTTAGCAGTTAAAAAAGCTATAATTGTCCTTGACTTAATATCTCATTATTATAAGTGAAAATGATACTGACTGTGATGGTTCTAAACATACAAATGTGTTAAATCTCCCTGTTCACACTGGACTCATGTCTGAGTCTCTGTCCAGCTGCGTGCGGACAGACCCAGTAACACCTCCTCCTGTTCCAGCATCCATCAAACCACCTCTGCTGCTGACTGCATGAAAACAGTCCATATCGAATTAGCAGAATCATTTGCAGCCAAACCGGAATGTAATTACGTCCCCTGCTCTGTTCCTCAAGGGCAAAGGCTCAATTCTGGGGTTCGAAACTCAATTACATCACAAGGAGCCAAGTAATCATCGGGGAGACAAGGGTGCTGTGAGGTGGGAGATGAAGGAAGAGGACAGCAGATGGACAGACAACTGGAGTGAGACGGAGAGGCAGTGTGGGAGAGAGAGAGAGCAGCTAAAAAGACAGAGAGAGTGAGAAGGAAGCCACTCTACTGCTGCCAATCAGTGATTCTCTGAACTTCCAGTCTAATCGAGGTGACTCATCTGTGTTAGTGCTGTAAAAAAAAAATCTCCCCATAGACACATTTATTGAAGCTGAGGAAAACCAGTTAACCATCCCAAGATGAGGGGAAGGGATTCAAAGTGTTTGAAGTAGGGTTGTGTGGTTCACCAGCAGCTCATTTCATTCTCGCACTGTGCGGTGATGCTAGATGTGTTATATTATATGTGATGAGAAGGGACGAGCAACAAAGGCAGGTGAGTAAAAGGCGAGAGAGAAGAGTGAGAGAGCTGGAAGGAGATGAGAGGAAGGGAGGCGGTTTTAGAGAGAGTGATGGGGGGGAGGGTGGACAATGAGGAGGAATTATGCATCATTAAAAGTGGACCTGGAAAATAAACAGGGTTTGTATGCAAATGCACATGTCTGGGCTGAAATAGAAATTGTGCAACAGGGTTTCAATGGAAAAAAAACTTCGCTGTTCCATTATTCAAGTTTGGTTTTAATGGGTTGAGGCAGAATCTCAATTCCAACCAAAACTTCAGCTTTCACTCACAGACACCTTTGTCAAAACATGTGCAAGGTGACCTAGTGCAGCTCTTTAAGGTTGTGACAGTAAAACTCAAATGACTGAATATTGAAAATTATGTAAAACTCCTGAGGGAATCGGCCGCAAATAGCAATCAATCAAGTTTTATATGTAAAGCCCATTTTCACTAATGACAATATGCCTGATACAGCTTAACAAGGTACAGCATCCTCTGCCCTTAAACCCAGAGTGAGACAAACCATCGAAAAGGGGAAAAACAGTAGATGAGTAGATGCAAACGTATTCAGGACGGGCGACAGAATGTGGTTTAAGACCCATTTAGGCCAAATCTTCACAACGTGTAAATCAGGGTTTTTTTCTGCATAGAAAATAGCGAGGCCGTCAAATCGTGCTGCGATGCTTCCTGACAAAATTCAGAAAAACATGATCACTGTAAGCTGTTTTCACTGTATTAGAAAAACTGTTTTATGTTGACAGTATAGTTTGTTGTGTTTTTATAAATACACCGTGAAGTAATTGTTAAATAAAATATACAATTATTGCGATAATTGTCGTTTTCATAGTTTCGTAAACACCACCCCCCGTAAATACATCAATGTCACAAAGATCCACAATAATATATCACAGAGACGGCACTTAAACCTTTCCTAGTGTTTATCTTATCTGTGATCAGGGCAACTGCCTGAAGGAATCTGTGAGAGAAGTGATATGTGAGGTCAGGGAGCTGCATGAATGGGAGCCTGTGAAGACGATGATGCTTTTTAGGTTGTAAATTATCCATGTGCTGATGTAAGTTTAGCTAATACTCAGCCAACTGTTTCTCTAACTATTATCGGCTGCACAAGTGAGGAGCTTCAGAATCATTATCCCCCTCAGGAGGAAAGAAGAACCATGATTTCCACGTAGCTCAGTAAAGCAAAGACGTAATGCCATCAGATTTACGCTCTGGTCAACAAAGACACATGTGGCTATAGCGTCTTAAATCTCATCTGGGTTTTATTTTGATATGAAACACTTGCTCCTGGCAGTTTTTTTAATTTGCACTCTGCCGAAATATCACATCTGTAGTAGTCCCTGAACCACATTGTACACACCATATCAGTCTCCTAATTCTGCCAGATGTTTTCAAGAACCAGGAAAATTACTGTCTGAAAAATCAAGGAAAATGTTGAAATATCTCCCATCTCCTGCAACCAAGTTCAATAACCTTTCCAACAAACAAACTGTATAGGGGTGGAAACATAACATCCTTTGCTGAGGTAGTAAAACCTGCAGCGATTAGAAATATCAACATTTAACTGAAACCAGGATCTTTCACGAGCCTTAACCAAAGTGTTTTTTTGGTTAAAAGATAACCTTGATGCCTGGTGTCACAGTCGTGCATCGTTCACACATGACCACCTCCTCACACCTCAGGTTGAATATAAGCCAGCCACCTTATATTTCCATTTACTACACAAGAGAAGAAACAATTCTGTAATGTCAATTGTAGGAGGACAGCATTGAGTAAGTGCACTACCAGTAAGAAACACAGTAAGAGTGTGTGTGTGTCTAAAATTGCTAGTCGCTGTCCACTGAGGCAGGGAGTTACAACAAAAGCTCTCAAGTTGCCTCCTCATTAATTAGTGGCTCTTAACAGGCAAACACACCCTCTGATGACAACACACGCACACAAAGCAACAATCAACTGCACACAAAATACCATAAAAAGGATTATTGAGCAAAAAGGAAAATCTTATATAACAAGAACTGAAACACTGATCTGAGCACAAACACACACACACACACACACACACAGACACACACACACAATCTTTGCCTCCTCAGCAGACACATCCAACATGGTTGCGGTCGCTTGCTTAGCAGCAAAATACTGTGTTTAATAATTCAAGACCTCCAGCTCGGCCCGGCCCGGCTCTGCCCTGCACCGCGCCTCGCTGAGTTCACCCTGCGGAAAAACCTACTGGGATTCTTCCTCCCTCCTCCCCCCCCCTTGTTCTCTCCTGCCTCCTTCTTTTTCACCTCCTCCTTTTTTTCAGTCGTCCTTTCCCTGTGGGTGTTCCCTCATGTTCCCTGCCTGGTCTGTAAAAGAGAAATCATTGCATTTCTTTCTGTCCATCATGCTCTGTCTCTCTCTCTTCTCCTCTTTGGTGCAGTCGTTTGTTTCATATCCTTCCATTTATCGCCCTCCTTCATACCACTTTAGTTTTACCGTTAATCCTCCATCCACACTCTCCTCCTCCCTCTCTCTACGCTCCCTATCTATTTCCATCCCTTTCATTTTGCTCAGTAATTTGTCTCCTCTGCCCCCCAAACCCAACAACCCCTTTCCCTCGCTCATCTTTTTCTTTCCTACAGTACCTTATTCCCGACACTCCCTTTGCTTTGGCACCTCCCTCGCTCCATCAGCCCTCTCCCTTCGTAGTAAGTATTGATTTGTATTCGGGCAGAACTGCAGGCGATGGATGGGCACAGTGAGGGAGGTGCCATCTGCAAGCAACCTGGCACTGGGGACTCACGGGGGGGGGGGGGGGTCGTGAGGAGATTTAGCGTAGAGGAGCACACAGCTGATTGGACTAATGCTTCCGACACACCTGCAGGTTTGAAAGAGCTTCATCCTGGAAGCGTTTTAACAGGTTAGGAAGCTCAAAGCGGAGCAAACATCCTCATCCTGTGTTTTCATATCATGAAGAGATTCATTGCTTGACTTAGACACACAAACACACACAGGGTTCATTATTAATCACAGCTCGGGAACACGATGCTTAACAGTTGTGCAGAAATTAAAACCCGGCAGAGTCGTAAAAGCGTGATGTTGGTATCAGTGACATTTCCTCCAGCAACTCATTTTCTCTTAATGTCCTCACAGCTGGGTGAGTTACACTGTGATGTAGTTAGCTAGAGGACATCTGGTGGCAACCAATGTGACAGCTATGAGGAAATCCATTAGCGGCAGATATAATATCCTCCACAAAGTCTCTACTGCTGTTGTGTTCAGTGTCATCACAGTGACAGTATTGTGGTGTAACTGTTGTTTAACCAGTTTTGATGGATGGATTGTGTGATGGAGTGATTTGTCTTGAAGTTGCAATATAAGTTTTCTCTTCTAGCAAACTCGGATCTTGTCTTGAGCTCGTGGTGACAATCATTGCATTTACCCAAAAGTGAAGACAAATTATCTTGATCGCCCCCTGGTGGCTGGCTGTATAGGTTATAAACCACACCTCCTCTATAATAGTGGATGGGACAACTAAAAAGGACTAACAGGATCAATTCACAGTCAGTCAGCATGTTTACATCAGTTACGTCAATGTAACGTTAGTCCTGTCCATAGAAACTTCAGCCCCTCATTGAAAGCGTTATAACATGAACGGTGAAGTTTTTTCAAACTTCATATAAGGATAAAGGTTTTCGTCAAACGTTTGTCACAGCGATTCAATGACATATTCATTTGCTCCTGGATTAAATTAAGATATTCGACTGGATTTAAATAAAAATGTCATGGCTATAGATTTCAGACTAACATTTATGAGCATTTTACCCGCAGCGGTCGTAAAGCATTTGGTAAATTTTCGTCTCCCCCTTCGTTTTTAGGGGGGTCCTGAATATACTACAGTTGAAGTGGAGGGGTGTTTGAAGGACTTGATGACCACTACCCCGACATCACAATTGCGGCAGGGCTTACTTGCATGTACTCCACCTCCTTTAAAGATGGAAGAAAACTGACTCTACTTCACTCTACATGACTCAGCAAGTGAATTCAGTGCAGAGACAAAAAGCCACAGGCTCCTTAAAGCAAGCAGCACAATGTTCATTACACACATACATAATCCAAATATAAAACTGTTATATTCTTCCTGGGTCCTGCTTCCTAGATGTACAATTCTCCACATTACAATAAAACACACAACATCTAATTGAGTCCCTGTGGATATTACTCCATGTATAAATGCATTGTGCAGTTACTGCCTCAGGTAGAGTCAGTAGGCTAACAAGCTGCTGAGTCACACAAAGTATTGATTGATACTGAAAATAAAACAAAGATGCATCACACTAATAATTTCAGTTTCTTTTTTCCAGCTAATATTGCGATCCATTAATTTGGCAAAGTAACACATTAACAGAGTACTGGACAAATACTTTCAAATACTTTCCTCTACCCATTGCAGATCAGTGTTACTGCCGTGGCTTAAAATCCTGAAAGAAACAATCGCAGAACACAAACCTTGTGCCAACACTGAACAGGTTTCAAACTGGCAAAACTGCACCTTTCAGAAAGATCTTTGTTTATTATTATTGTGTTTTTACAGCCAACTTGAACATTCTTTGCCAATGTTGGACGACAGGAGCACAGAACAAGACCACAAGTTGGAAGTGGTGCAGAATATGTGACAGTTTCAGCCACATCTTTTACAGAAGGAACACAGCAGGTTGTTGGTGCTTAGAGAATGACCTGCCTCACACACAATGCATATATAGTAGCAGTCTAACTGGACTGTGTTGAAACCTTTGTTCTGTTGAGCAGCCTGAGAGTTTGTTTTAAACCTGAGGATCAATCAGCCAGCAGCTCTCACCTGCCCTGACTGATCCTCAGGTACAGGTGGAGGAGCTCTCCCATCCCCCTTCATGCCCACATGACTGTGGCAACAGACGATGCCACCGGGGTCTCCCACACACAGCCAGAGTCAAAGGTGTTGCTTGTTTTTTTGCATACTTTTTATAAAACTCAGTCACGACAGTCAACTTAAATACTCCAGCAGTTTCTGCAGCTTTGCAGCTCAGCAGCGTCTCTTCCCATGTGTCTCTCCCTCTGGCAGATCAGCTGCTGCCTTTTGAATCCAGGGAGAGTTGATGGGCCAACGGGTCTCAGCTGTGCCAGTCCCCTCTCCCTGGTTCACATGGGCTCATGCAGACATTATCCAGAGTTTTTACTAAGGGCAGGAGAGTCTCTGGAGAATGTCCGGAGCCTCGGACTTGGACATGTGCTCATATACTGCCCACAAGAGAATGTCAGGAGATTACCCAGAGTTCAGTGCAGGTCTGAAAGCAGTTTATCTGAATCAGACGTGACTCGACTCTTCCACACAACTTGTCCACATTAGATTATTGAAATTAAATTAGATTATGGAGAGCAGCACTGGAAAACAAGGAAATATAGTCAGTCAAGGTAATAATGTTTTTTTTTTCAACATTTAAAGTTACTTAACTCGGTTGTTTGTGTTACTTTGAGCACCGATACTCATCAGACCTCAAACTCAAAGTTGAGAGCTGTGAGTTCTTCCTCTGGGTCACGCAGCGCTCCCACTGGCAGCAGCATAAACACTCCCCCACTGTTTACCGAGCTAATTTACTCTCTCTGATATGTTTCGAGTCTTCCAGCGGGCACCAGCAGGAATACAGCGAGCAATAATTAACAGAAATCCCACCACTTCACAAACAAGACAGCTGCTGCGGTTTCCTTTGACCAGCGAGGAGGGATTCACTGTTCACACTGTGGTGAGGGAGCTAACCAGCAACTGTATAACTGCTCTGACTTGATGGGCTGCTGAGGCACACACGTCAGAGAGACAATACCCCACCACTCAAAGTCCACAGGTTCCTCCTCCTTGACAGAACATGGACCAAACTACACGTTGAATAAAACTTTATCTTGGTTTCTGTCATTTTAGGTAGTTCCTATTACACTAATAAAATGTTCCTGTTTCCATTAGCTTTTTAATTGTTATTTGATGCAATACAAACAGGGGGAAACGTCATCATTGACAGCTGAGACTGACTCATGATTGGCCGAGAGTGTGAATGGGTGGCACCTTTGTACCACGGCTCCGATCCAGGGTCAGTGCTGCGCAGACTCAAATAAAATGAAAAGCACGAGATACATCTTTACAGTTTGAGGACCGCATATGTGTGAGAAACACACACACACACACACACACACACACACACACACACACACACACACACACACACACACACAAATAATTGTTCTTATGGCAGAATGGAGTCACACCTGAGTCCGACTGCTTCCTGCTTTAGGCCCACACCCGGGAGTTTTACCAAACACCTGAGCCATAACTCACTGAATCTCTCTCTCTCTCTCTCTCTCTCTCTCTCTCTCTCTCTCTCTCTCTCTCTCTCTCTGAGTAGTTCAGTAGTTCAATCTTAACTGAAGTTTGTTGCCTTGTAAATGATTTCAATGTTTGTTTCTACAGGGAGAAGTGACCGGCAGACAGACGTGTAACAATTCAACAATGTTCTTTGCATTGTCCTGAACCACTACAATCATTCATTTAACAGCTCAACAGATTTGCTCACTGAATCGTTCAATAATCAACCGAAGTTCAGACTTTTTCGTCCTTTACTCACTGAACTGAAACACAGCCGACCACCATACATCCCTCATTAACCTCTCGCTTCCAGAACAGGACATTGCTGTCGCTTTGATGAACTCTGTTCATAATTATTGATATTTTGAAATTGATTGTTTTTTTAAATTAACCATTGATTATCAGTTAGGGCTCATGTTCACTGTGTAGTTCGCTCCATCAATGAACCACCGAACACAAACCGTTCACTCGCAGTGAAAGAGTCTGAGTCTATTCACTTTGTGTTCTGCCTATTCATTGTGATATAGACATTCTGCTGACATGTAAATTTAGGTGTCATTCATATGTAGTGCTGTTCTTCATATCTTTTATTTTATTGATATTCATATACATTTTATTCTGCCACTAATGACTCACTCACATTTTGTTCTTCCTTTTCTATATGCTACATGGGCTGCGTTGTGTTGCGTTTCGTTTGTTGTGTGTTGCCACCGCTGCAAGTAATCTCCTGGGTCGATAAAGTACCTACCCACACTTTCAATGGCTCGAATCATTCGCTCCCTGAATGAGCGTAGCCCTGCACATTCACTCACAGCTGAACTGAGAGTTTAACTGAACTGAGAAATGAACCGGGTCATTACAGGAAGCCATTCAGTTCAGCTCATTCACCCAGAAGATGTGTTTAACACCAGGCATGAAACATACACACACAACTATTAGACAGCCTATGTACCTCAGTGGACTAAAAACGTTCTGTGGCTCATTGTCAGTGTATCCAGTGTGTGGGTCTCTGTATCTGTGACCTTGAGGAGGAGCTGATTCAAACATAACTCGGGTGAGGATTCAGCACGCAGAGGAATCGAGAATGATAAAAGGAAAACAGAGAGAGCGAGAGAGAGAGAGAGTATGTGAGTGATGACACGGTGATATGTTTTGGCATATTATTGCACATATGGGATTTCTTTTAACCTGCACATCCCTGTATGTATAAACATGACTCTGTATGCATGTGTGTGAAGTGGAAGTGAGGCAGGTCTCTGACGACAAAGGTTGATAATAAGCTCTGTGGAGACTGTTCTGCATAATCAAATTGACACACACACACACACACACACACACACACACACACACACACACACACACACACAAAAGCTTGTACCTCTATCCAAATGAGGACACTTATAATTCGGAATGCATTCCCTAGCCCCCCATACCCTAACCTAACCGTTAAAACTAAATGCCTAACCCTTATTCTTACCCTAACCTAGACCTAAGTCTGACCCCAAAAGATTATCTCAGCTGTACGACTGTTCGAATGGCGTTTGTCATCAAAAACATCAAAACCATAAGAGATTAAATACATTTAGATATTGTTGAATTCAAAGTCAATCTTTACTACAGAGCTATGCAAAGGTAAAATACTCTTTTAAATCTGTGCGGCAGTATTTTGCTGTCATGAACTAAATCAAATCTGAGACCTCAGAAATTATATGATTACTGACTTTTACAAAAGACTAGGACGTGCCAGCATAGAAGAATTACCAAAATTACTGACTGGGCACAGACCCAGGGGACACAAAAAAAACTACAGATGAACACAACAGAACTACACCACTAATATACACTTACTACGACAGAGAGACACATGCCCTGGGCCCATTGTCTGCATGCCAGTCTAATAAATATTCATTCACCCCTGTGACTTTTGTTAACGGGACAATTTAATAGTGTTGCTTGTTTATCTCGGTCTCCGTGTCCCCGCTGCTCGACTCATTACGACGCTGAGCAACACAAACAAGCCAGAAAACCAAACAAGCCAGATTGCTTATTGGTGACATCACAGTCTCAGCCGCTCTTAAACAACAGTGTCTACCATTGTCGGCAGTCTACTCAAATCTTTCCACACTGGTTAGAAGGTTTTGGAAAACAATTCAGTGGGTCACTCACAAGATTGTGGTAGTAATTTGGATGAAAGGCTTTTCGGTTGATTTGATCAGCGTTGGAAATGTGCCGCAGAAGTGCAGGATCAAGCGAAGGTTGTCCAAGCATTACGTTTCATCCAAATTCGAACCATCCGTGGGACATCATGAGTCGCAGAGAATCATCTGACTGGGGTGAATACTGGTGACTCACAACATCAAGTCTACAGCCCCCTGATCTCCTGATCAGCTTATTAAGGATTTCCTCAGTGTGAAACCGAGTAAACAATATTTGGAGAGTTTTTACAATTCACTTTTGTTTGGTTATACATTTCTAGAAAAACACGGATGAGGAGTTTCTGGATGTGAAAACCCCTCCTGTCCTGGTCTCTCGTTTCACCGTTCGCCGTGGCAACAGCACAGAAGGAGCTGATAGGCTTCAGAGCTGGAAAAGAAACTGTGATGTATTGGACCTATTACTGTTTGGTAGCTGAGGAGAGTCCTTGAAGCAGTTTGAACTATAATTAAAAACAAAAAAAACAACCTGAATAGAATTTCACATCATACTATATCAGTAGGTTATATTACTTTGTCCCTTTTAGATGTTTTCATGATGACAAAACGCAAAATACTGCTGCTGCTGCTGCAACATTTCAATGTACCTGTATGTTTTTAACTCACATATCCAAGTGCTGTTTTTTATTGCTGAAAACAACACATGGATGTGTTAGTGAAGTGCTCAATGGTGCCATCCTGCATTCTGGCATAGATTGGATTTCATACTGTTAAAGTGTTAAACTTCAAATAGATTCTGTTTGTCTACTTCTTTTTTGTGAGAGGAGTTTACAATATATGAGAGAATTGTGGGGTATCTGCAACTTAACATTTTTAGAATACAGGCAGTAACAACCATATGTCCTGATCATTTATTTACAAGGGATTAGCATTCAAATACAAATCATTATTTATGTTCCACTTTTACTGCAGTGATGTAGATCTTTCTCCTTCTGCCATAAAAAACACAGTGTGATCTAGCTCTCAGTCACACCCTTTAAAATGCATTCACCAGGCCGGTTCAGGTCAGTTGCCATTTTCAGGCCCAAATACTCCTGAGAATTCAACTGCAAAACCAAGCAATTATAATACGTGCAACAACGACCAGGGTCTTGAACGTCTAACATGTCGTTGTGTGTCACTGCCAACCACACTAGACGAGCAAGGACAATGAAAAATCCACACCGATCAGCACCCACACGTAGAGGCTGGGAAATAACACTTCCAGTGACACCGTTTCTGCTCTGGTCTTTAAAATTGGAGTTGGCTCTGGTATCACATCAAGAAGGGGTGCCACTGCATGTACAGTATGTGCTTTCAGGGATGTGGCTGTGCAGACAGTGTAGCTGGGGACAAGTGACAGCTTGAAATCCATCTGAGAAACCTTTCACCGCTGTGTTTGGGTGAGCTGACAGGATGCAACACGGGGAACGTTCTGTATCAGTTAGTTTACAACCAGGTACCAATAGAGAAATGTGCCATTTACTGCAACACATGCAATATCCTCCGTGGTGCCAACGTGTCGGAAAACATGCACAACCGGTTAAAGCAGTGGTGTGTGGTGGAGGAAAGATGTGCCACACAGCCACGTGGTTCTGGGTCATTAACATCCGCTCAGTGTTGTTTTATCTTGTTCTTTGTAACTGTGTTTGTGTAAGTGATCTACAAATAAAGGTTATCATCTCATTCACTTGAAAACATTCTGAGTCACTGTTATGAAAAGACCTTTGAAGACTAATCTATTTCTGTCTTATCAGCTAGGATCATGACACTCTCACACTCACACACACACACACACACACACACACACACACACACACACACACACACACACACACAGAGAGAGGCTGTAATAGGCATCATCTAAGTAGCCTTGGTTGTTTTGCAGAACAGTGGCAGAAAATTGAGTGCAAATTAGTCTTCTGTGGTGTGTGTGTGTGTGTGTGTGTGTGTGTGTGTGTGTGTGTGTGTGTGTGTGTGTGTGTGTGTGTGTGTGTGTGTGTGTGTGTCCTGGCCATGAACTTGCCCTGCTGCTTGCTGGGATTCAGACAGCACAATAGAAAACACTTGTAACCTCTCAGGTGATCCAGGATAGTTCTTCACCAAAGCTGCACCGGGGTTTATCTCGAGCAGGTAAAGGCTGCTGCTTGACACTAGAGGATTTTCAACTCTTGACTGATCTTAAAAAACGTAGGAGACCACAGACATAATGACAGATTTAACCGATTTGTTATCTTATAATCTTCAGAACGCACACACTGGACGATTTGGCCAGAACGTCGGACCGCACACTTCTTCACTTTTTTAATGGCGGTTGGCAAACTGACTGTTATGAGCATTAACGCCACCTTCTGAACTGGAGGGTGGAAATTTGCGTGATTGACTGTGACTTCAGAAGAAAAACAAACATGGAGGAGGACATGTTCTGTTCAGGGAAAAAATAAAACAAATTAAAAACAACAACTATGGATGAAATCATGGCAGAGATGGCAGAATCATCTTTATTCATTTTGCAGCACAAGCTGGAGGTGAGTTGGAAATGTATTGTGGTTTTTAGTCGCAGCTGTACAAGTACGCAACATCCGGTTGGTGATGCCTTCCGGGTTTCTGTTGGAGCCGCTTATCGTTAATATCCAACATGTTCGCTCCGACTCAATCGGTAGCTTTAAGATTATTTTGTAAACCCCTCACACTTCAGGATTATTTGGGCAGATAATCTGCACCGTCGGGAACGTGATTGTCGGAAGGGGCAAATCAGGTCTGAAATTGGGCCAATTATCCTCGAGAGTGCTGCAGCCTTGAACTGTCACTCAAATCCCACTCTATCAACTTAGCCTAAGTGCTGCTTGTCTGTGTGACTCTACTGCTCTGCCACTGCCTTCCACACTGCTCCCTCTGTCTGACTGCCTCTGACTGGGCCGAGCTCAAAGGAGGGTTTGTTTGTTTTTATAGCAAACCATGAGCAGTGGGCGCTGGGTTTCTGTCTGCTCAGCACTCACAGGAGGATACTGTGATTCAGTGGTGGAGAAAAGAAATGATCCCAGAGGTGACAGAAGAAACTTGTGTAAACTGTGGATGACTGGACCGTTCGGGCAGCACTCACCCTTTGTTTTCCTCCACGCCTGCAGGAGCTGCATCGAATACCTTCGCACCAACGAGAGTGACTGAATAAATGATCAGATATTAGTAAGGAGAACTTGTGCTTCATAATTTTAGGGTCAGGTAAGTTGTACATGCTCTAATGTTAATAAAACAATTTCCTGATGCTGTCCATTGCTGCAGCTCTTCTTTTCAGCCTCTGTCTGAAACACTTTGTTTTAGCTCCCGTCTCCTTCATGCCCCCCCTCACAATAAAGCCCAGTCTGCTCTGATTGGCCAGCAGCTCCAGTGCATGTGAAGTAAATACTGGCCTCTGCTCTTGCTTTGCCTGGTTTCATTAGGGGGTGCTTGTGCCAGACTATAGCTGCTAGGCAGGCATAATGCAAATGTGGGGCATCATGATAATATCTTTATTTATATAGCAATATAAAGCAATGTAACACATAAAAAAACAACATAAAAATACAGTCCTAATAAATAAATACGCTAAACTTGTGAAATTTAAGCCAGATCACCATCACAGTAATAACAACTAGAATCAGGGAATACGGTACAATAAAAGTATGTTTCAAGCTTTGATTTAAAAGAAGCTACTGTCTCATGAGATCGTGATGTACTGGGCCGGACCGTGCACTGACAAGGTGTTTCACAAGCTATAGGAGACTTTGGGCTTTTTGCAGACCGCATACAAACATAAAAACAAAAAACAATATAACACACTAGAGGCAAGAGAAAACGAATAAAGCGTAACATGTCTCCTTTAAGGAATGAGTATATCGCCTGCAGGCTCAAGGTGAAGGTCAAACTGAGAGTTGGCCTGATTCAGTTGAAGCTCAGGCTGCAGGTGTTTCTAGAACCGGGGCATGTTGTGATCAGAAAGCTGTTATCGGATCAATACTTTGGATATTCCAAGATAATCTGAGCCTATGAATCACATTTAACCATTGTCCAATAAAATTTTTGTACAGATAACTAGTTTTTTCCAGGAGAAATAGGAAAACTGTCCAACTCTCATCTCTGTCAGCATAGAAACACAGCTAATCCTTGTTCAGCTGCTCCTCCTTTCGTCTCAGTCTTATTCTTCTTATTCTTCATCATTTTGAACTCACTATCTGATGTCTCACTGTCGGCTGTCACTCATTACCCCTCTTGTTCTCTACCTGACTCCACTACCTGGCCTTTCTCTCACCCTCCCTCTGCTTTGCCTCCATCTCCGTCTGTGTTTATAAAACCCTGACAGGTGTAACCCCGTTTGTAAGCTCACAGACACGGAGAAGCTGCGACGCTGACACCGGTTTCACCAATTATACCTTGTTGCTCTCCACGAGGATAAATGACAAATCCGTTCTTGTTGGCGCTCGCTTCCTCACCCCCTTGTGGCCTTCTTCAACCCAATTTACGTGTTCCATCGGCTCAACGGTGGACGGCTCAATAAAACATTCACGCACTGAGGCGGAAAATTAGGCTTTCTCAGTCCCTTCTCCAAAGTAGCAAATTGCAGTATTGATTGAGATTGTCAGAAGGTTTTATGTTTTATTTCAGTTTATAACGTCAGTGATAGAATGTGAGAATAAAACATCAACACTATTCTCAGGGCAACGTTCTGTGCCATAAAACTAACTGACACTGTCTGGATTTGGTGAGCGAGACCCTGTTCCTGTGACAAAGTCTGGGGCGAACGGCACGATTTTGGTAGTTTGCTGTAGCTCTGCTTCACCACACTGCTAAAGAGTGAAACTACGGATACCCCAACCTCTGCTACTTCAGTCTTAATGTCACGATCTCAAGACCTCAACACGGAACAGGTTAAACACTAGAACCAAACTGTGTGACTAACACTATAAGTAAGTCATTACATCCCCAAGCACAGACATTCTCCTCTGACGTTTATATCCGATCACACAGCAACACCTCACTTCTTTGGCTCTCCTGTGAGGAGTAAAAATAGTCAAGTGGTGCCGACTGATAAAAGATGCTGTGAGGCTGCCTGGAGAGCCTGTGCTATAATTACGCTGCTGTTGGAGAGTTTTTGACAGTCGAGCAAACACACACATTAAATTCTCCATAACTTCTGATAAAAAACGCCTTATAATGAATTCCCGACAGATCAACAGCGAGGTAAATAATGTGTTGTGTGAGAGAAGTGTTCAAAAATCAGAGCGCAAACCAACCCACACTCATCAGCGTGTGTCTAGTAGTTACTTAGTGCTGTCTTGTTGATATTATTTGCCTTGGATCTTTACAATATTTATTTCAAAGTCAAATCCACAGCGAGACGATAGACAACAAAGGTCTAGGAACTTGAAACAAACATATTTCAAACAAGTTTGTGCCTCATACTTTGTTTGGAAAATGAAGCATCTCTTACCCTGCATGTGACCTGCATCGGCCCTGCAGGCTTTTCAAAACATTGTTTCCTTGAGAAAGGAATCAATAGTGTAGCATTACTGCAGAGAGGTGTAGGATGTCCTTACTGGCTCCATATTTAAAGCTGCAGCAGGCAACTTGGCAAGCAGGCAGGCAGCAACTTATATGGCTACAAGCCTGAAACAATATCAACAATACAATTATGTTCACCGCACAATCAGATTTCAAGCCAAATGTCCAATGTGAACAGATTTAGCCATCAATGGGAGCTTGTTTTTCACTGATAGGTTATTATTTCTATCTTCCACTTTGCATAAAACATTTTCAATCAAGATACAAGAAATGAATGTGCACCAGCTACATATGTAACATCAAAAGGGAAAATTGATGGCTGCATGGCTATAACGTCTTTCAATACAAATCAGAGCAGTGATGCTGAGAATCCACATGACAACACTGGGAAATCCTGAATCCTGGAGTTGACAAAAAGGACACATTACAAAATGTGCAAGAATGTTTTCAAGTTTGACTTTTTCCGTTTTGTTCCACTCAGTTTCCCTGACTAAGTTCCAGAAAAACCACAAAAACACGTTGCGAAATTGGCTACATTAGCTAAGAGTCTGTTTCACAACCTATACAGTCAATGTGTGTCTGTTTCAGCATTCATAATTTATTTAGTTCCATCACAAGATCCCAGTGATGATTGAAGCTGTGTAACAAACCCTGTGTGACCACATGACACCCACAAAACCTCAAGGGTTTTCACCCGCACACACACTCACACACACACTTTGTACTTTGTCATCATTCTCGTACCATAAACAGGTTTATCTGCATAATGATCAAAAGAGAAACTTGTAATTTACATTATAGAGGATAAGTATTTGTCTTGATATGTACTGCATATATGATCATTGCCCATTCATTCAAATCAAAAACCTTGTGTATTTTCACAAAAGGCAGACACACATAAATCTATCTATGGAAACATAGACTTGACTAAAGGTTAAAGAAAACGACTGTAGGCTTTAGTAACAAATGAAATATGGTTGTATCAATGGCACAGTGTTTGCTCCATGACAACATGTCTGTTGCAGTCACAGATTTACACATTAGCATTATAACTGTGACAAATTTAAATAATTTTATTGAATTGGAAGAGCTTCTTTAGTTCAAGCTCTGACATTTGAAAAATGTAAAAGATAAAAAAACAAACAAACGTGTTTTCTCCCCAACATAAGATATTTAAATGCCTGCATGACACGTACTAAATAATAATAACCACATCATTTCTCGTCCACTGATCCACTAATGGATGTAGAGGAATGACCGAGCTCCTAATGGGGGGAGAAGAAAAATGGTTGTTCTAGTTAAAGGGGAGAAATGA
Source organism: Hippoglossus hippoglossus (assembly GCF_009819705.1). Lineage (NCBI taxonomy): Eukaryota > Metazoa > Chordata > Actinopteri > Pleuronectiformes > Pleuronectidae > Hippoglossus > Hippoglossus hippoglossus. The sequence goes on along the minus strand of NC_047171.1, from coordinate 5,862,032 downwards.
AGACTGTGATTTATAACTCTGACATTATCCTCCACCTTATAAAGATTTCATTACTAAACCTACAATGACACACACACACACACACACACACACACACACACACACACACACACACACACACACACACACACCCAGTGGACACGTCAGTCACTTGTGAGTAAAATTAGACTGTGGCTCATATCTTGAATTAATAAAATCCTTGAAACAGGAGTTAGTAGCAGGAGCACTAAATGTAAAAAAACATGCTTTTCTCTGTCTCTAAATTCAGGAAACTAGCACTCTATCAACATGTTTGCAATATTTCTGATTCCTCTGCTCTACATTCGAATCTTCAACCTACGTCATTCGCTGACATGTGAAGCCGGAACATCTATATGCGTTCAACTCTGTCATGTGCGTGTGCGTGCGACATTTGTCCCCCTTGCTCCGTAGAAGGAGGGGAATATGTGAGTGAAGCATCTGGTGTGAGAAAGCGAGAAACGCTGAGGACAACCTCGCTGCTGCGCTCGCAGGAGCTTCAGAGAGGGCGAGTAGCAGGGGATGTGTTTAGTGTGACAGTGTGGTACTTCCACAGAAAACCATGCACTTATGATGCAGTGTCGCTGCACTGAATACGGTTAGAGAGCCGCACTGCATCTGACAAGTTCAGCTGACTCTAACTTTTGAATGCATCACAATCAAAAGATCACAACTGTGCAGTAGTTACGTTTTCACAAAAAGCTTCATATGAAAGAAGAACAAACGAATAAGTGTTCTCTAAAGAATCTCGTTCTCTAACCGACTCCATCATTCTTCAACAGCAGTTAAGTGATTATGAGTGGATTGCTGGTCAGAATATTAGCTCTGCAGTAAATCTATTTATTTCCAGCACTGAAACAAATGAAGCTCAGCAAAAGTTCAGTCAGGAGTCGAGTCTTCGTGCACGTGCCTCCAAAGTCACACGCACAGTTCCTTCATTCTCTCTTTTCATCCAATCACAACCGGTCAAGCTCGCCTTGACCGGTTGTGATTGGATGAAAAGAGAGAATGAACCTGTAAGCTGTCAAGGTTTAAAATGTTCCCTCTCCCTCTCCTGTCATTCAGCTGTCAGTTCAGATCATTGAGTGACGCGCACCACCTCTACACTGGAAACCAAGTCATCTTCATCAGTCGGTTTGGAGTGAAGAAGAGAGAGGGAGAGGTGGAGCGTCTTCTAAAAACACAAGCAAGTCCAGTTCCCTATGTATGTTGTTTACTTACAGTTTACATAAACAGCTGATAGGTTTAATGGCTGGTTGGCTTTTCATGAATTCATACTCTCACACCTGAAACAAACTGCAGTCTCTCTAAACTGGAGGTTGTGCAGTTTTACAGTTTTTTTAAACATACAGAATCACACAGTACGTCACAGATAGCAGTAGGTACAGGCACAGCAGCTAACAACCCCAGTGACCTCCCTCTATCGCTGGGAAGCGCCCTTGTCCCCATTCTGCCAAAACTAAGATACTACACAGTGATGCTTCATGCTGCTGAAGCCAGTGAATCTTAAAACCAGACGCCATTCATTGTCTAATTGCTGGTAAAAGGTAAATACAGTCTCCGCACATGCCATCAAATCACGGGTCGTAAAAGAAAGCTCTGTCACCGCACAATACCAAGACAAAGAGCACAGAGCCAGATATCTAACCAGCAGTGTGTGACCCACTTCCACTTCACTATTCTCCATTGTCTCCCATTGTTTAGGTGCAAACCCTGAAACAATCATCTATCTGAGGATCGGACCCTGAGAACTGAGATTTGTATTGAGCTGTATTTGGAGGAAATTCATTAGAACGCATTCTGAGGAGTAATCTGTGACAAGAGTATCTGTGACTTGATCCGCTAGGTTTATAATTTGCGTGAGTGTAATTTGTGTTTAGTAAGTAGTGATTCAGGGCAAATGATGTGCTGCAAATTCCTCTGTCATCTGAACAGCGATTCCAGTTTGAACACACATGTTTTGACATAATACTGGGTTCCTCTGCTGGCAGCTGGGAGATAAGTGGAGGGGAAGAGGGTGGCACTTTGCATCTGGGCTTAAAAGCAGTAATTGAGGAAGACACCACGGCCATTGAAATCGTTCTCTTGGAATTAAATGGAGAATATATCTAATTCAGCTTATGGGTGAATGGTTGACTGATCTTTAGAGGTTTACATCCATTGTCCTGCTGTATGTTAAACTGTTATAGATTAAGGAATTTGCAAAGAAGGGTGTTAAAAAACATCCTTCAGGTAATGAGATCAACTTTTTTGTGCGAACTAACTACTGGTATAAGCAACCCCATAAGTTTGTATCACAAAAATATATGTATTTGCATTTTACACACCAAGAGGTAATTTACAAACTACACTGAGTCTAAATACAAGTTGAATAGCTGCTAATGGTCCAGGTGACAATTAACAGGCATCAGGGTTCTGCGGTTTGCTGCTGTCTGCCCTGTTGTTTCCTCTGTAGCTGTGTTTCGGTTCAGGGGCTGCATCCTTCAGACGATGCGGTCTACCGTAGCAGGTGGTCTTCGTGGGGCCGGGTAGCTACGAAGGCAGAATCGAAATGAGACGTCTGGTCCACAGAGGATTTCTGGGATCCACATGACCGCCTCGTCCCGCCCCTTATTGCTGTTGCCTAGCAACAGAGCAGACGTTGGACACGACTGGATAGTTTTAACGTTTAACCGTTTTTTAACATGTGTACTGTTAGCTGTCCGGTTAAGTTGAAGCGTGATACTCAAACATAAGATGTCTTGTCACTTGCCAGCGCCATTATGGGTTCATTGATGAAGCACAATGAATCCTGGGATAGGTTGAGCTGCAAAGGATCCACCTGTTGGTTGTTCTGGTTTGGTCCTGGTTCAATCTTCATTTATGGGGTTCTCCCTGAAGACAGCCTCGTCACCTGCCCTGCTCTGATCTCTCCGTTCAACTCATTCTGGATCATCTGCCTGCCACTCTTCTAACCCCACTGAGTTTTATTGTGTTGATAAACACAAATGGCTTTTTGGAACTGCCTCTTCTGCCTCTGCATTCTGTGTCTGTAAACTGGCTCCAGTTTCTTGTTTTACACACACAACAGGAGAAATAGTAAAGAAAGTAGATTGACATTGGGCATTGAATATTCTTTAAAAAGAGGATGTATCATCATGAGGTAAAAGCAACAAAAGCAATCTGTGTCACGTTTTATCCTGCTCAGTGCAGTGATGAATGAAGTGGAGCACTGGTGAAACTAATGAAAAGCTAATGAGGATGAGTCTCAGTGAACGTCTGAATATCACATTTGTCACAAAGTCCTGCTGCTTTGGCTTAAAATGGAGCCAGAATGATGACGCAAACTAGAAAGAAAATTATTTTTGAGTGTTTTGTCACACACACACACACACACACACACACACACACACACACACACACACACACACACACACACACACACACCAATTGCATGCTCCCAGTGCAATATGCACACACATTAATGATCTACTTTACTTGTTTGTGTTGTAACAGCAGTTTGAAGGATCCAAAAAGGTGAGACTATAAAGTAATAATAATAATAATATAAAAAATAACTTTATTTGTTTTTTGCTTCCCAAATATTCATGGCAAAAAAATGTATTAACTCAAATAAAAGGTATTAAATTGTCACACAGACTTGTCCCACAGTAACAAATGCTTAGTAATAGCTAATAATTAGGAGTAACCAACAGACTGAAATACTAAAACCTGCTGACTGCTGCTAAAAACATAATGACACACAATGACCCACTGAACCGGGAGATTAGGTTTTATCTGATGATTACAATCTGCAGGTAATCACAGAAACGCTGCACATCTGGACAATCACACACAAACAGAAACTGTGCAAAAGCAAAGCACTAACACAAATTAATAAAAGCTACTGGCAAGAAAAAAACGACTAAAGGCTCAGTGGAAATGAAAGAAGAGAAACAACAACAGAATGTAAATAAATTTGATTTCTAAATCCGACACCAAATAGCCTGGCACTCTCTCCCTGCTGGCAGCTTGGTACGTTACCAGTAAAAATAGACCGCGCAGCTGGGGTGGAGGGAAAACAAATGAATAAATTATTCTGTTTATACCCTGAGTCAGACAGAAGGTGGGGGCGAGGGTGGAGTTGGGTGTGGGACTAAGGTGCAGGGGGGGAGAGGGGCGGGAGGTAAAATAAAGATGGGGAGTGGACGCTGAAGAGGGAGGGGGCTTGGACGGAGAGGAAGGGGAAGTAAGTGTCGGAGTGCGGGATTGGGGCGAGAGCAAAGCACAGAGTGAGGTAGAAGTGGAGCGAGGACAGAGGGGGGGGGGGGGGTTGAGGGATATTGGTGAAATGCTTTTCCGCATGCGACTGCCCAGAAATGACGAATGGCCTCCAGACACCACCGTACAGCTGAATGCAAACATCTCCATTGTGTACACGCTACTTTCTGTGCGTCACGAGTTTAATTTGTTTCGCCCCGGCTGTGTTGTGCTTTCAGATCCAGAGAAGGAGATAGCGTAAACAGAAGGAGTCATCGTCCCTAACGACCACGGATGAATACTGACCATCGCACAGCACTTCATCACAGTCATTTGAAAGGCGTGACAAGGAGAATTATCATCCTGTGACCTGTCAAAGCTGCAGACATCTTGTGTCTCCAATACAAACTCACAACAATTCTTTGACTGTTTCATTACAGGACATCTATTTTCATTTATAACCGTTGCATATGCATCTTTCAGACCCGATTTTGTGCTTACGCCACTTCTCACGCAAACGTTGGGATCTATGAAAAACAAGTTGATGCGCACAAACATTGTGGAGACAGGAAAGTGGCAATGCAGATGTGACGAGGTGAATCGAAGCCAGATTATTGATCCAGTTCATAATTATCATTAAATCCAACAGCGTTATTTGTGCTAACAGACGATCAAGGATGAAGAAATCACCTCTTTGGCAGATGTAGAAAAAAGGATAAAGTATTCTTTAAAAATTGGGACCGAAATGCTCAAATATCCACCATGACAGTGCTCGACTTTCCCCCCAAAGCTCTCACATGACTGCACGATTTGTGTGTGAATATTAATCTAGATTTTTCAGTCATGTATTGTTTCCTGGTGCAGCAGTAATGTGAAGGTCTCTCTCACTGGCTCTTGCATGAATGGAGAAAAACCAGAGTCCAACCTGTGACAGCCGTCAGGTTGGACTCCGAGTTAAACAGACGGTTCGCTTGTCCCCCTCCTCACTACGTGTCCAACGTGGTCTTAGTGTGAAAGTTGCATCACGCAGCTACTTTTTAATACACTTAGCTCCTCCTATCTACATCTGCAGAGTTGTAGCTCACATACCCATGAAGAGATGGTTTATTCATAACTATGTTGAGCTTTTACTCTTTGTATCTAGGTTAAATCTGTGTAATTACAGCTCGACTGCAGAGACGGAGGGAACGAGAGAGCAAACTCCCTCTTTCATCCTGCTGTGTCTTTGCTTAGTAATTTCTCCTCCATCTCTCACTGGTCTACTTTTCCATCTTTCCATTTCCCACTGTCTCACCAAAACTTAGTCCATCTTCTTCTTCCTCCTTTCTTCCTCTTTTTATCCTCCCAATTTCCCATCACGCCCTGACAATAAAATATTTCCTTCCTGTTCCTGTTTGACACTTTCTGGACCCTGTCTTATGAGGAGCGTGTATGTGCGCTATGCACACGTCTATGAAGGGCACATATTACTGTCTTGATTATGCACCCTTTAAATAACAGTGACAAACTGTTCCACTGACTTCATCACACCAGGGCCAACAAACACACAACAATGCATCTGACCACAGCTTTGCACCGTGTGTAAGATAGGACCCTCGCCAGCCCCCATAGCCTGCTGCTAGAGGGCCTGCACAGGCAATCTGAAAAATTACCATTGTTGGTGTGTGGCTATTGCTCATTCTGATTATAGAACAGCTTTTCCGGCGGCTGCTTAGTAAGCACAACACAAATGCGTTAGATAAACACAAAGCAGAAATCTTCTAATACCTGATAATGAAACAGGAAGTATTCACCTGGGCTGAGATCATGAGAAATATTAAAACACGCAAGAAAATGCAAAATACGTATTATATTTCAACACTGCTGGAGGGCAAGTAATCCAGCACAAGTAGATGATGACACACTGTGTAAATATAAGAAAACACTATAAATAACATGTTTTGTTTATGTCTTTTGTTTTTTTACCCTGCTCACAAAAACACCTCTTCTCTGTTTGATTAGATGACATCTGCCAAACTCATACATCATCGCAGCAGACGACAGACCAACTACCGTTTCAATTCAATGTGCAAGGTTTAAAAATCTGGCAGCACTTTCAATGCTTGATGCTGCGTTAGCTCATGTTCTAAACAAGGTTAAACCAAATATTCACAAACCTAAAGGGACCATGTGGACCTTTTGACCACTGGTAGCACTAGAGCAAGAGTTTTAGAAATGGGTCACTCTTTTTGTTCTTGTGCAGGACAGGTGCACACTGACACAAGCATGTTGGTGTCTCAATTATCTAAAGTGTTGTCTTGAGACTTACATTTATTGTGTCTGACTTTTCTGTGGCTCGCTCGCTAACGTCTGGCTATCGTCTCTGCTCCAGTGGTGTCTCTACGGCTGAAGAGTCCAGGCATGAAAAGCAAGAGCACGGGCAGAGTGCACGCAGACAGGCAGGTTGCTGAGTGACAGACGGATACGTCAGCCAAAAAGACGTGGAAGAGGATTTTACCAAATGTGATAAAAAAGAGAGCTTTTTAAAGAGAGCTCTTCATTTCTGTGGTAGAAGCAAGAAGATCTCTTCCTTCCTCAGCACTTGGGTTAAAAGGTATGTCATCTGGCGGTTTCCTGTTTGTCCATCACATTTGTCAAGGTTTGTCTACTTCACACACCGGCTGCTAGTTAAAAGGCACATTGACCTCTATTCAAGTGTGGTCTGTGCCCTCTCTCTGAGCCTGATCCGTCTGAAGGAGCCACACAGGCTTGTACCTCTTTCACGGGTGAATGGCTGGCGAAGAGCACAAAGCTGTGCTTCTCAAGGAAGCTCGAGAGCTAACACAGAGCAGCCATTCATGACCGAGACATTCACGAGTCAATTCAATTGAAAAACGGGGCAGAATGGGATCGGCCTTGAACGCTCATCCCTTCTAAATGTTAAACTACTGCTAAAGGTTTCTGAGGGGTAGGATCCTTTTCTTTTTTTTTCTTAAAGAGAGAAAAAGAGAAAAGAGCCAAGGCAAAATAAATGGAATAGAAAATATAAGAGTAAAGAGGAGAACTTTTTACCCTGCTTTATTAAACTGTGTCTGCTGGAGGAAAAACAGCTGGACGGCTCTATAGAATCCAGTCATCGTCTTACTTTGCATACATAAGAGCAGAGAAGAAAAAGACATGGTGCACATGAAAAGGAGGTAAAGAAAGTGGAGGGGTAAAGAAACAAGCTGACGAGACACCGAGGATAAAAGATGGAGGAGAGAGAGCGAGACAAAGTAGGGCACGGGCGGGAGGAAACAGCGTGCTGGCGTGCTTTAAAGTTGAGCCATCACAACCACTGAATCTGCCTGCCAGAGCACATCCAGCCTCGTCCCCTGGTGCCTTTCAAGAGCTCCACTCCACACCTCCATATTCCAGCCGTCCCTCACTCTCTCTGGTCCCTTCTGCCAAGGTGTCTCCTCTCTCCCTCTGCCTCTTTGTCTTCCTCCCTCCTCTCCATGCAAAGCAGGGAAGCGTTCCGTTCATTTATTCATTTCCTAACCCAGTGCCCCTGACCCGTCCTCGGGAGGCTGCAGTTATGTCTGGTGGCGAGGAGCTCGTCAGCCCTTCCCTGCAACCACATCCCTCCATCCCTCCTTCCCTCCTTCCCTCCTTCCCTTTTTGTCTCCCTGTAGTATTTTTGTGGGTCATCGTGTTCCTGTGTTTAAGTCTCTGTGTTCTCTGTCAAACAATCTTCACACACACAAACACAAACACACACACACATTCCCAACTACACTGTGCAGTATGCTTTTGTGCTTTCTTGCACTGGTTTGACTTGCAAAACATGTTTGTATGTGTATGCATACTGTATATATCTCCTGAGAGATAGAGCCAGCTGTTTTGTTCGGGTTCCTCTGGAGTTTCGTATGAAGAACTTATGAGAGGGTTAACCAGAACCCACACCATTTCATCACTTCTGTCAATCACAGGGACATTGTTGATTCACTTGGGAGGGGTTTACTCTGACCAGATCAGAGTCTCACCAATTTTAATTTTAAATATCATCTCAAAACCAGATTAGATGAAATCGGGGGAGACAGGACCACATTATGTCAGATCAAATAAAACAAGATAAGATACGATACGATAGATGCATGTCGAGTATTCACTCTGCCTTGAGCTATAGACTATCAAGGAAAATTGCAAGCACCAATGCCAAAACAGTACAATACAATCCATCTAGTCATATCAAACCTCTTAACAAACTTCGAGTGAAAATCGAGGCCTTGATGCCCAAATGTTTCTCACTTTTTTCAAGGTTTTATACTAATAATCCTGATAATAAAGGTGTTAAAAAGGAGATCAGGAAGCCTTCCTTCTCAATTGACCTATTATCATAATACATGTATTAGAGCAGCTTCAACTGAAGCACAGATTGAATATATTAATACTGAACGCTGTGTGGCTGACTGAAATAATTACTGAAGGTGACATATTTGGACAGAATTCAGTTGGCTTTTTCTAATGATTATTGGCAGACTACTTGTTACTCATTATGTTTGGTGCTTACTCCTTCAAATAAAGCAGGGGTTTTATTTTGGATTAGAAAACGGTGATTTTAAACCAAATGTTAAGTTGTAGTAACAGAGAGTCCCTCTCTTTTGTAATCAGCCGCTTTGCTTTTACAAAACGAGTTTATGCTTCGTCACCTAATGACTGATGATACGATAAAGACAACATTGTGACTGGAGACTGACACGTTACGAGCCGTGACAAAACCACTTCCCCTTTTTCGCACACACACTGAGGTTGGACCGCTTGTAAATCATAAGACAACAACACGTGTGTAGAAAAGTTCCATCAAGTATGTCGTCATCTGAAAAAACCTCCACCCTGCATGACTAGGCTGAGTCCGACAGAAGAACAAATCCCTTCTGCTCCAGAGCTGAGGTTGTGCAATAACAGCCTGTTTGTCACGCAGGCGCCGAGAGACTTGTCATTAACGTCAGATTTGAAATATCAAACACATTCTGCTATGACACTATGAAAGCTCCTCTGAGGGTGAATCTGAATAAAGAATGGAAATGGGATATCTTGAAATCTGTAAACTGATTTATCCTAAACATTATTAATTGACATGGTTATGAAACAGTGACATTTATCTTCAAGGAATCAATTGAATAACAGGAGCAGTGAATTACATGAATGTGACCAGAAGGAGGAATCTATGTGACGCTGCAGAGTTCTCACACACGTGTGTCAAGCTTAACTTGTTCCTTCGCGGTTTCGACCGTTCTCATTGGCCTCGACAAAGGCATCTGTTGACGAGCCGACAGTGTTTCTTTGTGTCACAAGATGTAAGAGACCGAATCAAATGTTCTGCATTGAAACTATGAAAATTCAGCCTCGCTCTCCACCAGAGAACAACAGCGCTGCTCAGTTCCCCCCCTTTTCAGACACCTCAGCTTTGGAAATGAATCACTGTGAATCGTTCAGTTGCTTTCTCTGGTCAGCTGACTTTCATCATGTCAGTGTGGGTCAAAGGGAAAATGCTCTGTCATTCTGCCCGACAACACGATTACTTGTTTATTATACGGTTATTTTAAATTAGTGACAGATGACGTGTCCCAGAGTGACATTGAGCTTTTTCCTCAATTCCATAACTGAGTTAGAAAAGGGCCTCTTGTGCAAAACAAAAACTCTTGGCCACACTGTGATACTCAATTGACAGTGTCCACGATGAACTGGTTCCTGGTTTTGAAATACATTTTAAATAATTTAATAATTTAATCATTGAAAATGAACAAATCCAACAAGCTATTACCAGAGTTATTTTGAGTTCAATCTAAATTTACGATTTGCTTTGTTAAAATCTAAATGCAGCATTTGTGGCATTCAACCTAAAAATACTTATAATAAACAATATAAATATAAACTATAGCAACTGCTTTTTACATATAGTGTAGTGCGCCTGTTCTTGCAAAAATAATAAAACTTTCAAAATGATCTCGCAGCGATATTGCCCTGCGGTTTGACCCAGTAACTGACCACTGCTGGAGAAGAAGGACGTAAAAGAAAACTTGTTCAAGTTTCGTTCAGACTGAAGGCACACTGCCTCGTCTCCACTGACAGCTACAGACCACAGGTCACTTGTTTATAGATATTTATTAGTATGGAATGTATCATGTGTCCAAATTGCACCAAACTTTGCACTGGGCTCTAAACAATATGCATACCAACTGGGAATCTGATCAAATGAACGGTCCTGGAGTTATGTGTTCCACAGACAGACAGACAGACCGACAGACAGACACACACACACACACACACAGACAGACAGACAGACAGACAGACAGACAGACAGACAGACAGACAATAATGATGACATCTCCTCTGAGTCAACAGGGAAGTGAGAAATCAACTGACACTCTGTCTGTCTACTCACCACTGAACCCGTACAATATTTAAAAAACAAAGTAATTCTACTACATCCTGCCTGTCTATTAATTGAGTGTTGAATTGCTTACTGAAAGCTGCCACAGCCAGTATGAGTGTGACCACGATGGAGATCCAGGACACCCAGAGCGCCTTCTTCCTGTAGCTCTGGGCCTCGTGGGGCTTCAGGCGCATGCTGCTCTCCAGGAGACCTGCAGAAACCACATATAAACTCTGTTACAAAGACAGTTCCTCCTTTGTGTTCCGCAGCACTTCTTTTATTTCATGCCTCATTCATTGATTATATCAACAGCAATTTAGGCTGATATATGTGATTATTTGAGTTACAAGGCTCCTCTTCAGTCTTGAGTAGTTGGTTCATTGAAAAAGGGTTGAAGGTGTAAAGCTTGTGTAATCCTGGAGACCCACAGAGCAGAGCAGTAAGAAACTTTAACTACATTTACATGGATAGAAATATTCTGATATCAATCTGAATCGGTCATGTAAACAGCAGTTTCTGATTACCTTAACCCAAATAACAGGAATATGAATGGTGTGTTCTATAAGCAAATTGTGTAAACACCATAATCAAAATAATGTTTTAATCAGATTAAGGTAAATAGTCAGATCATTGGTATCATTGTCTTTAAATTAAAGATCTTGTCAGTTTGAATAATTATATTCTGGTTTCTGGATCAATGGCATAAAAAACGTCCTGTTACCTTGAATAAAATTGGTTATTTCTCTGGGTTTGAACATTTTGGGTAATGTTAGTACACAAGTCAACAACATATATAACATGGGTTGTTTTTTAGACATTTTAATGACATATCTTTGAAGTCTGCCTTTAATTGTCAACCAACCTAAGCAGCTTTTTCAGGCGCACTCCACCTTTCACAGACTAAACAAAGACCAAGATTTTTTTACATTTCCAAAAAACCATGTTTCTGTGTGAGAAGACTTTGCCTGAAGTCACAGACAAAGCAGCCCAGATTCTCAACTGCCTCAAGCTGTTCCATTATCATGAAACATGAGGCTGACTCTGCACATTCATGTATTATTTATAAGCCTCAACTTTTATATCCAAAAGAGCTTTTAATGCTATCACTTTTCATTTCTTTTACAGAAATGTATCTCTGGAGTCACCTGTGTTTCTTTCGCGGCTACGAAAACAGGCAGTGAATTATAGGAATTGATGCAGAGGGAAAACTTCTTAGCTTTAAACCGACTAAAGCAAATGTTTCGGATTTAATCGAGTAATCGTATTTGGGGATTATTTGAGTACTTTAATGTAGGCTTTGAAATTCTATGAAGTGAAATTCAAAACTATATTTGTATTTGAAGTGAGGTTTTACATATGTTTTGAAGATGGAGAGATTTTAAATTTTTTTGGTGTATAAAACTTGTGCTTTGGGGGAATTTGTTCTGTGCCCAGTGTGCGTCATGGAGATGGCATCATTCCATGAGCAACTGCTGGTTAGGTCACATGATTGCCCTGTAAACTGCTTCTCCTTGGATGACAGAGTTAGTTTCAGAAGTGCCAAATTGAACAATTTTAAGTTAAAAGAGAACCACCATGTTTTGGTACTTTTAAATTCGGGGGGGGGGGGCCCACAAAAGACTCATGGAAGATTTTCAAAAGAATGACACAAATGAGTTAAGTACATTTCCCAGTAGCATTTGTTTTAGACCCTCCCTGCCAGGTAAATTCCCTAGTCACCCTGCGGGGAAGAGAAGAGTGAAATGAGGAGTGGCAGAGGAAAGTCAGGAAAAGAGAGTAGGAGAGAATAAAGAAATGAGATGTGGGGAAAGCAGATGAAGAAGAAGAAGAGGAGGAGGAGGTGAGAACAAGAGGAGGAAAGGAGAGCGAAGGTGCCCTGCAGCAGATGTAGCCTCGGGTAATGTGAATTCACAATTCTGTTTTTTACGGGTGAAGTTTACGGTCAGAAGAGTCTTTTCTTTCTTTAAAAACACTTTTCTTTCAGTTTGTACTCGTTGTTTGTCCTACGATTAAAGAAGAAATCTAAAATAAATTGAATAAATATTTTTATAACAGATAATTGAAGACCACATTCACTTGGCATCATTGATTTGCCAATAGAGCAGCCTGTTATTACGTAATGGATTGAGATGAAGGAGATTAGATCTGTCAGGAAAAAACACTACTAGACTCTACAATAGTTTAATAAAAGTATTTTAGGCTTCAAGATTAAAGTAATGCTGTTTATGCTAAGGTCCTGCACTACTGTATAATTTGTAAGCTAAAAAGATGTATTTTTTAAAAGATGTGTAGTTTTATGGGTAACCTGTTATCAGACTACTTATTTGTGTATTAAGGGGATTTGAATGGTGTGGTACTTGATGTGATTAATGTGGTTAATGTGTGTTGTGGATTTAAAGAGGTGGAGACAGTGCAGAATCCAGAGGGAAATGATGATGCTCCTAGAATACAATCTCTCACCAGCTCCTACCAACAGTTTTTTAAGAACAGGCAGGCTCTTGCACTCCGAGCAATACACTAACTGACTTCAGTTCAGGCAAAGGTAAAATGTTATCTGGGTCCCCTTATGATCCATCTATAAGGGGGAAAAAAGCTTTTGGAATTTTGGAAACAAAAATGTACAGCTCATGTAAAATTGTGTGCAACTATTAACTATTATTAAATTAGACAATATTTAAACCAATATATTTAGGATTGCATTTATTTTAGTAGTGGTTGTTTTACATCCACAACGCCTTCCTTCAGTGTCATTCTCATTTTGGTTGACGTGAAGAAAACTGCCCATATTTACAGGAAACAAACCCATTAATCTCTTGACTTTCACAATCTGTGTGATGTGAAATCAGTTAATCCGCCTGTAATTGATTTCTTTGAAAACAGAACATTGGAGAAAACAACATATGTCATATGCGTTATATTTACAATGTACAGGGACATTCACGCGGACCACGAGCAGAGCTCCGATGACACGCTCCCAGTCATGACAATGCTTCTCCTCTTTCACAAGTTATATCACTATCTTTTATTATCCAATTTAATCAATTATGTCAGCAGTTTATTGTGTAAACAACCATAAAACATTATGTTATTGATGATCTATTTGACTGAGGTCTTGTATGGTCATGCTCTGATAGCACTGAATAAGGATGTTATAAGTAATTTTCTGTGGATATTAGCATAGACTACCTGTGTATATATATGAATATGAATGCAGATAAATGAAAAAGCAGATGGCCAATTTGTTTTGGTCAATGTGTTCTGCTTCCTTTAATCTCCACACAGACTGTTTACCTGCAGGCAGCCAAAGCCTTCTGAAATGTGATTGGTCAAACTAGAAACTGGAACCAGAAGACTTCCGGCATTAAAATCTTGCCCCTCACCTACAAATTCTGAATATTCACGTGAAGAATCTGTTTATAGACATTAAAACCATGGCTGCTTCCGAAGGCTCGACTCCAACCCTGACCCCGTACACATTGGTGCCACTTCATCTGATTTAGGTTGGAAAAATAAAAACAAGCTTCCAGCCTGATAAATGCAGCATCACTATTATGTGAGGCTTGAGCAAGTGGAATTTGCTGAGGAATGAAAAACCCTACGGCAGTGAAATGTTGGTCATACTACCCAGGTCATTATCAGCTGGATTATAACACAAATACAATTACACATTCCCCAATAGAGGCTCCTCAAAAACTTTCAGAGTTAAAACGTATTAGATAAACTGGCTAAGCAGCTGTGTGTGTGTGTGTGTGTGTGCGTGTGTGTGTGTGTGTGTGTGTGTGTGTGTGTGTGTGTGTGTGTGTGTGTGTGTGTGTGTGTGTGTGTGTGTGTGTGTGAGCGCATGGTGGAGGGAGGTAGTGAGACAGCATTGCTCACATGATCCGAGGCTAGGGGATCAGACAGAAGGCATGTGCTCACACAGCTCAATGTAACAAACACACTCACAGGTTTGTGTGGGCGAGTCAGTGTGAACATCTCTGTGTGCGTGTACGTGTGCGCGTGCATGTGTGTGTGTGTGTGTGTGTGTGTGTGTTTCTCTCCTGACACTTGTCTCTGTCGCACCTTTCTTGTCTAAAAATAGTTTAACATCAGGCACGTTTCTGTAAAGGCTGACTACACCGCTCATTTGGAGGAGGAAATCTTAGACCAGCTGATAGTGTTCGTCTGGTTCACTTCCCAGAGCAATGGTGACTAAAGGCCATCATGCTTTTGGGTATGGGACCCCAAAAACTCTGTAGCTGCTTTTAAACTGCATCTTAAACCTTCCTCTCTGGGTGAATTATAATTCATTTATTTGTATTCAATTTTATTATTGTTTAATCTTCTTGTGAAGCACTAATGTTGTTAAGAAAAGTGAAATACAAATAAAGCTTGTTATTGTGAACAAAATTGCCTGATGTGGGGAAAAAGTTTCTATAAACAAATTCACAAAGTAATAGTCCATCATGTTACTGCGATGTCGTCCCATCAAGATAAACTAAATGGGGCACATATAGGTTATAGGGTTGAGGTCTTGACAAACGCACGTCTACTTAAACACTTCACAGTCGACTCTGCACTTCCCAGAGTCCTCAGAAATAAACCGACCTCCCATTGAAACCAACTGAATAAGTGATCTTCACCAATTTTGATGGACAGAGTGATGGACTGACAAAGTTAGAAAGATGTTCACCAGGCAGAACAGGTTTGATTAAAGATGCTATTGAGTTGCATTGAATCCGTGGCTTTCAGAACTTGATGCATGAGAACATTTTTAACACGCAGACAGAAATCAAACGAAAACATTATGAAAAAGAAATTCCGTAAATTCTTCATTCCAACCTTGTATTTATGATTTATCGTGTGGGCCACATGGAGTGTAGTTTGACTCCAGCTGTTAGACCTGGCTAAATCCAATTAGCACCGTTAGCCGCCATAAAACTAAACACAAACACCATTTCTGTCCTCTCATAACAGGCTCCAGCACTTAAGTATATAGGCTGCGGTTTGATTACAGTTGATTAACACAGTGAACAGCTTCATTACCATGTCACTTATCCACTGAAATCTGATCCAGTAAACATACAGTGTATCTAATAAACACAAATAAATCTCTACATCAACCCACTTAGTGTTCATTGTATAACAGAGGGCCTCTGATTAATATGCAGTGTGGAATGTTTTGTTTCATAGGTTTTATGTTTATTAGATGATGATTAGGATTATGTTAGAGGGGGGGGGGGGAAATCACACATGCACATGTGTTTAAGCAAATGTGGATTGGGACTTGTGGGTTCACATGTGATTAGTATTAGAATTTAGCCCTGAAGCAGACTTGGTGCCTCATGGGTGCAGGTTCTAAGGGGCATGCAGTTAAAATCCCTGCAGGCAACTTTGTCCCCCACAGGGGATAAGATTGAAGGGAGGTATAAGAATGAATGGATGAATGGATGAATGGATGAATGGATGAGGGAAACAATTTAACAGCTCTGGATCCTGCTGATGTCAGACTATCATAAATTTTTCAAGTAAGAGAAGCCTAAAAATATCTCACAGGGGTAAAAAAAAAAAAAAAAATAGGCTACCACTTCCACCCCTCCACCCTCCACCCTCCACCCATCACAGGTTCACAACAATAAGTTATTTGTTTAAAGTCACATCCAAACAGAGAAGACAAGAGCTGTGTGAAGTTACCTTCCCCCTCCACGCTGTCTGTGATTTTCATCTCATGGCCGGTGGTGTAGGGCTCGGACTGCCCGGGGCTCTTGGCTTGCGGCTGGTGGTGGTTCTGGTGGTGGTGGTTGTTGCTGAAACCGTCCGGGGCGCACTGGCCGTTCCGTACCGTGCCATCCAGTATAATCGAGTCCGGGACGGGGTAGGACTCTTGGGTGGAGGGGTCTGTCATTGTTGCAGTTGTTTGTGTGTTGACGGGCTCAGAGTGCAGAGGACTGGTGAAGGTTAAACAAACAAACTAAAGTCAGAGGCAGGATGGATTCACACCGGTTCCGCAGGGCGCAGCAGCCATCCAGCGCGTCCGGCTACAAGCCACCGGTGTCGACTGCAGTTGCGCAGGGGAGGAAGATGAGAGATGGCGCTGAGGGAGGATGGAGTGGGGGGGAGGGGGGGGAGCAGAGGGTCGCTCTCTCCGGCAGCAGCAACAAACAAAAAAGAAAAGCAACTCCGTCCCTTGTGGAGTGAGATGTGCGAGGAGAGGAGGCTTTAACCAGAGAGCCGCTTAGAGCCGCTTCACGGTTTGATGCTGCGATAAACTGCTGAGATGCGCCGTGAACGAGACAGGCGGTGCCAGCAAGTTTTTTTTTTTTTTCTGTCCTCCTCCTCCTCCTCCTCTTCCTCCTCCTCCTCCCCTTCTTCCTTCTCTCCTCCTCTCTCTTATCTCGGCACTTCATCCACTCAGATCTCTGCATGGAAACTGTCATCAGGTTTCACAACACCTAAGCTTTTGGTCTACGTCATGTAGTTATCTAATAATGTCACATAAGCACTTTTTATAAGTTTGTTTATCTAATAGTGGGTTGGGCCTGTAGGTGTACATCTGTTTTTCATGGTGAATTCGACCTCAAGTCCAAGAATCCCCTGATCGATTATCGATAAATCAGAGAAATCAAATGTTTTCACCTGCCTGCTGCCCTGCCTCTCACTGGGTTCATTAGGCTGCAACATCTGCCACCAGGGGGCGCCACGGCAAAGGCAGGGCTGTGGGCAGGTGAGAAGAACACGAGTTATTGTCTTATGTATATCAAGTTTGTATTACTCAACAAAGAGATTACGATGACATCAATCTACAAAACAAAAGCACAAAATGAAAACAATATACAAATAATGCAGTTTAATGCTTAGTGGATCACTAAAAGTAGGATACAATTTGAAATATTTTTCTAAAATGTGAACCCTTCATCTTATCAGCTTCACTATTGGCATGTGTATTTATATTGGCCGAGGATAGTGCTTTTGTTTTGAAAAGTCTTTAACTTGGGTCTGAGGATTGGTTCAATGGATTATAAGAACTCTGAAAAAGCCGTCATGTAATACATGAAAAATAGTTAAGTAAGTCATTCCCGATTATATAAAAGTAAAAAACATTGACTAAAATCTTCATTGTAGATAAACCAGGTAGGATGAACACAAAGTTTTGTAACTCTGCACCATAGACTGTTTATAAAAAGCTCGGCACACAACTTCCAGCACACAAACAAAAAAAGTGATACTATGTTGTAGAACTGTTTGAGGAGGACTCACCAATGACAAGGAATAATTCTGAAGTAGCTCCAGACCATTAACACTTAGGACAAGAGAACGTTCTAAACATGCAGGTTTGCTGAATGCAACAAAGCGTGGTCTCCTACCAGTGAATTTACATTCATGAGCATGGAATTTTGCCATTTTAGTTATAAAATGAATCATACAAACAATGACATTGTTTTTCTGTGTCCAATCTTCCACAACACATTTTTTTCCAAAACAAGACGAAACCTTCGTCAAACCATTCATATATAAATATAAACAAATGTTGCCATCAATTCAGGGAAGTATCAGTGTTGTGGGTCAGTGACTTTCAGCTGACTCAGCACAACCCAGCCAAGGGCACAGAAGTGTTATATATGTTCCTGTGTGTGTTTCTATGAGTGTCAGTGGTGAGTAAATAATGAAGGCTCGAGGTAGCTCACGTTTGTTAATATCAGCTACAAGCCTTTAAACAGCCCTGTCAGACTCCCTGCTTGTTTTATAGATTAGGTAATAAATGACGAGGGTGTCCCAGCAGGCATTAACCTGTCGGTCACTGGTTACAGGCTGAGGGCGGGGAGAGGGTTTGCTGGATTTACGCACATTTGGCGGAAGAATCCTCCTGCAGCAGACTTCTCAAGTTTTCCTGAGAGTAATCACAAGGATGAAGGTTGATATTCACAACCACATTTTACCAAAGGAGTGGCCCGATTTGAAGCAGGTAGGCACTAGCTCACTAACTCTTTTTCGTAACAGCTCTAACCTTGGGCCTTGAGAGCACATAGCTTATGGGCTGGAACTAATTTTGTGTGGCTAAGTGGCTCTAAGAACTCACCATTGTATCAGTTGTGTGTCAGGCAGAGCAACTCCTTGAATTCAGTGCTATTAAATACCAGTAAAATAGACATTTCCTGCTTGAGTGTCAGCAAGGAGTTTAACGCCTCCCATAAGTCAGTGTTCTCTATGGATGGTTAAACTTTAATCAATAGATGGCAGCGGCCTTGCTCTATCTGATCCTGCTCTTACGTCTCTGTCACTGTGGAGGCCTGGCTCTAGCTAATGATTTCCTACATTTACTGCTGGACAGCAAACATGAAAACAGGGCCTGCATCTTTCGTTCTTTCTGTACCGCATGTGTAGTGCATGTCTATCCCATCTATCTATCTATCTATCTATCTATCTATCTATCTATCTATCTATCTATCTATCTATCTATCTATCTGTCTGTCTGTCTGTCTGTCTGTCTGTCTATCTATCTGTACACAAAACTACAGTATGTTAGCCTACAGAAGACATTACTTGTGTTTGGGTCAGTTCAACAAACTGAGATGAAAATACACTTGTTTTTTATTTGCAAGGGTAAATACTCAATCTCAGATATAAAGCATGACCAAATGCTGAACCCAAAAAGAGCTCAAGCATCTTTCTCTGTAAAGTACATCTGATTCATGTCATCAGGTCAAAATCATGTTTATACAAAGTGGAGAACATCATGAATCATACTTTTTCTGAGCTGCGGAGGTCTGAGGTCTCAGGATCTTTAAAATAATAATATTATGGTTAACGTCTTATCCACTCTACTGTTACACTTTGCATTTGTATCACTGAAGACAGAGAGATGCACTTTTAAAAGTGAGAAGGTCTAAAACCAACTTAACATTCTGAAAAACCTCTCAACTATCTCTTAAAGTACACACAGTGTTTCTGATCTGCAGGGATATGAAACGAGGCTTTACCGACTCTATTGCTCACATAGATCATTTTGTGGCTGCATCTGTATGCAAAAGAGACGGCAGCTGCAGTTGGGATTCCGGGCTGTTGGTGTGGAAAGTCCCCTTGAAATAAGATGAAATAACACAATCAATAGAGGCTTTCTAGTGCAGAAGGGAAACCAAACCATGCTGTCTTTTATACATATATTTCACATCATGGATTAAATACACCAGGTATGCATGTTAATGTGCGGTACAGTATATGTCTTTAATATGCAATATTTAATAACTGCAGTCTTGCATGTGTTTCAGAGGTATGGATATGATGGGTTTGTCCAGCTTCACCACCACTGCAAGGTGAGTAAATGTGCAGACAGGTACGCATATACAGAAAGGTCAAAGAGCCCTTATGCAACTGTACTGTACTGTACACTATGGGAACACAGCAGCTTCTTCTCCCGACTGCAGCCCACCCTGTGGACCTGTCAGGCTTAACCTGGCAGCGTGAGCAGCTGCAGAACTCTGCACGGTGTCCCTGCATCAGCAGAGAGATTCACTTCAAACACAAACCGCAACAGAACACAGAGCAGCCTGACAGCTGAGGGGCCGATGCAACTTCATGCAGAAATCAGCTGAATGAGTCGCCTGCTGCCACCATGTGGTTGTAATTTGACATGTTAGAAAAGTCCAAAAGTCAAAAGCAGTTTTAATGAGTTTTAAAAAATGGAAAATTCAAAGGGTAAAATGGCAAAAAACAAGGGGGAAAATCTGCCAAAGTGTCTGGACTGTACAACAGAGACAGGGAACTTGTTAATTGCAGTAAAACATGGTGGTAACATTGTGTTCCAGGGTGAAGCAAATATGATGAAGGATGGGAAGCTGTTCCGAGTGATTGAAGAAAACTGCTGGGATGCAAATGCCCGCATACGAGACATGGATCAACACGGTACATGCACAAAGATGGAAACAAGTGCTGCAGCTTGCTGTCTGATTGATGACTAAAAATGATGTTTCTCTTCCTGATATTCAGGTGTGACGGTTCAAGCCCTGTCTACTGTTCCTGTGATGTTCAATTACTGGGTGAGTGAACACTAAGTCAGAGCATAGTGGATCAAAAACAATGCAGGTGAAGAATTATGCTCAAGTGTTGAAACTATGGAGTGTGGTTCTCTGTGCCCTGAATTACTTTATTGTGCAGTACTATGGTGGCTTGTATAGTTGCTGTCAAAGCTGCTTAACTACCTTTGTTATCCTTCCGTCACAGAAGCATCAACACAAAGATAAAGCAAACATGACTAAGACGCATTATCGGCTTCCATGGATACATTTACCTGTTCTAATTTTCCTTGATGGGTTACAGGCCAAACCTTACGACACACTGGATCTCTGCGTCATTTTAAATGACGATTTGGCCCAGACGGTACGTAGCAACCCCAAGAGGTTTGTGGGCCTGGGAACGCTGCCCATGCAAGCTCCCGACTTGGCCGTGCTGGAGATGACACGCTGTGTGAAGGAGCTTGGCTTCCCCGGGGTGCAGATTGGCTCACACATCAACAACTGGGACCTCAACACCTCTGAACTCTATCCCTTCTATGCTGTGAGACACATGCTTAATATCATATATATGCTTATGTTATAAAATAATGGCCCTGGTGACAGTAGTGGCAAATGTACCCATGTACATGCGTATGTTTGTGTATAGGTCAAGTTCTCATTCATGGAAAAAGACTTATCTTGCAGTGTGTCCTCCCCACAGGCAGCGGAGGAGCTGGGCTGCTCCGTATTCGTTCACCCATGGGACATGCAGACGGATGGGAGGATGGCTAAGTATTGGCTGCCCTGGCTGGTGGGTGAGGGAAATGGAGTTATATGATTTTTTTGTAAGCAGTGAAAAGCTCACCTGCACAAGCTGGCATTTTTATAGTATATATCATTGTTTTTATTATTTTATTTAAATGTGTAAATGTTTTTGTATTGTTTTATTGCTGCTCTTTATATTTTGTGACATACTTTGTAACTCTGGTTTTAAAAAGGTTTTTAGTAATATTATTATGGCCAGTGGTGACCAATAAAACACCATTTGATTTGCCACTAATTCTGTCTTTACACTATAAAGACATTTAATCAAAATGTGAAATTTAAAATTATATTTTGTTGTCTCCTCCATCACGAAGGCATGCCCTCAGAAACAACCATGGCTATTTGCTCGATGATATTTGGAGGTGTCTTCGAGAGGTTCCCTAAACTGAAAGTCTGCTTTGCTCATGGAGGTACAGAACAGAGTAGTATACTACAGCTACAACAGAAATAACATAAGCGCTTCACAGCATTCTTACTTCAGGAGGTGCAATGAGCCTCTGTGTTGTTGTTTGACAGTAAATATGTACGGTTATTCATTTTGGTTGCAGGTGGCTCTTTCCCATTCACCATTGGCAGAATTGAACATGGCCACACGGTCCGTCCAGACCTGTGTGCAGTCGACAACCAAATCAATCCACGGAAATACCTCGGGTCTTTCTACACTGACTCCCTGGTTCACGATCCCATCGCCCTGAAGCTGCTCATCGATGTTATTGGAAAAGTGAGCTTCGTTCTGCGTAGTTTGAGCACATCAGGAGTTGTTTCTGGAACAGCACATTATCCATACGAAAATGGCGTGGCAGTAATAATTTAAGTCATACAATGATCTTATGATGTGTGGAGGCAATCTTTTTCTTCACAGTTGTTCTGCTGGTGACTGTGAATATTCCTGCTTTAAAAATAAATTAAAATAAACTCTACGCTGTAGACGTTTACATGTATTTCTCTTTCAGGAAAAAGTGATGCTGGGAACAGATTATCCATTTCCACTGGGAGAGCTTCAGCCTGGATCACTAATTGAGTCGATGGATGAGTTTGATGAAAAACTAAAGGTAATATTATTATACAGCTGTCAGGAATGGTCTCTATACCCCAACTGGAGGTAGAAATAGCTTGTCAGGATCACAGATATTTCAGCTGGAAAATGCCTTTAATCCTACCGACTTTCAAAAGTCAATATTGTAAATTAATGTTTGAATGAGTTTTAAAACCTTTTAAGTACTGTTCATTAATCAATCTAATGTTCATCCTTTTGTTTTGCAGGATAAGTTACTTGCTGGAAATGCGCTGGAATTTTTGGGACTGAAACGAGAGCAATTTGAATAACATGAAGATCTGAAATACAACTGATACACTCAGTGATTCAGTGCAAATGCTTCTTTCAGATATGCATATTCGTAAGGCTCAAAACAACCAATCTTGTTGTGGTTTGATATAATAAATGAATTAAGTATTTTGTGAATTGCCCAATTGGTTTGAATTCAACATAAAACACCAGCACTTCTGGGAAGTACTACTGTGTAAGATAGCATGTGATCAGAATTCACAATGCAGATTTCACACTGTAATGATAAATGTACAGATTGTTTTCCATCTCTGGTAGAAGTCATGCATAAAATCACTGATCTATATACATTTAAATATTAACTGTGAATGACCACGAGGCTGCCAGTCACTACACCATACCTTAACTCTGGAACAACTGGATTACTATGAACAGATCATTTCTTTTTCTAAACTTCATGAGACTAATCACTCTTCATAATGTGATAATTCACTTCTTACAATTACACTTCATTTGCTAGGAATTAACAAATGCATATGCTTACATGAGTAAATCAGAGTGGCAGTTATACATTCAACAAATGGCAAACTTGACTCAATTAAAGTTGGTTTTGATTAATTGCTCTAGTTCAAAGAAGTCACGCAATGATTCCTCTTAAAGTTCTTCTCTAGCATTACAATAAACTCAGCTGATAGAGCAAAAACTATTTTTTTTGTCTAGTGAACCAGAAGAGCTATATAATCAGACATTCAGTTGAGAACTTATAAACAGTCTGTGGGGGAAATTGCTAAAACCTTTTTTGCTTCATAAATATACACAATGATAATATTTCCAAGTTATTGACTACTCTATGTTTGTAAGTTAGAAGCATTACAGAAACAACAACTACTGGATCAATCTCAATCAATGAAGCTTGTGGAATGAATCAGGGACGAACCTATTAAAAATGTTGGTGTCAATGCAGATCAGGGGCTGATCCAGAAGTATTATTGAACTTCCTTTAACATTGCAATACGGGGATATTTTTTTAATATTTCCCAGGAAATAGTTGAAGAATCTAGATTTTAAGGAAACTGATGGCGTAGGTATGTCCTCTTAAATTCAATATTTTAATATTGATGGTAAACGGTCAATTCAAACCTTCTTCATTCACACCAAAGGAAACTAAAATCGGTGTTGTTCAAATATAAACAAATGCATAAAAAAAACATAAGATCAACTACTATTTAAAAATCATTTCCACAATCCTGCACGTGGGAGTCACAGCATATGTGGACCACGGCCCGAACCGTCGAAGAAGAAGAAGAAGAAGAAGAAGAAGAAGAAGCGGTTTCCTGTGCGACGCCTACGTCACGTCCGCTCCGTCGATGCCCAATGCCCGAGTGAATGTCGGAGAGCAATGGCGGCGTGCCGGGGATCTTCGTCCAAGTGGTTTTTCACCCGGGAGCAGCTGGAAAACACGCCTTCCCGCCGAGGTGGAGTCGAACCGGACCGGGAGCTCTCCTACCGACAGCAAGCCGCGAACCTGATCCAAGACATGGGCCAGAGACTCAACGTGTATCCTTTGTAAACAAACTTCTTCCCCCCCCTCCCTCCCTCCACCGGACCGGAGGCAGCCATGGCGCTAGCGGCCGGAGCGGGCCCGTTACCGTTAGGCCGATTTAAAACCGGGCTCCGGGAGGAAGTTTCGACGCCTTTTGCACTCGTGTGTGTTGTTGTCACGTTTTGTTAGAATCACATTATACGGGATTGTCTTAACTTTGACTCTCAACGTGTGAACGTACCGGTTAGCTCAGCGCTAACACAGCACGTTAAGCTAGCTAGCTGGCTGGCGGTGGACGTCTGAGAGGCCGTTAGCCTTTTGCAGCTGTTGCTAACTACTTGTACACTCGAGGGAAACCACACTAACCTCCCCAGACCCACATAACTACTGTTAACAAATAACCACGTGCTCCATTAAGCAATCTAAACTCACTTGTGACTTTTTATTTACTCCCTTTTCACATTGAGGAAACACAGTTGTGGTTAGCACTAAGCTAAGTCACCGGCGGCACCGTGTCTTTGGTTCGGCTGCAAACTTTTCTCTGCCCCGACCCTCTCAGCAGTTTAGATAGTGCTGAGTGACTCAGTGATTTGTGTCTTATCTTGACAATGTAGCATAAAGCTTAACATGTTCCCCAATGAAGTTTGTCATTGTCCACAATTCTCCTTAACTCACCCTCCAGCTCTCAATTAACAATAAATACAGCCATTGTTTACATGCATAGATTTTATATGCACCACTCGTTCACCAAATTCCATAGAAATGTAAGTATTCTGTTGCACGATCTTCAGCTCAGTATCAAATGTAAGGTCGACTGTGACCGAAATATCATCCCTTGCGTAGACTGGCTGTAGATTTGATTGTCTTGATGCTTTCACGCAGATAATATCTCCCACCACCTTATTCTTGGCTGCTAAAGTTGAGGAGCAACCCCGGAAACTCGAACATGTGATCAAAGTTTCACATGCTTGCCTAAACCCCCAGGAACCACCTCTAGACACGAAAAGTAACGTAAGTTGGGGAAGCTCTGCAATATTGTACGGTTGAAAGTTGTTTTTTCTTTTTTTTTAAATCCTTTTCCACACGTGTCTTTCAAGTTCTCTCCGTGGTCATGGTTTCCCTGTGTACAGTTAAAAACTGGCTGTGTTACAATCCCTCGCCCTGTTCCAAGGGCCTTATTTTTTCTCATCTGGCCTGCGGTCGGTGTGTAACCCACACCCGCACCTACGATACGTAAGACTAGCAGTAAAAACAAGCCTCTCTTTGTGGAGTCCTGGCCATTTGAAATCAGATGTTAGAGGGAAAGATTAATAGACTCATTACAATTGTGTTGTAATGACTGTCTATCAAACTTCAGGCATACCTCCAGCAAGCTCAAGAGCTGGTGCTTCTTGAATCCATAGTGCTGCAGACCCTGGGTAAGTAGTGGTGACTGGAGTGGATGACTTGAGCGAGAGAGAGCACTTTTGTTTATCATAATCACTATCATCATTGTTTTACCATTATCAGTAAGGGAGTAGTGCTATTAATCACTGTTGAGTTTACTTGCCGCAGCCTGATAAGTGACATGTTTTATCAGCTACTGTATGGGTATCCTGTCAAATGTGTATTTTCAATAAATCATGTAAAGGTGACATGTCATTTACGTAATTGCTGTCATGAGCTTTGGTTTTGAATTAATTTGATTGATCTCACTTTTTTCGTCAAACCAGTTTTTGCTCACTTATTGATTGCATTTGTTAAGATGTAATCCAGAATGAAAGTGCTCACCGTTGAGTTGATTGCACTTAATTTAACCATAAAGTTCCACTCTTCACATTTAGCACATAGATACTTACTTGAATCTGAATTGACGCCCTATTAAATGATTGCTAGATCCTAAGATGACATGTCACCTCCCAACTGTGCTTGTGTTGAACTCACCTGTCGTGTATTTTGTTCCAGGCTTTGAAATTACTATTGATCACCCACACACTGATGTGGTGAAATGTTCCCAGCTAGTTCGAGGTAGAGGCTTCCTTCTTTGCTCTTTGTGCCCTCTGGTCTTGTTTGTCCCACCTCAGATAAGGGTGGGGAGGGGGGTGAAAACCTTGCAGACTTAATGGCTACATGACCACACGCCTTGTACTTTTGATGACCTTTTTAGTTTGTTGTTTGACATGGCACTTAAACAGCAACATTAACTCACACTTGATTAGGCCAAGTCGAAGATTGAATTTTAATCATTTGGTTTAGGGGTCTTTTACATTCAAGAGAATAGTGTTCATCCTTAAACAGATGCTCTTTATAGAAAATCACATGATTAAATTAGTGCCTTGAACTTTGTTTCACGTTTTTTTTTCAAATCTTTGATTACATACAATTGACAACTTGCCAAATGTAATATTTGTAAATAATTTTAACATTATACAATAATGGGTAAAGCAATAAAATCATACTACCCAATTATCTCCTAGTTTTCCTTGCAAATTTAATTTTGAAAAATCATCAATCATTCTTTAAGTTTCCACAATGTTGCAACAGCATTGTTCAGTCTTGGTTTTGGCCTAATCACTTCATTGAAAAGTAACTAAAGGCAAACATTCAGTTCCTGTCCTAATGATAGTGGAATGCTTTGCCTAGCTGAAATGCTAATCCCCTTTGCCTTTCCCTGTCTTTCTCTTTTTCTCTGTCTCTCACAGCAAGCAAGGATCTGGCTCAGACTTCCTATTTCATGGCTACCAACAGGTTGTTATCCTGCCCCTCCTTTGTTGCACTTTGACTGCACACCATAGCTTCCTGTAATGCAGGGTACCTTTTCGGTGTCCAACGGGCCCTACTTGCGCTGGTGGTTATTGGGACGCTTGCCTCTGCCCCTAAGCTTCCCTCCCTCGGTCAAAGGAAGCGGGCAGAATGGCTTGTAGCGTTACCGGCCCCGGTTGCAGTGCGGTGTATTGTACAAGGGACCATGTGTTGGCACAGATGGGTTGAATGCAAGATGTGAAGTGTAGTGGTGCGCTTGAAACCCACTTGTTTGTTCGGTTGCCAAAAAGTGCATAAGTCTAAAAGAGAAAAACACTTTGGTAGCCTGAATAGCAGCTAAAGATTTCACGATGTAAACATTTCTCGTAGAGGTCCTTCCGGTAAGTACCACGAATTAATTTTTAAAATTTACCTTTTCATATCCATTTATTTGAAAATGTTTTTATCTCCACAGATATTTTCAACTATTGCAGTATGTGCCTGTCTAATTTCCTGCTCTAAAACACCTTTCTACATGTAGCATATGTAAAGATGTGACAAGAAAAACCCAAACAGGAACAAGTAAAAACATGCATAATATGTAATGCATGTAAAAAATACATAAGGGATCTCTTGATACAGATAGAAATACATATTTATCAATTCTAAAGTGAGGACAAAACGTTTTTCTTGAGATTTCTTTTAGTACAAAACTAGGTTCTTAAAAAAAAATACAGAAGTTTATTTGCAACGAAATTGGAGAATTGGTTGACAGTGTCTGGATGCTGACTGCAAATGGTGTTAGGTGTTTTGACACTTAAGTTGGGTTGGGTACATTAACATTTCACATTTGATTCGTTACCGGTTTCGCTACCTGGAATTTGATATTGGTAACAGTTACTTTTGCCGGTACCCTGTTCTCCCTGTAATTTCACCTTCCAGAGGTGCATATTGATAGATATAGTGTGTTTGACCAGGTGTCTCATCATGTTAGATGTGTGGTTACAGCCAGCTTTACGTTTCAGTGTAACCGAACTTGAGACCGCTGGCCACTGCCTCCAATTATGGACACCGTAGCCTGATACATGCCTTTCCAGAAATGTAGCATTGCTTGCTACACAGATACACTACCACACAAGTATAAATGTTTAGGCTCGCCATAGATTCTGATTAACCTCTCAGTTTGATAATTTAACTTGCTGTCTTAGCAATTGATTTCGTTGGTACCCAACCCTACCTAAGAGTGAAATCTGTAACCTACTGACAAAATGGTAGCCCATTGTCAATTTGTATTTGTTATATTGGACGTAATATGAATATGTTGTACTTTCTAAATATGAGAAATACTTGCTGATTCCAAATTCCTCTAACCATTGATTTAGGATGGTGCTACACTCATTTAACAGTGTTTTTAACCATAAGTTGTTGTTGTGTTGACTATGATATTTGTTGTGGAAAGTCTCTGCAATGAGTGCATATACTTTTTAGTTGATAGCACTGCTGTAAAATTGTTGATGTGTGGGACTTGCTAGATTTATGGCTTTTAACATTGTCTAAAGACAGACAGACCCACACAGAAAGGGTTGTAGGAGCAACATGATGCAACTGTCACATGGGTGGCCTCAGGGCTCAGTGTGTCACAAGGGGTATACTACACTTAGCTAATACACATGGCCCTTCACTCACTTCCATAACTTTTGTTTTTATGTCCCAACATTTAAATCAGCAAAGTTCCTAAACACAAATCATTGTGTCATGGTGCAATTCAGTTATGTCCTGTTACATTACATGAAGTACTGCGAACTTATTAGATGTCTCCTGTATTGTTGGGAGTTTGACATGACCAAGTTTAATGTATCAAAACAATTAATTTCTGACCTTTTGCAACCAAAGCCACCAGAAAATTAAAGCCGTCCGCTCCCTCTTGTGTTTTCTTCTCTTTTCTCCACATGTTGGACCTATTGTGACCTCGCCTGGCCTGAACTAACTCCTATACCACACCTAACCCACACCTTCACATATGGAATATTCATTGTCTCCTACACGCACTCTACACTGGCACATACCTTCACACATTATACAGCCTACACCTCACAACCTTCTGCCTCCAGTACAAGCCCACAGTGATCGCCTGTGTGTGCATCCATCTGGCGTGTAAGTGGTCCAACTGGGAAATCCCAGTTTCCACTGATGGGAAACACTGGTGGGAGTACGTGGACAGCTCTGTGACTCTCGAGCTGCTAGATGGTGAGATTAATTTCATTGCTTTAACTGTACAGACACTAAACTTGCAGCAGTGTGTTATACCTTGCTATACACCTGTATTTAGCATAGTAAGGTTTTCTATGTAAGTTAACCCGGGGAAAAGTCAGATTAAAAATGTTTAATAGAAAATCAGAGGCAATTGAATTGTTTAACTTAACTGCAATGTCTGATGTCAACATTCATATCCTTGTAGAGTTGACCCACGAGTTCCTGCAGATTTTGGAGAAGACGCCCAGCCGTTTAAAGAGGATACGCAACTGGAGGGTAGGACATATTTTTGTACACCTAACCTTGCCCTTTAAACCAGCCAAAATAAAACAGTTTGGCAAAGATTTATACATTTGCAAGATGCTACATAGGTTATTTGTATCAGTGCCTTTGTTAAAAGTCCTCATCAGAGGGCTTACTTTTAACTGAAAATCTCTGCATGGCTTCAGAAATATGTCTCTCTGCCCTCTAGGCAACACAAGCTGCCAAAAAGCCCAAGAGCGAGAGCGCCCAGTTGATGGACGGTACTTTTGTTGGGCCCTCCATGCTCCAAGACCAAAGTGATGCCTCACTTGCTGGAAGTTTTTCCATGCCTGAAGGTGCTACCATGTCCCTGGACACGTTGGCCGGCACCTATAATCCTGCTAGCCACAGTGAGTGGCCCCAGGGCAAACAGAGCCAAGCAGGGTACCCTTCCACCTGTATAAAACAGGAACCCATCAGCATCCTCCTCCAAGAGCAGACACTGTCTTTGCAGACCACCTCTTCCTCTTTGCTTCAGCACCCACCCATAAACATAAAGACTGAAAAAACAGTGGACTTTAACCCTGTCAAACAGGAACAAAAAGGAGCTGGTGGAGCGGGTAAGCACCATATACCACCTCAGTCTTCATACCCTCCACCTCAGCCATCTCCTGCTCCAAAGCTTTCTCTGGACAAATACAGAGAGAAACTTGCTGCAGAGCAGGCTGTCTCAGGGCAGAAACGCCGGCAGGAGCAGCATGGAGGAGCAATGGATTGTGATGTTAGGGGAGAAATGTCGTCTTCCTCCTCTGCTACCTATGCACCATCATCTGTGAGCCAAGTAGAACATAGAAAACATTCACACCAGACGTCTCATGGTGGCCCTGGCAGCACTACTGCCTCCCCATTGAAAATTAAAGTCCCCTCCTTAACTTCAGGGCAAGAAAAACGTCATCACAGTGACAAACGGGACAAAGGTCTGCTTAAACTCCGCCTGGCTGTGCCTGGGTCTGGCGGCAGCTCCCAGCTGGGTGGACAACCCGGCAAAGACGAGCTAAAGATGAAGATAAAAGTTTCCTCATCGGATTGCCACAGCTCATCGGATGAAGGCATGGCCGCCACCAACAACAGCAAGAGTAAACATTCCAGCCCTCTGGTGAGTAAGGAGAAACATCGTGGAGGGGACCACAACGTCCATCGCCATCACAAGCACAGTCATCCTCACACGCACAGTGGCAACGGGCGAGGAGGTCCAGAGGGCCCAGGTGGTGGGGGAGGCCTTCTGCGGGGTACTCCGGGACCGGTCGGCATGGAAGGTACGACGCTTGCTCCACCTGGTTCCACAATGCGCAAGAGGGCACACCCAGAGGTCAGCCACAACCACCACCCTCCCTCCTCATCCTCCACTTCCTGCTCAAAAGTGAGCAAAATCTCCAAGGGTGGCACTGGTGCTGCAGGTACTTCATCTTTTTCTTCCTCCTTTTTCCCTCCTTGCTCCTCTCCTGTACTGCAGTGTGTCTCATCTGGCTTGCAGCTCTTTGGCTAACCTCCCTCCCTCCCCCCTCCTCTTCCTTATTCTTGTTTCTGCTCCTCCCCCTCCTGTCACACCCAGGTGGGCTGCGGACCTCTCAGCAGTACCCTCCTCCTAGTGAATCGCCACACGAAGTGGGAGAGCAGAGACACTGATTCCACCACTCTGGAGCTATGACCACCACGTGGAGATGGCATGAAACCACCCACAATTGAGACTTTATAGACTATGCTTACCTCCTTGTCAAGTGCCCTAGAAAAGTAACTATCTGATCATGAGACCTTTATTGAAAGGCAGAAAAATCGTATCTCCATGAAAAGTATTGTTCAAATTCTCAATTCCTGACAGATGACAAAGAAAAAAATGCTTCCTGACTGTCATATTTCTGGGCTGTGAAGCTCGGTCCTGTTTTTCTGTTAGTGTGTGGAATTGCTGCTTGGTTCTTTTTCCTCTTTAAGTGGGTCTAGGAATGTGCAATTTGTGGGTGTTAGTGGTGGGAAGAGGTTGAGTGTGTTTCCATCAGGAGGAAAGTCCCTCTGTACATTTGAAATCTCCACATGGAGAAACTAAAGTATTGCGAGTACTACAAGTCATTTAATCGAATCACAATTTTGCAGTTGAATGGAGGAAGCCAGTGGCCAATGGGAGGAGTTCCACTTATGTTTGCTGGCATTCCATTTAGTGCTGTTGATGGATGCTTTTTTAGATGTAAAGTTCATCTCCTCAATTACTTTTTTGTCTTGATTTCTTTTTATACTTAAGGACTGTGCATATGATTTGCATGTTTCAATCATCAAAGGGATTCAAAAGGAGAGCACTTATTTGCTGTTTACAGGAAGTGGAGATACATGTACATACATTTGTGTATGTTTGAAGAAAAAGAAAAAGCTATACCATGACTACTCAGGTTTGGAGCTGCTTGTAAGTATGTCAAAATAACTATAGTACCTATAAAGACTTTTATTTTGTTGATCTACAGTTGAGGCATCATCGGATGGATGTTTGCAGAATTCCAGTGGTGTGTTCTTCTCACAGCCTTCCTACAGAGGGTGCTGTGCTGTTCTATCACAGGAAATACCAGTTGCCGTCAGCAACACATGCACATTCAACACCTACTAATCACATCAGAGTGATGGTATTTGTACCAAAATTTATTTTTTTGACCTTTAAGTAGACCTTAAGCTAGATGCCAAAGGTTTTGCCTCTAAAAGAAAAAAAGGACAGAAGTAGTTTGCTATTATAGTTTACATAATCCTTTTTATTTTGAAGTGCATCAGACATAATTCCATGACATGAGGCTGTAGCCCCTTAGATGTGAGTGCATACAAGGGATACTTGTATCATTCAATCAGCCATTTACTGTACTTGTTAGGAGAGAAAAAAACAAATCATGGTTCTTTCCATTCCAGAACAGTGACTGATTGGCCATATGCAAGCAAGCTTGGATCCAAGTATCTGCAATATGGACATGTTTTTTTTTTTTGTCGCTGACATCCTCATCCAGGTGGTTGAATATATTATAGCCACGTACCTTTCCGGACATGTCTTTACATCAGTTTTATACCTTGAGCTCTACTCTAAAATCTTGACATGATCCAGTCTCCTCTTGTTTCTGACTCGGTTACTCATTTACTTGTAGAGCGCACGTAAAGACTAACAAGGCTAAGGCTGGATTGTTTTCTACCTTCATTAGGGATTTTACAGTTGGGCACACAGAACAACAGTTGTGGACAAATGCGCATATGCCACTCTTAACATCCTTTTTTCATTTCAATTCAGTATTACAAATAAACTTTAAACTTGCTGTTATCCTTACAGTATATAATCTTGTTGCTGTCATTTTATTGCACATATGTATATATATATCTATGTTGCTATACTGTAAAGATTTGTGAATTTCAACATGAGGACCGATGCCTGTACAGTAGCTTATGGTTCTTGCCACAAGCCCTAAAAACTCATCAGAGGAAAGTTATCAGAGGTGCGAGTAAACACTTTTCAAATGAATTTGATGGAAATTGGTTAGATTCTACAAGAACCTAAATATGCCAGATACTTGAGTTAAATGTATATAACATAAAATTATGGTATTTATTAGATTGGCACATTCATAAGATTGCTTATGAAAACCCAAAGTCTATAAGTAAATTGTCATCTATTTCCATTTTACAGGTTCTATCAATCTACCAAGTGAAATGACTGAATGTGCTTCTTGTGTAGGTCCATTTAAAATTCATCTTAAGAATGTAATGTCCACATGGGACATCGCCTACTGCCGCGTCAGCAGGGATAGGTGACAGGCCCTTCAAGGATCACAACAAAACTTCAAGTGTCCTGATTCTTCAACCTAAATTACACAAACAACTGTCCCGCTGAGCTATGTTTTGTTTTAGTGTAACTCCTTGTTAACCACAGTGTCCCTGTGTGTGACCACAGCAGTTCTTTTTTGTTTTTTCCCAAGAGTTCACTTCAGTCTCATTTTTGGGGATGAATGGATGCGTCAGGAGCTCGTCTGCAGACGGCCGTAGTCTCTGGTCACTAGAGTTAAGAGACAAGTGAAAATTAGACAACTTATATCTATACATTGAAAGTTATGCACTGAAATGGTTTTGCCCAAATTCAATCACAATCCCATTTCACACTACATATTTCAATTTTTCATCAAAATAGATTCTTCAAATATTCAACAACAGAGGACTAATGGTTTCACCTTGTCAAGCTGTTTTTTACGAAATCCTTTGCATTATCCGAGAACCCATCCGGTAAAGGGGGCATCGACCCCCTTTCAGCTCCAATGTAAAACAAGGCAGCCATCTTGTCCATGTGTGCCAGTGGTGGTTTCCCTGTGGCCATCTCAAACACTGTGCAGCCGACACTCCATATATCGGACTTCCTGCCGTATCCCGTATCATTGATAACCTAAGAAGTGGAGGAGATAACAAATGTCAAAAGTAATTAAAACCTTACTTTTTAATGCAGTAAACCACTTAAAAAGATAGGTCAGCAAATCAAAAAAGAAAACCACATAAAACAGCCCCGTGCGTACCTCTGGTGCCATCCAGTAAGGTGTGCCATGGACGGACTTTAGCAGGTCCCCACTACTACTTGCGGTGTGGTTCAGGCAGCTGAGACGTCGCGCACACCCAAAGTCTATGAGCTTGATGACGCCAGTGGGCATCAGCATGACATTGTTTCCCTTTAAGTCCCGATGAACCACCCTGTTCAGGTGAAGGTAGGCCACCCCTTCCAGGATCTGATGGGTGTACAGAGCTAGGACTCGCTCGGGCAGAGGACCAAACCTGAGAGCAGCAATGGAGACGATGTGTTGAAAACATCAGTGAATATTATTTGACATAAATGAAGCTGCCCTGAAGCTCAGTGTTTTGACAGATCCTTAGAAAGTGGTAAATTATATTGATTCAACCGTACCTGTGAAGGATGCTAGAGATGGATCCTCCTGGAACATACTCCATGAAGATAGAAACCATGTGCCGATAAAGACGGGTTCCCAGGAAGCCCACGATGTTGATGTGGCTGAGGGCCTTAAGCAGATCCACTTCGCCCTGCAGACGACCGTACTCTGTCTTTGCCGCTTCAGGGTCAGACGTGTGCAGACTGACCTGTTTCACTGCTATCAGCTTGCCCTGGCTGGTCAGGCCACAGTACACCTGGTTAGAAGGCAGCGGAAGTGGCTGGAGTTACTTATGCATCTGGGTCTGCTGCTGTATTGTATGAAATCATAATCCTTAAGGCAATAAATGAGGTGAGTCATTGTATTAAGCTTCTCAGAAGACCTACAAAGTGACACTTGACCTTACATTGGATGAGTTGGCTTTACAAGGAAATAATACATAGGTTTTCTATTGAATTCTGAAGTAAACTCTGCCACGTCTCGCCATGTTGAATAAAGAGAAAAGTAATGCCTGTACCCACTCAAACATTTAGTGGATTCTTCCTTGAGTCAAGCCCGACCCCTCCAAAACAATTCACAAAACTGGTTTAGTGGTTTTGTGAAATCCTGCTAGAGAAACAGACACAGTCAAAAGCATACTCACTGTCCCATAGGCTCCTCGGCCAAGCACTTCACCCTTTGTCCAGGTGATGGTGTCATCAACAGCCCCCCCAGAGCCAAGCAGCGCTGCAAAGTCTGCTGAAATATCCTACAATACACGAAGGTAGGCAAAACAACAAAGTGAACTGGATAATCAACTAAAAGCAGTCATAAAAATGCAATACAAAAAAACTAAATGGTGTTTAGTGCTTGGCTTTGTTTGATTGGTATATTATTGGTACGATGAGGGACATTTCAGTCAGTGAAAATGTGAGCGGCTTCTTAGCTCTGTTCAAGACAGATGGTTCCGTAGGAAAGATCTAGGATTCGTTAGTGTTTGTGAAAAGTCAGATTATAATACACCCCAAATCATTTTGGTTTACGGATTGTTCAAGAATAATATGAACCAAAAATCTTTACCTCGGGAAACCCATTTCTTCCTGTTGCAAGATCTTCTCTGACGGACTCTTCTTTGCTCGATTCCAGGTTTTCCGAACATGGGTCTAAGGAGACATCCCTCTCATCCAGTGAGATTAGCTCTTCAGCCAGACATTGCAGCAGGTCATCGGTAAGCGGGCCATCCCCGACTTCATCCAGAAACTTCTGGTAAACTGGGGACACAATAGTGTTGCTGCTGCTGCTAGAAGAGGCCCATGTGTCGATCTCCGACTGCTGGGAGCTTTGAGGAAACACAGGCGGAGGAACCAGTCGGCTTTCGTTTCTTGTCGAAGTCCTAGGGATTTCTTGCATATACAGGGACGTATGGCTATCTTTAGCATGAGATGAAGTTGCCATTGTCAGTATTTTGTCATCAGGTTTTAAAGTTTCAGTGTCATATCTTGAAAGAGCCTCCACTATGGTAGATAAAATATGATCTGCAGCCTTTTCTTGAGCACTAGTGTGATAAATCTCACCATGCTTAGAAAGAACTAACTTTGTGTCTAGTTTAGTCGTATTGTCTTTCCTTGATGGAGAAGCGAGGTGAGGTCTCACCCTGGAGGACGCGAGTCTCGGTTTGCTTTTAGTTGAAATCACCATACTCTCTCCCGGGCTTCTCCTCAATTTAGGTTGTTTCAAGGGTCTCTGTTTGACTTTCTGCGACTGTTGCACCTTCCTACATGGCGCAGACTGCACTTGTCTGTCCTTTGTTTTTTCACAGGAGCTGGAAACCCTCAGGTTCTCGTAGATAGGACCAGCAAACATCTCATAGATGGCTGGCCCTCCTTCCCCGCTCTGTATCTGCTGAAACATGTCTTTGTAGGTGAGGAAGTCAAGTGCAGATTTAGACCTTGTTGTCCCTGCTGCACTGAGTCTCTTCTGCTGCCTTGTGCTCTTCAGCTCCCGCCCCGGTGGTTGAGCTTTGCTGTTGTTTGACTTGTCCGGATTTGCTCTTCTGCTCAGTGGATGATCAATAACCTTCTTTCGTGGCGATGGGGTGTCAGAGCAATGATGAGAACCTTTCACAGGGTTTAGCTTTGATTTTACTTTGACTGAGGCCTCTCCACTAATAATTAGCTCAGGGCTTTTCCTGGTTTTATCCTTGACTTGTGTGGAAAGGGAGGGGCCCTTCATATTAGTTTTGGACTTGTGCCGACTAATGATACTTCGCTCTTTATGTGCTCGAAGATTGAAGGACTGGTTTGTTTGATAATTTGCTCTTTGTTCACGGGTCATGCCGGTTGTTGTCTCCTTACTCTGGGCAGGGTTTAAGACTTTCAGCATCTTCTTATCTGTCTTGGAATCCCCATTTGACAGTGGACGGTTTACTCCTGCTGTAAAGAGCTGCATCTCCCCCACGGCAGAGCTGATATTCAACTCTGCAGGCTCAGCACGACAGAGGACTTGAGGAACTACCTGGGTTTCTTCATCAGAGGAATCCTTCATTGTCACTTCTGTCTTTTTTAAATACTGGACTTCTTTTCTGTGATTTCCTCCAGAGCATGCAGCAGCATCCCCCTGTTCATCATTCATATCAAATATAAGTACACGGGTAATGTCACTCTCAGGGTCTGAACTTCCGCCTGCATGGTTCTTCTCCTCAGACTCTGATGTGATTGTATGGTTCACAGTGTCACTTTGTTTTGCATAGTTAGATTTTGTAAAGCTATGATTGTAAACATGCTCCTTTGAATAAATCATATTTGGGGCTTCGCCTTCACAATAAGAGTTTGTTGTTCTTTCAGTGCTGAGATCACCTTCACGGTTGATAGGATCCCCATCCATGTTATGTGCTGATCTGTGGATCACTGGAATCTGACTGATTCTCGACTGAACTTTAAAATGCTGCCTGGTCTCCTCAACCAAATCAGCCCGAGTGGAGATCACATCCTTCGAAAGCTGCAACACCGTGTCTTCATCAAACTTCAGATTGCTCTCCTCTGAAGATCTCTCCTGAACATCCCTCTCGTCATCCTCCAGATCAATTGAACTCTGGCTGCTGCTGGACCCGCTCTCCTCACTGCCACCCTTAGTAGTAGGCCCAGCGCGTGGGCTGCCCCGGAACAGCCGCTCTCTCCTCAGCCAGGTCCTGGAGCAAAGGGGGCTCCGGCTGATGGGCTTCAGGGGAACACGGTGCTTCAGTACTGGCAGAGCTGCACCGTCCCTGGGTCTGCTGCTCAGCGGTGCCAACAGCTTAGGTGTACGAGGGTTCAGAGCCGGAAAGGGACCCTGTGAGAAATGAGAAAACTTATGATAATGGGATGGCAAGGTAGACAAATTATTGTATTGCAAATATGGCAAACAAATGCTTGAAGCATATATAAAGATCTCTTTTAGTTAAACTCACCTTTTGTTCATGAACAGTATCTTGAGAACCAAGTCCTGAAAATAGATTAAATAAAAACTAAAATCAATTTAAACAACTTTAAACAACAAATCGAAATACTTTGGTTTGTGTGGTTTTAAATACATTATTTTACCAGTCAGTTGTCATACCAAAAAGGTTTTATTCATACATAATATAAACAGTGTCTTTTTATATTATTTTATAATATTTATAACATGTAAGATGGCACAAACATATAACTCCTCCTCTGATCCTTTGCTTCAGGAGTAACACTGCTTTGTAATTCTTAAAAAAAACGTATTAAAATCATATCCGGAGGTTTAAACACTCGAGGTGTATTTATACATACGGGTCTGGATGTGTGCCCTGGCCTGCATCATAGTGTTGGAACACAGTAGTGGTTCCATGAGGCTGGGGGCCGACCGGCTGAGCTGGCTGGGCTCAGCCACAGACAGCAGGCCGGGGGAGGATGGGCATGCAGCAACCACACTCCTGGTCCTCTGCCTGTGAGGGGAAAGTTACAGATGTACTTTGTTTTCTGAACACAGAAAAGTGAAATATGAATTTCACTTCACCACAGCACTTAATGCAAATGATAGAGCTGTTTTTAAACAGTGTTGATCAAATGTTAATAGCATTGCTCATTCTTTTTCACTTCCAGCCACAATACTTCAAGGTAATGAAAGGAGTGCATGCTGGGAGCTGCACCAGTGGAAAAGTGTGCCCAGGGAGTTAAAGTTTAACCAAACCTTTAACCTTTCAACCTGAACTCCTTACTTAGGTCCACAGAATGTGGTTTATGGTGTGTTTAAATTAAGGAGTGCCGCAATGTCAGTGTAGAGCTTAGATCAAGAAACAGAAATCTGTGTCACTTGAGGCTGGCAGTATTTTCCACTGTTCTACTCTCCTGTTATGAGATTGTGACAAACACCGTAATGACCTGGCTATCTGCTATTGATTGGTCTTTCTTTAACAAATGCCAGAACATAGTGAGTCTAGCTACCTGGGTGAAGGGGGGGCTGGGATGCAGGGAGTCCTGGTACTCAGCAAACCACACGAGGCAGCAGGATCTACGTGGCTCCAGCGTCTGCTGCTGTTATTCAGGCTCGGCAGAGACAAACCTCCTCTGCTGAGGAGAAGAGAGGAAAACACAGAAGCGTTAAATGGATACTCTTGTCATAGAGATACAGATCAGTTTGTGTGGGCGGAGTCAACTTAGAAAGTCTTGTGCCCCTGAGGTTTGTTTTCTTATGCTGAACTGAACCAAATGCAAAAATCCTCATTTTCCTCATCTCTCTTCATCACTGAAGGTTGTTGCTATGAAATTAGAGACCGGCTCAAAGACCTTTATTCTTCCTTGAGAGCTTGGACCTGTTTCAGTGGTGAGATCTCCTCATGCCAGACAATGGACTGATTCACAAAAGCCCCCCCCCCCCCTAACCTGTTTGGGTAGAACAGGTTGTCCCCTGGACACGGTGACAGGTGCCTGCGTACAGGTCTGAGAGTGTAACCGGAGAGGACACTGTCCTACTGTTGGTGGCGGTTGTTGACTATAGATTGGGAAGAGTGTATTATGTATACAAGAGACTGCAAGTGTGTGTGTGTGTGCTGGGGAGGGGGGGCGTTAACTGTACACGCATAAAATGTTCGTTTGTGCTTACGTATAAACAGATGTTGATGTGTTAGCACTGTAAATCCAATCAGCTCAGTATCATTAGCATGTAAATTGTTTTCTTCACAGCTTATATGCATTAAAAAAGAGTGTGTGTGTGTGTTTGTGTGTGTGTGTGTGTGTGAGATAGAGATTTCATCTGACCCACCTGCCTCCTCTCCCTGCGTCCTGGTAGGCTTGCCTGATGTCTCTCAGAGTGTCCATGGCGTTTTGGAAACACAGGGGGATCCCCTTATCTGCTCCAGACAAAAACAGAGCAACACAGTCACACCCACAAATCCTGAA
Organism: Hippoglossus hippoglossus; assembly: GCF_009819705.1. NCBI lineage: Eukaryota > Metazoa > Chordata > Actinopteri > Pleuronectiformes > Pleuronectidae > Hippoglossus > Hippoglossus hippoglossus. Next base: position 5,822,216 of record NC_047171.1, on the reverse strand, counting down.
TCAAGTATCTCATGTTAACACACACTAATATCAAACTCTGTTACGTTTATATACCACGTATCTGTCCTGAGATAGTATGCTGTTTTTCTAGACGACCACACGCATGACAGCAAACTTACATCCAATCTTTCAAGTACACCAGCTACGAAACAAAAATACAATCTTCACAAACAACAAATCCGTGCTCATCGTAGAGAAAACTATGACATTACCTGTTTCTGAGCCCCTTGGTCCCCTCGGCCTCCATTTCCAGCCCACGCTTTAAGACTTATTGAAAGATCACCCCTTCATTCTGTCTTGGCTCCCTGTAGTCACATGTCTATCCTCCCAGTAACACTCTCTGTCTCTGTCAGTGGATGTTGTGTCCTCTCTGTGTCTCAGCCATGCTCTTGTGGCCGAGGTAAAACACGGACGAGCTCAGCTGAGAGGTCGTATTGTGTGTGTGAGACCCCTCCCATCCCGTCACGCCCCCCCTCACTGCCCTCCGCTCAGGAGGCGACAGGCTGTTTGGAATGATGCTGACCATCGAGAGGCAACAAACAGTTAAAGATGTTATCTTTTTATAGTAGTAAGCTGAGATCTAAGACACCCCCATCACCTTGTTGTGTTTTCTCCTCAGCGCTTCCATCCTCTCGTAATAAGAATCACAATCTAACTGGTTTAAAAAGCCCCCAAAGACAAATCGAATGAATTCCAGTTCCATATATTAATAGTTAACACCAGAGAAACCATTAAAACCCCAGGAGTCGGTGGAGGAGTTCTTACCTTGGCTGAGATCTTTATGATTGTCAGACGGAGGAGGGCACCCTGGAGACTCCAGCACTTCCTGGAAAGAACAAAGGTGGGCAATTTGTTAATTATACGTGTCTCAGTCTTAAAACACCGAAGCTGAAGTACTGCAGAGGTTCTGATGCAAACTGATGAGTTAACAAGTTGACAAATAAAACTACAAACCTGTAGCTATCACCAAGGTGTAGTTGTGAAATGTGATATGGCCTCAGCTCTAAGCCCTTGTTTAAATTAAAACAGACTATTGGGCCTCTGCAAAGTTATGCCCTCTACTGAGTGCAAGTCTTGAAAGCTTTTGATTTATTCTATGTAAACCTTTCGGTATAAAGTTCATGTTTAGTAGTTTTACTTCTGTGCATAGACGTCAGTGTGACTCTGAGGTCTGTATTGTGTCTTTTCCCTGTAAACCACCTGCTCTTCCGTCCCTGCTAACCAGCTGCCCTGCTCGTTTCGTCCTTCTATCAGTAAAGTGTCAGCTACACACAGCACCCCTCCTCCACACACACGCACACACACACACACACACACTCATTTATCTATACAGCCAATTACTGCTTCCACATATTTGTATTTTGGGTGACGACTCACTGCCCGTTTACCCTTGTGTGTGTTAACTGTGGCCACAGCCTTTCTCAAACACACACACACACACACACACACTTCAATACAACACACACATGTTTGTCAGGTTCTGTGAGGGCTATAGTGCAGCTTGGTCTGTGGGTGTGTTTTACAAGAAAAAAGAATCACAAGTACTTATTGTGTTCAGTATTCAAATTAAAGTGGATTAAATAGTGTATTTAATGTGTCAACGACTACAAACTACAAAACACATATCAACACACATCTCTCCCACAACTCAGAACAAGAATGACTTGATATCTTGACATTGAAGTGACGGTGGCTTGTCATGTATCACTTACCCCGGCGTGGCTGTACAGTAGACCGGGCTGCTGAAGGGTGTGTGTCGGTGTCGGGGAGGCTGCTGTCGACGGATGAGGATGAAGGCTCTCAATGTCCAGCTCTATGTCCGAATCTTCAAACTCTGAGTCTAAATCCTGGTATGAGGATTCGTCAAAGGCCAACGGTGACACGGGGTCCGCATCTGAATGAGAATAGAAATGATTTTACAAAACAATCTGGCTTTCTATAGACACCGGGTGAAGGAGAAATCACATCAGTTGCTCCCTGGTGAGACGAACTTTACAGGAAAACTCTGGGTCTGGGTCCACACCCCCTGCACCTTGTCCTGTTTACACAAGACGAAAAAAGCTTGAAAACAACTTCTCTTACCTTTTAACTTATTTTTTCCAGCCTCAGTTTCTCTATCGCCATTCGTAAACTGATTTACACTCATGACAGATCTTAGCAGCAGGGTCTCTCTCTCTCTCTCTCTCACACACAAACACACACACACAAACAAACCTTTCTTACACCCTCCCCACGTAAGTTAAGGCCATTAGTGCAACTGAAGAGGTTTTACTCTGAATAACAGGATTGTGACTGAACCTGGTATGCTGTTTGTGTGTGGGTGTGTATGTGAGAGAGAGAAGGAAAGTGTGTGTTCTTGCACATGATAAGGAGGATATATTTAGAGCAGCACACACATGCATACTTGGCTTTAAAGAGGCAGATAAATAAGTAACTGGTCAGTGAATCAGTAACGATAAGGAAGTGAATTCAGGAATTGGGTATTTTCTTTTTTACATTGCAAGAAAGCATGTTTTCAACAATTTTACCAATATTTCATGGATCTTGATTTAAAAATCAGGCAATTTAGGCAACTGATATTTATGAGTGAGTGAAATTTGGTGCAGTTTGATTGGATTCTAGGTGATGGTTGGTTCTTGCTGGAGGTCTGTGTTCTTACTGAGATCCACCTGGTTTGTTATATGTTTTCAGATTACATGTTGTTTGTATATAGACGAAGGGGGTGCGTGGCTCTGTCGTTTCAACAAACCCTTTTGTTGACTGTGTAATTCTAATCAGATTATAATAATTATCAAACATGACAATGAACAAACAGGGGTATAATCCCTTTTAAAGCCGATCACATGCACCGTTGGAATTTAGGTCAGAATTTTCCCACATCTTTCAAAGCTGTGTCAAAAGATTTATTCATGTATTTGGCACCAATGCTGCAGCAGAAACAAATCTGCTTACAAATAAAACTGTATTTTTGACATTTTATCTCTGTATGAAAAACCTTTGTGTAAACATTCAGAAGACATCCAGCAACACCAGCATTCATGAGAGGTTATGTTATTGTTTGAAGGTCGGTGGTTTGATCCCTGGCGCCGCAGTACACATGACGCCCCTGGTGATGTAACATCGCTGTGTGAGTTAGTGTAGTGCTGTGTATAGAACAAGCTTGGTATAGGTGACTGTGACTCGTGGTGGAAAAAGTACTTGGAGGAGTCGCTAAGTCTGTATAAATGCCGTCCATTGACCATTTAACTGCTCCACTGTGTTGACCAGCTAGCTGCTAAATGTGTCCGTCCACTGTTTGACACCTCCTCATCCTAATAAGGAAACATTTACATCATATTAGGATATGGTTAGGTTTAGGTTATGATTATGATATGGTTAAGTTGGGCTTGAATGAGATCAGATTTAAGTTAAGGTTTGAATAAGGTTAGTTTTAAGATAAGGTTTGGTTTAAGTTAATGTTAGAGGTAAGGTTCGGGTCAGACAAGTAGTAGTTTGGTCAAACATGGACTATGTCTCCAATGTGATGTAACGTCAATATAATGTCCTCTGGAGTGATGCAGTGACTGTGTGTGTGTGTGTGTGTGTGTGTACCTGTGTGATGCAGGCTCTCAACCATCATATGAATGATCTCCTCCTTCAGGGGGCTGTGGATACTTGCAGCGTAGTGGAGTGCAGAGCAGCCACTCTGGTCTCGTGCCTGCAGATCACTGAACAACAAGTTTGAAGACAGATGTGGATTTTTTAAAATACAAGGAACGAAAACATTTAAAGATATTTCCCTTTTGCATAAATGTCAATTCATACAACGATGGATGTTTTCTTACGCTGAGAGTCCCAGCAGCATCCTCACCACCTCCACAGGTCTGTGGTCCCAAGGCAGCGGCGTCACGATGCTCTGAAATAGGTCAATGTCCCTGACAGCGAGCATCACCGCTGTCACACTGTCGCTGTTTGGAACGTCCACATCCAAACCGTCTGTCTGAGCCGGAAACATGCAAAACACACAAAAACACACACATCATTAATACATGGTTCACACAAAAATTTGAAAAAATCCCCCCATTATCTCTAAAAACTTTGTGCACACGTTATTATTTCTCAGAGACATAATTCCTCTGCAAGTAGAAACGATTTCACAGGTAAAAAGTTACGTTTTTTAAATCGGTTTGTTTGAAAATATGGCAAATATGAATAAAGCTGCATTTGTTCATATTTACATAATTACATACGACAGGTTTTTATCTGCCATTATTATGTATTCCTTAAAAATAGTTATTAAAAAGAAAGAAAGACAGAAAGAAAGTAATTATCATGTAGTACAGCAGTATATTAATTCACCAAGGGAAACAAACTGGTGGATAATTCGACTCATTGTGTTTCTAGACACCTGATACTCATCATCACATGCTTTTCTAACACAAGGACACAATAGTACTGGAAAGCCTGTTTTACCTGGACTGACTGTGATGCAGGAAATGTCTGGTTGTGCCGAACCACCACCTCAGTTTTATCTATCATAATAATATATGACCTGTATTGATGATTTTGTATTTTATGTTATATTTGTTTTGGGTGTGTTTTTCATATGAGACATATGTGTTTGTATTTATGTTGCGTAAAATAAACATATAACTAAAAGTAAACTAATAATAACAACAACAATACTTATAGTAATAAAATTGATTATTATATTAATTCTTCTGGTTTGAGAGGTTTTAAATACTTTATTGGTCATATTCATTATAATTTAGCTGTTAGATGAGCTATCTATCCATAAATGTAATGGCTGAGCTATGAATAATAAATCTAATATATTATTCATAAACACAAACAGAATACCCAGTTGTGTTTTCATAACGGGAAAACTGTTGTTGCCCTCTGCTGCATTTGCTCATCTGGGAAACCCCCTGAACACCCAGGTGGGAGTGTGTGTGTGTGTGTGTGTGTGTGTGTGTGTGTGTGTGTGTGTGTGTGTGTGTGTGTGTGTGTGTGTGTGTGTGTGTCTGTGTGTGTGTGTGTGTGTGTGTGCCTCACCAGCAGCTACTGTAAGGTGTGCATGTCTCCCTGCCAGGAGGCCTGCAGCAGCCGGGCCTGGGGGGGCAGATGGGGCCTCGTCATCCACCCCAGCACTTTCCCCTGGAGCTCAGGGGGGACAACGTGGAGCGCTGTCTCCTGGCTGCGGTTACACAGGGTCACATCAGCCCCTGTCCTCATCAACCGCTGCACCACCTTTCCACAAATTAATAGGAAAATATTCAGTTTTAGTAGATTATACTTTTTAGTTGTAAAATTCAACTTGATATCTTCTGTAATTTAGTGACGTCATCCCTTCGCAGGGGGAGTGTCTCAACTGTGTTGCCAGTAAGACGTGCTTCTTTCAAACATGGCTCCCCCATGAGAAATCAGTTCCTGTAACTCCACATGCAAGTCAACATGTCTTGTTGTTATTGAAAGGAAAAATACAGGTCACGTGGCCGCTCATGCTTCCACAACCAAACCTCTCAGTGTCTCACCTGTAGGAATCTTACAATGAGCTATGGACTGATGTCAGAGCTGCTAAGTGTTACAACAGCAAGGGAACAGAAGGAAAAACCCTGATAGCACATCAATAAGCCTTCTCATCCTCCACACACACACACATCATACCTCAGTCATGCCTTTACTACAGGCTGTGATAAGTGGAGTGCAGCCTTGCTCCTCCTCATCCTCAGTGTCCGAGACCTCCTGCCCCTCCTGCTCCTCCTGCCCGCCCTCCTCTTCTTCGAGGCTCAGCACCAAAACATCTTCATTCATCTCCCGCTGCTCCATGTTCTCATCGACACCAAGGCACCTCTTCCCTGTCCTCTCGCTTCGCTCCACAGTTCACTGGTTTCCTGTCAGATCTGCACGAACCCAAGGCTGAGGAAGAGCAGGAATAATTAGAAATGAGAGGAAAAAAAGAATCAAATGATCTTAAACACAGCAGCGATGTGTTTCTACAGTCGTCTGTGTGTTTGTGTGATCGTCACTGTGATGTTATCGCTGATGTAACTCTCTGATGAGCCAGTGGTCCCTACAGAGTCAGCACAGAGGCTGTGACGGCGACTATTGTCACTTAATTAGATAACACACACCATTATATATTCAATGTTTGCAGGAGCACATGTACTCTCTCTGTTTGTGTGTGTGTGAGGATATTTCTGGGAAGTGACAACACTTTTCCAATGGGCTGTTTGGGGGTTAACACTTAGTTTTAGGGTTAGGTTTAGAATTAGGTTAATGTCAGGTTAAGGGTTAGGCATTTAGTTTGGATGGTTAAGGTTAAGGTAAGGGGCGAGGGAATGTATTATGTCAATGAGTGTCCTCACTAATGTAGAAGTACAAATAGCTGTGTGTGTGTGTGTGTGTGTGTGTGTGTGTGTGTGTGTGTGTGTGTGTGTGTGTGTGTGTGTGCTCCCCCTCTGGTTTAATATTTGACAAACACAAACAGAGCATTTAAGTAGCTAATACATCAAAATCAATATCATAAATTCACAAGAAAAGTGTGTTTTAGGAGATTGAGTCTCCTAAAACAGACAGGAAACTGTCTGGAGATTGTTGACAGGTTTGTAACTCATTCATGGTTCTTACAGATTTAAAGTTCAAATAACCATTAATCAGGGTCAAATGTTAAAATGAACTCACTGTGGAGAATTCATTTCACTCTTCGTTCTCTTCTTCTTCACATTCCTCGATCAGCTTCTCCATAAAACCTTTGATCCTTCTCCGGCAGACTCTCCTCTCCAGTGCTTCCTCTCCACTTTTCCGTTTTGCTGCACACCTCCTGCTGTAAGTTTACTCTCGGTTGCCGTGGAGACGGACAGACGGTCGGCCAGGCGAGCAGTGGTTTTAAATGCCAGCCGTTTGTTGCCTGACGCATTAAGACAAAGTTGAATGCAAATGTTTTTTCCCCCAACATCTTTATATCAGCTGTGGGGAGAACTCGACGTAAGGAAACTGCTTCTGTTGTGTTTTTTGAACTTTAGTAAACATGATCAAACAAGCAGCTTTTCCATGCTTTTGCTAGAACGGAGGGAGGTTTCATCACCTTGTGGTTTGAGTTAGACTTTCAGCCTAGAATTTGTTGTGGTCTGATTTTCACACTGTCTTTATTCCTACTACCCTCTGTTCGACAGAGATAATACAAATATTCTTTACTTCATCCTCTTTACTGTCTTCAGCCTCCTACAATTCTCCCCCCATCCTCAGTGTTTCTTCCATAACACTTTCCACTTTCCTGAGTCTCCTTGAAGCCACCCAGTCTTTTAACCTGTTAACTTACAGAGGTCAGATGTTTATACTGGGGGAAAAAAATAATATTTACGATCAGTTTTTAGGCCTCTGAACCAGCAAAAACCCGAAGTCAGTTAGTTGCACAGTAAAAATACTATCAGCTCATTATAAACCTGTAGCCGGTCAGAGGTGTATTAGGATTTTGAGCATTTAAAAACATTGTATAATGTTTTCTTATCATCATGTATTTACCCCCAAAAAATAAAATATAGAAAGACATTTCCATGATACACTCAAATCTCTCGATGTTCACATTAACCATCCGTCCTTTCTCAGTGCAATAACCATTTCCTCATCTGGCTTCATTCAACAAAATGTCAACTCTTCTTGAGCTGAAAGAAAAGTTGTGTTTTGAAATGTGTCAAAGCATTTTTTGATTTTCTTTTCTTCCACTAGATGGTGATGAAACCTCTTATAGGCTCAAGAGGTCACTGTTGATCAGCTCTGAGAATGGGACCGGTCATTTATTGAGCTGAGGCAGATGAGAGGGCTTTTTACTTTTTATAAATTTCATTTTTGAGTCAGCAGTTAGCAGCGAGCGGTGGCATGATTATGTTTAAAAACAGAGACTAACACAAGGTGGCTGTGCCTCAGGAAGGGTTGACCGTTAACCAGAAGGTCTGTGGTTTGATTCCCGGCTTCTCCTGTCTGCATTCTAAAGTGTCCTTGGATAAAATACTGAACCCTTTGCCCCTGTTAGCTGTGCTAGGTTGTGAGTAGCACTGTGTATAGAAGCCCTGTATGAATGTGTGTGTGAATGGGTGAATGTCTCTTGTACTGTAAAGTCATTTACATTACTTTCCATAAGTGAATGTGATGATTGAGTGAAAATTATAGTCATACAACAAATGTCATAAAAGATTCAAAGTGAGGAGCATTCACTATAAACTACTGAGTATCTATAGGGAACAGTGAATGAGTGATAGATTGAGAGAAATTCTTATTTATTTCCCAAATGTTTCAGACCCAGCTGTTCCTCACTGGGAGCTGTTGTAACTGAGGTAGCAGAGAGTCTGACAACCAAACTGCAGAAGTCCACTGGCCCTGTGGCTGATGTCATCCAGCTTCAGACCCCTGCTGCTGTTGAGTGAGTGCCTCTTCGTGGTGACTCCTCAGGCTCTGTTCAGACCTGGTATTAACATCCATCCTGACAGATCCCATCACAAGTGAGCAGCTCTACGCTCATGTTCACACCTGCCATTCAAATGCTTCCTGCTTGAATGTGACCACTTGGGATCAGATCTCATATCAATTACACACCTCCATCTTCTCCCATTTGACATATGTGTGTTTGTCAAATGAGAAATGACATTTCATTTCAGAGGTTTTTTTTCTGTCTTTGGTCTGTGAGCTTTCTCTGTTTCGCTGATGTAACACGGAGATACACCAAGTTCGTTTCTGTCAGTGAAGAGCATAAAACAGCAACGGTTCAGCTCACACTCCCGTCCCCTCCATCCCACGTAGATGAGTCATCTTTGGACCTTTTGATATAAATGAATGTGTCTATTGTCACTGGGTTCAAACTAAAAACTGCAGCCAAAGAGAGATACTTTTTTATACAATTCAAAAGACACAACAAACTTGTATGTTTCCAGCTGCTCTGATCTTTGAAAATAAACTCATCTTAATATTCAACCTCACACTGATGCTGGAGCGCTGCATAGGGATTTATTTAAAATTCATTTCTGCTCAACTCTGCCAAAGAAGTTCAGTGTGACAACCTTCTCCTTTGATAACAATGCCAATTTACACCATAAAGTATCTTCTTTTATTTCTCCGTTCGGGGGAAGTGACAAATTGGACAAAGTTATTGAGTCATTCATCTACAGCCTCCGTCGTCATATGTAAAGATATAAATGAGATTCTGGGGGAAACACATGAACTCTATAGCTCCCTCATTAAATAGTCCATTTTAAAGCTCGTTATTCGACTCAGCTGAATGAACTGTACACCACCACTAGATGGAGGTGTCGTACAGTTGTGAACCCTCTGGAGCTCACATCCACTGAGTGTGTCCACGCTGCACCTGTCTTCATATCCACACCGCAGCTTGGCACCACGACTTTTACGCACACGCACCAAGCTCTCCATCCTCAAGACTGTGTACGTTCAGAGTGATGTATTTCTGTACTGCTTCACCCCCCCCCCCCCCCCCCCCCCCCCCCCCCCCCCCCCCCATGGTAACACCACAGTTATGTAGAACTATGGTAGAAACTGAATCTGCAGTTTGAAGTTTGCTGCTTTGGTCACTGGTGTGTTTCCGATGAACCAGTGGAAAAGTACCACTTCCTCCCTCATCGCTTCACCCTCACCCTGCTACACTCGGGTCTGTCCGGTGTGTCCTCCGCTCACCCACAGTCGTGTCCACCCCTGTGAGAGAAGCAGCGTGTGTACACCCCCACTCTCCCTATCTCTCTCTCTCTTTCTCTCACTCTGCTCCGCATGGTCCCAGTCTGGCGCCTCCCGTTGCGCACAGCCACAGCGCAGATGCCAACAACCTCGCCAAGCGCGCTCCGGATTTCTCCCGACCTCAGGACGCCTGCTCAGACAGATGGATGCAACTCTACCACCCAACATGCTCTTGACTTCCTAAGGAGCAGCAGGAGTTAGGACGAGTGTTGATGCGCAACGTCGAGCGGTTTTACGCACGGTGCAGGAGCAGAAGCCTTTGGCATTACGTGGATTTCTTCACCTGCCCTCACTTATGGTGATGCCTCCCACACTTTGAGCTCTACTAAGTTGCTCTCCCCCTTTCTCATCCCTCTCCCAAACTTCGCTCAGCGGAGCGTTCTGACAGGATGGGACCGCAGACCAGGACAGCTCTGTGCAAACACACGCTTCTGTGGTTCGTTGTAGGTGAGTCCTGACACACTGTGGCTGCATTGGTGAGAAGGCTTCAAGATGCGTGACGGTTGCCTCAGGAAAACATCATAAGAGGGGAAATAGATGGACCCTGCAGGGGTTTGGATGTAGCCTAGATTGTGTTCGTGGAAGCTTAATAAGGCGGATTAAAGCCAGTTCGAATACTCTGCTCCACATGCAGAGTCAAAGGAAGGAAAATACTCCTTCTTAAAACTACTACTAATACTTAAAACCCAAATATGTGTATTTCAGCAGGAGAAGCTTCACAAAAGAAGTGTCACAATGTCCCATAGACTCTTGTGCTTGCATGTGATCAGCAAACACATTAACATTTACTTTTATGACTGTATATGGAGCGGCCCATGAAATACTTGATTCCCTCTGAGTTTGTCCTTAAAGTATTGACCACCTAACCTGATTTTACAATAGGATTAGTGCTGTGGTGAAGTGTAAACACAATAATCTTTGTTTTAAATACAGATTTTCAGTTCAATTGGGAAGTGGTGGATGTTCAGGGTGGAAGTGGTTACAACCAAGAAGAGGTTTGAGAAGCAACTGGTTGGTTCACTATAAAGGCTTTATCCCAATAGAGAGATAGAGAGATAGAGAGATAGATAGATAGATAGATAGATAGATAGATAGATAGATAGATAGATAGATAGATAGATAGATAGATAGATAGATGGATAGCACTTGTAATTTTACATTTCGTTGAAGAAATTCTGTGACTTAGTTTCATTCCTCAACCTCTGACCACTACATATCTTACCCTTACATGAACTGTAATGCGAAACCCCATCCACTAACCAAGTATTTAACGTCGTGGAGTCCGGACGATTATTATTATTTCTTTTATTTTGTCCTTACTCTTGATATGAACTCATGAAAAAGGGAATTAATACCCATCTGCACAGTTGAAATACACATTGGAAATACAAGGCACTGCAGTATGTGCACGCACGCACGCCAAGGCGCTCCCCGATGTTCAGGCAGCTTCCTCTGCTCTTTTGCCCTTTTGCCTCCTCGTACTGTGTTTACAGAGAGAAAGATGTGACTCACAGCAACAACAGGTTGCCTCATGACTGTTTCACCACATTCCCATTTAAAAGATCAGCTATTGTTTATTTGGACTCTTTTCAAAAGAATTATTCCTCCCTGAATACTCTTCTTATGTGAAGCATCTACTGTAAACTGCCACTCTCACAGGGATACTTTAATCAGTGGAGCGCAAAGTTGATACAAATATAAATAATCTCTGCCATTGAAGTCATCAGAATCATTTTGCTGAGACAGAAGCTATTTTGAGTTTTCCTTGGTAATGTGAGCAGAACGGATGGAGGAGTCCCTGACTCCCTTTCACATCGATAAGGAGGGATATGACACAGAGAGGCACTTCCACCTTCCTCCCCTGACATCATCATCCTCCATCTGACGGCTCACAATTCAGATTGAATTCTTTTGAACGATTCCCTGCACATGAGCAGCGACACTGTGGTGAGATGACAATAAGGGGAACACTTTGAGGAACGGCTCGGGGGGAAACATCCGGCCACACTGACGGTTTGACTGGGTTTACTGGGAGCAATCACAGTGTTTGATGCAGTGAATCATCATCATGTTCACCAGGTCCCTACATAGCAGGAGTGGGTGGGCTGTTGTTTTGTTTTACCGAGTCTTCGTCCCGGGCAAGTTTTCAAATCAGCTTCTCCTCCAGAACCACAACAAAAGTTAATAAAAGAAAAGCTCGAGTTAATGAACTTTGTTCGGACGGCTTCATTCAGAATCAACCAAGCTTCCTGAAATCTGCCTGATTTAAAGGATCATCTCAGACACTTTGATGTCTGACATTATAAAATACTCACATGCTTATGTACGTCGGGTTTTAATGCTCATTCTAATCATTCCTCCCGTCCACGTGAGCATGAAGTGATCCCCGGCCGAGGCGGGTACCAGACTTCAGAGGTTAGTCAGACCGAGTGGTTTATCTCATCAAGCAGTCATACGTGAGTTTAGTGGTTTTGTGTCCAGGCAACAAAACTACATGTGAACACCTCATCCATCACTGTGTTACGGCCAAACAAACACAACAGAGGAACAATTTCATAGATAGATTCCTCAACCTGCTGAAGCTGCAATTCAAATTAAACCTGCTTTGATTGAGGGCAGCACAAAAAAACACAACACGTACATATGAACTTATTAAGCTGATTCAGAGGACACCAGAGTCAAACAACAAATGTATCATCCATCTTTGTTTATAAGCTTTACACTATTTCACCTGCTAGTTGTCAACTTTGCCTGTTTGCCCTGTGTCGCTGGGCAGGTAACATGAAGTGGGAATGTGGAGCTTGTTCACTCAGAACCTTTGGATTTCCCCTCCTCAACTTTTCACAGTGTCAGTGAAGTGTTACCGAATGACATCGTGATTACGTTGCTTTGCTTTGCAGTTTGTGCCAGTTGAGAAAAGCGCATTTTTTCGAGCAGCATCACTGGCGTCACCGAACGAAATCGCATTTATGCAAATAATCTTGCACATGGCACCATCCAATCAATCATGATTATGCAAATACAGGTCCTATTCATTGATTTTGGTGTTTGTATTTCAACTGTTACACGCTTCAGAAACAGGTAAGAATTTGTTGCATCGCTGTGAACAGATGTGACTGTTTATCCAAGTGAGATGCTGAGGTTAGTTGGCTGACGTCCTGCAGCACCAGCAGGCACGAGTGTTTATTTCTTTTCTTTTTTTTTTAAAGGCAACAGTGTGAACACAAGAGAGTGGGAGGGGAGCAGCAGAGGGAGGGAGACACAGGGACTTGTTGACCCCCCCCCCCACTGCTCCAGATACATTTCAGGTTGACATCACCACCTGAGAGAGTGATGTTAACGTTTTCTCCAGTAAACTCTCATCTATCTAGAGAATATTGAGGTCTGTTCTTTCTGAAAGTTCCTTCTCTCGTTGTCTCTGCTCTGCTTGGACACAGGAGCATGTTTTTCTGCAGCAAAGGTCTGGGTGGGGGGGGGGACGTTTTTTAAGAATCTCCATAAATCAGACGACGAGAGCAGAGAACTAGCATAACAATACAGAGAGAGATAAATGAGCGAAAAGTTTTAATAGTGCTGATATTTATCTGTCTCCTGTGTGTGTGTGTGTGTGTGTGTGTGTGTGTGTGTGTGTGTGTGTGTGTGTGTGTGTGTGTGTGTGTGTGTGTGCGTGCGTGCGTGCGTGTGTGTGTGTGTGCATCCTCTGTGACACATACTGGACTTTGGCTAATTAGAGAGATGAGGAACGAGGGATGAGAAGATGAGAAGAGCGCTAACGAAAGTAACCGTGCCCTTTGACAAAGCTGTTTTTGATGTGCAATAGAAAGATTCCTCGTTACACATCCTCTTCATCTGCTTCTCTCCCCCTCCGTTCCCACCAAGAGTTCCTCATGGGGGACGTAAATACAGATATGCAGCAACGGACACGTTTAGTTTAATGCATAAACTGAGTGGTGGAGGAAGTACTCAAACATTGTACTCAAGTAAAAGTAAGTAAATACTTGGGGAGTGCAGCTTAATCCCTAATGGAACAGTTTACTGGCTGAGGTTCATACTACTACGTTTTAGTTTGAAATCTGCATTTTCAAACTTAAATGATTTCTGTCGATAATCTAACACACCTGAAAATGCATATCACATGACCACTGGAGAGGGAATTTGCTTGCGGGTGTAAACAGGAAGCATTTGGTTGTTACTTGCAGAAAAACCTAGGATACAAACAAATATACAAATGAATGAAAGCTTGTCTCCAATGCATAGGGTCAGTAACGTTTGTAATTGATTATCCATGTTGTGTTCTACATTGATCTAATCTACTTTATAAATATATACAAATTCAAATAATGACCCAGGGTTGTGCCTAAACACTGAGCTTCAGTCTTCAGCTTTTGAAATCTTAGCCTGCAGTGAAGTTTGCTGCAATAAAATCCGGACACTTCAGCCTAATCCCTGTGTGCTCATCAATAGAGGAATTATTTCTAACTTTGCTTTAAAGATCCCATTTCACACTCTTTCAGGGAGATTAACGCGCCCAAAGGCGCAGCCACTATTGGAGAGCGACTGTTTTGTGTCTGTGCACAGTGGAGGGGGGAGAAGGAATTTAAGGGCCGCTGAGAGCGTCTGGCTGCGCCTGCGCTTACGCTCGCTGCGAGCAACTCTTCATAATTAGTTGTAGATCATTGACAATGCTGGGGGACATCAACTGTCACTCTCGTCACAATTGCTTTTTTTAATGAACAAACCGCCCATTGTGTGTGTGTGTGTGTGTGTGTGTGTGTGTGTGTGTATGTGTGTGTGTGTGTGTGTGTGAGTGTTCAAAATCCATTTAGCTCACTTGTTATAACCCACTCGCCAAAACTAATGTTACTTTAAGTGATGAAAGATTTTGAATGATCGATACCAAGTCATTATACCACAAATGAAATAACAGCATCTTCTGGCTCGTGCTCTGAAACAGTGGAAGTTACATCTCTCAGCAACTTAACGTTATATAGTCTCTGGTTTTGTTTGATATATTGTGTCAGCAAAAAGTGCCAATCCATCAGTAGAATGGCTCACACCAGTTCAATAAAACACACCAGTTCAATAAAACATTGCTGACAGACTATAAAGGAAAACAATCATTGAATATTTGTATCGATCAACTAACAAAGTTCTCTGTCTGTTACATTCCCACAAAACAGGCCTCACATCAGAACTCACAGGATTTTCTTATGTGATCAGCACATTCCAAAAAGTTAGTTAGCAGGATCAAGTAAAAACCACAGAGCTGTTTCCCATGACATTTTGTGCAGGGGTATTTTGGTGTGGATCTGGATCAGGGGGCAGGTCCAGAGATGTTTTTCTTTAAAATTTCAAAAATGGGGCATTTATCAAGATTTTCATTGATTTCTCACAGAATAATTCATTGATCTTGAAGAAAAAAATCTGACATGTTCAAGGGACTGATATTTATGAGTGTGTGAATGTTGGTGCAAATCCGAATAAGTAATAAGTAAGTAATAAATAATAATCTGGATCTAGAAAAAATGTAAAAACAGTATTTCTGACTGTTTAGTGCAGAGCGGCCACTAGATTTGGTCTTTTTCAGCCGCTTCATGCTCCTGGACTCCCCCAAGTTGGCAAGTTATTTTTCCTACTGGCTCCATAACGTCTCATATCTTTGTAGAAAGTCCTGGTGATGTAAGAACTTGTGAACATCAGACCTGCTTTGCCTTTTTTTTTTAAGGGTCTTCCTTAAAAAATGGCAGCTGAGTCTACCTCAGTTGGTCTCTTGTTGATAAATTTATGAATTAATGAGCTGAAAGTCTTTGCCTGTCATATCAACACGGGCTCCAGTTATAACGCTGTCGTACACGAACACCCTGAAACCACAGAGCCCCCGCATGACGAATCCAAATTTAACATCTGAGTCTGTGTCAATTATACAGTATCCACCCATATGTGTGTGTGTCTGTGTACTTCACCACATGTTTTGTCATTCTAAAACAAGAATATGAAACCATGAACAAACACTCCTCCTCCTCCTCCAAATCCAAGACATCAGCCTTCTCACTGAGAAACAGCAGATTTTACAGCCCATTTATCTGGGCCGCTGCTCTCATACATTACATTTAACCTTACGTAATAGTGACATAGTGAGCCTGTCGCTGTGGTTTATCCAACCAGCGCGTCAGGCTGGAATTTCCTTTTGAAGACTTGTTTTTGTGGCATTTCTGCTTCATTTGAAAGGAACACGATGACACGTCGGAGTGGTCGTGTTCGGGATCCGAGCCCACGACGTTGAGAGCTCATGGCACATGAGTCATGTAGAGCCACCCAAAACAGCCTGAGAGGGATTTCTCCAAACATTTATCCAACCAGACTGGTCAAAATATGTATACCAGTGACCTGAGGGAGGAGTGACTGACGAATAGAGACGGGTATGTCTTGTAGTCATAGGACTTGTCTTTTACAGTTTTTTGCTCGTGACCAATGAGCTGCTCAGGGGGAACAGTTTGGGACTTCTGGGCTACAGTACAGGACAAGAACCTCCATTCTGGACTATTGTCATTCTTATGGTGGCCAAGTACTTCCAAGTATTTTAGTCCGAGAGGCAAGAAGCAAACAAAATGAAGGAGGTTTTGTTTTCATTGGTGTTTGTGCGTCGGTTCGTTAGAAGCAAAACCTGATTAAACGGATTACCTCGGGATTGGTGGGAGGATATATGGGTCAGGAAAGAACTTTAAAAATATTGGTGCAGCTCCAGGAGTATTTAAGAAGTAATAATGACAAGAAAAATCCGTAATGTGTAGAGTAACAGGTGAAATTTGATGCGGATCCCAAACATTATCGAGATCTTTATCAGGGCCGATCTTTATTCCGTTACATGTGGTAACAAATATTTCTTTCAACTATATCACAGATGGGATATTTTGCCTGCATTGAATGTGAGCAGTTTGCAGAACCTCTCTGGGCACATGGTTTATGTATCTGATGCAACATGTGCAAGATGATGAGAAAGAGGCCGATCAGCCTTGGCCGAGATATGCTCTCTACGTGCGTCCTTCTAGTTACACTCCAATTTTACTAAAAAGCTATTTCTTTTTTTCATCTACTCCTGCTTCTTCAGGATTGTTTCCAGTGCCAGATAGCTCCCTCCACCCCTATCTGGGGGTTACGGCGCCACAACCATACAGATTTAAAGCTGACATAAATGAGATTGCACTGTCACTGAAAAGTATATTTGCAGTCATCAATTTACAAAGACTAAAAGGAAACTAAATAAAACTTGTAAGAAAAGTGGATTTTTGTATTATGTCTATACAGCAATGAGTTTAGTTGACATTCTTGAAGTCTAATAGCCTAAGTCTAATATTTGTGGTAACATAAGATTTTAAATATATGCCGTGTGTAGTACATGTAATGCAGTACGTACAGTATGTAATATATAAATATAAACTTCATAAGGTAGCTCCCATCGGGCCGAGGTAGCTCTCAAGTGTAATTGCATGTGCAATCTCCCCCCAGCTTTATAGGATATAAATAATAAATATGGCATTTTAGACTCGTGGGTTTCTGCTGCCATTCAGTCTCCAAACAGATCACAAGGTCAGGGATTTGAACTAGTGACCTTTAATTCCTCCGCTCTGTTTGTGACGGCAGCTTCCGATTCCCAATGCCCCATTATGCACCCGCGAAGCTGCACTGAGCTCAGCCCCGGATCTGATTTCACAGCCTATTTATTGGTGGAAATCCTCCCTCGTAGTTCACATTTCTAAACAGCTGAGTGAAGGAAGTTCATGTTGGATCCGCTGTAAAGGTTTCAAATGAAAAACGTCTTTTACAGCTTGAATTACACATCGGAGCTCGAATGAATGACCTTCCATCAGCGTTTCTCGTTCTGATTTATCTATTTTTCATTTGTTCGTCTCTTCAGTGCTTTTGATGCGCAATTCACCAATTTACTGGAGGGGACTGGGCTAGAAAAAATTCTTCTTCTTAGCAAATTCATCAAAATATATACTCTTAAAGATAAAAAAATTAAATATATAAAACTATCAATCAATCAATATTCACTAATCACAATTTGAGAGGATGTCTTCACTGTTCTCTACCTCCCTCCCTCCCTCTCTCTGCACATTAACCTGTTTCATAGCTGGTCCTGACTGGTGTGTGCCTTTTGTTTGTGCTTGTGCATGCGTGTGCACTTGCAAAGCAGTAACCCAGTTTTCACTGTCACGCCTCAGCAGCTAATGAGCAGCGTTGAGGGCACCGCAAGTTAGTGAAGCATGTGTGAATGTGCATGTGTACATTGTGTGTTAAATACTCGTGTGTGTGTGTGTGTGTGTGTGCGTTTGCTGCCCATAGTGGAATCGCCATTTGCAATTATCCAGGCACCATTGAGCTAACAAGTATTTCAGCACCTCGGTCATGGAACACACATTACATGCCACTCACACACACACATATGCTGTCATACAATCTCCGACAATGGGAGTCTCTCACACACTCGCATTCATAACAACACAAAGGAATTAGTACACACGTAGGACACTGTATGTGTGAACAAAGTCATGTGAAGCAGCAAGTGAGTCACACATGCTCTCCCATGCCATGAGCGGTGACCCTTGAGCAAGATGCCCAATGCTCCGTTGATGTCAAGTGTCATCAGAGGCTGTGGTTGTGTATCGACACATACTAACTGTCACTGAAGGCAGTAACCTGAGTCGTATCAGTCATATTTAAATAACTATAGAGGAAGTGTTCTGATCTATGCTGTGAACTTTGAAGGTGGAGTTACTGATCCTTGGGAACAAGCAGCGTTGCTAGATGTTGATAACAGGTTCAGAGAACTCCCCCCCCCCCCACGTTCTGTGCATAAGCACGAATACCCTTGTTGCTGATCGGCTGGATCATTGTTGTGCTGTTTGGGTCTCCATTCTTTCTTCCTTTCCCAAACACAAGGCCAGGGCTGTGAGTATAAACCACGTACAGTTAGTGGAACGTGAGAAGATATTAGCATAATTTGACAATAAGTCTATTGAATTAATAAAGCTTACCCTGCCTATACTATATTCTAATGCTTAAATCCTGTGAAAATAATCTTCAAAAGAAGTGAACCTACGTCTCCCACTGCCTCAGCTGTTTCCTGACACTCAAGTACAGCATATTGTACTATATAGCTTCATATATTTTTAAGTATGTGGAATCCCAGTTGGACTCAAGCTCCTTGTACTGGAAGTGGAACTGGCTCGCACTTCCCACTCCCCATTAACCTTAACATAAACATGGAAGCCCCCAGGAAACATGTGTTACTTGGTCAAATAAAAGTTTAAAACAAAATTGACATCTTAAATTGCATTTCAGTGCCGACATCCACACACATAAACCATCACATTGTTTGACCATATGTGCATAAATATATTCATGAGTGCACAGCTGAATGTCTAAGTGGAGACACACAATGCACAGTAAATGTCACATTAAGCTGAAGCTATACAGCACTTTCATGCTCATCTAAACACAGGTAATTTGCACACACTTTCCATTTGAGCAAATTAGCTCTGCTCTGTTCCAGCGAATACCCGTCTACCACATTTAAGTCTGGGTCTGGATATATACATAAATTTGCATTAATGCATTATCATGCACAGGTCACCTGCCTGCAGCAGTGTTTGTCTAAAGCCTGTTGGAGCGTTGACTCAACATTTTAGGAACTGATAGCAGCAGTTAATAATTTCATTTAAGTTTTTACCCACAGAAAGTGTACTATGATAAAAATGTAATCTATAATTTAAGCTCTAAAGTAAAGTAAAGTGGTTTGTCTGACTCTTTCTGTTAAGTGTGGTTAAATGGTTTACTTGGACCTAAGCTGTGAACGATACATGTTGCTGCCAAGTTTTCAACTGTTTCACCCAAAGTTTAATATTTAACACATAGAATCCACGTCACTCTTACAGAATACGAGGTCTGCTGCCCTGTGCAGTCTACTTCTTTAAATAATTTAAACCACATAGACCATGTGTTGGAATCAAAGGTGTGCATTCAAGTAACATGTCCGCTCCAGACTTCCAGAGGAAGTGAGCCGGACGGCTTGAAAGGCCCAACGTTGTGCTCAGGCAGAATATGCAGTGTTAGCTGTGAAAGTCAGTGGAAAGATGTGAGTGGGTGTGATCAGATGCAACACACACACACACACACACACACACACACACACACACACACACACACACACACACACACACACACACACACACACACACACACAGAGTTCTATTCTAGGCAGAATTCTATTTCACTTTCCGTCTGAGCCCAAAACACAGATTGTAGATCAAGAGGAATAATTAAAATAGGAAAATTGGGTTTCAGTTTTCATTACATGTGGTTTTAAGAGAGACTTGAAAAATGTGGAGCTTCTCCTCGATATTCTCGAAGCGCCTGTGTTCAAGCTGCAGGACCGTTGTGTCCTTTTTTGCTTTGGAGTGAATGCATAAAACTTAATGGTACATTCTACCTTCTTCTAGGGGACACATTTTATAGTCAGAGGAATATCTTCAAACTTGGAGCCAAGTTTCCCTTAGAGAATGACCTGATCAGATGGTCATGATCACTGTGAGCTCACAACACAAGAATATTTGAAAGTCTTCTACATCCTACGTGAGTTGGGACAGATATAAATGTACACTGCAACTTGACTGGTTGACAAGGTGATTATTTTATTCTATTTTGTACCATTTTTTATTTGATTGCATTAGATTTAGGTAAGCTAAAAAGAAATAAAGTAAAAATGTATAGATCACCTAATATTTTGCCTTTGATATAAAATAGTCACTTCCATCTGATGTGTTCCTGTATTCACACGGAGCATTACCCAGTGAATGGAGTAGACCAGGTGGAGTAATGTTTGCTGCTAAGAGGCAGGCTCACTTAGTCGGATCATCCATATTTATCTCTTATACCTTGTCGGTCCCCGTCAGTCAACTCCTTTAAAAATTTAATCAACCATTTGACATTTTGTAATTGGAAGCTCGTCAGCCTGTATGAACTGATTTCAGGTGTAATCTGAGCACGTGATGAAACTTTTAAGTCTCGGCCCTTTGCAGGTGAGTCGGGGTGGAGAGGAGAGAGGATTGAGTTCCAGGGCGCTGAGACAGACAAAGACAGGCTGAGAATAGGAAAGCAGCGTATGACATCATTTGAAGTGTTTCACAGCAGAGAGAGTTTATAAATGACAGGTCCTTATTTGTGCAATTATGAATTATGTAGATGAGTCCTGGCCTCTGCTGCTACCACACAGCATCGTGATAATTTATAATGCACCTCTCTGTGTTATCTCTCCTCCTTCATGCACCCTACACACCGCAGTGTTTAATGAAATTACATTTTCTAATAAATGAATACCCCCACCCCTTTCTCTCCATCTCTCGCTGTTTTTCTGTCTCCCCTCCTGCCTCCCTTCACTTCCAGTCAAATAGTATCATACTGCTTTTGCAAGTATGCCAGTGTGGCTGCTGAGCCTGAATTAGACATTGTTAATGCCGTGCAGACACCCAACTCTTTGTCTCCGTCTCGCTCATCCTTCTGTTTGCAGATGATGTCAAGTGAATCAGACAGAAATCTCAGCTGTTTGTGGCAGTGACTGTGCTCTTCAATGGCTCAGAAGTGCCGCTGGCACGACAGCAGAGTTGGCTTTGTATCATTTCTCTGATGGGATAACAAGACAAAGAGAGAGAGAGAGAAACAAACAGCGTTTGTGTTCTCATTGAGGATTTGGAAGATTTGTGGAGAAAAGGCGATCTTATGAAAACACAAAAACTAATCTGAAAATCAACTTTAAACTGTCATTATGATCAGTGTGGGGGGGGGGGGGTCATGATCATCCAAGAGACTGTATGAACTAAATTCAAAGAGAGGGACTGATATTTAGGCCCTTTAGCAGGAATGTGACCTGACAGAACCTCTTGAATGTCCTCTGGGGTTCCGGTGTTAAACCAGATACTTGGACAAAACACACAAAAGGCAGAGGATTTATGCCTCTGTTTGGTTTAAGGGCAGAACAGGAGAACAGAGAATTCAGTGGAGAGGTTCCTCTGTCCCTCTCCAGGCAGCATAATGTATAGATGTAGGCTTTACTGCAGAGCACAGCAGGAAGCTTACACAGACATCAGTCCACAAGCTTTTTGTTTAAACCCCTGTGTGTGTGTGTGTGTGTGTGTGTCTGTGTGTGTATAATTTAAAAAGGTAATAAATCACCCTGATTACAGAAAGCTATAATTAATGAGACAATTTGACAGTGTGCACTGGCTGTTTGGATCAAACTCGATGTTTTCAAAGTGTTAACGACAAGTTAAAATGATGTGAGAAATTAATTCAAACACATAAGCTACGTGGAAACAGGATAAAAATAATGAAGTGATATATACACACAGCAGCAGCAGCAGCAGCAGCAGCTCGGTAGTTCCACTCGTACTTTGGCCACTTAATAAGTCCTCCACTGCAGCACAGGAGTGGATGAGTGGTTTGGTTTTAGCAGCTGCGGGCGAGGGACGAGACAACCATCAGCCCCCCCAGACTCACTCCCACCCAAACATTTTTTTAATCAGCCCATGAACTGAACATGGCAGTTTCCCCTCAGCAAATTTCAGCTCTCTAATCCCTGGTGCTTCAGAGCGGAGCCAAAAGCAAACCGCATTATCCCAAAGGATGAAAACAGACAGGGATGTATGCTCAGCGACCTTGGGCATTGTGGTACTTTTTTCTAAGTTAATAATTTTTATTTTTTATCCAGAAATGAGGATGTGGTGTGTGTCTGCATAGGTGCGATCATGAATGCTGTGTGTCCTCCAGGTAGTTATCCATATGAAGGATGGATTGTGCAGGAGCATAGACGACAGGACAGCTCCCAATAAGTAAAGCCAAAGTTTCGCCCCCTTGTGGTCGGATGGAGCGTAGTTCCAAAACACTGCCTCCATATTAGTAAATGGGACAAGGACTAAAAAAGCTATTCGTTTTCTGTGTGTTTGCATGTTTTGCACTAGTGTTACCAAGTTTTATGTATCAAATATTTGCAATGTATGGATCGGACAAAATTCACAAGTAGAACATTTCAGTCTAAATGCAATGATCACATCATGCTTACACGTATGGAATCAACTGCACAACATACATGGGTAATAATATGATCCAGTTATAGTTATTTGCATCATAACAAATGTCAGAAAATGGAAGTTCTGGTTTCACTTTGACTTTTTGCCCTGTTATAATTGGAGTAATGTTGTTCTCTTCACATAAACTGGAGATTGAGCCGGTCGAGCTGAGCTGTTCAAGGGTTAATGTGAGGAAACATTTTGGATTTTGACACCATTGATAGAAAAACTGTGGATAAAGGTTTGCAGTAATATTATCACAGCAACAAATGTGAGGTCACCTTTTAGCTTGTAATATAAGTGAGGCTGCTTAACCTGGGAATGGTGAAACACGTTTTCTGAGCCACGCATCCTCTGACCCACCCCTGATTGACATAATACCCATAGACTGTGGTCTATTTTCTACATTGACACACCCCAACTGTGATATCAGCTGCTGCACCGAGTGTAAAAAGCAGAACACTGGTTAACCATATTCTCAGTGCGTCTCTCACGCTCGGCTGCTGACACAAGATCAAAATATATGTGGTATATGAATTGGTTATATTCCTCTGTAGTGGCATTAAACATGTTCACACTGGCCCACAGACAACATCAGCTGTAACCGACTTCCATCCACTATTCATACTGTTTGTCCTTTGAGGGTCGCATGGGGGCTGCAGCCAATCCCAGGTGACATTGGGCGACATGCAGGGACACCCTGAAGGTCACCAGTCGATCAACACACAGAGACTAACAAGCATTTAGAGTGCCATCTGTACCTAAGATGCTTTGGATAAAAGCGTTTGCCAAATGAGTAAATGTAAGTGTTAGCGTGATGTATTCAAGATATTCAGAGCTGACAAACAGCAGCACTAACCATGATAAACCACAGACACACACACACACCGCAGAGCCTCTCAGAGGAGAGCTGCTCGCTCCGCTACAGCCCATCTACCCCCTCTCAGAGGAAACATAATGTGCTTCTAGTGACTCAAAGCTCCACCAGACTCCACATCTTTCCAGCAGAGAGAATGAAAGTCCGACAGCAGCTTTTCACGGCTGGTTAACTGTGACTCTGCCCGTGACCTAAATTTACCCCGACTGGAACCCGGACAATTCCGAGCTACTGAAACAGTAGGAGGAACATTAATGAAATACAAATTCTGAGCAGGCTAATGTTACCAAAAATAGAGCCACTATATACCATGTGATGATGTCTTGACGTTGCATGGAGACATACACAATGAACTGTGTTGACGGGAAGCTCATTTCTTTTTTTCCATGTCTCGCTTGCTCTCTAACTTATCCTGACAAGGCTACAGCCGTTTGCTTCACCTCGGTGGCTTCACCGGCTCCTGTGCTCGCCTCTAATCAAACCCCCCCTGACACTGCATGGGTGCAACCGATCATCACAGCCAATAAAGCATGTGTGTGTGTGTATCACATGTCCTTTAGCTTCTTTGCTGAAGCCTCGCTGACATTTTGTGTAGCCTAATTGACTCAGCTGGTGTCCACTCTCCTCTGTTGGCTGTAATGACCTCTCTCTCTCTCTCTCTCTCTCTCTCTCTCTCTCTCTCTCTCTCTCTGTCTCTCTCTCTTTTGTACTGTCTTATCTGTCAGATTCTATCACGGACTAACATGCACCCACTTTATATCCAGGTATATGCTGCACTATACGCAGGCCTTTTCTGGGTTAAAATATGATCAGGTTAAGCTGTTTCCTCAGTCAGTAACTCGAGATGTTCCGCCGCACAGGGATAGAGTTTAGGATCAAATCCCTGAGTTTGTGTGCACTCAGTTCAGAATCTGCTCTCAGCGACGTCATTCGCTCTGGAGGCTCAGGACATCGATCGACACTCATGATTCTGCCCTCACTCGCTATCAGACCTTGTCCCTGTGTGCCTGTTATATGCTTTCTGAAATGCTTTGCCTGCACTGACCCTCCATATATCGCTGCTTATCCTCTGTGTGCCCTAAATGACACTGTTTGCATTGGTCTGTTCATTTCTATCAGCGGTAGTTTCCTGCAGCTTCACCAAACTGAAGCTGTGATCACGGATTTGAAGAGTCAACTGTTGCTCCTTCACTGCCTCCTGGACACATGGAGTGTGTTGAGAGTAGATTAATGACAAATAAATTAACAAAATTAAAAGTTTACATACATAAAGGCAGCTCTGTGAGGCTGTGCACAGCAGTAATCACAGACGTACTTTGAGGTAAATGCCAACATGAGCATTCTAAAGGGATAGTTCCCCCCCAAAATGAAAATTCACTTATTCTCTACACACCACTATGCAGATGGTGGTGGTGGGTGAAGTGTTTGAGTCAACAAAACACTTTAGGGAGTCTCAGGGGCAAAACAGCGTTGCAGCCGCATCCAATTAACTTGAAGTAACTGGTGACTCCTTCTTCAAATGTAAAAAAAACAACAGAAAGAAAACATAAAATGCCTCCATTCCATAGCTGCAGTTTACCGCAGCAGAATGTGAACACGGCTCCGGGCTGAGGGAAACAATGGGCATTTAAATTATATTAAAAACATGGTGTGAAAGACACTGTTTCAAGCTGAATTTGTAATTGTATAATTGCTCTGTAAAAGAAAGTTGTCTGGATGTAAATATAGGTTATGTAAAATGCTGAAAAACAATATGGGCGATTGAAGAAGACTGTCTTTGTTATGCCTCGGAAAAACAGAGTTACGTATCACAACACATGTTGGCACTTGTTATCTTGTTCCCTCTGGTCTTTGCAGATAACGTGCTTCAGTGATGCTGCAGCTCATCCTATTGTTGTGTGGCTTTCCAGCCACAATAATTGTATGCTATTACCAGAGAGACCCGGCCAGGGCAGACCTCTATCTGCTCTGAAAGCACTGTCTGCTATAATGATTAGCTGCTGATAGATGGGATTCAACTTGATGGAGATAGATGTTGTAACACACACACATACACACATACACACATACACACACACACACACGCACACAGACACACACACACCACCTATTCAGTAATTGTCTCAAAGCATTGCGTGCTTGTGTGCGGGGGAAGGCATGTATAGGTGTCAGGGGGGCAATGGGCTTTGCAAAGGTGTGTCTGTTGGCAAAATGCAATAAAAGTGAGCTGTCTGTCAGAGAGGAGACAGTAGATGACTTGATGTCATTATTCCATCAATTAAGAAGTGTGAGAAACGTGTTTTAAAAGCTGTGTGTGTGCATTATGCGTCCCTCAAACAGAGGAAATGGACATTGAACCCATGCAAAGTTTGCAGTGTGAAAGAAACAATGGACGTTAAAACAGAGACGGGCAAAACCACAGGTAAAGCAGATATGATGCTATCAAAAGGCGACCAAAATGAAAATTGGGTATTTCTCTGGGTTTAGACATTGACGAAAATAGTTTTGGATAATGCAAGTACACAAGTCAACTAAATATATAACATAGGTAAAGTATTTTTTAGTCATTCTGTAGGGAATTTTTGTACATATTGTATCTTTAACATCATTATCTTGCCTTACTGTATCACCCACGGCTACTCCCTGTTCTCATGAATTATGGATCATCTACTTATCACCACCTCATACACAATAGGACATAAAGAATAAAGCCCTCTTTCACTATCCCTCCTTTCATGTCACGTTGAGAGCGACGTGTGCATGGTCCTCGTTCCGTGTCTTGTGTCTCAACGCCTAGTAGCGAGATTTCTGCTGAGCTTAATGAAGCGTTTTTGTCCTTTGAGTACCGGGAGCTGGGCTGTGATGCAGCTTCACACAGTTATACAGAGACACTCCATCATTTTCCTCCATCGAGCTGTATGAACATTCTCCTTCTGCCTCACCACTTTGAAAGGAATAATTCAAACTTTAGGGTCAATATCAATAATATATCAACCCCTTTAACTAGATAATATACATTTAAATGTTTAGCTATTGTATAATTGTATAATACATCTTTATATTACATTCAAAGTAATTTTAATCCTCCAGTTACCAAACTATTTCCAGACCTTGCACTTCCCTGTGAACTTCTAGCTAGCTATGATGACAGCTAGCTATCATTCCCTCGGTGCTGAGAATGACGGAGGCCAGAGAGACCGAATGCATCAGCTGCTTACATCAAATTGTACAGTGAAGTAGTAACAGAAACAAAATACAGCCTCAAGAAAGCAGAACAAATATGAAAACCTCTCAAATTAAAACCGCTTCAAAAGCGGTGCAATACATTTAAAACGTTTCACTTCACAAGTTGATGCACCCGCTTTTCAAAGCCTCGCTGTGTGTGTACGTGTGTTTCTTCATATGTCTTCTGATGTTGGAGTAGCTCCGGGCTTTATTAAAATTCAATGGCTTACGTTTGCTGCTTTTCAAGAGGCACATGCTCCAGGCTTTAATAATAATACTAAGACTTCCTGTTCTTCCTTTGAGCTTCATGGTCATCTCAGGTTGCTGTGTCATCGATAAAGCAACGAGTAATGTCCCCTGTATGTTGTACGTGGTTTCAATGCAGCTGGGAGATAAAGGGAACTTCTCGTTTTGAGGTTTCTCTGGGACATTATTTGCTTTGATCACTCCCTGTCTGTCTATGTAATTAAAGGGGTCTTATCTGATTAGGACAGACACAAGCAACAGATGTGGGGGGGGGGAAGCATTAATTTGTGTGTATTTCAGTGTGAGTGACAGCGCTGGAGGTAAAACAGTAATAGGATGTAACGACGGCAGCTGAGGCACAGCTACCGGCGTTCCTCTCCTCTAATTCATCAGACATGCTCGGTTCGCCTCAACAGACAATAAGAATAACTCACTTTACTCCATCCATATCTGGTAAATAGACAATATTTAGAAATATCTGTCATGTCTAGATATTAGGGGAGGACCCAAATGCAGATGCAGGAGGAGCAGTGAGTTACTGACAGAGCCAGTGAAATAACTTTTTTACGATCAAAACATGTATGAAAAGACCTAAAATGACACGAATACCTGATCACTATAACCAAATTATTTAAACAGCATTTGCTTTCTGATCCATATAAAGTAGTGGTCACCAACCTTTTCGAGCCCAAGATCACTTTTTAATTCCAAACGTAAGCCGAGATCTACCACCCTGATATCTTCCAAAAAACCCACTTAGGAGGGTCATATTTATTATTTTTTGCAATTTGTGTTAAAGGCTGAATGTACAAGAAATAAATATACACAAAGAGAGGCAGTTGTGCAACTTTTTCTATTCAATGCACAATATTCAAATTAATATCAATTCATATTTACAATGCAAAATATGTAGCTTCTCAGTTCCACATCATGTTCTGCAGAGGAGCTGCTACTGCAGCACAATGTTTTACATATAGGCTTTGATTTGAATATGGCCACAAATATGATTATTGCCTTGTTCTCAAATAAATACCAGTACTACACAGTATGAAGCCGTGCATCTTCCGCTCTTGCAAATATTTCACAGTAAAAAAACCTTTTTAAACAAGGGAATGGATTCCATTAACAGAAACGCTGGAGTGCTTTTATTTTGAAAAGGCATACAGAAATGTTGCAACCAGTTGTTTGTGACATAAATTCATCAGAAAAACATTAAAACTCCGGTAAGATCATTTTCTCTGTTTATTCTGCTGTGAACCACAATGTTTATCTGTTTATGACACAAATGTATTTACATCACTTCCCGAACCCGTTTCAAAGTAAAAGCACTCCAGCGTTTCACCTTCTGAATCCACTCATTTGTTCTAACGGGGCTTTGATTGTTATCGACAGACCGAAAGATGCTCATCTTCATACCGTAGAGTCCTGACATTTAGTTTCGTACATGAACCAACTTGTTCTTGAAGTCAATGCAGAAGATAAACCTGCAGCTCAGACGCCAGTAGCGGACACACAGCGCGTGTGAAAAACAGACAACCGACACACAGCTGATCTGCGGCGCGATGACAGCCAGTGAGTCCAGAGAGTTCGGGGATCGAACGTGAAGACTGGGGGATCGACCGGTAGATCGCGATCGACGGGTTGGCGACCACTGCTATAAAGGGTTGATCACTATATCTGCAATGTAGGCGCAGCAGGTGAGCGGGAAAACAGACCGGCAGGAAGTGAACTGCTCTGAAATGATAAACAATGTTGAGTACAAGGTGAAACAGGAGGCGGCTAAACAATGTGAAAAACATAACTCAAGGTGCAAAGATGAATATAAATATACAAACATAAGGAGATTATGAGTTTTTAACATATGAAGGCCATACAACAGATTGTCTTTCAAAAAGGTCCATTGAGTCAAACTACTTCAGACTAATTAACACTTAACCTGGGACAATTGGCAGAATCATGACAGTATACAGACTACACTGTACTGTACTGTACTGCACTGTACTGTACTGGTTGGTGCTTGGGGAAGTGATGAAGCTGCCGAGTCTTGTGAGACACAACAACACATTTTTTCCCTAAAGGTTTCTTAATGAATCCAGTCATGTTTAATACATCACACAGTGTATCATCACGTGCTTATAGATTATATAAACAGGTTCATTTGTGGAACAGTGTGCACCATGTTTACATCATGTGGAAATACAAGTTGAATATTTGACACATTTGAAGCGATGGAACAATATTCTTATTTTTTTATGAGCAACAAATATTTGTTGTTCTGTCTTTAAGCAAATGTTCACATTCATAAAGTACTAACTGCAAAGTCTATGATGACTATAAAGTTAAATTGTCCAAGACGATGGAAAGACTCAAACCTTTTTGAGCGTGAACATCAGACTAAGTTTGTACAGGAAGTTGAGTTGTGTGGGTTTCTAAAATATTCCTAAAACCTGAGTAACTTCAGAGGATCTAAACTGAGCTGTCAGCGAGGTGGGAAGAGACATCTTCTTCTCTTTCTCTTTCTCCTTTACTGCTTCTTGAATTAAGAGGATTCGTGCCTAAAGAGTGTTTAAAAGTCTAGGACGTGGGTATTTTGATGTGAAGTTGGTTGATAGGCTCGCAGTGGTCAGAATTTACTTCAGATCAAAAGCCAAAGATGACGATTTTATTTCTCTTTGAATCATCTGTGAGAAAAGAGAGCGAGAGAGAGAGGCAAGGTGCAGGTTAATTTACTAACATCAGATCTGATTGGCTAATTAGTCTTAACCTTTGATAGAAACCATCTGCCTGCCCCTGCTGGCTAGTTGTCACTTACAAACTGGAAGGAGCCGCAGGCTGCAAAGTGTGAATCATTTTAAGAGAGACGATATCACCCATGACTCAACGGTCTGTCGCTCCTCTGACACCGACTCTGTGAGCTGTCGCACAGTAGAGCTGCTGCCAGAAAAGCTGCTGCAGACCATGGACAAGGGGAAATTGTTATAAATGAGGCAGTTTAGTTGATCTTGAAACATTTCCTGCTTTTGTTTAGTTTATGGGTTTATTTGCATGTTGGGTCTTATTTTTTACAGCTGTGACCATTATTTCTAGAGCAAGAACCACAAGCTGACAAACAATCAGACATGTTGCTGGATTTTAAATTCTGTTGAGAAGTGCCATATGTGAAAAGAAAAATAGTTTTTTGTATTTCCAGATCCAGTTTGTAGTTCCGGCTGCACAAAATCCAACAGACTCTTTATGTTGTGTTCGTTATGTCGCTTGAGTCACTTGTCAGTTGGGTTTGAAGGCGACAACTTTGAAAAGTGAAAAACTTTTTGCGTGTGGACTTCGAGAGAAATACTTACTAGACCTCCTTGGCTCACTCCTTATCTCTCCAGCACATAGACTGTAGACGAGTTTCTCCTGCCAGCCCCCTTGTAAAGACTGTGTAAATGAGCCTATGAGTCATTCTATAATTAGGGATCCACAGCTGACAATGTTGGCATTGTTTATTGTCATAGTTTGACAATATGCTTACTTTAAAGGGGTTAATTAACATTCCTTAACTAGTGTTATTATACATAAATAACATGGTCATACGAACACGTGTAATTACATAGAAATTAGATAAAAGGATGTGATTCACGAGACCACAGCAGGAGATTCTCAGTCAGACAAAAAATAAAATAAAATAAAAAAGAATACAAATATCTCAGGATGAGAAGAGACATGACATACAGTACATGTAGACGACAATGTCAACTGGCAAAGACTCAAGACTCGATTTGAGAGCTTTTAGAGATAAGGGCTGATTCCCGTGTTGATTTGCTGTAAACAAAAACGTGATCTCCGCAGCGGAGCTCTATGTTACGTTATGTTACCTCCTGGCTCTGCTTCACCACCCCTCACCTGAACACTCTGGAGATTTGTGTTGCTGTGAACGTGTCTCACTCACAGATTGTCACCAGTCTGTCTGCTGCAGAAACAAGTAAAACTTTTAAAAATGCCCCAAATCTGCTTCATCAATCGAGGAGCTTGCCTACTCAGCCAACCCCTGCTGCTTTGTGTGCTCTGTGGGACTCTGCCCACGAACATGTTGTAAATTAATGACAATAACAACTTCTGACATAAAACACATAAAACAGATCTATTTTTATTCAAGCCTCGTGTTTATTGCTGTTGGTTTCTTTTATGGATCGTTTCTCATGAACTGTTTTCATAGCAAATCCATTCTGCACCTAAATCAGACTGTCTGCCCTGTCATAAGTGGCTGAGTCTATATTTTCCATATTTTTGCCCAGAACTGTGGAAAACGTTACATAACTTAAGTTAGAAATCATTGTTGAGTTTTCCACTGCGTTTCTCCGATGGCTTCTAGTTTGTGATATTAGAGATGGGGAGCTGCAATTAAAGGGGTGAGCCATCCTGTTGAAAAATTCAGTTCAGAATTCTGAGGACTTGTGCAACTTCCTTCTCTTCAGACACCATTTTCAAAAAACCAAGTTGGAGATTCCATTGAGTCCAAACGCGCTGTGAAGTCTCATCCGTTCCCCGGGACTCATTCATATTTAGTCCTTTCGTTTCATCTCGTCATCTGCTTCACGCCTGCTGCATCCCTCTCTCCGCAGTCACTTTAAATACGTAATGCATGAATCTTTCAATAGTGTCTCGTCTTAACCTATCCTCTCATTGCATAATGGAAACTAATTCCCTGTGTAAAAACTTGAGCATTCTTAAGGAGCAGTGTGCAGGATTTACTGGCATCATGCAGCAAGGATGATTATTCCAACTAAGTGAATACGTCAAATATTAAAGAATTCGTCTCGCCGTGGACTGACATTTAAATGCCACATCGATCATATTGTGGAGAGAATGAATTATGGTATTAGTGTCCTTAATAGTCGAGACACTGTTTGTCATCCACTGTCGGAAAGAAACTTGCTTTACAACTTGTTTTACCAATTCTTAATGATGCAGATGTTGTTTATCAGACTCAGCTACACACAGCTTATAATCGACTGTGTAGATTTGTTACTGGATGTCTATTTACAACACATCACTCTACAATGTTTTCACTCGTGTGTTTCATCTGAATTGAATGAATTGTTGTTTTCTTTACCCTACACAGATGATGATATGTCACTAATATCTGCTGCTGGTCGGCAACTCATCATCAAACTAGAAGACCTTCAAAAAACTGATATTCATCATCTTGTCCTATGTTCTAAAATGATTGTGTTTAATTCGGAGCATGAAGTAAAAGCCACAGTGAGGTTATGCAGATGATTACAGATCGATAGCTGTCAGACTAGAATTTGAGATGCTTGCATAGGGACCAGGTTTCATTCCAGGTTAAATTTAAAATGTATCAAGGCCATAATGATGAGCTTTAATACCTATGTCAAGTACGACGGCTATTAAGGAATATCAGTGTCTACTTCCCCATAATTCCAGATAAGTTGGAGTAGTTAAATAAACATTAGTATAAGTAAGACCCACTTAAACATATTAAAGACCAAGAACATGATATTTGAACTGATTTAAGACTTTTTAAGGCCTGAAATCTAGATGAATACATTTTAGACTCTTTAAAAAATGTTAAGACCCTAATGGACATTGATGTATATGCAAAATGTACAGAAAGGTTGTATATGTGTGCACAAACACACAAATCTCCACGCACACAGACACTAAATGCAAACACATGGTAACTGCCGCCTTTATCCATCTGACAGATTTTTCTGTCAGCACCAATAAAAGAGCAGAACAGAGAAATTCTCTGAGTAATGAGATCCTAACAAGCGGCTCCCTTTGTCCTGCTGCAAGGCTCTTATACTAGCCCCCCCGCCCCCGGGCGCAGTTTCTTATGATGACTAGAAAGCAAAACATCCTATGAATAGAACCAAAGTCCAATTCCATCTCTCACACACGTAATTGCACACAGTATGCAAATGCACACACAGTCAATGCAGCCCCCTGAAGTGAGCTGCTGGGTGGGCTCGCACACAGGGAGCGGTGCATCCTGGTAAAGGCTCCACGGAGAAGGTAGAGGAGGGCAGCATGCGTAAGGTTGAAGGTCACCCACTACCTACTTCCAAGAACAAGTCAGCATGGACTGCAAGTATGCACTCATGCTTTTATGGAAGAAGCCTTGTGGGAGTTCAGAAAAATAGATTCCCTCGATGAACAGAGGGCTCTAAAAGTCTGAAGTTTAAAAACCTGAGGAATGTGTTGGTGAAATGGAAGTAAGTGGTGCCAGGTATTGGTTTCCTCTAATCCCAGCGCCGACCTTTCAGTCCCGACCTCGGTGCCCTGACATGAATGTTCAGCCTCGCTCACCATCACCCTGAGAAGGTGACCTCACTGCAATATGTTCACTTTCTGCTCCAAATCAATAAAACAGTTGTAGAAAGAAATAAGAAAATCTCAAGTCAATAATGACCATTTCTTCAGATAAACCGAGCGCTGCCTCACTGTGAGTGTGACGGGAGCCCTGGTGATAAAATGTGTTTGGCACGAGGTGAGTCATGTTGAGGGGGGGGGGGGATATTGTAATTTTCCATCAAGTAACAGGAGGAAGAAATAAGGAAACAGATGTTTCTCATCGAAACACAGATGTGTTTTAAAGAAAAAACTAATAGTTACAGTTAACATGCAGTTTATACAAATGCTCTGTTGCATTGGTAGAGAGAGAGATATACATTATGTATATATATACACAGCTATAGATAGATAAATAGATATTTAAACATAGGAAAATAAATACAAAGTAGAATTCATTTATACAGTAGGCCTATTGGATATATGCAGATATTAATATACATACAATTACAAAATAAATGAACCAAATGCAATGATTCACATCCACGTCCACTATACCCAACAAAAACACCTAAATGTGCATAAAAATACAAAATAACATTATCACCATTAAAGGTATTTTCTATCCTCATTGCTGTAAATAATTGAAATGCAACGCAAATGCACAAATATATTCTGTACCTCATTTTTGACCTTTCTGCAAAATCACAACCACAAACTGTCCAAACACACGATGTTGCAGATTAAATTTACCTCTGAAATCAAACCCGTCTCTCTCAAAAAGCCGTTTGACATCAAGCAGCGCTGTCGACTGTGATGCTGCTGTCGTCCCGGATCCTGCACAGGCAGCCACGTCCGTGTCAGTGTCAATTTATTTAACTGTGATAAGTGAAAAATATAATATAAAACTGGTAGTGAGAAAAGTCAGAGTTAAAAATAGCTGCGTTTTCCGTCCATTAATCTCACAGATTGATCTACAAATGTGTGTAATATGTAATAATGTAAAAGCTTTTCTGTCTTTATTTCTGCTGCAGCATTGATCCATTGATTACGGTTTCGAGGAGTATTGTCATCATTATGTAATTCCTTGCATCCTTCAGGACAAATCAACATGCGTGGATGCAATCGAGTCGTCATTAGTGCAGTTCAATTAGCCCTCTGACAAGAACTGCATTTATTATGTGAATGTGCAGCCTGAGGCCTCTGCACCCACCAGGGATCTGGGTTATTTCTTACTGTTTCTTAACATTCGCCCTCTCCATTAGAAACTCGCTCCTCTGAACACTACTTCATATTCATCGCGTGTTTGTAACGGCAGCTGTTCTGCACGTTTAAGCATTACAAGGTTATGTTGGGTTGTGTAATTGTTTTACAGCTTTCTGTAGATGAAGCGGTGTCTTGTGGTCAGACCCAATTTAAGCATCTATTATTTAATAATTAGACAATAATTTTGTATTCTAAATTCATGAGTGTGGTTTGCTGAAGATAAGATGTCTCATTCCATCCGTTTCCAAAGTGGTTGTATTATGAGTAATGACTGATTGGTCAGCAGTGTCGAGGTTAGCATTGT
Organism: Hippoglossus hippoglossus; assembly: GCF_009819705.1. Classification (NCBI taxonomy): domain Eukaryota; kingdom Metazoa; phylum Chordata; class Actinopteri; order Pleuronectiformes; family Pleuronectidae; genus Hippoglossus; species Hippoglossus hippoglossus. Next base: position 5,787,157 of record NC_047171.1, on the reverse strand, counting down.
AGTTTACTGAGTAAGGCTCTGACATATCAGATAAAATGCAAATAAATATGGGTCATTATGGGTTGCATACAACAGGGGTTCTCAAAGTGGGGTCTCGGGACCACTAAGGGTCCTTGAGGAGGTTCAAGGGGAGTACCTGGCAAAAAGGGGAGTCCTTGACGTGCAAAAGTTTAAACCACTGGCATACAATGAATATGTATGTGTTTATTATTATATACATTTAAATCCATGAAGTGAATCTATTGCAGAAAGTTGTCTCTCTCTCTCCCTTGTGAAAACAACCTGCAGCTAAAGCAAACAGACCCTGAGTGCACGAGGTTGACGACATGGCCCCACTGCTTCAAACCAGAGCAGCAGAGTTGAACTGAATTTAGAAACAGAGACGGATTGAAACCAAACCCAGCACCACATCTGCTGTGGCTTGTTTTCAACAGAGCAACCTAACAAAATTACAAACCAGGTACTTTGACCAGTGAAATAGATTATAAATCAAATAGATGTTGTTTGTAACTGCCTCCTTGAAAGAGCCTGTTGAGATTAGGATCGAGGATAAGAAAACTATTACAGCAGCAGTTACAGCAGGAAATATGATGATATTGATTCAAATCTTAAATGCACAACATATATCCGGTGTTCTGGAAACTGGGTTTTGCAACCTGTCATGGATTTTCAATTAATGTTGACTTAAATATGAGTTTTTACTAATGAACCTCAACTATAACTGCTTTAGTTTTCTAGCTATAATAGTAACTTATACCTCTTTTACTCCAAAATTAGCAGGTATACGTGGATTTTTTATGATTAAGAAATTATTTAAAATAACACTTGTTAGAAATAATGTGTTTCGACTGAATCATCTATTTTAGATCACCTTATCACCAGCAGGGTTAGTTTATGTGTTCACAAGGTTTTGTGGCTCCGTGTTTAATGACTACTGCTGATCAAAGTAACATTTAAGTGACTGCTTGAACCAAACATTACCCGAAGGCTGCTCATACGAACCTTGAATTGTTTCCTGACACACGATCTGAAAACGTACACAATGGTGACTCTTTTAAAGTGACGATTTCTTTGTTTTGTTGTGTTGTCCCGAACACTTTATGTTACAAAGAAGATTGCAGACATGACAAAAATCTGGTCTGCAGATAGAAATGCAAGCTCTCACATCCTTTCTCCCCATTTTTGCATTTCCTTTATGTGTCTGTGTACGAGTCTCCGTCTCGTAAACACAGGCACTTGATCTGAATCTTTGATCGCACTCTTTGATTGGAGGCTTGCAGATAAACCTTTTCACCCGCTCTCCTCACAGCAGGAGACAGAATCTTTGTAGGAATGTAAACAAGTTATTTGTGCGTAGTTTTAATCTTCTATTTCATACTTGTTTTTTATCTTTCCATACATTTTTCGTTTCTATTCCCCCTTGACTCCGCAGGGTTAGATATAAAAATAAGCATGTGCATTTGCAACTTTTCTTACATGATACTGTCATTGTGTCCACTTCTAAGCACAACTCTCAGGAGGCATGAATAGAGATGGATGAATAGAGATGTATAGAGAGACAAGAAAAATGAGAAACAGCAGGTTATACTGTAAAAAAAAAAAAAGGAAAAAGGAAATGAGTCCTATGGGAATAAAAGAGGAAAATGAGAGAAGGAGGTAAAGAGAACGTGCCTATTGTTTTTTCTGTATATATTGTTGTTTTATGTCCGATTTGTTGTTATGTCCAAAGGCACCAACCACACCAAGGCAATTTCCTGTATATGTAAATATACTTGGCAATAAAAAGAATTCTGATTCTGATTCTGAGAAGGTTTTGAAAATAATTGGAGGCTGCAGAGAAACAGACTGAGGAGGAATGAAAAGACAGCTTTTCTGCACGAGAGAGGATTACTAACTTATAAAGCAATAAAGAAAGTCCTGTTCACCCACAGCTCCTGAAGGAAACTTCTCACTAATTGCACACGGTGCTTCATGTTTCCATGAGTCCATATGAACAAAGCATTTCAGGATCCTCATATCACCGTAAGGGAGGAAGTGCACCCACTCTTAAATGCAAAAACTAATAATAATCTAGAGAAAGTAAACAACCTTAGTGTTGAGTTAGTGTGTTTGCTTGACTTATAGAGATATTATATAATATTATAATAAGTTTCTTTCACTTTAGTGAGTTCTTATAACTATTCAGTGTTATTCAGGGCTAATTAGTGGTATTTTATCAAGCGAGTTTGGTTTTAAATTAGTTATATGGTGCTTTAAAAACAGGGTTGATACCACTGTTGAATCTACGTGCTAAATGTGAAGCTTCGGCCAGGAGACACTTAGCTTTGCTTAGTTGAGCATAAAAAACAGAAACAGGGAGAAATATGGCCTCAGTGTGTCCAAAGGTAAAAACACTCAGTAGCTTTCAACATGCTGGAAAAACTTTGGACAAGGTCAAGAGAACTTTTATTCTCCCTTGCTTGAGGCACCGTTATGATGCAGTGACTTTCTATTGTGTGTGCGTGTGTGTGTGTGTGTGTCTTGGGGGTCTTTTAAGGCAATGTTACACAGCAGATAGTGTAATGTCCAAGAGATAGGAAAACATCTTAGATTGCTTATGCACACTCACATACACACAAGATGGAAAGAGCCTCTGTGGCAGTTTTCATATCGTTAATTATTAGAAAAACTTTTAAGAGCTACTCTGACTTTGCTGTGTCTCCCTCCCCACATCTTCTCACTCTCATCCCCCCTCTCCCCCTCCCCCTCTCAGCAGCCTCTCAGTGTGTGTCGTCGCAGGGATGCGGACCCCACTACGAGTACGCCATCGAGGAGTTCTGCCTCGCCAAGTTCAGGTTGGACATGCAAGAGCTGGATCAGGGACACTGGTGTAGCTGGGATGACACAGTCGAGTGAGTAGGACACACACACACACACACAATCATGCCATTTACATTTACACTTAACATTAATCCAAATCAGCTTTCCATGAGGCTTTTGCGATTACTTTGTAATAACGACATTAAACTCCTCAAATAACAATCAATGATCTTTATTCATCGTCTAATTATTAGCGCTTGGTCAGCGGCCAGCGGCTCGTCAGATGCCGGGTGAGAGACGATAGAGAGAGGGAGTGGGTAGACGTGTCGAGGTTTGAGAGATCGGCAGGAACGGTGAAGTCAAAATAGCTTCGTGGCCTTTTTTAGTGAAAACAGAGATCTTTTATGAACTCACTGTAGAAGATGTCATGGTGCCACAGGTTTTCAAAATGGCTCCTTCAGTTTGAGTCACTTACTGGCTGCCATTAGCTATTAATTAATTACATTTCCTGACTCTTGTTGAGGGTTAAGAACAGAGTATGTCGCACCTTGTTAAGCCCTAAAAGGCAATTTGATTGATTGATTGATTGATTGATTACTGACATTCAGAGTAATATTTTTTGTTGGTCATATTGTTTGTCTGTTGGTTGCTCTGTGTCACTTTTCAGTAGTTTCTCCTGATAGTTGTGGCTCTTTGAGTTTGGTTTTGTGTCATTGTGGTGGTTTTGTATCCCTTCATAGTCATTTTTGTAGCTGATTGACTTCTCTAGAAAATATAGTCTGGTAACTGATCCCAGATCCCTTGGGACCCTTGGACTGTGCTCAGTAGACCCCTTCAGTCATCCATCCGTGGCCAGAGCCGGCCATGACAGCGTAGGTTCGGGCAAACCAAGCTTAATTTGGATAAAGGAGCATAGTTTCTATATATAAGGCACAGAACGATCAGTCAGCCAGCCCGTTGAACTATGTAGTAAAAATAGTCTATGATTTCTCTCTAGTGGATAAAATCATACTTCACAGACTGTGCGTGTTTAGTTTGGATAAATAGTGAAGTCAAAGTGAAGGGAAATGCCAGAACCCTAAAGATACTGGATGGCTCCTTTTATGGCCTCTGCTTTTTATGCGTATCTTCCAAATATGTGGAGATCTTGACATATGCAGATGACACAGTTCTTTAAGTGGCAGATACAGAACAAGTAGATGCTTTAGTTGTTGCAGTGGAAACAGTGTCGACATTAGTCAAACTGCTGAAGTACTGAAGTCAAGAGGAAAATAATGTTTTGATTGGGTTGAAAGCAGAATTCATAATCTAAGAAGTGTGAGTTTCATGTTGGGTTTCCCTGAATTTATGTTTAAAATCACTTGCACATTAAAAAAAATTCAAAGATAAGTAACTTAAAGATTGAAATATCAAAAATGAGTACTCAGCTGAGGCCGGACAGCTGCTCCCCCCTTTGGAGGAAAAGTTGCATTCTTGCCACTGGGTGTGTTTGTGTGTGTGTGTGTGTGTGTGTGTGTGTGTGTGTGTGTGTGTGTGTGTGTGTGTGTGTGTCTGACTCCCAATGATATTGGCTTGTTTTACAGAGATTTACTTTAACCTTAACTATAACTGTAACTTGCACTTTCCTTAACCTTAACCTGACCTTCCCTTTACCTCAAAACCTGTCTTACCTTCAATATTTAATGATTTTACTTGATGAGAACTTCTTTCCTCATTAAGGTCTCATGGTTCCCATAATCTGACTGTGGACACAAATGTAGGTTCCCAGATCATGAATAATATCTGGACAACACACTTAACTTCCTCAGCTCTCTTGTCCTCAGCCGTCACTTCCACATCAGCCTGAGTTTACACAGCGCGCTCGCCTCACACAGCCGTGAACACTGAGCTGATTTCTCCCTCTCTGCAGGAAATCTCCCTCGTTCTCTCTTGCTGAATAGAAGCAGCTCACGGGTGGAATGATAAATTATGTTCCTATGATCACATTCCTCAGCATTTTTAATGCACTTTTCTACATTTTTCACGAAAAGTTAGATGAATCCTCTCGATTCAGCCGACCTGTCGCTTATTGTCACTGCAGTATACCTTATTAAATACTTGTGTGTATTTTCCTCAGATCCCAAAATGTACTCTACTTCTATTATACTTTACGAGCTTTCACAGAGATAACGACTCAAGTGCAAAAGTGCAAGACTGCCTTTATTCTGCACTAAAACATTGTGGAACTAAATGCACTGGCGACAGCTCTCTTGTCTTTTCTATTTTTCCTTCCTCCTTCTTTCCTTCGCTTCTTCCTTTTTCATTTCCCTTATCTTGCCCGCTGCTTCCTCTGCCCCTGATGTCTTGCAGGTGCAGATGCTAAGATATCGCCTGTTTATCTGCCCCCCTTTCAATTTAGTGACATCCCTAATACATTTGTTCTCCTCATTCCCCACAAGCAGTTATTGTTATTCCCATTTGTTCTCCTGTCGATATGTTGTGTCCACATTGAAATTCCCAGCATGCAACCAGCAAAGGGCAGCAATTGGTAACCACAGCTAAGTACAAACGATACTGACGAGCTACAAATAAATGAGGGGCCTGTAACTTGCAGGTGACAAAAATAATTAAATGAGCTACTGTTATGTAAATAAATCAGACAGCCTCATAATATATAATAATAATATAATCACAATAATGATTAAACAGTTTTAAACTAATAAGACAGCACTCACTTCCAATATAGGAAAGGTGCAATACATAACGTTTGTTCCACTTACTTCTCTCTCCTTCTCTAAATAGATGTGCGAAGGATTTTTCTGTTTTATAAACTATGAATAAAAATGTGTAGCTTCACGCTGAAAGGGCCAGATGATTAAAATTTCTGAAAATGTTGGGATTTTTCCATCATGGTCAGAGAGATCACTAAAGTGCGCAGATATGAGATCCTTCAGTTTATTCAAATCTGATATATAACCTTCGAAATAAATTCCAACATCTCTCCTCGTACTCTTTGTAGAGAACCTTTTAATTTTCAATTTCCAATTCCTGAAAACAAACATTTTGACTTTTCCTTTGCAGATGTATTTTTTTTTTCTTTCTTCCAAGAAGCTCTTGTTTTCTATCAGCTTGCAGAGTTTTACATGTTTGTGTTTTCCATCACAGTGAACATCATTACCCATTTCCAAACGGGTACACGCACGTTTCAAGTCTGCCCAAAGATTTGATAATCATATGGAAACCAGTAGCTTCCTGGAAGGTGGAAAAAAGCTGAAAAACCGGTAAATAGACAAAACATGCTAAATTGCTGGTGTGATAAACCAAAAGCATTCAGGTATTTCACTCCAGCTGTGATGAAACTAATGTAACGTCTACATGCATCCAGAAGCAAGCAAACATCACAGTCCGCCCTGTGCATACTAAGTCCTGTTTAAATGTCTACCGCTGGTCGTGCAGCTCAATGAATCAATATCGCGTCTGCCATCAGGCTCGTCTAATTACCTCCTGCCACACTGACCAGGCTGGTGACATGGCAACGCAGACATGTCAGTGTCACCGCACCATGACCGAGACGTTGTTAGGAAATCACTCGTAGACATTTTATCCTGAAAGACACTTAAAAGGCCTTATTAATAGAAAGAAGACAAAAACAGACATTTAGGCAAGAAACTGAGCTTTGAAGAAACGCTGATAAATGTTTAATTCTGTCACAAGTCTCCCTGGGTTCGCTCACTTTGTTGACACAGTTATCTTTAACCGGCACTGATCAAATTATTCTCATACTGACCCTGCAGGGGGAAGGAAAACGTGTGGGGTTTGCTAATGAAGCGGACGCAGGTATCTGATCAGTGAGTTCGGTTGTTTGATAATTCAGAGGAGGACTGTTGCTGAAATAAATAATTTTTGCACAGGGAATGCTCAGGTTTCGCACAAGACACTTGGCAGATGAATAAATATGACAAGTCGGGCGAATGCAGCTGGGGAGACGCAGACATCCAGCTGGATAATGTCGCCCTCCAGGTTCAGTTTGAACAGCTTCCAGTATGTTGTTGGCACCGCCTAAATAACTGAAAGCACTCAGGCTCAGCATTTTAAACACTCTTGTGCCATGGGTCTCCAAAAACTCACACACACAAATATGTGTCGCACTAGTGCTACTGCTAATGTCAGTACACTGTAAAAGGAAATACATCGGCTATCCAGTTGATTCAACTCGTGTATGTTTTAGGAACAAATTACAACAACCCTATATATATATATATATATATATATATATACTATATATTTAATAAATTCAACTGTCCTGTAAAGTCAGACTATCGTCCTTGTTTTACTTAACCTCATAAAACATTTCACTTTTCAAGTTGGAACAAACTAAATTGAAACCACTAAATTTCAAGTAGATAACCTCTATAAGCTAATGAGCTAATATCTTTATCTATAGAAGGATTTTGATTTATTCGTATATGTTTTTACCTTTTTAAAAGCCATCAATTTCCTAGTTTTTTTTGAAGATCAACTTTGTCCGATTCTACAGAAACAAGTTAGTGTGGGCATTATATGTTTAAGTTATTTTCACTGTGATAAATTATACAAACAGCAGAATTCTTTATGATCAATCAGAACATGAACACATTCAACAACAAGCTGAGGCAGCAGCTGTCGAACCCTGAGCCAAGGCTTTGATGCATATTGCCCGACAGCACAAGTGCTAACCGGCCGACGAGCCGCCACAGTCCAGCCCATGAGATTTTACTTCCCTCTCCATCGCTTACTTCCACTCTGCAGTTTTTCTCATTCGGCCGTTTAGAGCTGTCACTAAAGTTTTCATAGCTTTAGGGGCCTGGGAGCTGCTCCGTCAGGTCGGATCACACTCCTCCATAATGCACTTGTAGCCCAGGTCACCGGGAGGATGTGGAGAGATTTAATGAGCATCTGTAAAGCTGATGGTCAAGAAAACTTGCATCCAGGAAACTATTTGGTGTAAAATGGGTCAGTGTGAGCTGAAATATATCTTGGAGAAAGAAAAAAAAAAACAAAGAGGCGTTTACTGTAGCTGGCAGCGATGATAAATTCAAAGATAGGGCAATTATAAAACTGCTGCAGAGGAAAATAGAGAATGATAAAGGATTTGGCTTTCAGCTGTCATGTCCAATTACTTGGTGCCGATGAACAAACAAAGTAACAGCTAAATCGCTCCCAGCCGACGTCTGAGACTTGACAGTGATCGTTTCCAGCCAGTGAAACAGAAAAAAAGTCCTTCTGAACAAAAAGAATGTGTGCTTTTAATCCAATGACCACAGGGAATACAAAAAAATACAACTGAATCACAGCCTTTTATCCTCCTATGAGAACATTAGCGGACAATAAAACCGATGTTAGCGTCCAACGGAAATCTGGATGACTCATTCCTCTCTGCTGTCCAAATCCATGTCAAAGTGCCGTCACGCTAATTGTTTCAAAACGAGGCTTCGGGAGATGAATTAGAAACGATTCCTTTATCCTCTTTACACTCTGACTGAGAGGGCGAGTGTTTGACTGACGGCCGAGCCAGATGAGGAATAAAGATGTGTTTACTCGCTCGTTCCGGGAGCCAAGGTGGGGCGCCAGATACAGCGCGGGGTCCGTGCCTGTAGATAAGACACTGAATTAAATGTGAGCTGTGGTTCAAGGTCTGTCACAGTTTGTTTATGTTGTGTAGCTGTAAAGACTTTGTGCACATAGAGAACCAACGGTATTCTTCCTCTAACTATCTTGCAAATGCACATGCAGGGGTTAGCATGATTTTTTAAAATATATATATCAAAATGAGTCGGTGGATGGTGTCCTGCGTGATGATCTCCTCCCAGACCCGGAGCAGGGCATCAGTGAGCTCTGTGTTGGTACTGGGTGGCATCAGATACACAACATGCACACCTGTAGCCTGCTGGAGGTCATCTTGTAGGGCTCTGGCGGTGCTCCTCCTGTTCCTCCTCGCACAAAGGAGCAGATACCGCTGGGTTGATGCTCTGCTGCGGCCCTGTCCAGCTCCCCTCGGTCTCCTGGTATCTAAAAAAACTGACTTTTATTTATTTTATCAGTTTGAGATTTGAGACCTTTGGAATAGTCAGAGCTCCACAAACAGCAGTTATGTGCATTTGATGAAAAGATACAAAAAAACAGCTGCCCCTTCACGTCGTTCACGAAACTTTAACATCAACAACTTGGAGATAATCCTCTGCTTATGAATATGTATGGATTCTCTTTAACTGTGCTTTGGCTGCAGTCGATTCCATCTGCCGGCCTCAGCAGCAGAGGAGCCTGTGGCTGCATCGGCTCATCCAGCCGCTCCGTCTGTTTGTCGGGTTAGTCGGCTAATTGTGGCACATTATTACAGGACTGTGCTCGGCGTGTCAGTAGCTTAGCATCGGCTCTAACACACACACACACACACACACACACACACACACACACACACACACACACACACACACACACACACACACACACACAGCCAAAACAGCTCCAGGTTTCTTTCATTTTTATTTTCATTTGCATGTGTAAACAATTTCACCCAAACTCTCAGAGGAGATCCCATTTTTGGAATAAAAACAACTTTCAAAATCCTTTTTTCTTCTGCTTATTAACCCCTGTGGCTGGGATGAATTACACATTTTCTCCCTGAATATTATTCCACACACTGCGGTCATTTCCATTTCCGGAGCGACTACATGTTGATTTTGGAGATCTTGTAAGATTTGTCACACTTAATTCAAATTTTTTTGCGTTGCGCCAAAATCACAACCTTCGTTATCTCCGGGCACTTTACGAAATGGGGTCAATGATGGAGAAGCACGACACAGTGAGAAAGCACTTGTTGCATAAATACAAGCACAGAACACAGTAGAAAAGATTTTCTAATCCATCCAAGACAAATGTTGTGTTTTTATATTGATTCTAATTAAGGTGTAATTCTCTCCACTTGCCCTCGTCTCTGTTTTTCATTCTGCAGGCACTTGGTTTAAAAATAGCTTTCTTCCTTGATTTTTTTCACCAGAACCCTTTTCTCCTCTGTGTGGCTGTCGGGTGTATTTTGGTCGGTCAGTCATGCATGCCTGTCAGCCATCTGTAATAATTTAAAAAACCCCTTTGTGGGTAAGACAAATCCAGTGAGCTCAGCAGTGTGGAAAGCTCACTGAAGTTCCCGTGATTAAACGGCTGATTAGTCTGTGATCAGAAATGGATTGTCGGGGGGGGTTTTACAGCTCTAATGACTGGATGACGTCCAGCGTTGCCTGGATTGCCCCCTCGGCCGGAGCTGTTACGCAATGCATGCAAATAGCTTGGAGGACAAAGAATTTAATATTTGCCTCAATTAAGATGTTTGTCAGCATCTTTCAGGAAACCTGGATGTAAACTCGTCAGCATGTATTAAAAACCTGGAAGTATCATTTATTGGCCTAATTTATTTTATTATATATCATTCTCCAATTATATATCTGTGAAGATTCTCAGTCATCCAGGTTATGGTATCTTCAGAAGTTGTGTATATAGAAGCCTCTTGGATGAGGCAAGTCCAGTTACCTAAGTACTTCTGAAGTTTCTCCATTTATAGTAATTAAAAACTCACATATAGATGCTTTTTAAATGAAAGTAGGGACTCGATGCATTTATAACAAAACAACAACAGTGAGTAGGTTTTAAAGGAAATATTTGTCCCATGTTCATCTATGAAGTTAATGAGGATATGTTGTTAATTGATTTATTTGGTAAGTATAGTGATATTGAACATATCAGTAAAATGTTCAGGAATGTTTGTTTTCTACCAAAATAGCAAGATGATGATGATTAATATTATTATATTAAGGATCATGTTTTGGTTTGATATATAATACAGTGAATATAAATCCAAACAGACCTAATGTGTGTATTTAAAATTTCACCTGACCTTTACAGTTCCACCCAAACCTCTGCTACTGTTAATACATGTAGTGCTTCATTCATTCACTCACCTTGGTGGTTTTTGAGAAACAAGGGTTACATAGGTGGCTGAGGTTCAGGTGGTGAGTGGGTCATCCACTAACCCGAAGGTCTGTGGTTCGATCCCCTGCTCCTCAATACCACGCCTCGAATCCCTAAATTGCCCCTGACGGCTGCTCCGTCACAGTGTGAACGATGTGTGAAGGTGAATTGAAGTGTAAAGCACTTTGATAACGACTAGACACACTTCATATAAATACAGACAGATTCACTTGCTGCTTGAAAGTCTCTGTATTCTTCAGGTTCAGTCGAGGAAACACAAGCACAACATCTAATTTTCTCTATCATTTAATTCATCCAGCATTTAATCTTCTTTAGCGTCCTCCTGTATAATTTTGCTTTTCTGTCGGCCATATTTGAGAGCAGCTCAACTTTTGATTGATTGGAGTGTGTGTGTACACAGGAGCCCTTAGAGGAGCAACACAACAAGAGGTGTTTCCCTGCAATAATTGAGCCAATCTCCTTGTTCTGAGCCTTCGCATCAATACTGCAAACACTCACTTAGTCGGGCTATTGGTCCCACGTGGTTTCAGTAGAAGCAGGAGAGGAAACTGGGAGATTGTCTCTCTCTCTCTCTCTCTCTCTCTCTCTCTCTCTCTCTCTCTCTCTCTCTCTTGTTTAAAATGTTTTTAATCTTCTTAATGCGTCTTATCTCTTTCTCCACTTTTTTATCCTTCTGTTAGTTCTATAAAGCACACTGAATGACCTCTGGGTGTGATGCGCCATACAAATGGATTCGCCTCGCCTCCTTTTTCTCTCTCTTGTGTTGCTACGCCGACGTTCACAATGCTACACAATCTGTGTATATTAAAACCCCAAATCCAATATCGTCACAGATAAACAAACACAGCAGCCTCAGCTTTACCTCATTAGAAATTACAGTTACACTCATAGCAATGAGTTTTTAAGTCCTGAGTTTTGCTCCCCAGGCTACATCTGTCTCACCGATGCTGTAGCCACCTGATTACAATGGCTCCACCACTAAATGTATATGTTGCTGTGACAATATTCTTTTACAAAAATATGTTAAAGTCGGACATGATCAAAACTAAGACAGTAAAAGTGTTGATACATGAAAGTTTAGTGAATACGTTTATTATTTATTACGTTTCTGTGGCTCAAATCGCCATGAATACAGTTGCAAGTTGTTTTACCTATTTTAGGATTTTAACCAGTGAAGTGGATCTATTTTTGATAGGTGAATATTCAAAGCAGATTATCTACATGTGAGGCTGGAGGGGATGTTTAAAGTACCTTGAGGAGATAGTTTTTTTACCACTGGCTGTGCTGGGGAGCCGAGCTTTTTGCATGTGGGTCCCTGATTTGTTTATATTTGCACGATCCCAGCGACACATGCATGAACACACAAGACTACAATTCACTCTTCTGCTGCCAGTTACACACACTGATTCACTCACTGTGTTTATAATAAAGCACAATAAATGATATTGTTGTGTTTCTATGATATAAATCACAGCCATAAACCAAATGAGTCAGAGAAGCTTAAGACTGTTCACAGTGTTATAATGTAGGATTCACAATACTAGAAGTATTCATCTGTGAACGCAAAGTAAAACCAAAGGTTTACTGGGGGATCAATGTTATCCTATTGAGAATAGGCCTCATATTAACCCACTTCATCAGTATGTGTATGAGTGTGTTTGCTGGATCGTTTGGCTGTGTTGTGTAGATGAGTTTCTGACAATACACACTCATGTGTTGTGCTTCAGGTCGAGCTTTGTACTTGTTGGAAATGTACGGACTTCTGAGTGTGTTCTGGTTTAATGCTACAAAGTGACGAGACTGTAACACACACACACACACACACACACACACACACTCATCAATCTTGACACATCTGCTCACACGCAAACATCAAATGTATACCTCAGTATCAATGTAAACAAAGCTGTCAAATACAAATACACAAGCGTGCAAGTCTATATGCTGTTATCTAAACACAACCACACACACACACACACACACACACACACACACACACACACACACACACACACACACACACACGTGGAAAACAAACCTCTTCCAGCCCCATCTGCTCACATCCTGGTATCGACTGATTGGAAACATACAGCGGGTGAGAAATGGAGAGTGAGAATAAATATGAACAAAGAAAACATCATGAGGTTTGTGTACATCTTCCAAACTTTGCAAAGATATTTTATCACTTTTGTTCTCATGTAGGAAAGAGACACACACACACACACACACACACACACACACACACACACACACACACACACACACACACACACACACACACACACACACACACACACTGTGCACACAAACTCAGATGTTCCTTCTCGCCCAGAGGGAGAAAGGATGCGGGAGGTTAGCAGAATAACAAAGTAGGAAGAAAAAAGAAGAACATTTTGTCTGATGTGCTCGGTAGTGACAGTTTGTCCTGGTTTTTATTTTTTTTTGGGGGGGGGGGTCTCAGATAGAGGAATCATTCTGTTTCCACTCTGAGGCGATCTCTCTCCGAGCACAGCAGGCATGACAGAAGCTTTCTCAGCAATAAATGCAAGTGATGAAGAGGGTTGTTTCTGGGTAATGGCCCAAAATAAGCTTCTTCCATGAGATGCAGTTGAAGGTGACGACACCGGTCAGTGTCACGGGACGGAGGAGGTGAACTGTGATACCCGGACATGTTTAGTACGTGAGGACGGGAAGATAATCATAGATATGCATCTGTGTGAAACATGAAAGTAATCTTTCATGTGCCTGTCCTCAGGTTTCACTGCAGTTCTTTCATGCTTCCAGATCCATTCTCCTACAAGGAAACTCTCTTATCTCATGTTTTCTCTGTGATAAAGAACAAAAGTTTAATGACCGTTTACAGTTTTGCTGCTTTTATTCGATTTCCGGTGAGTTACAGCATCTTTGTTACTTAGCAACCCTGTATCCTCCCCTGTACGTGTTGCCGCAGCATCTCGGGAATCTCGGCTAAACTTAGTGGGAGCTGCTGACCCTGCAATTTCAATCAATGGCTCGACAATGACAGAAATCCTTTTTGGTTTTGATGTTCGAATCAGTGAGGTTAGGTCTTTGAAACCAGGGGGAGAGTGATGAGGCCTGACACAGATATTCACCCGGTGCCGTGGGAGCATCTCTGGATAGTTCAGAGCACTTATATGGGTCACAAGCTGAAGTGGGCATGTTGATGACGTTTCTAACACCTGACAGACACATAACTGAACTAATATCTTGACTCTTCTTTCAAATCCTAACTTTCTTCTGACAAAACATTTCCACTGCAGAGATCTATTGGGTCCAGAGAAGGTGAAAAACCTACAGACGACTCTGTTGTCTTTCCGCTCTCGGTTAAATCATCAACCTCACGCAAATAAAATTGTTATTCCCTTCAAATGCTGCAATGTCAACTGAATAAATAACACCATCCATCTACCTTCACACCTGTCCACCACCCCCCCGCTCGGTTCTGCGAGGGTGTGGAATTAGGAGTCCTTCCTGAAGTCACTGGAGCAGCTGTGTCCTGTGTCACTTTTATTTATTCATTATCCAGGTTTTATTTATTCACACTGTGCAGGCAGTCGACAGATCAAACTACTACCCATCCAGATGCATGTGTCCTGCTCCCTCCACATGTTTCATACTAAATACAGTCGGTGAGGCACTGGATCTGCTTCTCGACTGGTGAAGTCGTTGCTCCGACCTCGGTGTGTTCATGTGTTTTAACAACACCTGGACAGCTCTTTCCAATATTTGCATAATAAGGAAGGGGAAACAAATAGGAAGTACACAAAGCGGATCCTAACATTATTTGTAACTCAAGAATTTCCTCCAACATCTGGAGCGTCACTGGAGCGACAGCAGCCAATGGCAGCCCCGTCAGTGTTGGTGCTTACTGATGAAGATCAACGTGAATTCTCCGTCACTGAGCTGAATGAAACCGGATTTGCTTTATGTTGCACTGTAACTGAAGAAAAGCTAAATAGGCCATGAACTCTGTGTCTCAGTCAGTTCTCTGTTGACACTGTTAACTCCAGCTCTAACAACTCTGATCTGTGGGGATCATTATTGATCAGGGTTCTTAATGTGGAGGATGTCAGCATGGGGGGGGGGGGATGTGGTGAGAGGAACAGGAAGGAGAGAGAGGAGAGAAAGAATTCAAACCATACCACATTAAATTCATGCTTCTGCTTCGAAGCTACACCGTAGCCTACGTGTAGACGTGTACCCTACGCAGAGCCCAACGCCGTACCCTGACATGCACCTCCCAAAAAAAAGAAACTAAACGTCAAGGCGACACAGACCGCAAGAGCTTCGATTGGTCCACTTGGCAGCATCGCATTTCCGGAAGACTCTCCGCCATTTTTTAATTGAGTTAATAAAAAAACACACGGACGACGTCTTTCTATTCTTCGTTGCAGCTCTTTAAGAAAAGTAATTTGTCTTTAATATCTATCAGCTCCAATGTGATCCGCTTAGTAACTCTCGCCATTGTTCTGAAGTGAACAGAGACTCCAGAGAATTTATTTATCTGTCTTTTTCCTGTCCGTTAACTCTGTCTTTTTTTTTTTTAAAAGAACTATAAATACATTATGGGAAAGACATGCATAATTCATACAGGAATGTTTGCTCTGCTTCACAGATACTCACAAACACTTGCCCTGTGGCCGCACACAGTCAGTGTGCATCAGCAGCACTAAGAGTCTCAGTCACAGTAAACCTACATGTGAGGTCAGGACACAGCACAAACCTCTGTGTAAGACGTTTCCCCAAAAAAGAAACAGCGAGGTGCAGAATTGCTAAACGGCCCGAAGTCACACGGGCTGATTCACTCTGTGAGACCGGATGATTAAAAATATGTAGACTCAAAGAGAAATTACACCGGAGAGAATATTGAGCAGCGCGGGTGAATTGTTTGTGCTCACACACTTCGCACACACTCTGTTTTCGCAGACGTCGCACTCTGTCAGGTTTGATTGGAGGCCGACCGCGGCTACACGAGGTGAACCGGTACCCGACTCTCTCTGTTCACCGCCCGCGTCTCGACTCTGCGGCGACTTCTTTCATTCGGCGACTCGCAAATAACATCAGTGCTCATTAGGCCAGCAGCGGCACCGAGGGAATTCAGCTGATTTGTAGAACTTCAAGGAGACAGCGGAGGAAGGAAGAACACATCCGGACTGAGTCAAGCTGATCCCCCCCCTGAAACCACGCTGCCCTGCAGCCGAGCCGCCATGTTGGGGCACAGCATCAAAAGATGTTATAAAATTAAACATATGAAATCTGACCAGAGGGAATAAGCAGAAATAATCTTTTTTATCATAAAGCTGCACTAACTGATACTTTAATATTTATGTGAGAGGGAGTCAGTAGCAAACCAACAGATAATTAACTGCACTTATCTTCACGTTTACAGATCGTTTCTCATGGTTCTCTTTATCCAATTTTCCAAATTTCCTCAGGAGAAAAGCTCCGACAAATTCGCTGCATGCTCCCGCCCAGCAACTAATGGCAGACAATCAAAGTTAGCAAGTAGCTGCCGAACACAGCGGAGCCTTTAGCTGCAGAGCAATGTTTCCCACAGGAGCCTGAGTGCAGCTCCAAGGAGAGTGAATATTGGATTTAAATTAGTCAGGGGGCCTCAAACCCGACTCCAACTGAATTCTAATGGTGCTTTACTCTGTATCTGCTGGATGTGTAAACCGGTAACCGGTTTTAAAGCTACAAAAGTCACAGCAGTTGTGTGTGTGTGTGTTTTTGGAGCCTCTGTTATTAATACAACTTTAAAAGATGAGGGGAAAATTGATTTGTGAAGTCAAACAGTCTGTAGTTCACATACTGTTGTGAACAGTAATTTCTTTGATTACAGTATGTACATGAATACTTAACGTGATGTAAATGTAAATCAGTGTGAATCTGTTTCCCCTCAAATAGAAATCTGTCTGTTTTTCTTAGAAATAACAATGAGCCTCAGATATGAATAGCCCAATGTACTGGGGAACAGTATGAGGTCAGCCTGACTGTGTCATTAATGAACTTCAATCAATCAAAAGTCACAGTGTGCGTGTGTGTGTGTGTGTGTGTGTGTGTGTGTGTGTGTGTGTGTGTACTTGTGAACTGTAGATGGAGAGGCCTTCGTGTACCTACCAATATTCATGGGTCATTACCTCAATTACCTCAGAGGAGCAACACTCATGCACGCAAGGTGCAGAGAGTGAACTGAGCGTAGAAGAGATCGTTCTGCCTCTTTCTTTACAAACAGCGAAGAACAAGTGTTTTTCATCTGAGACGATCTGCCTCAGAGCTTCTTTTACCTCAGCTCCTCCGTACAAATCTTATTTAATCAAAGTAAAGAAAACAATACAATGATACAATAAAGATTTGAATGTAAGCGTAAAATATTAAACATAATACAGTGTTTTTCTCAGTGTGACCACATGGTCAGTCTGTAGATCACTGAATGGTGGCTGGGGCTGCAGGTTCAATTCTACATAATAACATTGATAATGCTAATATACTGATGTTTAACTGGTTAAATGATATTAACAATATTCTCTATATGTATTTTGAGTTTAAGCGCTTGTGGTTGTTAATTACAATTAAGACTGCAGGTATTTGGTCAAAAGCACAAAATGAGATTTTGATCAGATGATGCTGCTAATATATGTGTCAGGGATCACAGGTATTACAATTCATCCTCTGGGGACCATGAACATGTGAACAAATTTCCCTGCAGCCCAACTGTTCAATAAAAGTCTTCATGGGTCTTTAAGAATGTTATTGGGACAACTTTGTGGGCACCATTGTTCCCTTTGGGTCTCCACCCTCACTACAACACAGGTCATTATCATATCGATGTGTTACTTGTACCTTGTTTGCGTCCCTCAGGGAATATTGGTTGTATGCATAACCTCCAGAGACCTGCAACAAACTCTGTGCTTCTCTGTCTAAGTGAAACATGATTAGCAGCCAAGTCAAATGATGATTTTGTGTCAGAGACAAATTGATCAACAGCTGTTTTTCAAGTGTTGTCAAACAGCCACGTGTTGATTTGATAAATACAACAACAACACAAAGCACAACCTGTAAAACAGTAACAAGACAAACAGCAGGCAGATCATGACCCCCCCCTGTCCCTCCTCTTGTGTGCAGGCTGTACGGTGACCTGACCAACTGCACGTACCTGGTGGCGCTGAAGATGGAGTGCTTCTGGCCCAACCGCCTGGTGGACGAGTTCTTCATCCGGGTGCACAAGCATTACTTCCACGACTGCTCGCTCTCGGGACGGCTCCTCAGGGACCCGCCAAACCGCATCCTGGGACCCTTCATCGTGGTGCCCATCCTGGTCACGCTTCTCATGACTGGCCTGGTGGTGTGGAGGAGCAAACGCAGCGAGGGGATTATGTAGTGAACAGAGTGATGAGGGGTGGGGGTGGAGGTCACAAGACTCGAGACAAGAGGTACCTTTTTCCACCATTCTCACCTGCAGCGACCAAAGGATGTGGTAATGTTTGGAAAACGGGTGTTCGATATAGGACCAGAATCACTACAACATGGACGTGCAGTTTGGAGCGAAATGAAATGATTTTAAATTCAGGTCCTGCCTCAGCGCTTCAACACATCTTCACTGATATGAAGCCTGTGCGGCTCAAATTATTTCATTTCTATCGACAAGGAGCTGAACTACTCTCCTGAATCTAATCTGGACCCGAGCACTGGTGGAGAGATTCTCTAATATAAGAAAAAAAATAAACTTTATTGAGAGACACTGCCTCAAAGAGTTTTTGGGATGTGGTGGTGATACGACAACACACACAAGAATTCAACAACTGTTTTTTTGGGGAAATAACCATCACCTACTTCAGCAAACAGGAGAAAATGCAGAACTGTCCAGGAGATCAGTTTCAAACTCTGACCAGGACTCAACAAGACAGTTACTCTGACCTCGTCTAGGGAACACAGGGACATCAGATTGTGTATATATATGTATATGTACACTGTAAATGGACATGACATGAATCTGTCAGTGGATTATCAGAATGTCTTTGGAACACAACCATTCATTTATCTCTTTCTGTGTGATGTCTGGATACATTTATTTTAAAAAGATGTGTATTACTGTACATTTGAATTATATTCCTATATATTATATAATCGTTCAGATGGTTCACTGTGGAACTGTGGTGGGAGAAGAAATAGTTTTCATCTCCTCTGCTCATATCAAGCACCCATGGTCTCATCTCTCCACCTGCAGCTCTCTCTCTCTCTCCTGAAGGAAACGCAGAGAGGCTCTTCCACAGCTTCACGGAACTAGCTGGACAAAAGGCAGAAGATAACAATGTCACACACCGATGATTGGTAGATGCTGTGTTCCGGAGACAGGCACGCTGAGACGGTCACCGCGCAGGGGTCACGGCCCCAATTTGGTCCGGCAGTTATGATGTTGTGTTGTGCAGTTTCCATCCGTCCATCACCAAGGAAACTAAGACGGAGAAACGCCAAACTATAGAAAGTTTGGGGGGGGGGGGCTGCAGACAGTTAATTAACCATTAACTCCTCTGTCATGGAGGTTGTTTACCATACAGAAATAAAATAACCAAACTGATTTGCATCCGATGCGAGAATGAAAGAGAACAAACAGTCAGAAACTCACAGTGGGAAAAAAAACGACATTTTCATCTTAAGAAAGGAGATCAAACAACGCATAAAGTCAGCCAACGCACATCGCTGCAGAATGCTGCCATAGCCTCTAGCAGAGTTCGTGTATCATAGACCTGAGGTTTCTATTGATTTATGATCTCCCTGTGTGGTAAAGTGTGCAGTGTGAACTGTTCCCTCATTGATATTTTTGAATGCTCTCTCCCCTTTATAGATTCATTGACCTGTAACCTGCCTGTCAGCGGAACACACTTTAAAACACACACCCACACTTCCCCAGCAGGATCTTACTTTGTACTTCGTGCCAAAAGCTCTTTGAAAACCGCAGGAAACGTTGGCTTTGAAAGGTTGAATTCCTTTTTTGTTTTGGATTTTGGTGGGGTGACTTCTAATGATTGAATTTCAAAATCTATGATCATGGAGTTCAATAAGAATGTCTGATTAATGTGTGGGATGATGTCCGGCACTCGTTTTTCTTTCAGGTAGAATGTGAATGATGAATGCTGTGTTAATGTACACGTGGCTGAGTCATGATGAATGCACTGGGTTCAAGTCCCAGAATTTGCTGACATGTGAAAGTTAGGAGGAAGGAGAAGATATAGTTTGTAAAGTGTAAATAAAAACAGCCTCACGTATTTATGGCACACTGATATGTGTCCTAAGGAATTATGACTTACCCTTTTCACATAGAAGCATTGAAGAACAGCAGGGTTGTGAGGACAGACAGAAACATGGAGGTGTAAGAAGCATACAACATTAAATGTCATATTCCCAAACCATGTGTAAGTAAGTCACTAATGGAAGTGAAGCCCAGAGGTGACACTTCATGAGAGAAAGATCCAAGACAAGTGTCTGTAATTCTGTGATAAATTCAAGTCATTTAAAACAAGTTCAAGTCTCAGGTCATTTGAGACAAGTTTGAGTGAAGTGTGAAGTGACAATTAAGACAAGAGTCAAATCAATGGGAGACAAGTGCAAGTCTCAAGTAATTTGAGTTGAGTCAAAGTCATTTGAGACTAAGTCTCATTCAAGTCCTTTAAGGTGAGTCCATCCATCCATTATCGATGTCTCTTATCCTCTCAGGGTCAACTGACATTGGGCGAGAGGCGGAGTTTACCATGTACAGGTCAACAGAGTAGTGCAGAGACAAACAGCCATTCACACCTACGGCCAATTTAGAGTCTTTAATCAACCTAACCCCCAATCTACCTCGAGGAAACCCACAGGACAACAACATCAATAATACATGGTCAGCAGATTTTAGCAGTCTGCCTGGAGTTCCCATTAAACTGTGGCTAAATCATTACTTAGCTCTTTGTAGCATGTGAACAAACTGTAGTCTGTCCATCTGAAAATCTACCTGTCCAACATCTGATTGTGATGATGCTACTTTTAATACTGAAAACAGAAAACGGTGTATTTCACACTGTGAGGGGATTTCCTGCGAGCCATAACCTCTCCCACCCACACTGCCTCACCTTATTAAAGCACTGAGTCTCCCTCGTGAGTAAAATGCGGAAGAGAGCGACGACCTGAGGAGATTCGGACGCTGAAGCCTCACGTGACTGCGAGGGGAGCAGATGTTGTGGCAGCGACAACGATGCACTTTATGCTCTAAGTGATAAAAACCAAGGACAGTGAGTGGGTTGAGAGGTCCGAGAGGTCAGACCTAAACACACGAGGAAGAATGAAGAGGTTAGCTTGTTTTGCAGTTTAGACACAATCGATCTTAATATCCTCTCTTGAGGACTTTTTGTAAAGCCAGAGATTTTGTCATGTTGTCAGTGCCTGGTCGCATAATTTATAATTTATATAGCACTTATAAAGTGTTTCAGACCATAAGCACGTGCTACATAAAACACAACATAGAAACAGATGTAAACACAGCAATGAGAGAATATAAGTACTGAACCACTTTAAAAACTGTAAATGGCTTAATCTATAAACAAAAAAATTAAGTCAGGCAATTTGATAAAAGTACGTATTAATCCTAAATTTAAAAGAAGCCACTAACTAAGGTGTTTCAGAGCCTCTGCAGTACGGCAGAATTGCCAGGTTATCAAGTGGGAAGAGTTTATGGTACAAATTGCCTCCTGTCTATAAGGCACAATAGACCTTTATAAACGGTGCCTCATCAAACCAACGTCATCATAATATTCATATTTTAAGCTCCTCTGAAAAGATGAATCCTAAGTGGTTATGTAAGGTAACTCTTATCAGGAAGAGACACGTAATACCTGCACACTGTTATCAGCTGTTTCACAGTTAACTTGTAATTTTCATCAGTCGTTTCCTTGCGAGCTGCGGAGGAGCTGCCGGGATAAAGAGGTTCCTCTCTCACTGGAAATTAGTTCTCAGCTCTGACTCGTCCAGATTTCATGTGTGTCTGAAGAGTGCTTCAGGGGAATTGGACTTTTTGCAAGATTAAGTGTCAATGCGTTTCAAAAGCGTGCACGATCTCCTGAGTCGAACCATTTTCACCAGGAAAACACACACATCTTGTCAGACTTGTCAGTGTGGGTCAGTCACACAATTACTCAGCATCGTATCATCGTCCCTTGTTTCTTTAATGCAAACAGCTTTTTAAACTGAAAACCACAGCAGCAATGATGAATTAATGACTCACACTATTATCAAATGAACATAGAACACGTACCGACTTACGTGTTAAGGTCGTCCACCATCAGGTTTACACATACAAGGAATTTGCAGTCGTGTATTTGTACCAGTATAAATATAAAAAATATAAAAAAATTGTATAAAACATGCAGCCTGCAACAGAATGATCCTGCTGCAAAGTGAGATATGTGCAAAATTATGAGCATCCACTGCCACCTTTGTCAAAACACACATTTTAGGTTAATTTCAGCAGTGGCTGTAGTTAAATTACATTTAATAGCAGTGGATGGATTTTTAATTGCGTCCCAAAAGCTCTGTATGTGCACAGAAATGAATATGACACACCTGTTGGGGCCAGACTGGGCTAGTGTTCATGAATAAGTAAGAGCTCATTGTACTTTGGTTTTAATAAAACACATATATATTCAAATTTGAGAGCGACGGCCGCAAAGGATGAGACTGGGAGTGTTTTCTGTGCCTTGGAAGATTAGATGGCTCTATCTGATAGGAGCCCGGCCGCCCACGTACAGCGCACAGAGGCATATGTTTGCCTGTTCTCTTCCCGAGCCGAGCGATTGAACTGCAGACAGATGTTCTGGGATCCGCTTCGTACCAGACACCACACTGGAAAACACACACTGAGGGTTTATACAGTGCGAAACAGTTATTTTCATTCAGATTCATTGTCTGTGGTAAAAAAAAAATCCACAGATCTCTAACCAGCCTTCACGTGTGTCTCCCTCCTGCAGTTTTTAAAGTGAGGCAGGTTCAGATATATCGGGTCTGAGAATGTAAATGGAAGCTCCAGTTGGGTGATGACTACGACCTTTGTGATGTGACAGCAGCCCGGAGACAAGAGAGTGAACCTTCACTGCCTCGTGCCTTCGTAGTTCAAATGCTCTTTGTGACACTGTCAGAGAAGATCCCTGGATCTCACGGGTCATCTTGTATTCTGCTTTTATCACCCACTATTTAAAATAGAACATTTCGACGCAAAATTCATACAGGACTTGACAACAGTCATATCGAAGTGTTGAGTTAGAAACACTCTCCACGACGGCTGTCAGAGGGCGACTTCTTACTTTTAGACTTTGAGTTCATTTCACAGCCTGTACTTTTAAACTAAAGAGGTTCAATCAGTACTTATACTTTGATTTGAGTAATTTTTGACGTAAGTATCTGTACTTCTACTCGAGTAAGTGAGTGTGGACGTTTGCCACCTCTGCACGGTGCATATAATGAGTGATGGTACAAACCCAGAAAGCCCATCCAGCATCTCCACCTCCACATATTTTCTCTGCACCACAGGTGAACACATGCTGTCAACGCTGCCATCAAACATAAACTGCCCATTTAGTAAATAGCAGAGGTGATTTGCTTATCTTCCCTCCAGGGACATAACCATCCCGTTTAATTTCCTCCCTAACACGGTCTCTCTTCTGATTGCAGCAGCCTCGGCAAGGTTCACGAGTGCAGCAGGAGGATGGCGGCAGGAGCTAATTGAGGCGCCTCTGCTTTTTCAAACTAATTAGCTCGCAAACTATGCTTGAAACCTCAGAAATTGCTTACGAGGTCCTCGGTGTAAGATGCAGCCGACACCAGCAGCACTTCCGCCTCCTCTTGTCACATAACAGAGCAGAGGAGGAGATTGTTTTTGTTGAGATATGTCTGATGAATGCAGTGGTGGAATGAAACTAAGTACATCAACTCAAGTACTCGAGTACAAATTCAAAGAAGCGATTTCAATTTTATGCAACTTTATACTCCACTACATCTCTGAGGCAAATTTTTTACTTAGTTCATATTCAGAAGTGCAGCTTACAAAATATCGCGGCAGCCTGTTTTCGCCATATACGGCTGTATTAAGAAAGCTGGTATCTTCAGTAATGTTCCCCAGTGTCCACTTGGGGTACTGCAAGGAAAACATATTCCCTGCCAGCCAAAAAGCGAAATATCTTATCACGTTTTTTACACACTGTCGGCAGAGCCATCAGGGGCAACTTGGGGTCCAGCATCACTACGGAATGCAAACTGGAGGAGCCGGGGATCGAACCGCTGACCCTCTGGTTAGTGGACGAACCTTTTTACACCCTCCTGAACCACCGACAATGCAAAGGGGCTTTATCCGACTGAGTTCTTGTAGGTGTGTTTTCACTGGTCTATGGTTTTACTGTTTTGTGTCAAAATGTATTGATTTGTAGGGTCATGATTAAACAGTACGAATGTTGCCGTGAGCGACAATGAAAACATTTACTTCTCGACAGCAATAAATTAAATATCACTGCATCTTAATCTTAGTGTTTCAAAGTTTCCCGCAGCCACAGTTCATCCTGTCTCCAGCTGTGAGGAGGAAAATGAAGATAGAACGTAGGAGGGGGGGGGACAAAGGAAAGAGGAGAACGATCAGGGTCTGACGTCAGACTCCCACTCTCCTCCTGCCGATGTCCCCACAGGACAATAACACACTCCATAATGTCATTCACAGATGTCGGCTGTTAACATGAATTCATGTCAGTTATGTTCACTGCTCTGTGTCACAATTCAATTCCTCCTTTTCCCCAAGTGGCTCTGGTTTATTTCTGTCTTGTTTGTGATTTCCCAAGAACCCAAGAAGATGAGCTCAGAAAAATACATTAACTAGTCAAACTAATATAATATATATATAATCACAAGCCAGATATAGATCTTGTTTTGTTTGACAGTTTCACACCTGTTAAAATAACTAGAATCACCTTAAATCGCAGGATGTTTTCCATCTCGGTTAAGATCCTGTGAAAAACATGATTCACCAGGCGTATACTGTATATACATATATACTCGATGTGTGGCAGCAATTTATCTTCTCAGTCACATTAAAACAGTCTCACGCTCTGCACACAGAGGCCCCACAGTGACCCGTCTCCAGAGAGAATGAGAGAGGGGGGGGGGGGGGTGCAGGGGAGAGAGAGAGAGAGAGAGAGAGAGAGAGAGAGAGAGAGAGAGAGAGAGAGAGAGAGAGAGAGGGTTGGGCCTGAAGGGAATAAAAAAGGGGAATTAATGTATAGCAAAAAAAAAAAAGTGAACACAACAGAAAAAGCTGAAGAGACCGGTGAGGGCCCCTTGAAGAGATGTTTTAGGATTGACAGTAACATCATGATGGACTTGCAGAGGATGTGGGAACAGTTGTGTGATTTAAAGTTCTGGTGCAGGGCCCGTTCTAAACCTGCCTGTATGGAACGGGCTGGTCGTTTGGCCTGTGGTGACGCTGGCTGCAGTTTTCTGTCTGAAACTGTGAAAGTGACCTGTGAGTAATTGAGCGGCAGTAAGTAAAGAGCAACTGCAGGAACCCTGAGGCTGCACCACCACTGCTGCACTGTGAACCCGGTTTATTCAAAGCTCAGTGAAACTCCACTCAGTTCTAAACCTCACGGGGGGAATAAACACACACAGAGAAAAGTGGGGGAGAAAGTGACGAGATGAACTTTGAACTAAGAGAAATGCAGAGCGTAAATACACAAAGTTGACAAGACACAGGTAAAGTTCAGTGTTCAACAAACCAGACAAAGATAGGAAGTAAGTTAAGAGAGTCACACAAGGAATAAAGTTTCAAAAGTGCAAAGATATGAATCCAAAGCACAAGGAAAACAACAAGATCAAAGTCCATAAACACAATGAGTCCAACAAAAGGACGGCAGGAACCAGTTGAGAATATTTAGCGTTTTTGAAACTAATTAACAACTAAACTAAGCTTGAAGCCTCAGTAATGACGTCTGAGGTCAGTGGAGTGGGACGAAGCTAAGAGCAAAACATGCGCTGGTGTCTTCGTGGAGACATTTCTATCACTCTAAGATTTCACAGAGAAGAAAAGCATTTTCCTGAGCCTGAGCCCAGTCAATAATGTGCTGCAGACATTTTATCACTATGTCTAAGTGTTATCTATGAGAAAAGAAATGTGTTCTCCCTTGGGACAACATAACATCAATGACAACATCTTTCTGTAGACACTTAAATCAATATTCATAAAATCATTTCATCTGACGACAATGGATTTAAGCTCTTTCATTCATGATATGAAATGTGTTGTGTTACATTGAAGTTGTAGAGGACAAGCAGAAAATGTCACACAAATTGGAGTTTTGAGTGACCTAATGTTCCTGTAATTGTATCAAATATGCAAAGGTAAACGTGGAATCTAATGTTTAAATGTTAAATTTATAATGTCACAACAAGTTGTCATTCTCTGTAATGCTACTGGATGTGCGAGATGCAGTTTGGCACCTATATACTGTCTATATAAGTGTTGTGGGCGTGCCTCATACTATGTGATACATGCATAATGCTGCACATTACTCACAGAAATACATTTTTTGAAAATCCAGAGCTGCAGCTTTACAGTGCTGCCCGTTTCCTCCACGTGTGTTTCTACTGTCTGCATTGGCTCTTTTGAAGATTTAATCTTCTTTTGTCGATTTGCATTCGTATGAAAATGTGCCACACGGCTAGATTAGTTTTGTGACTTGTCGTGTGAACCGTGCACGTCAACGCTCAGAGCTCTGGACTCTGGAAAAGAAGAAGAAGAAGAAATCACAGTTAAACGACAATTTCACAAAATGCATGTTTGTTTGACGTTGCTCCGACCCAACGGGGCAGTAAACACTGGGGATGGAGCTTTATTTAATTACAGTGATGTAGTCATTGTTTCTGCCTCTGTTTAAGTTGGCATGACTAAATGTATTACTGTTTGCAGCCTGCCAAGCTAATCTCACAGCACAATGAAGTGCCTCCCACGGCTGGAATGAGCGTGTGGGCAGCTTTTGAAGCGGAACAAAGGAAATGGAGAGGCACTTACTCTTAGACACACGCTGTGGAGCATACATGGACACAAGTGGGCCTGTTTACATCTGCTCATTCATCGCATTCGCATGAGACACACCCGGACCCGCACAAAACTAACAGGGTAACGAGCAATAAACCAATCACGGGGCCGTCTCCCATTTCTTTTAAAAGCCACGTGTGCATGGTGGGTTGCCATCATGAGGGCAGATCTGCCAGGTAGTGAGAGGGAATGTTTCTCTGCAGAGTAGTAACAACATGTTTCTATCGTGATAATGGGGCTTTAAAATAACACTGACCTTAGACCAGTGTTATTTTCTTATTCAAAAAGCACACTCAAGTCTGAAACTTGAGTCACGTTTGGTGCTGCTTTGCATTTGGTGTATAAGACACGACTCTTTTGACAAACATGTGTTTCGGTTTTGTTCCTATTTTTCATTTGAATCTTTATATTAATTTTATAAAAAAGTTATCGTCAACAAGTAACATGTTACAGTTGTTAATCATTTTAGAAATTCCCTTTTCCACTGGTCGAGAAACCCACTTACATCTGTTTTTTTTCTGCTATGGGAATGGATAGAATCTGGATCCACTCCCAGGTCAAATGACTCGGCTCCAGCTTCGGCTCTGAACGGCAAGAATGAAATGTCACACCTGGAAGAACGCGTGAATTTGGAAAGACAGCGAAGTGAGAGATCGCCTCAGTTTATAAAGCATTGGTGACTTCAAGAGGGGGGAATCAGAAAGTCAAACTCCTCTACTGGCAATGGGAAAGGAGTCAATCACCTTTTTTAATGGGTTTTCCTACATTTAAAACAAACACCTATATACCTTCTAATTCTGGTGTAACCATCGCTGCACTGCCTGTTTGTGTGTGTGTGTGAGCTTGTTGCTGAATTTAGTCCATAAATCTTTAGAATTCATCAGGTGACGTCATTCAGAAATAACAACAGACTTTTACAAGGTGCTTCAAAAGATAAAACAGCTAAATCATCACGTTTGAGACGGATTTGTTTCGTGTCGCTGCATCGCCTGCGGTTGGCAGCGATGTGATTCATGCTCAGCATCGTTTGACTTAGTGACTGCTCGTACACGCTGTGCTACTTTATCCACGGAGCTCGATGGATTCAAGAAGATCAGCGGCCCGACTACAGGAACCACACTGGACTCCAAATGACCAGCACCTCATCTGAGGAGATGTTATCATTTATCTGATTGTCTCACAGTTGACAATGTCAATGTGGGTAATGTATCATCTGCTAGATTGGTATAGATATGTATATACAAACTCAGCATTACAGGATATTCATAGTTCCACAAAATGATTTGTCCTTTATCGTACCCACCAGCACCGACCAGCACCAAGAATAACTGAATTTTTGTTTTTCAAAGGTTGTGTTAATGTCCTTTCACCGATCTCACTGACGTTCAGGATTTGCAAAATGTTCCTAAGCAAAACCGAGCCGAGTTCTCCTTCCAATTAACCTGCAGGACCTCAATCCCAACCACATCCTGAAACCGCTGTCAGCCAGTTCAACGTATCAATCCTGAGCTGGAAACTGAGGCGTAACCTCTGCAATTTGTAACCTGCACTCCATAAATTTGCCATGAATCTTCTGCCTTGGGTGCTCGCCGGGGCTGCAGCTCCACCGTGAACCTTTTTACAGGCATGTAAAGCGCTGCAGGAACGGGCAGCAGCCAGCGTGGCGGATGAGACGGAGGAGGAAAGACAGCGAGGCCGCGAGAAGCAAGCAGCTGGCAGCGAACGCCCACCAGGTCAACACAACAAACACACAGACAGACTAACGGAGGGAACACACAGACGCACACAGTGAATTAAGGAACAAAGATGAACCTTTGACACGTGATCCATGTCTTCCTGTTTGGCTTCAGGGCTGAATGACATCATTAATAACCTCTGAGTGTCTGTCTCCGCTGGCGGGGATGTAATTTAATTCAACCATAGCAAACCTGTCATTGTAAGTGAGGATGGAAAAAAAGAAATTGAGAGTAAAAGAGCTCAGGAGAAATGCTACGACATTTACTACTGTTTGGAAATAACAAGGGAACGAAAGGGAATTAAAAGTATAGAAGTTCTTCGCTGCCGTGGTAGTAAGATAATAACCTGATCAGCAAGTCATCAGAAGAGGTGAGAACAGGTAGATAATGATCCTGCAGAGACAATTCATATTGTGATAAAAGAGAAACACACAGGGGGGCGCTCTGAGGTGACCTGTCATTGGACTCCGAGGTGTGATTAACACAAATGACATTCTCTGATTGGTTAAAAGCAAGTTTGCTCATGTCACTGCAGCCGAGTGCTGATGAGCTGAATCTCTGTAATAATAATATTGTAAAAAGTACGATCTTAGAATAGACCTGCAGTATGAGTGAGACATCTTCTCTTTGGATTCGGCACAAAAACAAAATCATCTTGACTCGACGTGAGTGTGTGTGTGTGTGTATGTGTGTGTGTGTGTCTGGGGACTGAAATGAAAGAAACAAAAGGACGACAAAGAAAGTAAATATTTGTGTCAATGTTCTTCATGCGCGGGTAAATCAATGAGCTGATTTAATCTTGTGATGCGAGTCGTGATTTTTTCAGTTCTTCGAGCATGGCTTAAGCTCTATGTGGAGCTGTTGTCATAGCAACAAGTCATTAAAAGTTGCAGAAGTGCAGCTTACACGCAGGTAGCAAAGTAACGATGACACTTTTAGTTTAAAATTGAGGTTCGGTTAGATTGTCACACTTGAACTTTCTCAAGTTGACATTTAGGAGCTGAAATACACGAGTGTGCACTCGAATCAAAACAATCCGTCGAAGTCACATTTGAGGAATTCTGAACTCTTTATTTTTAGGGATTTCTCTTCACAAGTAGAATGTGTGCAAACATTCCCTCGCTCTAAAATAAACCTGTTTACACTGATCAGGTTTTTACTTTTTCCTTATGTTTCCTGTAATTTCTATCAAGATTATTCCATATTTTGTACTGGTGGTTTTTTCTGGCTTCCGTATAAACCAGGTGTGGAGCTCTAAATGTTACCTGCAGCCAATTTGTGTGACAAATAGCCCGTCAATTGAACCCATTAATCACTTTAATACGTCTGGCAGGTTTCCTGTCAGCATGAACTCCTTAAGGACACAATTTCTGCAGGTCCTCATTACTTTCTCTTCTCCTTCCATGGACTGTTAATGGAAGTGGAAATGTGTTTTGATTCATTTAATTTATAGGAGGCCGGCTCAGGAGGACTCACAACAGAATGTAATAAGGCTCCGCAGGTTAGTGACTCGACAGCAGGGCATCCAAAGAAATGCATTTAGATTCATTACATTCAACCATCTCATTACCTGGCTGTGGCTGTCAGCCGCCACTGCTCACACACGACACACAAGCACAGCCACACACGGCCCCGAGAACTGGCATGAGGACAGGCTGTGTGGGAGACTGACAGATGACAGGGGAGAGTGTGTGAGTGTGAGTGTGTGTGTGTGTGTGTCCTCGTCAGCAAAGTTAACTGTGGGTCTAGCTGACAGTTTTCTGATGGAGTAAAACATTGTGCGCATGAATGTGCAAGTTTGTGAGCAGACACACACTAACCACCACCTGGAAAACCTCCCCTCTAAGGCATAGGTGCAGAGCAGAGGAAGACTTACTGTAGTTCTGTAGCTATAAACGGCACACGGGTTACACAAGTGCACTTTATATCAATGTAGATGTTAGTTAAGGTTAAAAAATCCAATTCATGTTAACATGAGTTACTGAAAGAATACTAATTAAAATAAAAATCAGGACTTCGACCGAAACAAAATAAAATCTTACCTCAACGTCCATTTACTAGATTTATTCTGTCCCAATTAGTGGAGAGTTTATTTTCTCCTTAATTTTGCAGTTGCAGTGTTTAACTCCTGGAGGGTTAAGTAAGACAGAGTACTGATTGGTGTGTTAGTTCGTGTGTGTGCACCAGGTTGACTTAAATCAATAAAACAATCCATGTTGTCCACACGCTGACAGAATCCTGCAGGACATATTTACATACCAAATGAGAAGCAGAAAAATAATTTGTATATTATTTACAGAGTAAAATAATCATCAGATGCAGTCCTCAGGTGATCACACCTTGTGTACACTTGTTCTTTGACATTTGTAACGATTCAGAACGAAGCTCATGATAAAACAAGCCACATCGCTTTATTCATATTCTCTTTAATATATCTTAAAAAATGGATATACAATCTGAGAAAGAAAAAAGGTTGAGGGGTTTGGAGAAGAACCGGTGGTGAATCTTCTCCCCTGGACATAAAGACGGAGTTAGCCCAAGCAGAGACATTTCCCAGCAGCATCCTGGGAAGATATCAACATCGCTGACTGCCAAACTAAAGGGAAGCTAAAGTCAGAGCATTAGTAAGGCTAGGATAAAGAGTGTCGGGCTACCATGCCCTGGAGGCAATTAGCTGTCACTGCAATTAAACAGGATGGCTTCAAATAAATAGGCAGTAGCATTAGCCTTTGAGGATTGCGTGGACCAGGAGCATGTGGGGGAAACGCCATTTGAACGCCCGTGTTAACATCAACAGAACCATCAGGTGCTTTATTTTTGACGGAGGCCAGCGATGTCTGTTGATCTGTTCACTTTCACGACGAAAACTAAATCCTTTGAGCTGTTGAACAATGAGCCAGAATAACAGAAATGAAAGAGGGAGCCAGAGGAAACCAGAGCATGCTAACAAGTCACATCTTTTCAACATGTCTTACTGACGCTCACACACACACACACGCTCACACTCCACAAGCACAAATGTTCTGTCTTTACACATCTCCAACATAAGAGTTCAAACCTTAACAATTAGTTTCTGACATCCTCAGTAAAAAACGCACCTCTGGCAGATTACATAGACTTTGCCTCATGCAGACGTGTGACGACAGAAGCTGAATGGAGTGACAAGTCGATAGCAACAGGTTCAACTCAGAGTGGAGGCACGACGCTAGAGCCAGGGCCAAGCCAACCACACACACACACAAGTATGACCTTTCTAGACAGAAATAGTCACAGAATGAGAGGACATGTACAGTGATGGAATAAAGTCTGGAGACAGTGAATGGTTTTAGTTCATACTGCAGTACAATGAAATGACCACTATGAGGTTAAAGTGCCCACTTTCAGTTTGACAGTGTTTATCTTCCATATTGACTTGATTAAATGGTGCTGAGGGAGAAAAGCTCCCAGAGCTGCAGACGCCACTGACAATTCTCTGTTCTGTTTTCTTATTTTCATCTGATACAATATTGTTATACAAGTAGTGATTATTGCTGCTTAAAGTTCATGTTCAAATGCAGAATCACATTGTGTCCATGAAGCATGGGGGGACTCACAATTCCAGAACGGTTAATTTGTGATAGATGTCAAATTAAAAGTGCTGGTGGTAAGTTTCCTCTGCCAGCGAATGTTGTTTCTTGTCAGGAGTGGGTGGTGGTGATGGTCGCTTGCCAAGAGCTTCAGTAAATGTTATGTTTATAAGACAAAAGGTTATGATGTGCCCTCTGAGCAGAGGAGCTACTTCTCCAGGACACACTGGATGCTACAGTGCCTCGGTAATGCACAGTGACATGACAGCCTGTGACACTTTGCAAGAGGTTGGTTCGGGGCTGGCTTCGAACTTTGGCAGAAGGAAAGAAGTGATAGAAATAGGAACGGAAAAAAACATTTCTATTGCAAAATGAATGGTGAACTTGAAACGTTTGTGGCAGACTGGTAGGTTAACGGCTGTTGCCAACGTTGGCTGCGGACCAGTAGCCAAACAAAAAGCACCTTTAAAATCTGAATCAGTACTTTAAACCCAGAGTCAGTTTAAAACCCAAAGTGCTTGGGTACAAAGCTGTCATGTGAAAATATGTCACTGTCAAGGATTGCACTGCAAGTATGAACAAACCTCAATGGGAAAAGGTACGTGTGTGTGTGTGTGTGTGTGTGTGTGTGTGTGTGTGTGTGTGTGTGTGTGTGTGTGTGTGTGTGTGTGTGTGTGTGTGTGTGTGTGTGTGTGTGTGTGTGTGTGTGTGTGTGTGTGTGTGTAACAGAAATATGGAGGGATGGAGGAAAGACAAAAGACAGTAAAGGAGAATAGGGGAACAGAGATGATCGCTGAACATAGTACAATACATTTGGCTGTGGTTTTAGTAATAGTACTTTATCCCACTGGGGCTGAAAATACAAAATAATTGTGTGTGTGTGTGTGTGTGTTTGTGTGTGTACATGCGAGAATAACAACTCAACGGGACAATGTGGTCATTCACATGCTGTCTAGTGGGGCAGGGGGTTGAAGGCTGTTCAACTTGAGTGTGTGTGTGTGTATTTAACAGACAAGAAATGCATATACATATATTCACGTCTTCTCACAGAATGTGACAGTGTCTGTGTGTGTCTGTGTGTCTGTGTGTCTGTGTGTCTGTGTGTCTGTGTGTGTGTGCTTGTGAACTCACATGCATTTTCTCTTTAGCAACACAAACATGGCAGGCACTGGAACAGAGAATTGATAGTAGCATATTCTTTCTCATGATTCATCAAATTTTAAAATAGCTTAATTTTATTTTGCGCTAGTGAATCTTCAGGTCCCACTCGTTGCCATGGCTCATTTCCGACTGGCGATCTTTCCACATGAAGACATTGTGGTCATTGTGAAACTCAACTCTTTAGGATAATCAAAGCATAAACTTCTTTTGTATGCAAGTCTTTTCTTAGCCACACATCTTTTTTCTCTTTTTTTTTTTTTGTTCCTGCAAGATGGTGATTATTGCAATCGGGTGAACGGAGACGCGCGAGGTGTCAAGAGGAGGAGGGGGGGGGGGGAGTCGTAAGTGTCACAGAGTCAGCTGTGGGTTCACACACATCGGGAAGTTGGCCAAGATAAGCAGAGGCAAGGTAGAGTAGTTTGGTTGATTGTTGCAGGCTGATGTTGGTGCTTCTATCATCTGGCATAGCGCTTGATGTAATCTTGAACCTTAGTCCGGAAATCCTCCTGGATAAGAGATAGAGAAACATAAAGAGGATGTGAGATACACAGCAAAAGTGAGAAATTACAATTGTATTTATAATATTCATAGAAGATCATTCTTCAGTTTCTGCTTTATCCAAGATGAAGCACTAAATACCTTTACATGTTGCTCAGCTCAAGGATATCCTGTGTGACACTACTTCACATTGCGATGATGTATTTCCAACTCATATCCCCTCTGGCCATGCATGCCCTCTCCTCCAGTGACCATGTTTTTCCTTCTCCTCCATCATGTCCCTTCTGATCATTCTTGGGCTCTTTCCACCCCCACCCCCCCTACCCTCCCTTTGAGGCTCCCTTGACCCATCTCAGTGACATCTGGCCCAATCGAGCTCCGTGTGTGACCTTTCTCTCCTTCCTCCTCAGTTGTGTCCATTATTTCTGCCTTCTGTCTTTTCTCTTTAACCACTTAGGCTGTTCTCAGGGGCAACATAATATCATGGATTTTGCTCAAAGGCTGCACACCAGCCTGCTTTTTGTTTGTCCTTTTCCGTTTTGTGAAAAGATTTCCTTTACTTGGACTTCACAAGAAAGTGCACAGCCAAGCAGAACTGTACTGTAGCTAGACATGTTGTAAATCATGGAAACGGTGGTAAATGGGGCCACTGGTCGCACACGACTGCAGTTATGGGGAGATTCTTTACAGGAATTAATGATGACGCAGTACAGAGGTTGGAAAACTGCTTTGGTAGAACCAGAGTACCCAAAGTCACGAGGGAAATTATATTTTCTAAACATTACTGATGTAATAGAGCATGTAGCCTCTCAGTGGTTGAGAAACTTTGACTCCAAGGAGCAGTTTAGTTTAGTATTAAATAAAAACTATTAATAAAAAGATTAGTATTGTTCTTAATGAATGGAATTTGAGTAATAGGCTAAATTGATAACATCATTTAATACCATCATGTCCACTGTTCCTGCTATCTAACATGAAATTTCACACACAAGTGGGCCACACTGACAAACTGATTCATGCCACCGTCATTTAATCACACACACATTGCTGGGACGTCTGTGGGGCCACTGGGATTTGCTCAAGAAACGGAGAACGTGAGGAAACCCACGAGTCAGTGGAAAGAGGGGGACATGCGCATGTGTTCGTGTATCTAGGACAGACAGGAATCCTGAAAAGCTGCCAGACTAAAACCTCAGAAGTGATGAGTTTGAGTATCTGTACAAAGAAGGATGACGGATCAGCTCTACTGCTGCTGAGCGATCTCTTCCTACAAGTACAAAGTATAGATATAAGTAAAGTGTGTTTTGACTATACAGATTGTATATTTTGAAGTGAACCTGCTATTTTGAAATGTGAAATAACAGGCTAGGTGAAGTGGAATTATAGATCGGCGGGAGTGATTATTCATCGTCAGCAGCGGTGCTCGTCTCACAGCTCTGACACAGCTGAGGCAATTGCAGAGGAGCGTGATGACACTGAAATGAAGAGAAAACTTCTTCATTTCATGGCCAGGTTCTGCCTCAGCAGTGCTCTCGTCTAATCTAATAATCTGATTAAATGCCATTTGAAAAGTCAGTGGTTCAAATAATGCAATGATGTTCTCTAACATATAAGCTCATTGCGGGATGTTTAATACAGAGCTGTGAGCAATGTGCAAATTAATATTCAAACACATTTCAGAGAACTGAAAAACAATGAAGACATAATGTGAATATATAGATAATACGTCAAGACAACACATTACTTCTTTATTTCTGTTGAACTGGATTAGAGTTAACGTGCTAATACTGGTGCATAAGCAGTCAACTTTAAGCAGGAGATTAAGTTATGAAGATTTGTCCGCAAGACATTGTGAATGTTGAATCTTGTGGCAATCATTGAATAGCTGACTAACTGCGAGGACTATACTGACTTACAGTAAGTATGCATCAGCAGTTATCCAAAGCTGAATTTCTTGTTTAACTAGAATGGCATTCAGGGGAGCAAACACCTCCACAAAGGCCCAACAGTCCCCTTAAAAAAAACACATTTATTCAATTTACCCAAATATATACTCTGGAATATATACATCACTTGTAAATATAAGATTTTAGTCCATCTGTCACTTTTTATGCGCCTGCCTGTCTTTCTGCCATCTTTTGCCTCGATTTATAGAACACAATAATATACAATGTAGTGGAGAAATTACAGAGAAGAAGGTTTGCAGGGCTGACAGAGACCACAGAGGAAGCAAAGTTAAATAAACACTACAGGGCGTCTTGTGTAGCTCTAGCTTGGCCCAATTAAGCCCCTTCACATACATTCGTAAGTCAGAGCAAACACACTGACATAGATCACACAGCATTAAGTTTAAAAGCTGTTCAAAATAGCCCCAATTAAGACGTCCAACACAGATATGAATTGCAGAGTAGGATAAAGGGTGAAATAAAGTAGGAATACAAATGTAAAGAGTGACACATACATCTGAAGGATTAGATCATTCTATTTATGTCATCACACATAAATGTTAGAGAAAAATGTACATGAATTTACCATTTTTCTTACTTTGCCATTCCTTTTCTGTCCTAAAGCAGAAAACTGTCTGAGACTGCAAATTACTTTCATTAGTTTGAAGAACCCAAGTAAACTGCAGTCCATTAAAAACTTTGTAAGACGAGACTTTGTTGGCTCTGTTTCACCCACGAAAAGGCAATTAACTCTCCTCTCCTCCAGCAATCTGTACAAGTAGTCAAAATATGTGCCACCATCAGGGGGAAGGGGATGCAAATTAAACCCTGTGGGTACCAACAATTCTGCTTAAAGTTGAAAACTGCGGTGTAAAAGCCACAGGATGTATTCTGCACTGCCAAGGGAAAACCCAAGGGGAGAGGAGAGGTGTGAACAGGAAGAGGAAGAGAGAAGAGAGAGATGACAGGGGGATGCAGAGGTGTGGAGGCCATGAGAGCAGCGGAAGGTGTTTTCACACTTGGGCTGACAAAATAATCTTTTCAGAGTTCTGTAGAAGAGAAAATGTAGCTGAACATCCAGGTGTGATCCAGAAAAGTGGTTTAACCTCAAAATTGTGTGAGGTGCATCAATAGACTGTATATAAAGTTGGATGACACGTCTCCACTTCCTCCCACTCGAACGCTCTTGCATATTTGGAGCAATGCGAGTGAAGCGAATGTTACAAGCCAAAGGTCGCTTCATCCTCTAAGGCTGCATATTCAAATTGTTGTAGAGCGTATTCCATAAACTGCTGTAGTACCTGTAGATTTACCATTAATTACTCAGTCTTGCATCAAATTAAAAAGATAATCGAATTGAAAATTAATGATATTACTGATGTTTGCAGTCACACTTTATTTATCACATGTTTAATGTTCATAAATTCAGATTTAATGAGGTTGGTTTTACTTGCACCAAAGTGAATGAGTCACCACTTTGGAGTCATTATGATGATAATGTGGTGCTAATATATTATTTAGAATTAATTTTAATATAATTTATGATTTCATTATTTTTGCCTGTACAAAAGAATCAACATTAAATAATAGATATCTTCATGTTAACAAAAGCCAACTTTGAAATGGTTTAGCTCCTCTTTTTAGTCTAATTATTTTTGAATGTTCAGATGATTCTGAAATACTGGCTCCATAAGTTTACATCATTCAATTAAAATTATGGCTGGAAGGACGGATTTTCTGTGCTGAGGCATTTAAATGTTTGATATTTATTATTTCAGCTATTCGGGCTCCGGCAGCCCTTCAAGTGTCGGAGGCTTCAGCTAAATTAACACACACATGACAAGGTAATTGTGAACAACTCTGCCAGTAACTACTCTGCAGTCACTTAAATCTCTCCACTGACACGTGTAAATACAGGTTCAGTGTAATATCCTCAAGGACATTCACACAACAGCGCTGCTGAAAAAACACAATCCTGAAGACTATGTATGTGTATGTGGCCATAACCTGTGAAGCTAAAATCTGATTTAAAGCCAAATATCAGCTACGGTAGTCTTTATAATTACGGCTATACAATCTCTTTTAAGTGCTGTTGGATGCTAAAGGGTAAAATGCACCTCCAGAGTTTTAAAAACGAAGATGGGGACAGTAGTGTTTCCAAATTTCAGTTTTAGGGTCTCAACACGTCTGTAGTAGAGTGGACACCAAGTGTAAATGTGGGAGAAATTGATGTCTTTTAACTTGTAAAAGCAGAAGTGTGGATGCATCCATAGTCGTTAAAATAAAGCAGCGAGGTAGAGAACAGATGTGAAGAGTTGTTGCATTGCTCTCTGTCGCAATTTGCATTAACAATACCACGGCCTCAGTCTTTCCAGGAAATGAATGTATTGGGATTGCCCACCACCTCATCAAGAGGACAAGCGTGATTGTATTTTGGTGTGGCGGCTTTATCTGGTGACAACAAGTTAGGACAAAGAAAAATTCATAAAAACAAGAGAGGGAAATCCCAACAGTGCTCTTGTTTGAGTCTGCATGTCTGACCAATAGGCAGGGACATGACAGAATAGGGACAAACCACAATGAGGTGGCTGCAGCTGCACTGTTGAACTCACCAGACATAAGACAAGTCTATTTTTTGCTTGGCTTCTATATTTCACAGGTTTTAAAACAATGAGACCTTTATTTTCACTTCTATCACCTTCCTCCTTATGACTAGTAATGAAGCAGAATTTACAGAGCCACAATGAGCTCACAGCTACAACTGGACATTTAATTACGTCTCAAAAAAACATTAATGAAAAATTTAAAGGCAAGTACCTAAGGGAATGAGAGTAGATTACTAATCAGTGAACATGGTTGTTTTTGTTTGGTGCAGACCTTCTGTGACTCATGCACAACAGTGAGGCCTCTTCTACCTTTGCTGCTCTAAAGAATCCCATCAGGACCACAGCAGAAAACTGATAAGATGAAAGCAGAAGAGATAAGGAGACAGTACAGGGAGTGTGTGTGTGTGTGTGTGTGTGTGTGTGTGTGTGTGTGTGTGTGTGTGTGTGTGTGTGTGTGTGTGTGTGTGTGTGTGTGTGTGTGTGTGTGCGTGCGTGCGTGTTTGAAATGATTTACTATTGACTGAACAGGCTCAAATGCTTCAGCTAGCCGAGGACACAAGAGATTGAGTATGTAATAGATAGAAAGGTGTTCTCTCAAATCAATCAGCAATCAGTGATGTAGAAAAAAATTGAGAAATGCAGAGTGGGATCATGGGAAACACGAACAAACCATCCCAGGTTCCATTCTGTTGCTGTTTTTTTGCTTTCAGAGAGGTGCAGGTGGTCAATATCACAGTAGGTAACATGTGATTATCTGTTCAAACGCTGAGGTGTGTGTTTGTGTGTGTATGTTCATGTTTCCGTGCACATCTGCCATTTTATGGACATGACATTTAAATAATGGCCCATGTGTTAATGCAGGGTGTTGTGTTAAACTTTAACCAAAGTGCATCTTACCCTTTAACAGTTAAAGGGTAAGATGCACTTTGGTTCTCCCTGCTCACCAGTCTCTGCTGCCTATAAAAACAAAATATGTCATGCACTGTATTTAATATTCTTTATAGGAACTGTACAACTTTTAAATTTGTGAAATATGTTTTCCTCTTCTCTGACACCTGCACCTGTATAAGCTAATACAATAAAAAGCCCTTATTCTCCTCCTGTCTCTGTGGAGTTTAATATGTTTTTGGTGGTGACACTTGGTCAGAGAAGTGCAGATATTAGACTTATAAATATTATTTTCTGAGGCCATTGTAAGTGGGGAGGTTGCATGGGACCTTTCTTTATTTCCCCTTTGCACAAAACACAAACCGTTTGTCTTCATTTAAAACATAAAACATTGTGGCAAATAACAGATAAAGATCTGGCTATGATATCAAGCACACCACCAAACCTTCAGCTCATACCACCCATACATAGTTATGGAGCCTTACACGACAATAACTTGTAGTGATATTAATTGCTTATAGCTGTGTCCCAATTACATTATCATAAGGTTTTAACAATTAGTGCAGAAAATCAGCACATTTGACCTTTTCACAGTCAATGGGAAATCCATCATCCTGACTATTTTTATCAATAGTGAACGCGCTTTTTTACAGCGCGTTCACGACAATCGCAAGGAAACCACATTTTCCAGTTTAGGGTTCTATGCACTGAGTCGAGCTTCACTGAATTTTGAACAAACAGGTGAACAGCTCTTTACGCAGCAGCAGCAGCTTCAGGGTTCTGGGGACTGAGTCCAGCAGCCGCTCTTGACTTGCCACAGCTCAATCACTGCACGTCGCTTTTACAGTTCAGAAAGAAAAGCTGCAATCAGCATCACCACAGGGTAAAGTGAACAGCCCATTGCAAACAGGCAGCTTTAGAACAGGCACCGCACTACTTCTAATGCTATGGGCAGACCTGATCACGATTTACAGATTAAACTGGATATGTGCATTTCAAAGCTCAGTATTGATCAGCAGTGATAAGCAGGGTATTCTCTGATTTCATTGAATTCACTGTGAGATGAATATGACTGCAGAGGGACTGTAAATAATCTGTGGCATTTAAATTGTTACATTCATGCGCATGTAAACACAGCTCGTGTTCCTTCAAGCTGATTAGCCCATTCCATATTTGTATCTGTACACACACACACACACACACACACACACACACACACACACACACACACACACACACACACACACACACACACACACACACACACACACACACACACACACACACACACAGACACAGACAAAAATAATCTCTCGCAACTAACAGCAGTGCAACACCGCAGTAACCAACTAACTATTCACATACCACAAACACTCCCCAAATAGCCCATGAGAGTGTTTCCTTTCAGCCACTTTATCCTGTAAATGTACTCAGCGAGCAGCCACAAAAGGAGTTCCACTTCAAACGCCTCAACACACACACACACAAACACACACATCCACATACATAAACATGGACGCGTGCTGACACACAAACTCCCACGGATCCACCCCCACTTACAGCCGACGTTGATTACAGCGGCCTGACTCAGTGACTCAGTGGGAGTGGGTCATGGTTGGATGACTTCCTGTTTTCAGTTGCTGTGACTCCAGAGAACCACGACAGCACAGCGAAGCAGCGCCACGACTTCCAGAAAATGTATTTTTACGTTTGCCAAAAGTGAAAAAATGCTCATCTTTTATTTATGTCGATCTTGTAAACTCAAAACTGTTTGTCTCTCTCCACAAGTGATGAGTTTATCCCTGAGGTTAATCCTTCACTTTAACATCTGCTTCAACAGCCTGAGAAATGAAGTGTCAGGCATTCTTTACTTGCTGTGGAGTCATTAAGAGGTTTTTCCTCACCATGCAAATTGTTTTTTTTGCTCCTCGGTCGACGAGCTCATTTTGTCATTTTCTAGTTTTCCTGTGCACACCTGCCTTCTTTAAAATATATAATGTTTATTGCCTCATTTTATCTTCTTATATGTTATATATCTTATGATGTTCCTCACTTGCAGTTACCTATTCACTCCTCATATTGACGGACAGCTCTGCCTCAGTCTGTGGCAGCTCTCAACTCTCAGATCCCATCAGACCTGGTTTTTAACATCCGTCCTAAATGATTCCATCAAAAGCATTTTTCCAGCTATTTGATAGGCTGATTGTGGCTGTGAGGAAATATATGAATATGTACAAGCAGAAAATACTGTAGTAAAATTAATGCTTTATGATTATTTCTGAGAGATTTTGGCTCATTAATAATCTAATCAGAGTTTCTGACTCAAAAATGAGGGATCTTTTGTATTTGCTTTATAAAAGGCCCATTGACACTCTACTCCTACATCTGTGACAAGTGACTCATTCAAACAAGTATAACTCTAAAACTCGCTCTCTCTCTCTTTTCCCCTCTCAAAACACAGAAAGAAAAACTCTTTCACATCTACTAAGGGTCACATGGCAGCCATTATTACGCACTACTGACTGTACCAGTGCATCATGGGAAAGTGTTTGTGCAAAGTGCAAAAGGTCAAATATTGTACTTAAAAATGCTTTCAGCTCAACACAGGCACAGCTATTCCCCTGGTTAGCAGGCTCCCTGCAGAGTTACATTAGTTTGGTTGGAAATCCAAGAAAGAAAATATTGTAAGCAAACCGAAGAAATTCAGCCTCCGAACACTATGACACAGTCTGATGTACCGATAAATAATTGAATGAAAGAGAGCTGATGCATGAGATAGAAATTAATTGGCGATGATAAGACAACTGAGGTGAGATAGAGGAAATAAATTAAAAAAAAATAAGCCAGGGTGCCTATTTTTGAGAAACAAATTGAATATTTGATTTGCTAAGAGGAAGTCTTCCATTCAACCACTTCCCCCTCAAACTCAACACTATCCTGTAAGCCAAAAATAAAGGTTGACAAGACCCAGGTCAGTTTCAGCGAATCCCAGATGAAATATACTTAAAGTTACAGTTCAGACAAACCGCGGGCTTACAAAT
Source organism: Hippoglossus hippoglossus (assembly GCF_009819705.1). NCBI lineage: Eukaryota > Metazoa > Chordata > Actinopteri > Pleuronectiformes > Pleuronectidae > Hippoglossus > Hippoglossus hippoglossus. The sequence goes on along the minus strand of NC_047171.1, from coordinate 5,744,789 downwards.
CTGTACACATACATTTGGAAATAACCAACTCAGGAAAGAGTAGCAAGGGTTGTGAGAACTAAAGAGACCCAGTTTAGTTTAGTCCTGATTTGACTTACAAATTGCAAAGCCTGCTGTCTGCTGCAGAGCCACTGAATTAAATAGTTGCGCATGAATTCAGTGCCTTTTCTAATAACACCTGTTCCGTGCACGATACAATGTCATTGGCATTCTCTGCTCGGAAAAAGGCTGCTATGTGGTCTTTGTGTTGAGCCTGATTAAAGCACATGATTCCCTATAGGCAAGTAGTGCACACACAGCGTCAGTGAAAGCTTCAGCTCCTGCAGCAGCTCCATGTCCTATCCAAATACATTTACTCTGCAGGCTATCAGCAGCAGGTAGGGTATGAATACGATTATGGACACTGTCAGAAAGTCGTAGATACTTTGGGGAGAATTTACTAATCTGAATGTAAATGACTAGGGTGACTGTTTGTACTGAATCTACTCTGTGTCTGTTGATGAAACAGAACTGAAGACGAGGTTTGAGTCTCACCTTGTCCTTCAGATGATGTTCTGCCGCATCGATGTTCAACGGGTCGTCAAAGTTCAACAGGTCCTGCAGCAGAGACCAGGAGGGAGAGGATGTGAAGAAAAACATGTACAGAGAGAAACAGTAAAAACAGCAAACCCGAATCACAGTGTGGAGTTAAAATCATGAAACACCAGCGATTGATCGAGGACAGCATGTCCCAAAAGTTTACTCGTTTTACTGCAGAACTTTTCAAGGTTCAATAGCTCTATTAATTGTGCACATTTCCCCCCCAATAACTGATAAAACTTGCCCATTTCAGCAATATTTACTTGCTGCAATGTCACCATGGATTTTGAACTGCAACAAATAAAACAGCATAATTAAGCTGTTGCCTTAGAGATGTTGTGCACAACAAGTGAGGCAAGAGGCAGAGTGTTAATAGAGATAACAGGGAACATGGCCTGAGAGGTTGTTTCCTGATTAAGAGGGAAGATTTGGGGCATTACCGTGCATCAATGCAGATTACCATCACCATTATCATCATGGAAACAGTGCTGACCTCAGGGTGAGTATGGATACTTGCAATGCAGTTGATGAGAAATTTATAGAAGCTTGCATTGAGGAAAATAAGCGTATTTTGGACTTCTGATCTGATTGCTTTGAGCTGCTTCATTGCTGCTTGCTTTGATATCAAAAAACTAAATGCACTTACCATTGCAAACATAAAGTTTTAAATGTTCCTAAAACCAGAGTTTGATTTAATAAATAAGTTTTGAACAACATAGTCGTGTTAATGAGGCAGAAAAGTTAAACTTACAGTAAACAAGGAGTTCAATCCCCAGACAACGTCCTAGAAAAAGCAAATGAAAAAAGCATTAATGGTCAAATGTTAGCAATCAATATAAATCTCAAAACACAATCTAATATAAACTTGATAATACACTGTTGTCACAAGGGAGCTGCGTAGAACTCAATGAAACACTAAAACTGTTAATACACTCGAGCTGACAACACTGTACCATGATGTTCATTTATATGTACACAACCTTAAAGTTAGGAATGTGAATCACTGCTAAAAGAATAGTGGCCGAACCAGTAAGAGCAACTATAATCATCACTGTCAGCCCACTTTAAAACTATATATCCACCTAATAATCTGACAAACTTTCCAGTGTATCAGATTGTATTTGCAGTAACTAGATCCCTCTGCCATAACCTTAATGGGAATTGTTGAATTTCTACATTCCCCACAGCAGTAAAACAAAAGATGTGATTTCAAAATGCATCGCAGCATCAGATCCATGAGTCTGCTCCCAGTAGGGGCCATGGGACTCTTTAATGAACCACTGTAGCGTGCACTAGGAGACTCCACAGTGGGTCTGGCAATAGCTACAGGCTGTAGAGCCCAGCGCATCGGAAGAACAAAGGAAGCATCAGAATCACCTTTTATCACTGCAGCTTCACCACTTTCATTATCCTGCTCTTTTTTACTTACAGGAATAGTCTGGAGAAATTCAATTAAGAGCAGCAGTGAGTGAGTATAATGGAGCGCTGAGAGACACCACAAAAGACCAACTAAAAAGAGCAGCTTTATTTCACTGCACTCTGCTACTAACAACTTTCAGCTGGTCGGCAAATTTCAAGTAAATAGTTTCAGGGCTTGTGTTCAATTATTCATCATTACACACACAAACGAAGTGTTGAGACCGCTTCTTTTGCACACTTGTGCCGCAGATTTAATTGTCGATGGATACAACTGCCAATTTCGTGTTATTTGCTTATTTAAAGTCAGACTCTTGAACGACTCAGTTTGAGCAGTTTAACTCATTCTTCCTAGGATTGTACCGCACGATGATTTTGAGTGCCACAGCAAAGGGTGTGAATACTTTTGTAAATCACATCTTTTGACGTATCCCCCCCTCAGCCCACCTGCGGCCTGTCAAAACCACCTCAAAGATTTTACCATACTTGGCTTGCAGTCACTCCGTTGCCCATGAGAGTTCACGCTGTGCATGTTCAGTGGATAATCCCAATAATCAACCTGCATTGAAAGGCCAGGCCAACCTCAGTCCTCAGCACATTGGACAGTTTGTCGACTGTTTTTATTCAGAAAGAGATCGGTTGGGTTAATCTGGTGAATGTCTATTACCTGTGAAACCCATCGTGGACAAAACCCACTTAAAGGGCACTGATGTCCCAGGATTTGTTATAGTATTAATTATTATTGTAGGTCATCCCTATCTTAACAATTTACACAAAATTCTAATTGTTTTCATCTTGTCATTATGGATTAATTCGTTTAGACTGTAGCTATAAAACCAAAATGTAAAAGCATCAACACAACAGGAAACCCCTTCAGGAATTGTGTATTTTTTTTTTTTTTTACTGCATTTAGTGCCATAAACTATCCAAATGTGAAACTGTGCATTGTGATGAAATTACCCTGTGAGGCATTATTGTAATGGCATTTTATGTGAGACAGTGTGTGTGTGTGTGTGTGTGTGTGTGTGTGTGTGTGTGTGTGTGTGTGTGTGTGTGTGTGTGTGTGTGTGTGTGTGTGTGTGTGTGTGTGTGTGTGTGTGTGTGTGTGTGGGTTAAAGTAGAGAAGAGTGGCGACCGGCGAAGAGAGACAGCATCACCCACTCAAAACTAAAACAATCCTTTCTGACTCACAGCTTTTGCAGTTACTTTTTCTCACACATTTCTGTGCACCTGCAGTGACACTCGACGACACATGAACCCGTTCCCAACCAACTCTCACACTTATAAACAAATGTACACTTACAGTGAAGTAAACAAGTGACAGACGACAAATCAAATGTGTGAGAGGTATAGAGACGGGTGGTCACAAAAAAGCAGAATATTGAAAAAGAACACGTCTCTGAGCAACAGCGAAAGGCCACTGCAGGTTTAAATCTGAAACATGAATTATTTCAGATAATTAGTTGGAATTTCTATATATATATATTTAGTATATTTATGTATGAAAAGAAAGAATGTTGTGCCTGATTTACAGCTGCAGAGAAAGAGGAGTAATGTCGCCAGAATCTTGTGATGCAAATGACATCCAGAGCTATTAGAGAACCAATTTGCATTATCATTTGTTAATTTAAATAGATTTAAAATCAAATGAAAATGGGTTAGGTCCAAAGTTGATTACGCTTTTAATAGCCACTGAATCTCCAGGCCTAAGTCTGTAGCAAGCTGAACACTGTTGACGCCTATCTGAGTTTTCACACTGAGCTGCTACAGTAGCTTTAATTCATGTACGTGTGCAGTGAAACGTGCAAATAACATGATAGATACAATGCTGGAGAGTGTGTTTCCTGAGCGTGACTATGTGCTCACTGGTTTTTATTGCTATAATGAACACAAACACACACGCCAAGATAAGCACTCACAATGTATGCAAAGCTGCTTTCCTTGCAGTGCCTTCTTATGGAGCCAAGGGAAGAGAGGCTTTCACAACAACATGAACACACAACTGAGGCTGAAAACACATTGATGTGCATTTCAGAATAAGGACTTGGGTTTCATTTCAAAATGTGGTTAAATTAATATTGCACGAGTGTATTTTGATTTCATGCATCTCTATTTCAGCCACAGAATTGGAGGTGCTCCGATGACAAATACGAGGACTGATACAGCAGTACGTGATAAAACGATACTTATTATTTGACACGATGTACATTTCATTAGCAGGAAATGTCAGATCTATTTCAGGCATACAGTACAGTAATCCATGACAGTCATCTGGAGAAGGTGAATGAAATATAAGGCTGTGTGGGAATAACTTTCTGTGTACACAACTTCTGTTTGACTTCAAATCTCGCCATAAAAAACTAAGATAATCGCACATTGGTTACAAACGCGGAACAGCTGATTACATGGCATCAATATACCTGTCACAACACTGCTTTGGTATTTTAAACCTGGTGTGAACAGACTTTAATCCAGTAATCCTCTGTTTTTATCATTACAGCAGCGTTAATGCTGCATTAAATCAGAGGTTATAATGAGATCAAACATTGCAACCTGTTCACCCTCATCATGAAGAGAAGAAAGAAAACAATATTTTTCAAACATTTACAGAATAATGAATACAAAGTTATTCTGTTTTAATGATGGCAAACAAACCTTATTATTTTTTGCTAGTAACATGTGTCATTGTGAACCTACACATTAAACTAAAATACAGTTTGTCACATGGACAATTTCAGCTAAAATCATCACCTCACCCAAAATGCCCACATCCAAAAATCACCAAGGAGTTTTAGAAAATAACCAGTTTTTTAATAAAGGCACATAATCTTTAATAAATGTAATATTACCTTTAATGTTCTAGTGGGGGCCCAGCCTGTACCATCAATAGAGTGTTCCCGCAATAAGCTGCAGAAAAAGAAAAAAAAAATCACAGTTAGTGGCGGCTCGTCATTACACCGTGTTTCTGCAAATGTAAGAGATTGCCTAAGGTCATGAGTTCCAAAATCCCTGTTGGTAAAACCAGGCACAAACCTACACCATCTTTGAGACTGGCTAAAAGGTTATTGTACCCCACACACACACACCCCCACACCCCCACACACACACACACACACACACACACACACACACACACACACACACACACACACACACACACACACACACACACACACACACACACACACACACACACACATCTTTCTGTTACTTTTCCCATCAATTTCTTCGCAGGAAGAACAGTGTCTTACAAAATAAAGATGAACAATTGTGATGAAGAGAAAAAGAAGCTGCAGGGGGAAGAGTGTGAAGCAGAATTACCTCAAACAGATCTCTCCGTTCTCTGTGATGTTAGGATGCCATATTCTGGTCAGACATCGCACTTTAGGAGGCTGGACATTAATACAGAGAGAAAAGCAATTGTTAACATGTTTTTAGTACTAAAAATTAACAAATAAAAATAACCTGTATTTACAGCTGCTTTGCAAGCTGAACATTCAGCCCCAGCCCGTCGTCAGAGGCCAGCATTAAAGTTTCATCATTCATTAGTGATCATGTAGTGATATACAATCAATTTAAAATTTTAAACAAAGCAGTGAATTAGAGACAGAGATTTTTGCTAATGAGAGATTTAATTATTTTATTTGTGGGAACCCTCCAATTGTGGGGTGTAGATTTTTGGACAAATGTCAATTTCAATACTTATAATCATATAGTCATTGCTATGTGGTTTGTAAGCTACATCAATACAGAACCCATCATGTACCAATTTTATTGACATTTTCGAGACAGTCTTTTTTAAAATAGCAAAAAGCAAAGATAAGCTCCTTCATGGGAAGTCCTTACTGACCAAACATCAAACATTAATGAAATCTGTCAAGTCAAGTCTAGTTTGCCATGTTTGAACTGCTACGCTCATAATTTGTAACATTAACATCTGTTAACATCAGCCTCTCAGACCACGATAGAGAAATATTTGGTATTTTTTTTATGTCTCAGCTGAAATGGCATTTGTGGGGCCTTGTGTGTTTAGTGAATCTCTGCATTTTGCAACAGGGTGGTTCAAAGGACAGCAGAGCAGAGCTGTTATGTTCCATGCCAACAAAAGTCACATTGACTCTGGTTACATGGGGGCTGCATCAGAGATGGAGGGAAAAAGGGAAAGGTACACCACATTAAAAAAGCAAGAAGGAAGGGTCACATTTGCATAATCCTATTTTCCGTGTTTGTCAAATGTTACAATTTCCAAAACCTTTAAATGGCATCACACCTCGGTACATGTCAAAACCGCTTGGCCACAAACTCCATTAATGTGGATTATCTCTAGTCAATCACTGGTCAAAAAACCCAGCGAAACCCACAATCTTTATTTTTACATTATCTGTTTCATCCACTCCAATGGTCTCTAAAATGCTCCTTGTCAGGAAACACATTAGCTATAAGAGACCTAATACACATCTTGGTTCCTTATTTTGATTGTTCCTCGCTCCTTGATCCTCACTTGACCTGGAAAGCCTTCCTACATGTTGCACGCGGTTCCAAAGCAAAGGAGCAGGTAGGGAGAGAAGATACTCACTCTATTGCCATGTAGAGGAAATTCAGCTGAATGCCAATATGTGTAAATAGACGTCATAAGAAGCAGAGGTTGCCTGAGATGACTTGTCAGAGAAAAGGATGCCTCATTAGGCTAGAAAAATAATTCCATGTTTCCTCACTTGTCACATATTTTCTCTGGATCTCATCTCATGTCTTCAGCGAGAGAGAATAAGATGTAAGAAAAAAAAGACAAAACTGAGGGAAACATGGAAAGAATTAAGGGGATTGAGATGTACCGCAAGAATGCAGAACTCTTAGGGTCAAAGGGAAAGGATCCATTTACAGTTCTTAATTAAAATTAAAGCCACTGAATTTGGTGGTTAAAAATAAATATTCTATTTCTTAAAATTACTTATGAAAAACGTCAAATAACGATGACACCAAGCACACGTTTACTTTTTCCTGAATTGTAGATGCTTGAATCAGCCGACATCCAATTAATCACGGTGACTCACGGTGTCTTGAGAAGGGCTTCTGTCTGGGAAATGAACAATAAGCCCGAGTGGAGAGGTGAAGCCGTGTGTGCAGGAACCATCTCTCACTACAGACAGATGGTACAGCGAGCAATGTCTTCAAATAATATCTTGATATTTTTAGCCTTGATAAAATGGCTTTAGAAAAGGATTTTCTCAATCGAAACATCGCGGACGACAATTTTCAGTGATGACGACGAGTGAAACTCATCCTTTTATATCCTCGGGCTTTAGTCTCACACTGGTTTTGATCATTTATGTCTCCAGGGTAGAAGGTGAACCCAGTTTGGTTTCTTGCAGTCTGGAATTCTAATAAGCTTTTTGAAATTAGTCACTGGTCGTTAAAGGTAAGTCAGTAAACAGAAAGGAAACTTAACTTTAGCTCACATCAGGTCATATTCATTTCAAACAGACATGGTTGTTAGACTGATGATGAAGCAAATTACACTGTTCCCAGTTGACATTCTGAGATGTTGGGTCAATCAGATCGACTGCTAAGTGGAACTGATCGGCTTCGACCTCATTTAGTTCGTCCACAAAAGATAAGTGGAGATGGTGGTGAGATGGTTTCATAACAGCAGCGTTTAAGAGGCATTTACAGCTTCCGAGCCACAGCAGCTCAATGAGATGCCTTTAAGTGCTTCAATTGTCCATGTTCCAACTGACACAATTTCCCCTAGTGCATAGAGTTAAGTAAGTAAATGCCCAGAAAGAAAAAAATTTAAGGACCGGACGTTGTTCATTGTAGTGAACAAGAAGTCTCATAAACCTGGAAGAGAGGACTCAGGTAGGTGGGGCACCACAACTTTGTTTATAGACTGCTTCAAACCAAACAACAGGACAGAAGAAAACAGACAACAATCAAACATTCATACACAAAACACAGTGGACCACTCACCACCATGTTGTAGGCTTCGGGAACGTTGATTTCAAACTGAAACCGTCCACTTTGGTAGTAACCTTCGTCTGGAGGGAAACGGAGAAGGAAGGAAAGAGATTTTAACAATGTTTACACAACCATTTGTTTTATGACAAATATTACCAGATTTTCACTTGAGTTTTATTCACCCAAAAATCTAGAAATGCACAGTGCAGAAGGTCTTTCAATGGGGACGGCACAAGAAATATAGACGCTCTAGCTATAGAGGCCATCTTCATTATAATAATATTTTGTCGAAATACATGTATGCTTTATCCTTTTTTTGTTTTACAGAGCACTTTGTGTAGAGAACGCCAGCAACGCAGTGGTCTCGTTGAAATGAAGCTGTAGATTGCATCTGAACTCAATGTAACAGAACTCAGCAGAGATCGACCCGCTCAGCCGAGATCAATCACTCTGCACCAGGAGAATAAATGAGAGGATCAACTGGATGAATCGAACCTTAATCTCTGACGTCATCTCAAGGGAGCAGAAGCACGAGGTGTGACCTTTCAGTGTCACCACCTTCAGTAGACCGAACATAGCCCCATCTTAATTTTAGCTTCTCATCTCATAATGGCCGAATAACAGCACACAAACACACACAAATTGTTTCACTTTCCTTCTCATCCCCTCGGAGAACTCAAGCGCCAAAGTTTGAGTTAAGGCCTTCGTAATGGGGCGATCTAAACCCCACCTGATTCCATTCAGTGGAACAAAGACAGGTACGATTTAATTAGACCGCACAAACAGTCTCTCCTGTATAATAAATGAGAAGAGAAAGAGGGAGCGGGGCAGAGTGTGAAAAAGAGAGATTAACAAATGTCAAGTAGCAAAAAAAAAAAGGAAGAAAGAAAGATAAACAGCTCTAGCCTCAAGACCAGAGGATAATGATTACAGAAAGGATGAGACGACAAAAAAGGGGCAAAACAACAAATTATAGGAGGGGAGAGAAAAGCGGGAGACAAAGATCGTCTACTGACTAACAGCTGCAGTCAGAGGTCATAAATAATTCATGCTGTCTTCACTGCACTGCAACAATCGGTCTTTACTGTCACAAGACACTGGACACACACACAAAACTGAACTTTTAAGCAAATAAATTCTGCACTTAATTTGTTAGAGAGTCACTTTCAAATGACAGAGAGACACAAGTTGTCTAGTTCGTTTAGAAGTAAACCTACAAAGTTATCCCAAAATGTGAGACTGACGTTAATATGTAGCTAAATTTTAGCAAAGTTTGTTTATACATTTATTTACTTTTCAGCACGGATATGTCTACATGTATAAGATAATAAAATATGCTGCAGTGCATGTCACTGTGGTGAGAACTAAAAGCTCAATGCTTTGACATTTTCACAAGAAATTCTACAATAAAAAATAGGGCAGCAGAGTTTCTTCAGTATAAAATATTGTCTAACCACAAAGCTAAACTACATTCTGACTCTAACTTGAAGCTGTAAACTACTTTGCAGAGTTGAACTCCTGACGAGCGCGTAGCCTCTGCAGCCTCGTCTTGGCCGTCAACCAACAAAATAACACGCTGTGGTTGTTTATCGCACAACACCTCTCACTATTGCTGTTGGCGCAATCCTTTGTTTACCATGTTCATCTGTGTAACAATTCTAGAGGAAGCAGGGACATTAGCATACTAACTGAATAACCAGTGCTTCCCATTAATTACAGAGACTGTGACAGACTCTTTCCCCAGCAGACTCTCTCTCTCTCTCTCTCTCTTCTCTCCTCTCCTCTCCTCTCCCACACCCACACCCACACACACACACACAGAAACCAGACCAGTCTATCACAGTTGGATTGGCCTACTTGTAAGAGTTGGGACTGGCCATCCCTCCACCAACTTTGGTGCAAATCACTTCAGTACTTTTCACGTAATCCTGCTGACGAATAAATAAACAAAGCACGGGACAGACATGAGTTAAGAGATAAGCTCCCGGGCGGCAGTAATAAAGAAGGAGAAATAAAGGAGAAATAATGGAAAGAAGCGGTTCTGTAAGCCTTGATGTCAAGATGATGTTTTTTCGCACACTGGTTTAGGTATAAGGAAATATTGGACAACCTGCATCCTGAGGCAAGTTCCCTTTGAATTTCATTTTCCTGCCTCACCTCATTTACAATCTGTGCAAATGGAAGATTCTGTGTGGATAGGGTCGACTTTATAAACGGCTGTTTGTAAAGGAAATTTGTCAGCACAGTAATAGGAAAGTACTGCTTAGTACTTTTCTTAACTTGAATACTTTATTTCTGCAATAGATATGAAGGAATGTAGTTACCAGATACAAGTTTTAGTAAACTGAAACAGTATGTTCTCCTGTATGTGCATTATAGAGATCGATATGAAATGATATTCTCTGGATCTGATGCTACATTCTCACAATATACTTTATAAGGTTTGACTTTAGAGTAGCATGGTCTTTGTGTTAAGAACAGATGTACTGGTCACAAATAATGACGATCGATGAACAGACACCTTCCCGAATTTTAACTGGAGAGGAAACTGAGCAAGCAGGCAGGAAAGAGAGTAAACACAAGAGAACAGAAATTGCAAAAGAGAAAAGAGCGTGTCAAAGGTAATGAAAAGGGGAGATGGATGTGTGTGGGGGGTGGGGTGGGGTGGTGGGGTAGTTGAGGTATGGCAGACACAGCTTTTGAATAATTGAGCAAGTCTTCCTCTGAGAACTCAATCTCCTCATCAACTGGTCTGAAAGAACATGACACCGAACCTTTGCTCTAATTGCTGATCTTTGCTTTTTCTCTGCAGATTTTGCCGACAAAGGAGCTCGTGAGCTGTCCCAGAATCCGGGGAAACGCCGAGATGGATGAATCACAGGCAGCGGCGCCCGCAACACGAGGCCCAGCAGCCAGATGCTGTCAAATTATTAAGGTGTCCCATCATCATCTCGAAAATGTGTGCCAAAAGTTGCTTACAGCATTCGAACTCTCATAACAAATTGAACTCAACAAATGTATAAAAACTTAAATCATGGACTATCTGAACATAAGCAAAGCTCATAACTTTGAGAAATATAATTTACATGTGTTGTTTTACTTACGTATGACAATCATAGTTAAAGGTTGACCTACTGTGCTTGCTGTGTCTGTACTATAAGAAGATTAACAGGGTTATCACTTTATTAAGTGGTTTAGATAATGTGGCTAAAAAGCTGAAAAACACTATGTATTTTTTGGCCTGTCGGACTTCAATGAGGCAATGTTGTTATGTTTCCAGATGTTGATTATATACACACACATTTGTATATATATATAGAGAGAGAGAGAGTATAAACCAGAAAATTACACATACATTCAAAGTAGATTATTTGAGATGAGCTGAAATTTCTGCATAATTTTCCTCAACACATTCCTGGCGTCATATCTGGTCTGGTGTTATCGAAATTGTTCCTGCAAATATTCTCTACATGTTTCAACTGCACCCAATTACCAGTATCTAGCTTTGCTCCTTCCTTTCTTCAGCTCTCTCTCTCTCTCTCATGCACACGCACACGCACACACACGTTTTAATTTAAAGCATCTTCACAATAAGAGATAAAGATAAATCGTCACATTTTACAAAAACAAGGGAATTGCGAAGGTGACATCGGGCTTCAGCTCAACGAGAAAGTGTGTGTATGACAGATAAAGAGCAGCGAGCAGGGAGCACGAGGTAAGAGAGCCTCCAGAGACCTGGGTAATTCCAAACCATTGTGTTTGGTTTGTCCAATATTTGACAGGTAGCCCACTTAGCTTGGAACACTGCTGAGCAAGCAGATTGGATTTAGGGAATAATGACAGTGCGGTGGAAATGTGGAAAAACAGAGAAGGCTTGGGTAGAATACTTTACGGGACAAACACAGGCTGAGGAACAAATTGCTACCATTTGCAGTCTACCACTCCATCACATACACATAATAGTCTCGTCCAACCACAACGTGCTCGCACTCAAAGACCACATATTGTCTGGAAGGTTGTGCAAAATGAGAAAGCAGTGGATTTGGTTGCATGTGTGTTCAGCGAGCTACGAGGTTACTCTTTAAAGACAATCATTTTGCAGAGAGCTCTGCAGATTCTGATTCAGAGAAGAGTGTGACATTTGGTTGGGAATTTTCATTTAGATTTCTTCACACTGGTAAATTTCAACATGACATGACATTTGCAATATAAATGAAGAGAAAGCACATTTTTCTTCTGGCTTAACACACTCATTCAGACTTTTTGTCTTCTGCTTTCCATCCTTAAAGACTCAAAATTCGCCTTTTAGGACATTGAGATATGACTTTATCTGTCTCATTATCGCAGTTTTTTTGAGGAATCGCTCACTGTTAGTTTCAAATAAGGCCACTCTCCTACTAATCAAAAAGAAAACCTAACATCTGGCTTTTGTCTGCAATGGGAAAGGCAACAATCAGCATTAAGTCCAAATGACTGTGCAGTTGACAGGTTTCTTTTGGCTCCGGCTTCGTTAGGCAGAGATACAAAAAGATGACACCCGGGTGAACGCACTAATTTCTTCTTCTTCTTTATCTTGGCAGTTTATACGCTGACTGCTGCATTCTCTCTGAGTGATTCTGGCCGTTGGCATTGGTAAGTAAATAGCCATGAATGTTTGTGTAGTTACTGTTTTTTTACTTCTTTTTTCTTTGTATCATGCAAGATGCAACACTGACAAGTCAGCGAGGGGAGAGAGCCCCTCAGTTCACGGAACGTTCATGACATCGACGATGACTCACCAGGGGATAAAATAGAAAGGCCAACTCCTCTACTGGCAATGTGAAAGGAGTGATTCGCCATTTTTAGCTCGTTTACCCACATTTAAAAAAAACACCTATAGCCACTCATTTAGGTGTAAAAGAGGTATTAGGCTTCAATATGGATTCAACATAATCCTTTAACCAATCTATTAATTTGATTGTCATTAACTTAGATGACTTTAATTCTGGAGCAACATCAGCCCAAAAATGCTGCTGCAAAAATAGCAATGCAGGGATGTAAACGAAGTTACTAGAAAACTAGTTTCTCTGCATCTCAAGTAACAGAGGAGAAACTTTTAAGTCGTCACATATTTAAATAAACACAATGTAAAAGAGGCAAAGATGTGTTTTCTTCTCATTTTCTTACCAGGAGACACTGCCAGCTGAAAATGATGCAGCTGGTCTTCATCAGGGAAACTGGCTTTGCATGTACCTGAACCAGAACAAATGGAGAGGGGGGAGGGGGGGGGGGGTCAGTTATTTGAGCAAAATGTTAAATCACCTATAATAGGATCTGCCATTAATTATAATTACATGTTTTTATGCCCAATAATGGTAAAATCAATATTATATTTCCATTCCATCCCTCCTCAGTAACACATGTTCACACAGACTGTGTGTATGAAACAGGCCTGTGGGACTCCCTGTGGCACCACATTCCCCCCTGGTGTCCGAGGACATTCACTGCACTCCAGACGTCACTTTTTATCTAAGTTCATGTGCAGAAACTTTTCATTACCCAACAAAACATCCCAGCGGCTCTTTTGAACAGCTCTTTTTTTTCTGCATGAAAAAAATAACACACATATAGTGATTTCTAAAAATGATATGAATGTAAACATTGAATCTAACTCAACACTACAACAGAGTTTAGTCTGAATGACGCATCTGAAATTTAATTTGTATTTTTAAAAACTTACTCCGACAAACTCATAGATCATTTATGATAACTTGGGCTGATGATTGAAGTATAAAACGTGTTAATGTTTAGTTGTCGGTGTGTAGGGGGGAATGCTTGGGGGGGAAATTCTCCATCTGCTTCATCTTTTGTGATTCCAGTGGTTTTATTGATGGAGGGGGGAAAAAATCATTTTGTATTCTTTCTTACTGTAGGTTCGGGGAAAACAGTATTTTACAGTGGAAGTGTTTTCGAAAACTGATTCATCACTTTTGATGCATCCTCGACTCTGTGCTTTCAACTGATCTTCAAACCTACGTCCTTGTACTGCCTCATTGATAATTTGCCTTCAGTTTGCATTTTATTTTCCTATCCATTGTTTGTAGCTTTACAATTCTCTTGCTTCTGAAAGACAACGTCAATATACCGAGCTGTAGTTTAACTAAGCCCTGATCATGTGAGTTTTTCCTGTAGTATATTCTGTTCTCTTGATGGTGAAAAGCCTAAATATCTAAATATAGATCACATCCGTCATTACTTTGCACTTAAAATCCCCTTGTCTGATCGTCACCCTTTCAAAACAATCCACGGGATCTTCTCAGCTTTGTTTAAAATAGACATCCCACACTGGGCTTACAGCCTGAATTGGCAGACATGTAAATGTATGGTGGAAATGAAAAGCAAAAGACATCCTTACAGGCTGTTTGAGCAATGTAGGGTGATTTCTGAGCATTTCCCTGGTTCCACCCCCTTGTTCACCTATTCCTTCACCCATTTGTTTACATCAGTTCTGCGAGGATGTTAGGCCGTGACCTCGGAGCGACTCTCTTGTTTGTGTATTGTCATAGTCAAAAAAGACAAATGTATTTAAGTGTCCGCAGTCCTCCCAGGAACTAAAAACCGACATAGTTTATTTACCTGTTTTGTGAGGATTAACAGTGTTGAAATGCCTTTTTTCTGGCGGATGACGTATACAACATTTTTCCCCAAGCAAACAAGTCAACTTTCTAGTTTAACCTACACAAGCTGTTTGTCCGGCTTCCATGGCCCTCGCCTGCGAGGACAAACTCCTCAGACCACAAACAAAAACAAGCAGCCAAAGCAATCATAATGGATTCTGCTCTCATGCATAACAATAACCTGATAACTGACTAATGAAGATCTGATATTCTGCGGCGTTAATTCTCAAAAACAAGAGCCAGCAAAAGTTGAGAGTGAAGTTTGTTGGAACGAATCCTTCCCAGGACGTGTTTGACAAGTATGACAAGAATGAAACCCGTCAAGGCCCCAGAGCTTGTTTGATTATAATATTAAAGACTATGGCTCGTTTCCAGATTATTAAAGCAACATTAATGCAGCAGAGCTGGTGGGTCTGGATAAAAATGAAAAACTGAAGAAATTATGCTTTAGAGAACATTTTCTACTGCATAAGAAATGTATAAGTGAATAATTTAGACTGACTGTACTTTAATAAATAACTTTATGTTTACAACCTACTAAAAACATTCTATCAACAAACACTATTAAATGTTACAATTGAAAAAAACAGACATATTCACATTTACTGTTAAAAATAATCAGATTCAGGCCAAAGAGCTTTATGTTACTGTAATACAGTTTTAAGAACTGTTAAAAAGGACCTACACCAGAGCACTGTAATAAACAATGGTATATTAAATCAGTTACTCAGCTGTAACACTTTAAGATGTAAGATGTGGAGCTGATGAATGTGGATGTAAGCACAGGGAGGAGGAGACAGAACAACAGAGTCTGACTCAACTCACTCAGTTGCTGCAGTGCACAGAGGTGTGTGTTGTACTTACTGGGGAGATTGGCTTCAAGTTCTGCAACTTCTGTTGAGAGAAAATGACAACCATGATTGAGAGAGGAACTGTGAGGAACGCACACAGACACACAAAGATTTGATTTGTTAAAAAAAGACAAAGATGATAAAACAAACACGCTCCCTTGGTAGTAGCAGGAATTAGATGCATTAATAAAGTTCTTATCAGGGAACAGAACTCGTTTTTAGCAAAATGGACTAAAGAAATAAAGCCTGTCAGCCTCAGTTTGAACAATAGACAGTTTGGGATTCAAGCCAGCCCACTTGACTGTGTAATTATTACCCTTGGGGGCACCAAAACAAACAGACTAATAAAATCTAGTGAGAATCGAATGGATAAAATCACTTACACAAGGCAATAGTAATGCAAGAAGGAGAAAAGTCACTTAAACTGGCCAGTATTATGCTGATGTCTGTTTGTAAGATTGTGTTCACCCACATTCACATTGAGCTGTAGAGGATGTTGGACCAGTGGTGGAGAAAGCAACACTGAATCTACTCTGATTATAAATACGAGTGTCATACTTGATGGCAAATTCAGGGTTCATACACATGTTTATCAAAATAGAATTGTCATGACCATACCTGCTTTAAAATGTCTGTATATACTTGTTTATCCAGACTCTATCTCACAATGTTATTGAAAGTGATTGAAACAAATGTATGTCACAGCTGTCTCTGAATTTAATTATCCTGCCGTTTTGGTTGATTAAATAACGAACAGGCGATACAACAAGTCCCGTCACATTCGTGTGAAGCGATTCTTTTTTTTGCCTCCCCCTTTGAATTAGATTGTTTTTTTATTTCGTTCTTTCTATCGTTCTCACTCTCACTCACTGTTTATCTGCAGCAGCAGCAGCAGTGTATCAGTGTGTTTTATTTAGTAGTCACACTCACTGCTGTGGCCACCAAACAATCGGTCTTTCTTCACCTCCACCTCCCTCACAAACAGCTCGATGTCAGTGTCAGAGAGTTGCTCCTCTTCTTCTCATTCACCATAGAAACCCATTGGTCAGCAGGATAATTGAATATTCATGGTGTGCTTTCCATTGACCATTGGTTGCATGTGGGCCTGTAGAGGGCGGACTTTGGGGCAGATTCACGTACAGTATGCACATTTCCAGGTGGACTGCGATTTATAAAGGGAACATTTCCCTGGTGCACGATTTTATAAATCGCCATTTTCAGCTTTTGTGTGCACGTACACTTTTAGTATGAATCCTACACATTGTTTTATAAATGAGGCCTGTGGTCTTTATAAATTATACAAACTCTTGTCATAGCAGGTGGGTAACGTGCACGTAAATGCACTCACACGTGCGGATAAATGTAAACCGAATGACAAAAAATGAGAAGGACAAGGACAGCTCTGTGAAATGTGAGGGAGAGAGGAGGCAGGTGTCTAGAAGTCGTATCTCAAGGCAATAAGAGGAAGCTATAAATAGAAAACCAAGGAGCAGAAACATGGACAGAGAGAAACAGATGGATGAAGAAGAAGGAAGGAAGCAACAAAGATATAGAAATAGAATGAACATTCATGGAGGAAGAGGGACATGAAGAATTCATACAAAATTCATTCAGTCTTTATATTCAGAGGCAGAAACTAATTGCAACCTAGCTGAAATAGACCTAAATTTGTTTTAAAATATAAGCCTTTCACCCAAGGGCAGCTGGGACTGACTCTAGAACCCTGCAACCGTCAAAGTATAGGCGGTAAAGATATTGCATGGAAGAAGAAACTAATACCGTGTACCTTTGGTAAGGAGGCGGTCTCTGATGGAGATTCTGTGGGTGGAGTCGGAGGCTCCAGAGGCACGTCCCGTCTTTCCTCCATCCTCCCTCTTCAGTTTACTGGCCAATGTAAGCATGGCTACGCCTTTGTGGTCTGCCTTGGTCTGCCCCACGCTGCTGCACTGCTGCTCAAAGTCCTGACAGTCACACAGAGCATGAGGAGTTAGTTCATTTTACCAGATGGCAGAAAAGAGGAGAAAAATGTGTTTCATTATTGCAAATACAGGTGAATATGTTACTAATATGATACTAATGATATCTCCAGGCTGCAGATATAAATAGGATATATGATAAAGAAACAGAGGAGTGTTAAGAGATAAATCATATTCAAGGCCAAAGCTCAATTCTGCTTAGAAATAACAGATATTTTCACTTTTTCAGCCGACACATATTCCGTCTGTCTTCAGTGAAGAGATAAAAGAACAGAATTTAAAAGAGTTTAATGGGTTAGACACAGAGAAGTGATGAGTGCTTCACATCAAGAAGCCAAAACTATGCATTTGGTTATAGATTCATTTTATCTTCAACCCACTCTTTTATTTGTAGAAAGAGTGAGTGTGCATTGAAGCTCCACTGATAGCATTAGTGGCATTTTTGCTGAATAATATTCAATTGACCCGCAGCAACAGCAAAGTAGCAGGAAAACAAAAAGGTACTTCAACCCCATGCTCCTGCCAACCTCCCTATTAATGCCGCTCCAGCAGGAAGTCATTAACTATGTTATGACACTGTTGGGTTCATAGATGCAAACCTTTAATCTTTACTGCCTCCAACAGTCAAAAGACATCTCTAAATTGTCCATGGGTGCAAATGGTTGTTTGTCTCTGCTGACCTGTCCAGGGTGTCCCCCTCCTCTCACCCAATGTCAGCTGGGAATTGCATCAGAAATTGTAAATGCAGTTTATTCCAAATGCATTTATAAAATTAGAGTCTTCACGCCCCTCTGTCAACAGGAGCCGTTCCCTGGTGTGTCTGTGTGTCTCCAGTCTGAGCGCTGCAGGGGCTCGAGTTGGGCCACAGCAGGGGCAGAGAGGGAAGGTATCAGGTGACACACGCGTCTCACTGACTCAACAGCCCACCTGCCCCGGCTGTCAATCACTGCAGTGGCTGGCTGACACACAGGCTACCTGGATGTTAGTCCCAGAGCTGTGTGGGGGGGGAGTCAGTACAGAGCTGGCAGAGAAAACACCAACACTAAGGATGACAAACACACAACTTGATCTCGTGTTGTGCAATTACACAAAACACTCCCTGATATGACCTCACAGGCGCCCATCTCATTATACACATGCTTATTGACAACACAGCGTAGGGAGTGAGTTCAGCTGTTCAGTAAAATGGGTGTAGCCTGATGGTGTACGTAACTCACAACTAAGTGACCTCAGCTAACTTCCACCAACACAAGGGTGTGTGTGTGTGTGTGTGTGTGTGTGCGCGTGTGTGTGTGTGTAGCCCTGAGTGTCAGACCTGTTGTGTTATTCATCAACACTCAGGACTCACACTTAGTGTAGATACTCTCTGAGTCTCTGAGCCTCGTCACTGCTCTGCTCTGCTCGGGGCAGAACTCACCGTCACAACAAACCGCTAACACCGCTAATCACAGCTAGCTAGACCCGGTCCCCGAGCTGGAACCCGGTCCCAGCTCGGGGCTCGTCCCTCCCACAGGTGGCTCAGCCTGTCCCAGCCGGCGGGGAGACGAGTCCAGGTTGTCCTGTGAGAAGTCTCCTCGCTGGCCCCTGTATAGCTCAACGTCATCTCAGTGCACCTCAGTGTTGTTCTGTGTATATCTTTACCTGCTGTCTCAGAGCTAGCGCTCCGTGCTACACCATAATCAACCCGCCCTCCTGTGTTCGAGGCGCCGTCTGTAGCCGGAGACAGTCGCGGGCGCGTCCGACCCTGGATCTCTCACGCACACGCAGGACCTGGAGGCTCCCGGTGGGTTCGCACTGACATGGACACTCAGCTGTCACAACTTCGATCCGGCGTCATGGGCAACGGAAGTGCGGTGCGTGCCGTTCCTCATTGTCGTCCGTGTAGACATGCGGGCGGATAAACAGTTCCGCAGGGTGGCTCCCTCGTTTCCGGTCGGTTCTGTGATAATAATGTAATTATTATTATTACTAAGTCTCCAGTATTCATCAATGAGATGAGGAGACACTCACAGAAATCTGCTGTTATTATTATTATTATTATTATTATTATTATTATTATTATTATTATTATTATTATTATTATTTTTGTATTATTATTATTATTTTTGTTGTTGTTATTATTATGTTGCTCTAACATAACATTTCGAAACATACATGCACAATCGCATTTGTGCACACACACACACACACACACACACAAATTTACCATGGTTATTTTTGGATACATTACACCGACTTTCATTAATTTCCCAGAGACTTATCATGACTAACCATAATCATAACCACTACTTGCTAACAATAACCCTAACCCCAAAATTGACCTTAACCCTAACTTTAACCTCAACCACTGACCCACAAATCGTTTCGGTTGGCTGGCAGACACACACACACACACACACACCCACACACACACACACACACACACACACACACACACACACACACTCACACACACTTGATCTCTCGCTGTTTGACAGAACAGCTCACTTGCCTCTTGGGGTAAACTCAATTCACCCTGAGCTGTGATTCACTCAACCCGTTGGACCAAGGTGCATGAGACCTGTCATTGTAAAACAAGAAACATGTTGTTGACTGAGCTGCTGCTTAGCTTTAAAAAAAGAAAGAAAAGAAAAGCAAAGAGAAGTGGAGACTGTTAATCTTGGACCGAGTGGTTTGATTTGATTTCATCTGTTTGGACAGGTGTTGGCCATAAGGCTTCCAACGATGTTGATACACCAAAGGATTTGCCCCCGTGACAATGGTGTGTATGTTCACTCCTCTTCACAGGGTGTGCTTCACAGTTTGCTTTTGTTATTCTGCTGAAGTCATGTGAGGACAAATTGTACATCTGTGTTTATTTATAGGAGTGGTGTTAGCATGTTGCAGCGAGAGGTCGGAGAAGCTCTCCAACTAAAACTTGATCAGCTGGAGTTAAAACATATGCAGTCCAGAATCTAAACATTGAAAGAGATAAAGAACAGTAGATGTCCTAAATTCAAAAAGGGATCAGGGAGGACAACATACTGAAGATAGTAACAAATAAAACTTTCCAACTTATCCTCAAATGAAAAATCCAGTAGTGAAAACAATCATTTCTGTCACTTCTGGTTCTTCAGGCTCGACCACAGTGTACGGGGGGATTTAAAGGGGGAAAAAAGCTTTTCTGGCCAAAGGCGGCAATTAACTGACGCACCTCAAGGAATTTCAGACTTCTGTTTATCTTTTCAGAAACCTTTCAAAAAGCCCGATGTGGAAAATGTGGAAAATGTTCACCTATAAAGTCAACTGCTGTTTGTTTATCGCATACAAATATGTTAGGAATTTGTCTCCTGCTTCTATGTTGGGTACAACACAGAGTTAGGGCTGTGTTGAAAGCTTTCAACCACTATCATCTTTGTATCATCAAGTGACTTTAAAATGGATTTAAAGCAATCCTAATCACTTAACCATTTTCAACCCAAAACCTTTATTCTTTACTTAAACATCACAAAAGGTCTATGGCCAAGCAGCAGCTTTGTGAGGCTGTGATCCAGGCTCATTCATGACCCCAGTCATGGTAGAATATGTGAGCAGGCGTATTGTATATCAAGCAGTCTTGTTGTGATCAGCTGCCCCCATGATCACGACCCACTATCACAATCTCTCCTATTCAGTGTTAGGATGAAACTTGGTCCGACCGAGTTAAGAGTGTTGCAGTTGTTACTGAGTAAACCTAAATTTTAACGAGTTAAGATATAGAGCGAATTGTTTAACAATCAGACACCTCGAAGAAAGCTGGCAAAATTCAGAAAATAAGACAAGACGTCAGGACAAGTGGCAACCAGCTGCGACATCACCCACCTGTTTGTGAGCGGCTGCTGCTTCTAAGCCTTGAGTTTGGAATTTTAATCAGCAGCATCTTGGCTTTTTAAACAAGAAATAACCATATTGTTGGAGCCTGACTGAGAACTCCAGGTCACTGCACACCCACCTACACCTGCAAACTACCGGAAACTTGAGATTATAAAGTCCCAGGGAACATTTTATAGACTTCAAGAAAAATGGATTTATTTTTCCAACCAGTGGAGTCGCCCTCTGCTGGTTTATTAAGATAATACAGCTTTCAGGCACTCCCGTATTGGCGTCACTTTCTAAAGCCGGACTCTATGTCCATTTTTATAAACAGTCTATGATTCCAAGGTATCAGCTATAAGGTTTATATTGTCCTTACATCCAGATTGGCCCTCTCAATCACAGAACCTCCTACTGCCTTGATACCTGCATGTCATCAAATGCATGGAATTAGATTTTCAAGCAAATGTTTGACACTTATCAAAGCTTTTTCCCACTTACCCTGAAGCAGCGATTATTAAACCTCTATGGTGTCATTTATAAGGTTGTTTGTCAACAGCTTAACATCTTCTTGCCCCTAAACAACTGTTTTGATGTTTTCCAGGCAGGATTTCAACCACATCACAGAACAAGACTTTACTCTAAGTCCTGAATGACATTCCACTTCCACAGTGGAAAAGTTCTGCAGTGAACGATTGTATGAACATGTTAAAAAACCAAGCTTTACCTCAATGAATGCAATAGGAATTTGATATTGTTATGTTTCTATTATGACATGGTTCCAGTTCTCAGATATTTAAACTGGCTTCCTGTGTGTTTAAATACATTTTCTTGTTATGAAGTTTCCATTCCTCTGAGACCATCTGGGACACGTCTGCTTCCTGTTCCAAAGCTAAACACGGAGAAGCAACATTCAATTTGTATGTATCATATATCTGGGACGAATTCCCAGAAAACTTTTGCTCCTCTACAAATACCATTTTATTTTATTCAAAGTTTAAAACATCACAATTTATTCACATTATAGATACACACAAGGTGCATGTGAATGTCAAATGATGTTTGATCATAAACAAAGGTTTTGGAGAAATTAAAAATAGGATTTATAAAGTTTTGTAATCTGGATTTCTTGACTTACTAACACAAACAATTGGAGAAGTGTGTCTTTCACTTAAAGCAATTTTTAAAAACGCAGTTGCTTGAATAAAAAATTACACCACTACTTACTGTGTGTGTCACATCTGGCTGTCAGTTCACATCCAGCTGTGACTGTGACAGCAGCAGTGACATCAGCCCCACTGGCCTTGAGTCTTAATCTTGCAGAAAGCGAGTCTGACACCGGGGGGGTTTCGCTCTCCCTGCTGGAAACACATGACCCAGATGTCAGCGTATCTTGTCGACTCAATTTACCAGAGAAAAACTCCTCTGCGAGAACATGACTAACGCACATGTCATAACGATACATATCCTGTTTTAAACCTTGTTTGCTTTACTTATGCTTCACGGTTGCGATGAGCACAGAGGCTGTTGGGGAAATTAAGAAGGGCTGTTCTCTTTTTGCAAATATATAAGCAAACTATTAATAAGCAGGGTGGGTTTCTTAGTTAAACCAATTTGTTGTGTGTGTAAAAAACTACTACTTACAGATTACAGGAGAACAGTTAGACAAGTGACCCCCAAACATTTCTTTTTAGATTAGGTGTAAATTCCCACGACGGGCTCAGAAATAGCTGAGACTATAACTTAATATTGCAAAATAAGATGTGTTTTAACAATAAATGAAAACTGATGGAGGCGAAAGCTTTCTCGAAACATGTTGTGTCCTTCAGTCATGTGGAAAGTTTGTGTTCTGTGCAGAGCTTTCAAGTAGCAGGAGAACAGGGGTCATCAAAAGTGTTCATCATCAGGTGACTACATGATAAAATCAAGTGGAAAAGTAGTTGACATAGATATTTCAGTGTGGGCACAGTCATATACTAACATATGGAATATTTGAATATGGAACTCAATGGTCAGGGAGGACGTTCAGCTCATCAATTTACTCTGTCAAAAACTGTACTTGCTCCCAGTTGAACTCTTAACACCCATTGTTCCCTGGTGATTCTCTTCCACTGCCTCATTCAGCTCTTCACATTGTTCTGCTCTTCACCAACTCCAACACATAGCTGGACTGAGATCAGGTGACTGTCGCGGCCACTGGAAGATGTTGCCACCCTATAGTTCTGCCAGGTGCAGACAATACAGTTCCAGACAACTTAAATCTGCCAACAGGGGACCCTGCACAGTGGCTACTGATACCTCATGTGAGAGATGGATCTTTGGAATAAAAACACAAAAATAAGAAAAATGGCAGCAAATGGACTGTGAATTTCTTTCAAAGGTTAGAGAATCTAAGTGACAGAATCTATTTCCTTTCTCTCTCAGGCGCACATATGGTCGTGTCAGTGGAGCTATAAAAAAGCATGTGGTAGCTAACATGTCATGGGTGGAAATAAATGTGATAAGTCATCCTGAGGAACATTTTTTTTCTAATGCACAAATCATTCGAGGTTATTGAAGGTGACTGGATGTTTTCCACGCTTTGGTGCCTCCCAGGAAACTGAATGGGGTTACTGGTACTGGTTTCCTGCCAAGTTACAGAGCTACAGGCAGTTTACTCTTCAGATCATCTCACCCTGAGCCTGCGTGTCACTGGTGATTTGCCTGTGTTCAGTTAGACTTATGTTGAGTGTTTATTCACACACATGCACACGTCTTTAAGAAAATGGATCTGAATGGTTTGTGTTCAAATGTAGCTGTTAAAAGGAGTTAAAAAGTGGATTCAAGCAAACATTGTGACCTCTGGTGTAAGTTCTGCCTGAGAACCTGTCGGCTGTCTGAAGATGCCAGGAATCAAAGATTAGAGGAGCAGACGATCAAAGAGATCAGCGACAAGCTTGGAAAGAAAGTGTGGAGATGTCTGAGAATGATTCTCCGCCGAGACTTTCCTCTGGAGCAGAAAGAAGCAAGATCCGTCTCAGCTCTGTCACCGCAACACATAAGACTTCTGCTTCTCCTCAAAGATTCATCTAGGATCATTTAATAAAAGTCTTGTAGAGAAAAATATTTAAAGGTTTAGAGCTCCTCAGGTTTTCTAGTTATTTTCTCGATTTACATAATTCAATGTCTTGGTTTTTCTAAAATTAACGCAGAGACAAAATATTGGAAAATGTAAAAAGAAGGAATCGTGGGATCTTCTCACAGCATCTGAACACGATGACGTTCTTTCTACAATGGAAATCAAACATTGTTTGAAAAGTTCATATACTTCCATCTTGTGTGTTGCATTTGTGTTTGCTTTTCTTTCACCTTCTGTCCGTTTCCCCTCAAACCAGCTTCATTGGGTTTAAGTATGTAAACAGTGCTGCTCCTCCATCAGGTGGAGCCTCCGTCTGGTTCTATTCTGTTCTATGATTAAGCACCAGTGGCAATAATCATAGACTTTTCATCACTTTTGATCAAATACTACCCTCTAGTGGTATTGTGTGTGTACTTCAACAAATCCCTGATGTAATTCAAACATGCTTTATGAATGTGAGTGTCAGCATTATGAGCGGAGAGCGAGCAGAGGATGAAAATACTGAAGAGTGCGTGCTGCTGCAGAGGCATGGCCTTTCTCACTGACACTTATTTCTAAGTATCAGGATATAGTATCAGGGATAGTTCACCCTCAGTATCTACTCACCACTATGCCGATGGAGGTGAGGGGTGAAGTGTTTGAGTCCACAAAACACTTCTGGAGTTTAAGGGGTAAACTTTGTTGCAGCAGAATCCAATATAATAGAAGTCAACGGTGAGTCTTTCTTCAGACGTAATAAAACAACAGAAAAAACACAACATGCCTCCATACTAGTCCTGTGGTTTCATCCAAGTGTCAGTAAGCCCGACACTCAAAATCGAATTGAAACAAGGTCATTTACATTGTGTTTTAAGTTTAAAAGTCCAGAGGACGTGACGATGCTAGCGACCATTTAAAGGTAACAGAGGATTGTAGTTATGTTTAAAATTCCATTCAGGTCGTCTGACTAGTAAACTGAAATGTTGAAATACAATTTTTTGGAAAGTATTAAGAGATATTAATAATATTCAACATTGTGTGTAAAGTCCTTCACAGTCAGTGTGAAGTGTTTGACCCACAGTCATCAGCCGACTCTCTGAATGTCCCCTGGTGATTCTGCTTCACTGCAGCTTCCTTCAGCTCCTCCGCCTGTTGCCTCTCAGCCGTCAGTCTGCTCTTCATCAAGTGGAACGCGGCTCAGTCGAGCTGAGAACATGTGACTGACAGTTGAGGACACACAAATTGCCGCCGCAGTGTAGAGACATGCAGAGGAAAACAAACATGTCCACTCAGAACACCGTTATCAGTCAAATGGAGTCAGGCAATGGCACGAAAGGCTTAATGCCTCCACTCTGCCAGTTTCTAATGTGTGTCTGTCTCCGGCAGAATAATCACACTCCAAGTGGATACAGACACATGATCCTGTCACAACAGATCTCAAGCAGCCAGAGGGGACATGAAACAGTTCTTCAGTACAGACACCTTATATCTGCTATGAGGTCCATCACCTCTATCATTGAAATCTTAATTACTGCTGCTAAAATCAAATGAAGATTCGATGGAAAATGAGTATTGTGGAGGCCTCAGGGCAAATAAATCTACAGAGGTCTACAAATAAAGAGAATATAGCTGTCTGAGATTATGTAAAGTGGATTAAGGCCACATAAACGATGAGTTTTTTTTTTTTAAATGCCTCCAAAATGAACAGAGACAATGAATGCAGAGACAATAATCACATAGACTCTTGATCAAGTGTCACCCTCTAGTGGTATTTTATAAAACAACCTCACACATAGATTTCCTGTGTCCATGACGTTCATGACCGGTGTTGAAAGTGTGAGAGGCGGTCGGACTCAGGCCTCCTCTGGTTTACAGGCCAGCATGTAGTAATACTTCACAGCCACCACCACCTCTGCCTCTGCTGAGGTCACCTGCATCACGGACATCAGCCTGGACAGAGAGGAGCATGGGAAATAAAGTGTTAACATCCTGTCACTGTTGCACATCTTATCTCTCAGCGTGTCATATAACAACTAGAATGGTGCAAACCTCCGCCCCAAGGCTCAACAGGCTCCTTAAATTCAATCAAGCTGCACCAAATGTGACACACTCATAGATATCACTCATAAAAACAAAATTCTAGATCCGGATCATCTCCTAAATTTAATAGGTTCTTCAATGACAAATCTCTCATCCAAGTTTCTATCTCACGAACAAATAAAGATACAAATCAACAAACAAACAAACAACCAGACAGACAGACAGGGGTGAAATATAAAATCCTTGGCAGAGGTAATAATAATATCATCATATGAGTCATTTTCTTCATTTTCACCGACACGTGTGTGATGTGCATGCGTGTGTATACTGTGGTGTACAAGTATTTACTTTTGACAAATGTCCTGGGAGAGTTGTGCGGCCTTCTGCGGGTCCTCTCTCAGCAGAATCTGATAACTGGAGAAAGACTCCACCATCCCCATGTAGCCGGACAGAGGCATGGCCTTTCTCACTCTCACACACTCTTGCCTTTTATGAACACACACACACACACAAATCATACTACTGTACTGACCGAAGTGATAAAAGATTAGAAATGAATATATTTAGAATTTAGAAAGAAGAATGTTATTCACTCACCACTCCTTGTCCGGGTAAGGGATGGATTCATATGCCGCCCGGTACAACTCAATAGAGCTGGGACCAAGATGAGGGTCGCGGTAAAGTTTTAAAGCTGCATAAAACTGATCAAATCATCAGAAAAGTCCATCAACTCACTAATGTCATTATATACAACATGAGTCAGGTGTTTTACTCACTGATGGGTTTTACACAATAATATCCACTAGATGGCGATGTTTGCATTGTGATTTGCTTGTGTTGTTTGTATTTGCTGTGATGAAGGTGTTTTTCCTGTTTTTGCCTGTTTAGTCAGCTTGTGCATGTTTTCTTAAGTTGCAGTGCACTGAGATCTCAGAGCCACCTTATTATTATTATTATTATGTTTGTCTCAGTGTGATGAAGCCTGTCTGAACACGTGTAATCTTAAATCTTAAAGGTAAGGATTAAAGGCTCTGATCTTTTAGTATGAAGACATAAGAACAGGTTATGACTAATGACTTGGTTGTTAAATGGTGGGATCCCCAGCAACAGGATAAAATCATGTGTCCTGACATGTTAGTATATCTATAACAGGAAAAACAATTGAAAACTGTATTCATGTGCACATTCACAGTAACCTCTCTCACTCTGCGTGTACCTCTGTGCAGACTTGGTTGAGTGTTTGCGAGCAGCAGCCCTCGTAGCTGAGCTCCATGTCCATGGTGTAGCTGAGCAGAGCCAAGCAGCCGCGGGGCTTCAGGACTCTGTGGGCCTCCAGGAGAAAGCGTGGCCTGTCAAACCATTGGAACGCAGTCAGAACCGTCACCAGGTCCACTGAGCTGTCAGCAAATGGCAGCTCCTCAGCCGCACACTCTCTGAAGATGGGAAGGTAGCAGGAACTGAATCAAACACCTCACACACACACCAGGTGAAACAACGTTTGGACCATTCCACATTTTACAACTAATGAATCCTTAAATACAAAAATCATTAGGTCAGATTCAACAATTCATTTCTGAGTTAATGTTGCACCAATGCAATAAATGATTAACTCCACCAGGTATCCATCCAGGTTTTACTGATAGTAATGTAGATATCATAAAATATCTCTAACACTGGGACTAAATACTCCATTGATACTGGGTTTATTTAATCAATGTTTCCATGCTATGCATTTCATTTTTAAAATATTTGTATTCTATATATAATATTACCAAACAACACATAGGGGATTATTATTCAGTTGACTGTATGTTTGTTCTGCAGTCTGGGCCTCACAGCATGACCGACTTTCACCGGACAAGGTTCCCATTGTTCTCTCTTGTGGCCAAGTTGCTCAACAGTCTCAAAGTGAAACAAGTCATATGATGTAAATATAAAAATGTTGGTGTTATCTTGATATCTCACCATGCATATTTTGAATGGTTGGCTTGATTTCTCCCTCTATAGCCAAGTAAACATGGCACAACAAAACTAAAAAGAGACACATGAAGCTTTCAGGTAGCATTGAATTAGCCTTTCACTTACGGTCTCATGTAAAAACCTTGTTAAGTTCAAGAATAAAATATGAATCCTGACTGCAGGTCGGTCCATGCTCACCTATATGTGATGTTTGCCTCCAGAGCATACTGCAAAGCCAAATCCAGCTGGGCAGGACTCACATCTGTCCCCACCACAGAGGCAAAGTGTTGGGCCAGCAGCTGAGTGCCCTGTCCCGAGCCACAACCCACATCCACTGCCAGCTCAAAGGGACGAGCTTTCTGTCAAAATAACACCGCTGTGCAGTTAGTTTTGACATTGGTCCTCCAGTAGTTAATATTCCAGAGGCTGCCATCCTCTTCCTACTTGCACTTACCCGTTTTTCCAGGAATCCAAGGACCTGTTGTATAAGATGTTCTGATGGAGAGACCCTGTACTTTAAGTAAGAAGCTGCATGCTTCTTGCCCTCAAACAGACGGTGAGCCATTGTTAGCTGATGCCTCTGTGAACAGCTGATTTATCAAAAGCTTCATAAAGAGATTAAAGCAATCGATATTACCTTCTTTTTTCGTCTGCAGGCAGGCGGTCAGACACACACACACACACACATGCATGCACGGACGCACACACACACAAGAGGGAAACAACGGGGTGCAAAGGAACTGGGAGGCTACATTATCTCTGCTGGTATGTGATGTGTTTCATAATGAGGGTGTTTAAAGGGACAGCTCTCTCTGTGTGGAACAATGCCAAGTGAACTGAATGTCATCATAAATATAACACATTTATGCAAAGCTCACAGGGCTGGGTCGGTTCATGGGTCGTGTCAGAACAAGCTACTGAGGACGATGTGGCCGAGGGTAAGATTTGTATGTTTGTTATTATAGTATTGCAAAGACTTCATGTGTGCAACTGTGTGTGCGTCTGTTGGCTTCTTGATCTCATGGTACTATTTAACTAAAGGTTGTTAATTATTAACGGTCACTGCTTATAAACCTCTACAGCTGCTGGTCAGCAGAATTTAATTCAGTCCGTTTACTGCAAGGGTTGTGAGGACATATCAACACTGACTTCAAAGGATTAATAATAAACTGCTCCGTAGTTGTGATCCCAAATTATCAGTCCTCTGGATATTGCAGTGTTTCATATGCTTATTATAGGTATTTTAAACTTGTCTCTGCAATGTACCAGTTATATCTGGTTGTCAATTAAATATAAAAAGTACTTAGTATCTTTTTTTGTATTATTGGCTTCTTCAGAAAGTACTTTTAATGGTAATACAGTATGATGTCATCATTACACTACACGTATTTTCATGTTGCACAAAGTAGAAACAGTAAACGCTGTCAGAAGTGGCAAGCTACCTTCAACAAACTGAAAAATAGCAGAGAATTAAGAAGTCACACTGAAGCAGTTACAACAAATAAGTCTGCGAGGGTTCAGCTGCATTTGGAAATGTTTTGAATCGTAGTTTAACTGCAAAATGAATGAGTCTAATCCTTCTGTGACAAAACACAGTGTGTTAAGGGTGAGGTTGTAAAACTTATGACACAGAATTGACATTACACACGAAAAGGTCAGTAAGAGTTCGACTGGGGAAAAACACAGAAATGTCCAAATTCAATAAGAACACTCTTTAATACATCAGAGGCTTTAACATCCCAGAATCAGTTTTTTCTTTTTCTTTTTCTGTAGCGTTGATCATTGTGGTTTAGATGCCAGGACACAGAAATATTCCATCGTCCACTCTATTTCAGTGTCCGGAGACGTGACTCCCATTTCATCCAGAAACCTGTGAAGCAGTGAGAAAACAGAGTCTGATTATAGAACTTGTGTGTGTGTGTGTGTGTGTGTGTGTGTGTGTGTGTGTGTGTGTGTGTGTGTGTGTTACCTCTTCTCAGTGTTGAGCAGCAGGTCGTTAGCAGCCTGAGGGTCTTTCTTCTTGTAAGTTTGGAACATGGACAGGGTCTCAATAAATCCCACCAGGTTTTTCAAAGTGATGAAAGATTTCACTTCTGTTTCAATCCTGTTGTATCAATATAGCAGATTGATTTTTTTATTCAATACAAAAATAATGAGAAATAGATAGATAGAATATAAAAACTAGATAGAATTAATCTTCTAAACCTGATGTTTTATGACCTGTCTGTTTTTAACTTGTATGTTTATATGCTCTATAAATAAAGATTATTATTGTTATTATATTAAAACCACATTTAAATGTACTATATCTAGTCTTTTATTTTGGTCTTGCACACACTCATGAATATCGGTTCCCTAAATATGACCGATTTTTTTTAAAGATCCAGAAATTATTCTCTGAGAAACCAAACAAAATGTTTAAACACTTTTATTATCCATATTTTATAGGCTAGGATATACAATTATGCCTAATTTGTCTTTTTAAAGGTCAGCCGACAGTTAATTCTAGGTATAACAGAGGTGTACTTAGCATTGGTCAGTTAAGTGTCTGTGTTGTAATTACCGTTCTTTGTCTGGAAAAGGGATGGCAGAGTATAACTCCTCCAGTTTACTGTTACACTGAGCTACTGGGTTGATGCTGGTGTATGGCATCAGCAGCTGTGTCACCTGAAAGTGAATATAGATAAAAACATGAATCCTTTACTGTATGCACTGACTTTTGTGTTGTGTCTGTATGTATGTGAAAATAATATATAATGTAAGTTATATAAACTAACATTGAAAACAAGCAAAAGGTAAAACAGAAAAAACTGCAGGTTGATTAATCAGTATGTTTGCTGTAGTTATTAATGATGGTAGTGACAGGAGCTAGAGAGCAGCTCCAGGTGAACCAGGGAGAGTTGATTGGCAGAGCGGTGATTAGTTGGACAATTAACTCTCCCTGGTTTCAAAAGGCAGCAAAAGAGCTGCCACAGGGGAAGAGACAGGAAAGAGACACATGAGGAGAAACACATGAGAGTCACACAGACAGAAAAAGAGACAGATGACGGAGCTGAGCAGCCACGCCAGCAGAAACAGCTGGTCACTTTATGTTTAGTGTTTTGGAATTTATGTTTGGTGCGGTTTAATTAATAAAAAGATGCTGAAAGGCAACAGGTTCACCTCTGGCTGTTGTGGGAGAGACCCCTGTGCCACAGTAGCATTATCTCCACTTTACTGAATAACTCTGGAAGTTGTGGTGTTATCCTTATTTTCACATTTGACTAAAATAATGATTTCAGTTATTACACCCACCTCTTCATAGAGGCTGTTAAGTTGTTCTCCACAGTTCTGGTAGGAAAGTCTGTTTTTCTGAATAGTGTAACTCAGCAGAGCAATGCAGCCCCTGGGCTTCAGAACCCGATTGGCCTCGGCCAGGAACCTTGAGTGATCAAACCAGTGGGCTGCTGCTGATGCCGTCACCAAGTCTACAGAGCCGTCAGAGAATGGAAGCTCCTCTGCTCTCCCTTTCCTGCAGGTGCAACAGACAGAACAGCCTGTGAGTCCAGATAAATAGCACAGAGAAAGACAACTGAACACTGTTCACTGATACAACCATTACCACTGGTTACATGAACGCTTCTCTTTAAAGTCTGAATTTCATTCATGTGATTTCGCGCAAGAATAAACCATTACAGGTAGGCATCTGGGTACCATAGAAACAGAACTCAACCTCAGTTAAGTCTCCTTCAGTGACTTATCCAGAAGGATTACAGGACTTCATCCATGAGAATACCTTCATTGACACCTCAGAAAAGGTGCGTAGTGTTTCTGGGATTCCTGGGAGCTTTTAACACATTGGAGTTGTCGCCCAGCTGATCAGAGAGGTGCACAAAGGAAAGGGGGGCCTAGTTGTGTAGGCGCAGAGTAACTTCTAGAAATACAACATCAGATTAGTGTCAGTTTGAAAAGAGAATGAAAATTGAGTGGAGCCTCAATTACTCTCTTCACCCTTGCCATGAATTTGGGGATCAAGGCATCGGAAATTGAATGCAGAGGCCCTCTGTCCAAGTCTGGCATTGAACAGCCAACCCACTAGAGCCGTTTGGACAAATTCGCAGTCACCAAATCATCACTGTGTAGTGATAGGGGTGGATCCTAGAAAAGCTAATTTCTGCAGTCTAGTCAGGGCACTTTATGAGAGGAGCAATAAACTCCAGATCTAAAGGAGCCACGAAGAATATTTGTACAAATCAACAAACAAGATTTTACATAATTCAGGTTGTGTTCAGGTTAGCGTAACAGCCCCTCCAGACGTCTTACCTGTACTCGATGTTGGGGAACCCTGGCACAGCTCTGGCCTCCTCCAGCTGACACTCACTGATGTCAATTCCCACGACTTCTTTAAAGTGCGGCGCCAATAGTCGAGAGGTCTGGCCTGTCCCACATCCCAGATCTACTGCCAGCACATGTGGCTGTCCCTTCTGAGGATCACAACATACAGTATATGTAGTATTCGTTGTCAGTATGATGAATGTTGCAGGTTCCCCAACAACTCTCAGTTTTCACAACAAATAAGCAGAATACCCTATTCCAGAGCTCGTTATGCACTTTGCTATTGTATTGTATCTTCATAGTACTGACCACGTCTTACCTTTTCATCTAAGTATCACAGAATAATATCTTTGACCTCATCTGGAGGTGCAAAGCGATACTTTTGGTAGATGGAGGCGTGATCCTTCCCCTCAAAGAACCGGTGTGTCATGGTGGTGTTTCTTTTAGTCTTGTCTTTCTGATCGGTTGTCAGCTGTGCCTTCTCTGACCTTTGTTCCAGAAGTCCACCTTTTTGAGTAAAGCTCCTCCTTACTTTATATTTCAGTCTCTTGTCAGCATTTGTTATGTTCCCTTTAAATTAAGCCGTTTCCAGGACACACACTTCACCCAATTCCTGCAGGGTAGTTAAGTCTTCTTTTTAATACCTAACACGCTGGAAAATAATCACTATGTTCAACAGAGTTAAGTTACTAAGTAAATCAAGCTGCAGTGTCAAACAATGGAGAACGCAGACATTTAACGCCTTGAAGGAAGAGCTGTTTTGTGTAAAGAACATTTTTTCTACTTGTTTAATGTGAAATTAAGAAACTCAAGTTTACTGAGCTGCAGACATGTTGACAGTGAGTCACAGGGAAAGGGCCTCTTGCTTACCCCATCAATGCCAAATCATTTTTGCAGAGGGTATTTAACAACTGCATACTTACAAAAGAATGAATAACTCGTTTCGACTCGAATATGAATGTGGGGGCATGTGGACACTTGGATGACACCACATGAGCAGTATGGAGACATGTTTTTATGTTTTTTTACTGTTGTTTTTTTTACGTCTGAAGATAAGTCCCTAACATCTTATGTTTACCCCTGAAACTCCAGCGGCGTTTTGTGGACTCAAACACTTCACCCACCCCTCCATCGGCATAGTGGGGAGTAGATAATGAGTTCATTATCATTTTTGGGTGAACTATTCCCTGTTTTATACCAGGGTTTTCTACCCCTACATAAATAAAGTATTTTTTCTTAATCATTGCGTTTCTGGCAGTCGTTTGCGATGTGATTGTGGCATAAGTTCATGTGTAAACACAATTGCTATCAGTCAGATCTACCAGAGCTTTGAGATTGTTAATTAATTTTTGCTCTGTGTTATCTTTGTCTCTTTTAACCCTTTCATTTGTCACCAGTGGACAATTGAACAGACATTACTTTTTTGGAAAGTTGAAACCAGGACCACCTACAAGTGCATGACCCATTCACATGACAGAACAGGCTGCTCCTTGAATCCAAAGATCATAGAGATTCTGAATTGTGTCACTCCACTATAACGGCAGCTGTAGTGAAGTTGCAAGGGCCCCTTCAATGTTGCATGTTGCTTTAAACTAAGTTTATTGTTCATTCTCTTGACCAACACTGAAAAACATCTTTGTTTTGTCTTGGTTGCCGAGGATGGGCCTCCAGGGTTGCCAAGTGTGTTTAATTGCTCTTGAGGGATGATGGAGATAATGACCTGTTGACCACTTACAAATTAGTTACTTAGTATTTATAACCTTTGAAAAACAAAGCATGCCGTGTTCTGCCCCATGGGCTCTCATTAAAGTCTTGACATCATTAACCATTATGTTGATGGAAACCAAACCCATATCTATCCTTTAAAGTAGCATTTCATGTTTATTTTTTTCTTTCAATGAAAAAACTAAGCAAAAGTAACACTAATTGCTCTGGTTCTCTAGCACCTGGTGAAGATACTCAAGGGATCTCAGTGGTGGGCATTGAAGAGGGAACTGGGACTAACAAAAGTCATTGCAGTAACCTTACATCACTCGGGGAATATGGCCAGTTCTTTTGAAAAGTGTATTAGGGTCATAAAGTTAAAGACTTACAAGGTCTTTAAACATATAGTTGAGTAACAAAAGTTGTTGTTGTGCACTTGGTACCAATATCGTACTATGAAGTCTTTAGGTCTAAGCAGTTATCTCTGTATCGGACATCATGCCAAAAGGTTTTAGATGTCTGCATTTGTTTCCTAAACACATTTATCTGGTGACTAAAGTATCATTCAATAAGAGTCACACGTCACATTCTATAAGTCTAACCACCCTGTATTGAATGATGAGGGTAGCGATATTTGATATATATCTGACTGCCAGTAAGTCCAATGAAAACACTGTAACTAACAATAAACTCAAAAGTACTAACAAGTAATGTCTATGTATCCAAGACACATGCTGGGGTTTTGGGCTCAGTGTAGAGCCAATGCTCGGATGACCAACGACTGAATGGAGCTGACAGAAAATCTACAGTAGCTCAGACTCTTCACAACTGTAGTGAGCAGAAAACAATCTCAGAATGAACAACAGGTCCAGTCTTGAGGTGGTTTGGCTACAACAGTAGAAGACCATGTTGGGTTCCTCTTCTGTCCGCTAAGAGCTGCAGTAGACACAGACTCGCCAACACTGGACAGACACTGGAAATATGTAAATCTGGATTTCTGCTGAGGCTGCAGATGACAAGCTCAGAATCTGGCATCGATAGCACGTAAACCAACCTGCTTTGTGTCAACAGTCCAGGCTACTGATGGTGGTGTAATGATGTGGGGGATATTTTCTTGGTACAATTTGGGCCCATAATACCAAGCTCTGAATGCAACAGTCTGTCTGAGTGTTATTGTAGACCATGTTCATCCCTTTAAGGCTACGATGTACTGTCTTCTACCAGCTATTTCCAGCATGGTAATGCACCTTGTCACAAAGCAAAAATCTTCTCACTTGTTTCATGATCATGAACAATAAGAGACCAGCAGTGAACGTGAATGCTAAGGGAATATCGCCAAAAATAAACGCCATGCCACGATTTCCCTCGCCATAAGAGGGAAATGTTTTATTGACCTCCTCAATTGGAAGTGGACAGGAGGCAAAGGTTCACCGCTGATGAATTTTGCATGTATGCGTGACAGTGCCCTGAATGTTCAACTGACAAATGACCTGATGCGGTCATGTCAACATGGAGCAGGAACTTTCCCAACATTGTGTGGAACAAATGCCATTAATAATTGAATAGAGAGCAGAGGGAGGCCCCACCCAGTATGAGTATGGTGTTCAGAGTAGTTTGTGAGTGTATATACTGCCAGTGCTCAAAATCATACATACTTGATCTATCCCGGATCTTTGAAGTGGATTGTGCTGACACTAACTTTTAGACACAACTCCACATTGAAGCTGAGGTGACAATTGACCAGATACCATCACTGTCAGCTTTGTCTTGATATGCCAGTAAAGTTGGTTGGAAATTTGTGCAGGGGTACGACCCGGAGTAATTTGTTTTCTACATAGTTATTGTTATGATCAGTAAAAGGGTTTTAATCTTAAAGTGATTTTTACATTTTCTATGTCCAGTTTCCCAAAGGAGTGATGCCTGTGATGATGTAATAACAATGTGTGTGTGACAAGTTAAAGAGGCTTCAGCTGCTTTGGTGAAACCAGTGGTAACCTTCCCTGCCACAGACCACACACAGCCAGCTTGAGGATCATTCGGGAGCAGAGTGACCTCAAAGACTTTATTCTGATTAACTTTCTTACTTATTGATGATATATATTTCTATATATTCACATACGTATATAGCTCTAACTCATAATTGTATTGTATCATTTATCACAGTAACTGCCTAAGTTAGTGACTAAACAGGTAAAAGGGAGGGGCAGCTGCACTGTAACTATTGAAGATGAGACTGTAGAGTTTTCTCGTCACTGAACCACCTCTGGCTCTGTCTATGAGGTAAATGGAAAACTATACTAATCCCCCTTATTTTAACCTCACCATGTTTGTGAACTTAGGCAGCTACCGCTACCCAACATTTGTCTTGAGTTTCTTGCTGTATGCGTTTATTGTCTCAGCTAATCTGGTCATAATACTGGCAATATCACAAGAGAAGAAATTACATGAGCCCATGTATATTTTCATTATGTGCCTCTCTATTAACTCTATGTACGGCTCTGCTGGCTTCTTCCTCAGATTTCTCAGAGACCTTTTGTCTGATACTCATTTGATCTCACGGTCGGCATGTTTCACTCAGGTCTACATCATTTACTCCTATGCATCCTATGAGCTCAACATTTTAAGCATTATGGCATATGATCGATATGTCGCTGTATGTCAACCTTTGCACTACCACAACAAAATGACCTTGAAGGTGGTGTCTAAGTTGACTGTGGTAGCGTGGATCTATCCGTCCATTTCTGTTGCAGTTTGTCTTTATCTGTCCTCCAGGCTTCCTTTGTGTGGCAATAAGATACCAAAGGTGTTTTGTGCAAACTGGCCTATCGTAAAACTGTCATGTGTTGCTACTCTGATCAATAACCTTGTTGGAATGCTTTTGACTTTAAGCACAGTTTTTCTTCCCCTGGCTTTTGTCCTGTTTACATACGTTAAAATCTTTTTGGTGTGTAGAAAACGCAGTTCAAAATTCAAGGGCAAAGTAGTACAAAGCTGTGTGCCACACATTGTTACATTTGTCAGTTATTCCATCACTTTTTTTTGTGACATTTCCCTGAGCAGAATTAATGTTGAAGAGCTGAATCGATTTCTAGGTGTAATTCTGTCACTTGAGTTTGTTGTGATTCCTCCGATTCTGAATCCTCTTGTGTATGGCCTGAAGTTACCAGAAATTAGAAAAACTATATCCAGAATGCTCTCCTGCTCAAAACATGACAAAGAAGCTAAACCTTTGAAATAAGAGTGATATAATGTCCTTGTGCTGATGTGACCTTCTTTCATCATTAACTTACAAATTATTTGACCTTAATAATGATTAGTAAGTGTTATGAATACTTGGCTTAATTTTTGTGGAGATTGATTTATATGTATTTTTCCTTTTGATCAATTAACCAAACAAAATACGAATATGTAAACAATGAATAAAACATGATTTGCTGATTGATGGACAAAGAGTCTGTGTATCATTTGTAAAAGAGCCACAGTGATACTGGAGTAAAGATGACCTGCAGTAAACTCAAATCATACTTCATAACAAGAATTTTATCAATAAATGTATTTTTGTTATTGTGACAAGGAACAAGATGAAGTCAAATTTCAAAATACACTGCCATTTTAAAATCTATTTTAGATGCATGGTTGTCTTTGCTGATATTATACATTTTATGATTATTATTTATACAAATTTTTATTGTAATAACTATTTAATAAGAGGTGTTTACATAATGTTACTGCATAAAATAGATGGTTCCATCACTTGCATGCAAGTAATAATCTAAATGTATAACGGAGCAAACTGACCAGGTGTATATGTAAAGTAAATGATAACTTGTGTTTAATATGAATGAAGTAATTGCAAATGAAGTTCCAATTCTGCAGTATCACATACCCATTGTGATTATTTGCATTTATTAGTATATTATATAATTAATAAGTAAATGAGTAGTACTAATAGTAATAAGGAGATAGATAAACAAGAAATAACCAGATTTTTGTAACATAAACCTCGTTATTAGGTAAAACCTGTTCATTGAGCCATCGGGGCTCCTGCTGCATACAGGTGGATGGGTTCTCATTGTGCCTGGATACCTAAAGCAAAGGCCCAGAGACCTGCTGCTACATCAGTATCTCAATAGTTGACCTTCTGGAGAGTTCCACCACCTGTATGAGAAAGGTATCTGAGGCTCGACCACAAAGTGTCTGGGCCTCTCTGGCCTCCTGTGGCATTGACAAGACGGCCACTGCTGCATGAACAGAGAGTATTTTCACACTGTGGAGTGCAGATTAGGGGGGGGGGGGGGGGCTGTTCCTCCGGTTTTAGAACAAGTTGGATGTTTACAATTGATTGCTGCTTTAAGCCAAGCAGGTCACCCACGTCCTGTCCTTGACGACTTGTTGTTGACTCAGTTGTCCAACAAATATAAAAAAATATTTAGACATTAAAATGACTGATGGCACAATTTAGGGGCCTCTCAGTATCTTATAAGGTCATTTTAAGTGACCTCAGTTCCAGACTGACAGTTTAAGGAGCAAAATTAGACTCAAAAAGGTCACAAATGTGTATAACATGATCTAGAAATGAAAGATAAGATGAAAATAAATAAGAGAAGATAAGAAAATGGTTTATTTGTCCAAATATGGAGACATTTGCTGCGGATGAATATATGATAATATATGAAGATGAACCATCCTCACGGACAAGTAAAGTGACCACAAACGTTCTTTAAACCAATATTATTAGAATAATAATAATTACTCAAATGTAACCACATTAATGTGGTCACCCTATATTAGGGGTGCCACATTAGCATTTATTTGATTTTATAATGTTAAAATGGCACATGGTATGAACAATTATTAACAGCGGCCTATCTTTAAAAACGTTTATTATGATCAATAAACGCTTTTAATCTTAGAGAGCAAACAGATTTTTACACTTTCATGTCCAGTTTCCCAAAGGAGTGATGCCTGTGATGATGTAATAACAATGTGTGTGTGACAAGTTAAAGAGGCTTCAGCTGCTTTGGTGAAACCAGTGGTAACCTTCCCTGCCACAGACCACACACAGCCAGCTTGAGGATCATTCAGGAGCAGAGTGACCTCAAAGATTTTATTCTGATTAACTTTCTTACTTATTGATGATATATATTTCTATATATTCACATACGTATATACCTCTAACTCATAATTGTATTGTATCATTTATCACAGTAACTGCCTAAGTTAGTGACTAAACAGGTAAAAGGGAGGGGCAGCTGCACTGTAACTATTGAAGATGAGACTGTAGAGTTTTCTCATCACTGAACCACCTCTGGCTCTGTCTATGAGGTAAATGGAAAACTATACTAATCCCCCTTATTTTAACCTCACCATGTTTGTGAACTTAGGCAGCTACCGCTACCCAACATTTGTCTTGTGTTTCTTGCTGTATGCGTTTATTGTCTCAGCTAATCTGGTCATAATACTGGCAATATCACAAGAGAAGAAATTACATGAGCCCATGTATATTTTCATTATGTGCCTCTCTATTAACTCTATGTACGGCTCTGCTGGCTTCTTCCTCAGATTTCTCAGAGACCTTTTGTCTGATACTCATTTGATCTCACGGTCGGCATGTTTCACTCAGGTCTACATCATTTACTCCTATGCATCCTATGAGCTCACCATTTTAGGCATTATGGCATATGATCGATATGTCGCTGTATGTCAACCTTTGCACTACCACAACAAAATGACCTTGAAGGTGGTGTCTAAGTTGATTGTGTTAGCGTGGATCTATCCGTCCATTTCTGTTGCAGTTTGTCTTTATCTGTCCTCCAGGCTTCCTTTGTGTGGCAATAAGATACCAAAGGTGTTTTGTGCAAACTGGCCTGTCGTAAAACTGTCATGTGTTGCTACTCTGATCAATAACCTTGTTGGAATGCTTTTGACTTCAAGTGCAGTTTTTCTTCCCCTGGCTTTTGTCCTGTTTACATATGTAAAAATATTTTTGGTGTGTAGAAAACGCAGTTTAAAATTCAAGGGCAAAGTAGTACAAAGCTGTGTGCCACACATTGTTACATTTGTCAGTTATTCCATCACTGTGTTTTGTGACGTTGCCCTCAGCAGAATTAATGTTGAAGAGCTGAATCGATTTCTAGGTGTAATTCTGTCACTTGAGTTTGTTGTGATTCCTCCGATTCTGAATCCTCTTGTGTATGGCCTGAAGTTACCAGAAATTAGAAAAACTATATCCAGAATGCTCTCCTGCTCAAAACATGACAAAGAAGCTAAACCTTAGAAATAAGAGTGATATAATGTCCTTGTGCTGATGTGACCTTCTTTCATCATTAACTTACTAATTATTTGACCTTAATAATGATTAGTAAGTATTATGAATGTTATGAATACTTGGCTTAATTTTTGTGGAGATTAGTTTATATGTATTTTTCCCTTTTGATCAATTAACCAAACAAAATACAAATATGTAAACAATGAATAAAACATGATTTGCTGATTGATGGACAAAGAGTCTGTGTATCATTTGTAAAAGAGCCACAGTGATACTGGAGTAAAGATGACCTGCAGTAAACTCAAATCATACTTCATAACAAGAATTTTATCAATAAATGTATTTTTGTTATTGTGACAAGGAACAAGATGAAGTCAAATTTCAAAATACACTGCAATTTTAAAATCTATCTTAGATGCATGGTTGTCTTTGCTGATATTATACATTTTATGATTATTATTTATACAAATTTTTATTGTAATAACTATTTAATAAGAGGTGTTTACATAATGTTACTGAATAAAATAGATGGTTCCATCACTTGCATGCAAGTAATAATCTAGATGTATAACAGAGCAAACTGACCAGGTGTATATGTAAAGTAAATGATAACTTGTGTTTAATATGAATGAAGTAATTGCAAATGAAGTTCCAATTCTGCAGTATCACATACCCATTGTGATTATCTGCATTTATTAGTATATTATATAATTAATAAGTAAATGAGTAGTACTAATACTAATATGAAGGAGATAGATAAACAAGAAATAACCAGATTTTTGTAACATAAACCTCGTTATTAGGTAAAACCTGTTCATTGAGCCATCGGGGCTCCTGCTGCATACAGGTGGATGGGTTCTCATTGTGCCTGGATACCTAAAGCAAAGGCCCAGAGACCTGCTGCTACATCAGTATCTCAATAGTTGACCTTCTGGAGAGTTCCACCACCTGTATGAGAAAGGTATCTGAGGCTCGACCACAAAGTGTCTGGGCCTCTCTGGCCTCCTGTGGCATTGACAAGACGGCCACTGCTGCATGAACAGAGAGTATTTTCACACTGTGGGGTGCAGATTAGGGGGGGGGGCTGTTCCTCCGGTTTTAGAACAAGTTGGATGTTTACAATTGATTGCTGCCTTAAGCCAAGCAGGTCTCCCACGTCCTGTCCTTGGCGACTTGTTGTTGACTCAGTTGTCCAACAAATATAAAAATATATA
This sequence comes from Hippoglossus hippoglossus, assembly GCF_009819705.1. Taxonomy (NCBI): domain Eukaryota; kingdom Metazoa; phylum Chordata; class Actinopteri; order Pleuronectiformes; family Pleuronectidae; genus Hippoglossus; species Hippoglossus hippoglossus. Next base: position 5,702,929 of record NC_047171.1, on the reverse strand, counting down.
AGAGGTTCTACAATATTTAGACATTAAAATGACTGATGGCACAATTTAGGGGCCTCTCAGTATCTTATAAGGTCATTTTAAGTGACCTCAGTTCCAGACTGACAGTTTAAGGAGCAAAATTAGACTCAAACAGGTCACATAAGTGTATAACATGATCTAGAAATGAAAGATAAGATGAAAATAAATAAGACAAGATAAGAAAATGGTTTATTTGTCCAAATATGGAGACATTTGCTGCGGATGAAAATATGATAATATGTGAAGATGAACCATCCTCACGGGTCCCCGGACAACTGAAGTGACCACAAACGTTCTTTAAACCAATATTATTAGAATAATAATAATTACTCAAATGTAACCACATTAATGTGGTCACCCTATATTAGGGGTGCCACAATAGCATTTATTTGATTTTATAATGTTAAAATGTCCCTTGGTATGAACAATTATTAACAGCGGCCTATCTTTAAAAACATTTATTATGATCAGTAAACGCTTTTAATCTTAGAGAGCAAACTGATTTTTACACTTTCATGTCCAGTTTCCCAAAGGAGTGATGCCTGTGATGATGTAATAACAATTCATTGAGCCATCGGGGCTCCTGCTGCATACAGGTGGATGGGTTCTCATTGTGCCTGGATACCTAAAGCAAAGGCCCAGAGACCTGCTGCTACATCAGTACCTCAATAGTTGACCTTCTGGAGAGTTCCACCACCTGTATGAGAAAGGTATCTGAGGCTCGACCACAAAGTGTCTGGGCCTCTCTGGCCTCCTGTGGCATTGACAAGACGGCCACTGCTGCATGAACAGAGAGTATTTTCACACTGTGGGGTGCAGATTAGGGGGGGGGGGCTCTTCCTCCGGTTTTAGAACAAGTTGGATGTTTACAATTGATTGCTGCCTTAAGCCAAGCAGGTCTCCCACTTCCTGTCCTTGACGACTTGTTGTTGACTCAGTTGTCCAACAAATATAAAAAAATATTTAGACATTAAAATGACTGATGGCACAATTTAGGGGCCTCTCAGTATCTTATAAGGTCATTTTAAGTGACCTCAGTTCCAGACTGACAGTTTAAGGAGCAAAATTAGACTCAAAAAGGTCACAAATGTGTATAACATGATCTAGAAATGAAAGATAAGATGAAAATAAATAAGAGAAGATAAGAAAATGGTTTATTTGTCCAAATATGGAGACATTTGCTGCGGATGAATATATGATAATATATGAAGATGAACCATCCTCACGGACAAGTAAAGTGACCACAAACGTTCTTTAAACCAATATTATTAGAATAATAATAATTACTCAAATTTAACCACATTAATGTGGTCACCCTATATTAGGGGTGCCACATTAGCATTTATTTGATTTTATAATGTTAAAATGGCACATGGTATGAACAATTATTAACAGCGGCCTATCTTTAAAAACGTTTATTATGATCAATAAACGCTTTTAATCTTAGAGAGCAAACAGATTTTTACACTTTCATGTCCAGTTTCCCAAAGGAGTGATGCCTGTGATGATGTAATAACAATGTGTGTGTGACAAGTTAAAGAGGCTTCAGCTGCTTTGGTGAAACCAGTGGTAACCTTCCCTGCCACAGACCACACACAGCCAGCTTGAGGATCATTCAGGAGCAGAGTGACCTCAAAGACTTTATTCTGATTAACTTTCTTACTTATTGATGATATATATTTCTATATATTCACATACGTATATAGCTCTAACTCATAATTGTATTGTATCATTTATCACAGTAACTGCCTAAGTTAGTGACTAAACAGGTAAAAGGGAGGGGCAGCTGCACTGTAACTATTGAAGATGAGACTGTAGAGTTTTCTCATCACTGAACCACCTCTGGCTCTGTCTATGAGGTAAATGGAAAACTATACTAATCCCCCTTATTTTAACCTCACCATGTTTGTGAACTTAGGCAGCTACCGCTACCCAACATTTGTCTTGTGTTTCTTGCTGTATGCGTTTATTGTCTCAGCTAATCTGGTCATAATACTGGCAATATCACAAGAGAAGAAATTACATGAGCCCATGTATATTTTCATTATGTGCCTCTCTATTAACTCTATGTACGGCTCTGCTGGCTTCTTCCTCAGATTTCTCAGAGACCTTTTGTCTGATACTCATTTGATCTCACGGTCGGCATGTTTCACTCAGGTCTACATCATTTACTCCTATGCATCCTATGAGCTCACCATTTTAGGCATTATGGCATATGATCGATATGTCGCTGTATGTCAACCTTTGCACTACCACAACAAAATGACCTTGAAGGTGGTGTCTAAGTTGATTGTGTTAGCGTGGATCTATCCGTCCATTTCTGTTGCAGTTTGTTTTTATCTGTCCTCCATGCTTCCTTTGTGTGGCAATAAGATACCAAAGGTGTTTTGTGCAAACTGGCCTGTCGTAAAACTGTCATGTATTGCTACTCTGATCAATAACCTTGTTGGAATGCTTTGTACTTCAAGGCACAGTTTTTCTTCCCCTGGCTTTTGTCCTGTTTACATATGTAAAAATATTTTTGGTGTGTAGAAAACGCAGTTTAAAATTCAGGGGCAAAGTAGTACAAAGCTGTGTGCCACACGTTGTTACATTTGTCAGTTATTCCATCACTGTGTTTTGTGACGTTGCCCTCAGCAGAATTAATGTTGAAGAGCTGAATCGATTTCTAGGTGTAATTCTGTCACTTGAGTTTGTTGTGATTCCTCCGATTCTGAATCCTCTTGTGTATGGCCTGAAGTTACCAGAAATTAGAAAAACTATATCCAGAATGCTCTCCTGCTCAAAACATGACAAAGAAGCTAAACCTTAGAAATAAGAGTGATATAATGTCCTTGTGCTGATGTGACCTTCTTTCATCATTAACTTACTAATTATTTGACCTTAATAATGATTAGTAAGTATTATGAATGTTATGAATACTTGGCTTAATTTTTGTGGAGATTGATATATAGGTATTTTTTCTTTTGATCAATTAACCAAACAAAATACAAATATGTAAATAATGAATAAAACATGATTTGCTGATTGATGAACAAAGAGTCTGTGTATCATTTGTAAAAGAACCACAGTGATACTGGAGTAAAGATGACCTGCAGTAAACTCAAATCATACTTCATAACAAGAATTTTATCAATAAATGTATATTTGTTATTGTGACAAGGAACAAGATGAAGTCAAATTTCAAAATACACTGCAATTTTAAAATCTATTTTAGATGCATGGTTGTCTTTGCTGATATTATACATTTTATGATTATTATTTATACAAATTTTTATTGTAATAACTATTTAATAAGAGGTGTTTACATAATGTTACTGAATAAAATAGATGGTTCCATCACTTGCATGCAAGTAATAATCTAAATGTATAACGGAGCAAACTGACCAGGTGTATATGTAAAGTAAATGATAACTTGTGTTTAATATGAATGAAGTAATTGCAAATGAAGTTCCAATTCTGCAGTATCACATGCCCATTGTGATTATTTGCATTTATTAGTATATTATATAATTAATAAGTAAATGAGTAGTTCTAATACTAATAAGAAGGAGATAGATAAACAAGAAATAACCAGATTTTTGTAACATAAACCTCGTTATTAGGTAAAACCTGTTCATTGAGCCATCGGGGCTCCTGCTGCATACAGGTGGATGGGTTCTCATTGTGCCTGGATACCTAAAGCAAAGGCTCAGAGACCTGCTGCTACATCAGTATCTCAATAGTTGACCTTCTGGAGAGTTCCACCACCTGTATGAGAAAGGTATCTGAGGCTCGACCACAAAGTGTCTGGGCCTCTCTGGCCTCCTGTGGCATTGACAAGACGGCCACTGCTGCATGAACAGAGAGTATTTTCACACTGTGGGGTGCAGATTAGGGGGGGGGGGCTGTTCCTCCGGTTTTAGAACAAGTTGGATGTTTACAATTGATTGCTGCCTTAAGCCAAGCAGGTCACCCACGTCCTGTCCTTGGCGACTTGTTGTTGACTCAGTTGTCCAACAAATATAAAAATATATAAGAGGTTCTACAATATTTAGACATTAAAATGACTGATGGCACAATTTAGGGGCCTCTCAGTATCTTATAAGGTCATTTTAAGTGACCTCAGTTCCAGACTGACAGTTTAAGGAGCAAAGTTAGACTCAAAAAGGTCACAAATGTGTATAACATGATCTAGAAATGAAAGATAAGATGAAAATAAATAAGACAAGATAAGAAAATGGTTTATTTGTCCAAATATGGAGACATTTGCTGCGGATGAAAATATGATAATATATGAAGATGAACCATCCTCACGGGTCCCCGGACAACTGAAGTGACCACAAACGTTCTTTAAACCAATATTATTAGAATAATAATAATTACTCAAATGTAACCACATTAATGTGGTCACCCTATATTAGGGGTGCCACATTAGCATTTATTTGATTTTATAATGTTAAAATGTCACATGGTATGAACAATTATTAACAGCGGCCTATCTTTAAAAACGTTTATTATGATCAATAAACGCTTTTAATCTTAGAGAGCAAACAGATTTTTACACTTTCATGTCCAGTTTCCCAAAGGAGTGATGCCTGTGATGATGTAATAACAATGTGTGTGTGACAAGTTAAAGAGGCTTCAGCTGCTTTGGTGAAACCAGTGGTAACCTTCCCTGCCACAGACCACACACAGCCAGCTTGAGGATCATTCAGGAGCAGAGTGACCTCAAAGACTTTATTCTGATTAACTTTCTTACTTATTGATGATATATATTTCTATATATTCACATATGTATATAGCTCTAACTCATAATTGTATTGTATCATTTATCACAGTAACTGCCTAAGTTAGTGACTAAACAGGTAAAAGGGAGGGGCAGCTGCACTGTAACTATTGAAGATGAGACTGTAGAGTTTTCTCATCACTGAACCACCTCTGGCTCTGTCTATGAGGGAAATGGAAAACTATACTAATCCCCCTTATTTTAACCTCACCATGTTTGTGAACTTAGGCAGCTACCGCTACCCAACATTTGTCTTGTGTTTCTTGCTGTATGCGTTTATTGTCTCAGCTAATCTGGTCATAATACTGGCAATATCACAAGAGAAGAAATTACATGAGCCCATGTATATTTTCATTATGTGCCTCTCTATTAACTCTATGTACGGCTCTGCTGGCTTCTTCCTCAGATTTCTCAGAGACCTTTTGTCTGATACTCATTTGATCTCACGGTCGGCATGTTTCACTCAGGTCTACATCATTTACTCCTATGCATCCTATGAGCTCACCATTTTAGGCATTATGGCATATGATCGATATGTCGCTGTATGTCAACCTTTGCACTACCACAACAAAATGACCTTGAAGGTGGTGTCTAAGTTGATTGTGGTAGCGTGGGTTTTTCCGTCCATTTCTGTTGCAGTTTGTGTTTATCTGTCCTCCATGCTTCCTTTGTGTGGCAATAAGATACCAAAGGTGTTTTGTGCAAACTGGCCTGTCGTAAAACTGTCATGTGTTGCTACTCTGATCAATAACCTTGTTGGAATGCTTTTGACTTCAAGCACAGTTTTTCTTCCCCTGGCTTTTGTCCTGTTTACATATGTAAAAATCTTTTTGGTGTGTAGAAAACGCAGTTTAAAATTCAAGGGCAAAGTAGTACAAAGCTGTGTGCCACACATTGTTACATTTGTCAGTTATTCCATCACTGTGTTTTGTGACATTTCCCTGAGCAGAATTAATGTTGAAGAGCTGAATCGATTTCTAGGTGTAATTCTGTCACTTGAGTTTGTTGTGATTCCTCCGATTCTGAATCCTCTTGTGTATGGCCTGAAGTTACCAGAAATTAGAAAAACTATATCCAGAATGCTCTCCTGCTCAAAACATGACAAAGAAGCTAAACCTTAGAAATAAGAGTGATATAATGTCCTTGTGCTGATGTGACCTTCTTTCATCATTAACTTACTAATTATTTGACCTTAATAATGATTAGTAAGTATTATGAATGTTATGAATACTTGGCTTAATTTTTGTGGAGATTGATTTATATGTATTTTTCCCTTTTGATCAATTAACCAAACAAAATACGAATATGTAAACAATGAATAAAACATGATTTGCTGATTGATGAACAAAGAGTCTGTGTATCATTTGTAAAAGAGCCACAGTGATACTGGAGTAAAGATGACCTGCAGTAAACTCAAATCATACTTCATAACAAGAATTTGATCAATAAATGTATTTTTGTTATTGTGACAAGGAACAAGATGAAGTCAAATTTCAAAATACACTGCAATTTTAAAATCTATTTTAGATGCTTGGTTGTCTTTGCTGATATTATACATTTTATGATTATTATTTATACAACGTATTACTATAAGTGTATACGTATTTAGACACTATTTTTTATATAATTATATAATGAGATGTGTTTACATAATGTTACTGAATAAAATAGATGGTTCCATCACTTGCATGCAAGTAATAATCTAAATGTATAACGGAGCAAACTGACCAGGTGTATATGTAAAGTAAATGATAACTTGTGTTTAATATGAATGAAGTAATTGCAAATGAAGTTCCAATTCTGCAGTATCACATACCCATTGTGATTATTTGCATTTATTAGTATATTATATAATTAATAAGTAAATGAGTAGTACTAATAGTAATAAGGAGATAGATAAACAAGAAATAACCAGATTTTTGTAACATAAACCTCGTTATTAGGTAAAACCTGTTCATTGAGCCATCGGGGCTCCTGCTGCATACAGGTGGATGGGTTCTCATTGTGCCTGGATACCTAAAGCAAAGGCCCAGAGACCTGCTGCTACATCAGTACCTCAATAGTTTACCTTCTGGAGAGTTCCACCACCTGTATGAGAAAGGTATCTGAGGCTCGACCACAAAGTGTCTGGGCCTCTCTGGCCTCCTGTGGCATTGACAAGACGGCCACTGCTGCATGAACAGAGAGTATTTTCACACTGTGGGGTGCAGATTAGGGGGGGGGGGGCTCTTCCTCCGGTTTTAGAACAAGTTGGATGTTTACAATTGATTGCTGCCTTAAGCAAAGCAGGTCTCCCACTTCCTGTCCTTGACGACTTGTTGTTGACTCAGTTGTCCAACAAATATAAAAAAATATTTAGACATTAAAATGACTGATGGCACAATTTAGGGGCCTCTCAGTATCTTATAAGGTCATTTTAAGTGACCTCAGTTCCAGACTGACAGTTTAAGGAGCAAAATTAGACTCAAAAAGGTCACAAATGTGTATAACATGATCTAGAAATGAAAGATAAGATGAAAATAAATAAGAGAAGATAAGAAAATGGTTTATTTGTCCAAATATGGAGACATTTGCTGCGGATGAATATATGATAATATATGAAGATGAACCATCCTCACGGGTCCCCGGACAACTGAAGTGACCACAAACGTTCTTTAAACCAATATTATTAGAATAATAATAATTACTCAAATGTAACCACATTAATGTGGTCACCCTATATTAGGGGTGCCACATTAGCATTTATTTGATTTTATAATGTTAAAATGGCACATGGTATGAACAATTATTAACAGCGGCCTATCTTTAAAAACGTTTATTATGATCAATAAACGCTTTTAATCTTAGAGAGCAAACTGATTTTTACACTTTCATGTCCAGTTTCCCAAAGGAGTGATGCCTGTGATGATGTAATAACAATGTGTGTGTGACAAGTTAAAGAGGCTCTCAGCTGCTTTGGTGAAACCAGTGGTAACCTTCCCTGCCACAGACCACACACAGCCAGCTTGAGGATCATTCAGGAGCAGAGTGACCTCAAAGACTTTATTCTGATTAACTTTCTTACTTATTGATGATATATATTTCTATATATTCACATACGTATATAGCTCTAACTCATAATTGTATTGTATCATTTATCACAGTAACTGCCTAAGTTAGTGACTAAACAGGTAAAAGGGAGGGGCAGCTGCACTGTAACTATTGAAGATGAGACTGTAGAGTTTTCTCATCACTGAACCACCTCTGGCTCTGTCTATGAGGGAAATGGAAAACTATACTAATCCCCCTTATTTTAACCTCACCATGTTTGTGAACTTAGGCAGCTACCGCTACCCAACATTTGTCTTGTGTTTCTTGCTGTATGCGTTTATTGTCTCAGCTAATCTGGTCATAATACTGGCAATATCACAAGAGAAGAAATTACATGAGCCCATGTATATTTTCATTATGTGCCTCTCTATTAACTCTATGTACGGCTCTGCTGGCTTCTTCCTCAGATTTCTCAGAGACCTTTTGTCTGATACTCATTTGATCTCACGGTCGGCATGTTTCACTCAGGTCTACATCATTTACTCCTATGCATCCTATGAGCTCACCATTTTAGGCATCATGGCATATGATCGATATGTTGCTGTATGTCAACCTTTGCACTACCACAACAAAATGACCTTGAAGGTGGTGTCTAAGTTGATTGTGGTAGCGTGGATCTATCCGTCCATTTCTATTGCAGTTTGTTTTTATCTGTCCTCCATGCTTCCTTTGTGTGGCAATAAGATACCAAAGGTGTTTTGTGCAAACTGGCCTGTCGTAAAACTGTCATGTATTGCTACTCTGATCAATAACCTTGTTGGAATGTTTGTTACTTCAAGCACAGTTTTTCTTCCCCTGGCTTTTGTCCTGTTTACATATGTAAAAATATTTTTGGTGTGTAGAAAACGCAGTTCAAAATTCAAGACCAAAGTAGTACAAAGCTGTGTGCCACACGTTGTTACATTTGTCAGTTATTCCATCACTTTGTTTTGTGACGTTGCCCTCAGCAGAATTAATGTTGAAGAGCTGAATCGATTTCTAGGTGTAATTCTGTCACTTGAGTTTGTTGTGATTCCTCCGATTCTGAATCCTCTTGTGTATGGCCTGAAGTTACCAGAAATTAGAAAAACTATATCCAGAATGCTCTCCTGCTCAAAACATGACAAAGAAGCTAAACCTTAGAAATAAGAGTGATATAATGTCCTTGTGCTGATGTGACCTTCTTTCATCATTAACTTACTAATTATTTGACCTTAATAATGATTAGGAAGTATTATGAATGTTATGAATACTTGGCTTAATTTTTGTTGAGATTGATATATAGGTGTTTTTCCTTTTGATCAATTAACCAAACAAAATACGAATATGTAAATAATGAATAAAACAGGATTTGCTGATTGATGGACAAAGAGTCTGTGTATCATTTGTAAAAGAGCCACAGTGATACTGGAGTAAAGATGACCTGCAGTAAACTCAAATCATACTTCATAACAAGAATTTTATCAATAAATGTATGATTGTTATTGTGACAAGGAACAAGATGAAGTCAAATTTCAAAATACACTGCAATTTTTAAATCTATTTTAGATGCTTGGTTGTCTTTGCTGATATTATACATTTTATGATTATTATTTATACAAATTTTTATTGTAATAACTATTTAATAAGAGGTGTTTACATAATGTTACTGAATAAAATAGATGGTTCCATCACTTGCATGCAAGTAATAATCTAAATGTATAACGGAGCAAACTGACCAGGTGTATATGTAAAGTAAATGATAACTTGTGTTTAATATGAATGAAGTAATTGCAAATGAAGTTCCAATTCTGCAGTATCACATGCCCATTGTGATTATTTGCATTTATTAGTATATTATATAATTAATAAGTAAATGAGTAGTTCTAATAGTAATAAGAAGGAGATAGATAAACAAGAAATAACCAGATTTTTGTAACATAAACCTCGTTATTAGGTAAAACCTGTTCATTGAGCCATCGGGGCTCCTGCTGCATACAGGTGGATGGGTTCTCATTGTGCCTGGATACCTAAAGCAAAGGCCCAGAGACCTGCTGCTACATCAGTACCTCAATAGTTGACCTTCTGGAGAGTTCCACCACCTGTATGAGAAAGGTATCTGAGGCTCGACCACAAAGTGTCTGGGCCTCTCTGGCCTCCTGTGGCATTGACAAGACGGCCACTGCTGCATGAACAGAGAGTATTTTCACACTGTGGAGTGCAGATTAGGGGGGGGGGGGGGGCTGTTCCTCCGGTTTTAGAACAAGTTGGATGTTTACAATTGATTGCTGCTTTAAGCCAAGCAGGTCACCCACGTCCTGTCCTTGGCGACTTGTTGTTGACTCAGTTGTCCAACAAATATAAAAATATATAAGAGGTTCTACAATATTTAGACATTAAAATGACTGATGGCACAATTTAGGGGCCTCTCAGTATCTTATAAGGTCATTTTAAGTGACCTCAGTTCCAGACTGACAGTTTAAGGAGCAAAATTAGAGTAAAAAAGGTCACAAATGTGTATAACATGATCTAGAAATGAAAGATAAGATGAAAATAAATAAGACAAGATAAGAAAATGGTTTATTTGTCCAAATATGGAGACATTTGCTGCGGATGAAAATATGATAATATGTGAAGATGAACCATCCTCACGGGTCCCCGGACAACTGAAGTGACCACAAACGTTCTTTAAACCAATATTATTAGAATAATAATAATTACTCAAATGTAACCACATTAATGTGGTCACCCTATATTAGGGGTGCCACATTAGCATTTATTTTATTTAATAATATTAAAATGTCACATGGTATGAACAATTATTAACAGCGGCCTATCTTTAAAAACGTTTATTATGATCAGTAAACACTTTTAATCTTAGAGAGCAAACAGATTTTTACACTTTCATGTCCAGTTTCCCAAAGGAGTGATGCCTGTGATGATGTAATAACAATGTGTGTGTGACAAGTTAAAGAGGCTTCAGCTGCTTTGGTGAAACCAGTGGTAACCTTCCCTGCCACAGACCACACACAGCCAGCTTGAGGATCATTCAGGAGCAGAGTGACCTCAAAGACTTTATTCTGATTAACTTTCTTACTTATTGATGATATATATTTCTATATATTCACATATGTATATACCTCTAACTCATAATTGTATTGTATCATTTATCACAGTAACTGCCTAAGTTAGTGACTAAACAGGTAAAAGGGAGGGGCAGCTGCACTGTAACTATTGAAGATGAGACTGTAGAGTTTTCTCATCACTGAACCACCTCTGGCTCTGTCTATGAGGTAAATGGAAAACTATACTAATCCCCCTTATTTTAACCTCACCATGTTTGTGAACTTAGGCAGCTACCGCTACCCAACATTTGTCTTGTGTTTCTTGCTGTATGCGTTTATTGTCTCAGCTAATCTGGTCATAATACTGGCAATATCACAAGAGAAGAAATTACATGAGCCCATGTATATTTTCATTATGTGCCTCTCTATTAACTCTATGTACGGCTCTGCTGGCTTCTTCCTCAGATTTCTCAGAGACCTTTTGTCTGATACTCATTTGATCTTACGGTCGGCATGTTTCACTCAGGTCTACATCATTTACTCCTATGCATCCTATGAGCTCACCATTTTAGGCATTATGGCATATGATCGATATGTCGCTGTATGTCAACCTTTGCACTACCACAACAAAATAACCTTGAAGGTGGTGTCTAAGTTGATTGTGGTAGCGTGGGTTTTTCCGTCCATTTCTGCTGCAGTTTGTGTTTTTCTGTCCTCCAGGCTTCCTTTGTGTGGCAATAAGATACCAAAGGTGTTTTGTGCAAACTGGCCTGTCGTAAAACTGTCATGTGTTGCTACTCTGATCAATAACCTTGTTGGAATGTTTGTTACTTCAAGCACAGTTTTTCTTCCCCTGGCTTTTGTCCTGTTTACATATGTAAAAATCTTTTTGGTGTGTAGAAAACGCAGTTCAAAATTCAAGACCAAAGTAGTACAAAGCTGTGTGCCACACATTGTTACATTTGTCAATTATTCCATCACTGTGTTTTGTGACATTTCCCTGAGCAGAATTAATGTTGAAGAGCTGAATCGATTTCTAGGTGTAATTCTGTCACTTGAGTTTGTTGTGATTCCTCCGATTCTGAATCCTCTTGTGTATGGCCTGAAGTTACCAGAAATTAGAAAAACTATATCCAGAATGCTCTCCTGCTCAAAACATGACAAAGAAGCTAAACCTTAGAAATAAGAGTGATATAATGTCCTTGTGCTGATGTGACCTTCTTTCATCATTAACTTACTAATTATTTGACCTTAATAATGATTAGTAAGTATTATGAATGTTATGAATACTTGGCTTAATTTTTGTGGAGATTGATTTATATGTATTTTTCCCTTTTGATCAATTAACCAAACAAAATACGAATATGTAAACAATGAATAAAACATGATTTGCTGATTGATGAACAAAGAGTCTGTGTATCATTTGTAAAAGAGCCACAGTGATACTGGAGTAAAGATGACCTGCAGTAAACTCAAATCATACTTCATAACAAGAATTTGATCAATAAATGTATTTTTGTTATTGTGACAAGGAACAAGATGAAGTCAAATTTCAAAATACACTGCAATTTTAAAATCTATTTTAGATGCTTGGTTGTCTTTGCTGATATTATACATTTTATGATTATTATTTATACAACGTATTACTATAAGTGTATACGTATTTAGACACTATTTTTTATATAATTATATAATGAGATGTGTTTACATAATGTTACTGAATAAAATAGATGGTTCCATCACTTGCATGCAAGTAATAATCTAAATGTATAACGGAGCAAACTGACCAGGTGTATATGTAAAGTAAATGATAACTTGTGTTTAATATGAATGAAGTAATTGCAAATGAAGTTCCAATTCTGCAGTATCACATACCCATTGTGATTATTTGCATTTATTAGTATATTATATAATTAATAAGTAAATGAGTAGTACTAATAGTAATAAGGAGATAGATAAACAAGAAATAACCAGATTTTTGTAACATAAACCTCGTTATTAGGTAAAACCTGTTCATTGAGCCATCGGGGCTCCTGCTGCATACAGGTGGATGGGTTCTCATTGTGCCTGGATACCTAAAGCAAAGGCCCAGAGACCTGCTGCTACATCAGTATCTCAATAGTTGACCTTCTGGAGAGTTCCACCACCTGTATGAGAAAGGTATCTGAGGCTCGACCACAAAGTGTCTGGGCCTCTCTGGCCTCCTGTGGCATTGACAAGACGGCCACTGCTGCATGAACAGAGAGTATTTTCACACTGTGGGGTGCAGATTAGGGGGGGGGGGGGCTGTTCCTCCGGTTTTAGAACAAGTTGGATGTTTACAATTGATTGCTGCTTTAAGCCAAGCAGGTCACCCACGTCCTGTCCTTGGCGACTTGTTGTTGACTCAGTTGTCCAACAAATATAAAAGAGGCGTTTACAATATTTAGACATTATAGGACTGATGGCACAATTTAGGGGTCTATCAATATCGTATACGGTCATTTTAAGTGACCATAGTTCCTGACTGACAGGTTAAAAGGATAGTTTTACCAAAACATGAAAATGGACTCATCATCTACTCACCACTGTGCTGATGGAGGGGTGGGGGAAGTGTTTTAGTCCACAAAACACTTTCGGAGTCTCAGGGGTAAATGGTTTATAGCAGTGGTCGCCAACCCGTCGATCGCGATCTACCGGTCGATCCCCCAGTCTTCACGGTCGATCCCCGAACTCTCTGGACTCACTGGCTGTCGTCGCGCCGCAGATCAGCTGTGTGTCGGTTGTCCGCTACTGGCGTCTGAGCTGCTGGTTTATCTCCTGCATTTCCTTCAAGAACAAGTTGGTTTATGTACTAAACTAAATTTCAGGAATGAAGATGCGGATCTTTCGGTCTGTCGATAACAATCAAAGCCCCGTTGGAATAAATGAGTGGATTCAGAATGTGAAACGCTAGAGTGCTTTTACTTTGAAACGTGTTTGGAAAGTGTTGTAAATACATTTGTGTCATAAACAGATAAACATTTTGGTTCACAGCAGAATAAACAGAGACAATTATCTTTCACCTGAGTTTTAATGTTAATCTGATGAATATATGTTTATTTTTATGTAACAAATGGTTGCAACACTTTCTGTAAGCCTTTTCAAAATAAAACACTCCAGCGTTTCTGTTGATGGAATCCATTCCCTTGTTTAAAAAGGTTTTTTTATTGTTAAATATTTGCAGGAGCGGAAGATGCACGGCTTCATACTGTGTAGTACTGGTATTTATTTGAGTACAAGGGACTTCTTTCATACAAGGCAATAATCATATTTGTGGCCATATTCAAATCAAAGCCTATATGTAAAACATTGTGCTGCAGTAGCAGCTCCTCTGCAGAACATGATGTGGAACTGAGAAGCTACATATTGTAAATATGAATTGATATTAATTTGAATATTGTTCATTGAATAGAAAAAGTTGCACAACTGCCCTTCTTTGTGTATATTTATTTCTTGTACATTCAGCCTTTAACAGAAATTGCAAAAAATAATAATAAATATGACCCTCCTAAGGTTTTTTTTTGGAAGATATCGGGGTGGTAGATCTCGGCTTACGTTTGGAATTAAAAAGTGATCTTGGGCTCGAAAAGGTTGGTGACCACTGGTTTATAGTATCTCTACTGTAATGTAGGTCAATTTAAATAGGTTGTGACAATTTTTGTCAGCCAGGAAAACTGGGGGAAACAAGCTAGCTAAGAAAGCTAGCTAGATTATCCTGACAATGATGAGTCAGCAGTGCCATTCAGTTCATTGTTCTGCTGATGCTAATACATGTGTGCAAGTCTCAACAGATGAGAGGGAAGTGAGAAAGCTCACTTGTTGGTTACATTCATTATTATCAATGTATTTGATCCATAATGTTATTAAACTATTTTTTAGTGTCTTTTGAATGCAGTCTGATGGGTTATATAACATGCAGGGTTGCCAAAGGTGTGTGTGTGTGTGTGTGTGTGTGTGTGTGTGTGTGTGTGTGTGTGTGTGTGTGTGTGTGTGTGTGTGTGCAGATTAAGGTGAAGAATTAAGTAAAATTAAAATGGTGATTTGAGAAATAATCTATCAGAATAGGTAACACATTAATTTAACTATATTAATTAAAAATTACTATTGACCAGCATTTTGTAGAGAGCCGTTTTCAGCAAGCTCTTGGGAAAGTGGCAAGGCCCCTACACCACCACCCGACAGGTGGGACCTGTCACCTATGATGTTCACCACCCAGAAAAAAAGGCGAAACGTGTGTATCGTGTGAACCTACTGAAGTAGAAGTAGAAGCGTCCAGTCCAGGCTGCAGGGAAAGTTCTGTTGGTAATAGAGATGGACATAGAGGAGGAAGAGGAGACAGGACCCGAAATCCAAACTGGTACTACCACGCTGGCACATCTTTCAGGAGAGCAGGTTGCACAGCTCCTCCAGGTTTTCAAGGAAGCTGCCCTTTCTGCTTCTAGTCAAGGAAGAACCACCCTTGTTGAGCATGTCATTCGCCTAAAGGATGGACGACAAATATTGATATATTTGATAAATGAATGCAACCTATCTGACCTTTTGGAGATTGCAAGTTTTGCAAATTGGTGTGAGAACAACCACCTTGTTTTGAATGTCAGCAAGACACAGGAGGGACATGGTGTTTGTCCCTCCTACCATGTCCTCAACAGTCCACTGATTGGTCTGGTTGAATCCCAAATCACTGTTGTTGTTCTCAGATAACGTTTTAAATGTGAGAGGCAGTCACTAGACTCACTCGCTGCACATGGTCACGCAGAGAAGTTCTCCACGCCAGTACTTAGGTAACATGTTTTTTGGGGTCAAAGGGATTCTGCATGTTTTAAAATGATGGAAAATGCTTCAGTTGTCACACTGTTAACTCTTACAGGTTTAGATTTTACATTGGAGTATAAAATTACTCTCTTCTTGTTAACTTTACTGTGGTACTTCATTATTCTGTTGGGAAACATTAGTATCATTGTTGCCATTGTTGTGGATAAAAACCTCCATGAGCCGATGTATATCTTTTTGTGTAATCTATGCATCAATGCTTTGTACGGGACGCTTGGTTTTTACCCCAAATTCCTTCTGGATCTTCTGTCATCTCATGTAATTTCTTATGCTGGATGCATGCTGCAGGGTTTTGTGATACATTCATCGATTTGCTGTGATTTTTCTATCTTGGCCCTGATGGCATACGACAGATATTTGGCCATATGTCAACCTTTAACCTACCACTCATTCATGACAAAACAGAGAGTCACCGTCTTTGTGTTTTTCTCGTGGCTCATACCTCTTTATTGTATGTTTATGAACACAGCAACATTATTAGGATCAAGTTTATGTGGCTCACACGTGAAGAAAATCTACTGCGTTAACTGGATGATATTTACTCTTACCTGCTCGCCACCCGCAGCAAACATTGGAGTCACATATTTTAATGTTCTGTTTTATTTAGCACATTTTTTTTTTATTATTTGGACTTATGTGTATTTGATAAGAACATGCTTAAGATCCACAGAAAGCTGGGGGAGGTTTATGCAAACATGTTTCCCGCATGTGATCTCTCTTGCCACTTTTTGCATATCTGTCCTTTTAGATATACTGTACATGAGATATGGGTCACCGAATTTATCTCAGGATCTCAGTAATTTTATGGCAATGGAGTTTCTACTTATTCCTCCAGCTGTGAATCCATTTGTGTATGGATTCAAACTTACCAAAATTCGCAACAAATTTGTGAATTTAGTTTATATTAAAAGGAAAGTTTCAAACTGTCAACCCATGGATTATAACATTAAAAGTGAGCTCTCTGAAACCGCGACATAAACATGGGAAATTAAGTCACTGCCTATATGTACAAAATGGGCAATTATGTGGAAAATAGATTTAATCCTGAACCTTTTTTTTTCTTCTTTTCTTTGCTTGTTAGTTTTAAGTGTTTAACAGAATGTTGTTGATGTAGAATATATCAGTGGTTCAGTGACTGTCTGTTCCTTTTTAAAACTGTACAAATCTACTCAACAGTAATAAATGTTCTCTTATTCTGTCTTCACGTGTTACAGTATGGTGCATGTTTCAACATTTTTGTGTCAACAATTTAAACAGTTCTGATATTAAGTAAATATTTGTGATTGTCCAATGATCATAAATGGCTACAAACTGAAAGAACTGCATGTTACAGAAATTACATTCTATCCAATAAATGATCCACAACTAAATCTTTGTTTGCATTTATCATGTTGGGCTGTTTCACTGTCAACAGGTCTGATACTCCATACGTCAACATAACACATACAGTCAGATGTGTTGACATGCCAATGCTTTTTTTTATCTACATATTTTTTATGCAGTTCTTAAATTTCAGAAAGAATTACATAACTTAATTTTAACAATAATTCTGAAAGACTGTAGAGCTCAAACTTTACAATTGTAACTGCAACACAGTTCAAGCACAAATATAAAAAATAATCACCAGTACTCTTTGAAATTTAGGAACTTTTTCGCGTGAATACTCATCTATTAAGCAGGTCAGCAACTGTAAACAAGATATGTGCTGCACTATGTAAGAAGAAGCTGTGGGATGCATCAGCCAAAGGTCACATTCAATCCTGAAAAACAACATGCTGTGTTTTTCTGACGGGTTCATATCCTCAAATGTAGAAAACAAAATGAAAATAGTAAAGCAGTATCCAGTGAAGCCTTTGAGACTCATCAACAGCTCTGAGTCCATCCACAAGGATAGGAGTGAAACAATCCAGTGGGGAACCAGCAATCGGGGGAGAAAGAGATATGACCATAAAAGCCCAAATTGTGTGCCACTGGAACCGGTTTGTACATATTAATCCCACTCTTTCTTCATACACACTAATCATAATAATTGCATATATTTTTGAGTGTGACAGGGCAATTAAATACTGTTTCTAGAGGAGTGACATGAGTCAGAATCAGGCCTTCCTCCTGTCTGACCTCTGTCCTGCTGCTATGACATTATCTGCAGGTAATCCGCTGGTCGAGAGGGAGATTACCAGATTCATAAGAAACATAATCGCACAGACAGACAGCGGAGGAGAGTGGATCAAAACAAACTTTCTCAGAGCTATACCTTAATTTTATTGTATCACACATATACCGGCCTGTCTTGCAGGCCATAGAAGAATGTAAAAGATCTGTGTCCATTGAATAGGCCACAAGTTGAATGGACCTCCTTTAGAGCCTGTTACGCGCTGCAGCCACAAAGCGACCAACTGAATTACACAATTTTCTTTATTTTTGATATAGGGGGTAGACATTAGATATCTAACAGGTATGATGAGATTTACACCTTTGAATCATAGTCAAATCAAGCTTAGCAAAAGACTCTCTCACCTCACAATGCCTGGGCCACACTGGGTGCAAGTGAAGGGTGTGACAGCTGCTGGGGAAGCTGAACACAGGGAACGTGTCTGCTCCTTGAATGCAGCTGATCTGCTACTGAAGGGTTCTGGTATGACAAGTGTATTTCCTTGAATTAAAGTCTTTTTGTACTCAACTAACAGGACTCTACGGTATGAAAACGTTTTTCTTTGGGTCAGTCAACAGAAACGCTACCATGTTTATGCTTTGAAACAGATACAGGAAGTTTAAATATGTCACATATTCAAAAGTTGGAAATTATGAGGTGAAGGATCAATTTCATTCTCTCTTTTGCTGTGAACCATGCCCAGCACAGAGAAAATAGGCCGGACTCCGGCTCTCTAGAGCTGCTTTCAGACATGCAATGAAATTCTCCAGGCCTTGAGCCATCACCTGTAAGCTGTCAAAGTTTGAAATGTTCTCTCTCCCTCCTGTCACTCAGCTGTGTCATGTTTATGCAGGTTAGACCCAGCAAGCAGACACAGACTTGACTTGAATTAAGTTTTAACCCTTGTGTTGTCCCTGCTTCCCCTGGCTGTTGGCCCCCTCACATAGCCCACCCCATATTAGGACGCACACGTAGCGCAATAGACAAGTGAGCAGCCCTTGCAGATGTATTTGTTACACCCGCGGCACATGGTGTGAGTTTTACAGTCCTTTTTCCTGGGGCATATCTGACACCTCTTCCTCTTACTCGCTCTTACTGTCGGCCTCAGGGTGCCGTGTGCTCAGGAGCACTACATTCCTGTTTTTCTTTGGGATGTAGGACACAAGAGTGGCAGTGGGCGTGAATGCGAACTTGGATGAGAACACCTCTCTTCCCTTGACCGCGAGCAGCCCGGTCGGGAGCTCGGGCTTGTTCTTCCGAACCGTGCCGACCACGGTGAGCTTCCTCTCCAGGAGCTGCCGCGCGAGTTTGTAGGAGGTGAAGTAATTGTCGCACGTGACGTTACGACCGTGCAGTCCCTCCGTTACATCGAGCACTACCCGCAACCCCTGGTTCAGTTCTGGGCGTCCGCCGCTCGGCTTTCCGGTGTACACTTGCATCTTCCAAGCGTAGCTTGATTTCGCATCGCAGGCCACCCACGACTTGATCCCGTATTTCGCCGGCTTGCTGGGCATGTACTGACGGAACGGACACCGGCCTAGGGAGAAAAACAGGAGGAGAAGAGATGAGAGGAGATGAGATGAGGACGAGGACTAGCAGCCGCTATCTACATAACATAACATAACATAACTAACATAACATAAAATAATAATAATATATAAAAAAAAAAAGACTAACCTCTGAACGGAACCAGTTGCTCGTCCACGGTCACTTCGGGCTCCGGGTTGTAGAGGTGCGGTAGCCGCGACACCCACGCGTCCCAGCAGTGCCCTCCTCTCGGCCGTACGCCCTCGAGGACCATGTTATTTCCCCGTTTCTTGAGGGGAAGGTCTCTCTTTCCACGAGTCCGGTGGTGGTGGTGGTTGTGTCACCGTGGTCTTGTCCTCCTTCTTCTTCTTCTTCCAAGGATGAAGAATCTGCAGAAGCATCACCCACTGGGTCGTAGTCTTCGTCCCCGACGTCGTCTTCGTAGTCACCGTCGTCGTCTTCGTCTTCGTCGCTATCGCGGTCGTCTCCGTCTCCGTCCTCTCTGTCTTCTTCTCGGTCTGCTTTTCTGTCTGCTTCTTGGTCTGCTTCTCCATCTCCTTGTCCGTCCGCTTCTCGGTCTGGCTCTTTCGCGTCCTCTTCGGGTTCAGAGGATGGTTGCTGGGAGAATAGCTGTTGGAGAACCTGTTCTCTGGTGAAACGCTCCTGACGCGACATCGTGCCATGGTCCGTGAGAGAGTGGCACACTGAGACTTATATGTGGGTCTAATGTACCCCCCCTTGATTTCAATTGGAATCAGGTGTGGGTCTAAATGACCCCACAGAGCACCACAGCGCCCTCTCTGTGGGTCTAAATGACCCCTCCCATGACAATCGAGAATGACAATCCATTGGTCTCAATTACCCCAGGAGAATTGGATAATGACAATCCTTGGGTCACCCTAACCCTGACCGGCCAGGGCTTGCATATGATCACACGCACGCACTCACGCACGCACACACACACACACACACACACACAGACACACACACTCTGGGTCAATTCGACCCAGGAACAACACAAGGGTTAAACAAGATTCAGAATTAGCTGGCTTAGATGAGTTGGTCAGAAAAGACGAGATTTGAAAGATGTGGACCCCTTTGTCTAGAGACAAGTGTCAAAGGTTTTTCGCTTGTTAAGCTCCATTCGCTGCAGTTAATTGAGAACTACCTCGCAACTGCACTCTAGGTGATTTGCAGCTATTTTTGGTGCAACGGGATAAACAGGAAGTAGACAGGCTCTCAATAGATGACCTCTGGTATTACCTTGGTAATTGTTGTGTTCACGGATTGATGCTTAGTGATGAAAGGGTTTCCAGACCACTGATTGGTTGGTTTTAATTCCCAGTTTGTGCGCTACTGACTTCAGAGAAGATACAAAGTGAGATGACGGGACAGACCCTGTGTTAATCTTGCAGATATACTACAAAAGGAGGAAAGTCAAGTTTTCTTTCTATCCATGATGGCTAATGTCTCTGTAATAACAATATTATACCTTTCAGGTTTAAATGACAAAATGAACAACAGGTCTGTTCTCTTCTCTCTCACTTTACTGTGTTATTGTGTCATTTTGCTGGTAAATATAACTCTTATTGTGACCATCATCTTGGATAAAAACCTCCATGAACCAATGTATATTCTGCTGTGTGCATTTTGCATGAATGGACTTTATGGAACAACAGGTTTCTTCCCCAAGTTTCTGTGGGATCTGCTCTCTCCTGTTCATGTCATCTCTTATTCTGGATGTCTTCTTCAGGCTCAAGTTCTCTACTCGTTTGCCTTCAGTGACCTCTCTTTTCTTGCAGTTATGGCATATGACAGATATGTGGCTATATGTCGACCACTGCAGTATCACTCTATCCTGTCAAGGCAAAGAATCATGAAGTTAGTGTGTTTCTCCTGGTTTACACCTTTCTGCATTATAGCCGCGAATATTTGTTTAACATCAAGACTGAAGTTATGCAGCCCATATATTGCCAGACTCTTCTGTGTGAATTGGCTCATTGTTGTACTTGCTTGTTTCCCAGCTGAAACTATGATTAACAGCATATTTGCATATATTACAATACTCATTTATGTATTTCATGGTGTATTTATAGTTTGGTCCTACATATATCTCATTAGAACATGTGTAAATTCCATAGAAAACAGGGCAAAGTTCATGCAAACATGTGTGCCACATTTATTCTCTTTGATCACTTTTCTTTTCACAATACTTTTTGATATTATGAATATACGATTTGATTTGAAAAAATTACCTCAACCCTTTAAAAACTTTGTTGCAATAGAATTTCTTGTCATACCTCCACTCATGAATCCTCTCATTTATGGTTTCAAATTGACCAAAATTCGGAACAGACTTCGCGAAGTTGTTACTATAAAAAACAAGTTAAGTCTTGGTGTACATTAAGGAAACTTAAAGCCCTGTTTGTATTGCACATATTTTAAATATGCACTGCTGAACCAGCTGTTATTTTGAAGTTAGTTGCATATCTAACTTTTTATTTTCAGTTGAAATTGGTTTTGATGTGTGTAAAAAATTCTTTATGCTCAAGGTTTACGGTGATGAATCCTCTGCCTGTTTTATTTAGTACTATTATTAAATCATTTTGAATTACCATTTTCTGTATGTGTATTTTCATGATTCCCATTCATTTAAATATGTATTTAAATGTACTAAAGTTCTTTGTTGAGAAATGATGTGCACTTTTCAGTAAATTTGTTATAAGGTAACTGTTCTGTTCATTTTGTGGGGGGGTATTAAGATATCTTTGCACAAAAAATGAATCATTGAAAAAAAACAGACTTGCTTAAGGAGAGAGATGAAATTAGTCAATGTTCAACCTTTTCATTTAACACAGAGCTACCTGGTAAACATTTATGCTGGAAACATTTTGATTGTGGCAAAAAGCAGCATTCTTGAGTATGTCCTGGCCTTCACCACGATACAGACAATTACAATAGAGTATTCAGGCCTAATATACAGTAACACAATGGCAATAAAAGATGTAACAATATCAGTTACAGACAAAACCAAAGTTTTTACTCCCCACATTGATTATTCCCTGAGATTTAAACAGGGTGATTAAATTAAATGATCATTTGAAAGCCAGATAAAGTGAGATGTGTTATTTCATTGCAGCTTATATTCACTGTTCACTGTCCTATTCTCCCAAGTTGTTGTGATTGTTGCTATGGAAAACCATGGTGTTGTTTATATAATTCCATTTTAATGATCTTAATAATCGGAATAATCTGAGAAATCTGTTGAATAAAGCACATGCTGCCTCTTTGAATACCTCCTATAACATTATACATATTCTGTATGAAAGAAAGAACACATGCACGGTGAAGATCAATAAGCTTTATTTATAGTTTTCAAGCCGTTAGAGCCAGAATAATGTCACCATGAACATGTGTAAAACATTGTTGATCAGGAAATCAAATGCGTTCACCATCACATTTACATAAACAACACTATGGGGTAATAATCTCTGTTATTAAAGCTAACATCTGTCTGACACTGAAAAGGAGGGTAGACAAAGGATAAAGATGCATATGAAAGTACAGCAACTGGGTTATCTCTGCTCTTTTGTTCCTAACAGGACATTATATAAAAGCTGACATTGGTTGTTCTCATCATATACAAAAAATAAAGTCAACTTAGATGTTACTGAATAAAAAGAAACTTATATAAAAGGGCTTTCAGGTACAATTTAAAATTGTATTTAAAACCCAGGAACAGACCAACACTATTTCCCTGCAGCTTGACACTTCGGCCCCTCTCTTAAATCACATGGAATAAATCTTGGTCTTGTTTTTAGAGTTGATTTAAGACTGAAGATTGGCAAACATATTAATCAGATACTATATTTACAATACACACTGCTCTGCATAATTTCCAAGCTCAAATAAATTCTCTCTATTTCAGTCATCGGAAAATAATTTCCTGCTTTCATATCCTCCCACCTTGATCACTGCAATTCTTTGGTAAGCACTCGTTCTTGGTCGTTTAACTCCAACTACTAATAAATGCGATAACTCCCATTCTTGCCTTCAGCTTCATGCACATTTAATATTGTCTCTAAAGAAGAAATGGCCAAAAAAAACAAAGTCTGTCTCAAATTGGGTTCAACATTGACAATATTAGGAAGGTTTAATTTATACTGGGCATCAAAGGTTCAGGTAAGAATTGGTGGACAAATATTTAGAAAAATAACGTGGGGGTGAATCTCCAGGTGCTACCTTGTTTATTTTGTATCCAGTGGTGCTTACAGATTGACCACTGATTGGTTGGTTTTAATTCCAATCTTGAACCAGAGATTTTTTTCACTTCTCTCTCACTTTACTGTGTTATTGTGTCAATTTGCCGGCAAATATTTATGTTATTCTTTTATCATCTTGGATAAAAATCTCCATGAACCAATGTATCTCCCGTTGTGTGCATTTTGCATGATTGAAAAAAACATTTCCTTTAACCGTTATCTGGGTGATACAGGGATCTACCTCCCCCTGGAGGCGAATAAATACAACACACTAACTAACCTCAAGTTCTGTTTACAAGACATCAAATCCTGAATGACTGCAAACTGAAATCCAAGTTGTCTTTGGAGCAGAGGAACAGACCAACATTATTTCTGCCAATCCTTGGCCCTCACGGCCTCCTCTGTTGAAGTACATGCAGAAACTTGTGTCATCAGTGTATTGATATTTAAAGATTTGCAAACAAATTGATCAGAAACTTAAATTTAGCTATACTCTACGGTGGCCCTGAGAGCTCAACGCACTGCAACTTAAGAAAACACAATTACATTTCAGAAAATGACATCGGAAGTGTTTCCAGAGGACACCTAAAGGTGATGGACACGTCCGCTTGTGGTTGCTGCCGCAGTTTGAAGTTGTTAAAGTCGGTGTCCGTCGGTGATCTTGGACAATTTGTTAAACTGTAAACCTTTTTGGTTTATTTTAATAAATCATAAACTTTATTACTGCAGATGTATCCTGTTAACCCTCTGAGAGACACTGGGCTTTATACGATCTCAAATATCATGTTGTCTTTAGAGCGTCATGACTCCTCAACGGTCTGAGCTAGAGACATAACGTGTTCTCCTGTTAAACTGAATAAACAGCGCTAACAAGCAAGCCCCTGTTTGTGAGGCAATGTATTGTCCATATTGTGCAGGGGTAGGAAACCTTTACTATCAAAAGAGCAATTTTGCCCCCTCTTTCGTGCTTTGATCTCACTGTGCGTCTCTCCGAGCGAGTGAGCGGGGGCGGAGCCCCGGGGCCAGTGTGTGTGTGCGCTATTTGGGAGCACACACACACACACACACACATGCACACACACACATACACACACACACGCCCGCTCCTGGTATTTCATGATGGCCTGATACGATGATGATTTTAAAAAATGAACGTGACGTTCACGTTAATTATATGAAAACTGATTCGTTAAGTTCACTGTTCGCGAAAAATATGCACAACACTTTACAGGGAGCCACTGCAGGGGGGCTGAAGAGCCGCATTCGGCTCCAGAGCCGCGGGTCGCCGACCCCTGTGTGGAACCGTATTTGTTTGATGTATTGGACGTTTTTTGTGTCTCCTGTGGCAGCAGTGTCCATCACTTTTAACTGTCCTCTGGAAACACTTCCGTTGTCGTTTTCTGTAATGTAATTTCGTTTCTGTAATGTAATTGTGTTTTCTTAAGTTGCAGTGCGTTAAGCTCTCAGGGCCACCGTAATACTCAGCTCTGTTTAATTTTACAAAAAGAAAACAATTTCTCTCTATATATCTGAGGTCACAACCAACAACAAGGACAAAGTGGGGAAGGCCACACATGAGATTAACCTGAAAATAAGTTTATTTAAAAAAGGTTGGGTTCAAGTCTCAAAGGTATAATTTAGATGTGTATAACACCAGTGGCAAAACATAAGGAAAATAAGGTATCCATGCTTTAGGCTTAACTATCCAATAGGATGTGAACACCTACATGTAACATAGAGAGTGACAGCAATTCTAGCCATTCATGGATGTGCTGTTGGAATGGGTGACGCAAGCAGAGGGAGATAAATTGTGATGCTGTGGGAGACATCTTCAGACTAGGGGGGGTGACAATTGCTCATGTTACTCTGTTTGTATATTGTTTCACCTTCTGGTCTCCTTGATGCATCAAGTCTGCATTAAACTCTTCTGAGGATCAGCTGTTGCCTAAATTCTCCTTTCACCAGCTTCCAGAAAACTTCCATCACAGTGCACTGCTGCCTTCAGACAAATTCTAATAACAATGAGATAAGGGGACAGAACCTGTGTTAATTACGCAGGTATACTACCTGAGGATAAAAATTAATATTGCACTTCTACTCATGATGGATAATGTCTCTGTGATAAAAATGTTCTATCTTTCAGGTTTAAGTGAAACAATGAACTACAGGTCTGTTCTCTTCTCTCTCACTTTACTGTGTTATTGTGTCATTTTGCTGGTAAATATAACTCTTATTGTGACCATCATCTTGGATAAAAACCTCCATGAACCAATGTATATTCTGCTGTGTGCATTTTGCATGAATGGACTTTATGGATCAACAGGTTTCTTCCCCAAGTTTCTGTGGGATTTGCTCTCTCCTGTTCATGTCATCTCTTATTCTGGATGTCTTGTTCAGGTTCATGTACTGTACTCATTTGTAGGCAGTGATCTCTCCAGTCTTGCAGTAATGGCATATGACAGATATGTGGCTATATGTCGACCACTGCAGTATCACACTATCATGTCAAAGCAAAGACTCATGAAGTTAGTCTGTTTCTCCTGGTTTACACCTTTCTGCATCATGGCCATAAATATTTGTTTAACATCAAGACTGAAGTTATGCAGCCCGTATATTGCCAGACTCTTCTGTGTGAATTGGATTATTGTCGCACTTGCTTGTTTCCCAGCTGAAACTATGGTTAACAACTTAGCTGCATATATTACAATAATTTTTTATGTATTTCATGGTGTATTTATAGTTTGGTCCTACATATATCTCATTAGAACATGTGTAAATTCTATAGAAAACAGGGCAAAGTTCATGCAAACATGTGTGCCACATTTATTCTCTTTGATTACTTTTATTTTCACGATACTTTTTGATCTTATGAATATACGATTTGGTTCAAAGAAATTACCTCAACCCTTTAAAAACTTTATTGCAATAGAATTTCTTGTCATACCTCCACTCATGAATCCTCTCATTTATGGTTTCAAATTGACCAAAATTCGGAACAGACTTCGTAAGTTGTTACTTTAAAAAACAAGTTAAGTCTTGGTGTACATTAAGGAAACTTAAAACCCTGTTTGTATTGCACATACTTTAAATATGCACTGCTGAACCAGCTGTTATTTTGAAGTTAGTTGCATATCTAACTTTTTATTTTCAGTTGAAATTGGTATTGATGTGTGTAGAAAATTCTTTATGCTCAAGGTTTACGGTGATGAATCCTCTGCCTGTTTTATTTAGTACTATTATTAAATCATTTTGAATTCCCATTTTCTGTATGTGTATTAACATGATTCCCATTCATTTAAATATGTATTTAAATGTAATAAAGTTCTTTGTTGAGAAATGATGTGCACTTTTCAGTAAATTTGTTATAATGTAACTGTTCTGTTCTTTTTTTTTGGTATTAAGATATCTTTGCACAAAAAATGAATCATTGAGAAAAACAAGACTTGCTAAAGGAGAGAGATGAAAGGAGTCAATGTTCAACCTTTTCATTTAACACAGAGGTACCTGGTAAACATTTCTGATGTAAACATTTTGATTGTGGCAAAAAGCAGCATTCTTGAGTATGTCCTGGCCTTCACCACGATACAGACAATTACAATAGAGTATTCAGGCCTAATATACTAACTTTGTTAATTTTGTTACTAACAGGACATTATATAAAAGCTGACATTGTTTGTTCTCATCATATACAAAAAATAGAGTCAACTTAGATGTTACTGAATAAAAACAAACATATATAAAAGGGCTTTCAGGTACAATTTAAAATTGTATTTAAAACCCAGGAACCGACCAACACTATTTCCCTGCAGCTTGACACTTCGGCCCATCTGTTAAATCACATGGAATAAATCTTGGTCTTGGTTTTGGAGTTGATTTAAGACTGAAGATTGGCAAACATATTAATCAGATACTATATTTACAATACACACTGCTCTGCATGATTTCCAAGCTCAAATATATTCTCTCTATTTCGGTCATCGGAAAAGAATTTCCTGCTTTCATATCCTCCCACCTTGATCACTGCAATTCTTTGGTAAGCACTCGTTCTTGGTCATTTAACTCCAACTAGTAATAAATGCGAAAACTCCCATTCTTGCCTTCAGCTTCATGCACATTTAATATTGTCTCTGAAGAAGAAATGGCAAAAAATATAAACATCTGTCTCAAGTTGGGTTCAAAATTGACAATATAAAGAAGGTTTAAGATCTGCTCTCTCCTGTTCATGTCATCTCTTATTCTGGATGTTTTCTTCAGGCTCAAGTTCTCTACTCGTTTGCCTTCAGTGACCTCTCTTTTCTTGCACTAATGGCATATGACAGATATGTGGCTATATGTCGACCACTGCAGTATCACACTATCATGTCAAAAAAGAATATCATAAAGTTAGTGTGTTTCTCCTGGTTTACACCTTTCTGCATCATGGCCATAAATATTTGTTTAACATCAAGACTGAAGTTATGCAGCCCGTATATTGCCAGTCTCTTCTGTGTGAATTGGATTATTGTTACACTTGCTTGTTTCCCAGCTGAAACTATGGTTAACAACATATTTGCATACATAACAATAATCGTGTATGTATCTCATGGTGTATTTATAGTTTGGTCCTACATATATCTCATTAGAACATGTGTAAATTCTATAGAAAACAGGGCAAAGTTCATGCAAACATGTGTGCCACATTTACTGTCTTTGATCACTTTTGTTTTCACCATACTTTTTGATCTTATGAATATACGATTTGGTTCAAAGAAATTACCTCAACCCTTTAAAAACTTTGTTGCAATGGAATTTCTTGTCATACCTCCACTCATGAATCCTCTCATTTATGGTTTCAAATTGACCAAAATTCGGAACAGACTTCGCGAAGTTCTTACTTTAAAAAACAAGTTAAGTATTGGTGTACATTAAGGAAACTTAAAACCATGTTTGTATTGCACATACTTTAAATATGCACTGCTGAACCAGCTGTTATTTTGAAGTTAGTTGCATATCTAACTTTTTATTTTCAGTTGAAATTGGTATTGATGTGTTTAGAAAATTCTTTATGCTCAAGGTTTACAGTGATGAATCCTCTACCTCTTTTTATTTAGTACTATTATTATATCATTTTGCATAACCATTTTCTGTATGTATATTGACATGATTCCCATTCATTCAAATATGTATTTAAATGTACTCTAGTTCTTTGTTGAGAAATGATGTGCACTTTTCTGTAAATTTGTTATAATGTAACTGTTCTGTTCATTTTGTGGGGGGGTATTAAGATATCTTTGCACAAAAAATGAATCATTGAAAAAAAACAGACTTGCTTAAGGAGAGAGATGAAAGTAGTCAATGTTCAACCTTTTCATTTAACACAGAGGTACCTGGTAAACATTTCTGCTGGAAACATTTTGATTGTGGCAAAAAGCAGCCTTCTTGAGTATGTCCTGGCCTTCACCACGATACAGACAATTACAATAGAGTATTCAGGCCTAATATACAGTAACACAATGGCAATAAAAGATGTAACAATATCAGTTACAGACAAAACCAAAGTTTTTACTCCCCACATTGATTATTCCCTGAGATTTAAACAGGGTGATTAAATTAAATGATCATTTTAGTGAGATGTGTTATTTCAATACAGCTTATATTGTTGCGATGAAAAAACCATGGTGATGTTTTATATAATTCCATTTAATGATCAAATAATCTGAGAAATCTGAGAAATCTGTTGAATAAAGCACATGCTGCCTCTTTGAATACCTCCTATAACATTATACATATTCTGTATGAAAGACAGAATACATGTATGGTGAAGATCAATAAGCTTTATTTATAGTTTTCAAGCCGTTAGAGCCAGAATAATGTCACCATGAACATGTGTAAAACATTGTTGATCAGGAAATCAAATGCGTTCACCATCACATTTACATAAACAACACTATGGGGCGATAATCTCTGTTATTAAAGCTAACATCTGTCTGACACTGAAAAGGAGGGTAGACAAAGGATAAAGATGCATATGAAAGTACAGCAACTGGGTTATCTCTGCTCTTTTGTTACTAACAGGACATTATATAAAAGCTGACATTGTTTGTTCTCATCATATACAAAAAATAGTCAAGTGAGATGTTACTGAATAAAAACAAACACGTATAAAGGGGCTTTCAGGTTCAATTTAAAATTGTATTTAAAACCCAGGAACAGACCAACACTATTTCCCTGCAGCTTGACACTTCGGCCCCTCTATTAAATCACATGGAATAAATCTTGGTCTTGGTTTTGGATTTGATTTAAAACTGTAGATTGGCAAACATATTAATCAGATACTATATTTACAATACACACTGCTCTGCATGATTTCCAAGCTCAAATAAATTCTCTCTATTTCGGTCATCGGGAAAGAATTTCCTGCTTTCATATCCTCCCACCTTGATCACTGCAATTCTTTGGTAAGCACTCGTTCTTGGTCATTTAACTCCAACTACTAATAAATGCGATAACTCCCATTCTTGCCTTCAGCTTCATGCACATTTAATATTGTCTCTAAAGAAGAAATGGCAAAAAATATAAACGTCTGTCTCGAGTTGGGTTCAAAATTGACAATATTAGGAAGGTTTCATTTATACTGGGCACCAAAGGTTCAGGTAAGAATTGGTGGACAAATATTTAGAAAAATAACGTGGGGGTGAATCTCCAGGTGCTACCTTGTTTATTTTGTATCCAGTGGTGCTTACAGATTGACCACTGATTGGTTGGTTTTAATTCCAATCTTGAACCAGAGATTTTTTTCACTTCTCTCTCACTTTATTGTGTTATTGTGTCAATTTGCAGGCAAATATTTATGTTATTCTCTTATCATCTTGGATAAAAATCTCCATGAACCAATGTATCTCCCGTTGTGTGCATTTTGCATGATTGAAAAAAACATTTCCTTTAACCGTTATCTGGGTGATACAGGGATCTACCTCCCCCTGGAGGCGAATAAATACAACACACTAACTAACCTCAAGTTCTGTTTACAAGACATCAAATCCTGAATGACTGCAAACTGAAATCCAAGTTTTCTTTGGAGCAGAGGAACAGACCAACATTATTTCTGCCAATCCTTGGCCCTCACGGCCTCCTCTGTTGAAGTACATGCAGAAACTTGTGTCATCAGTGTATTCATATTTAAAGATTTGCAAACAAATTGATTAGAAACTTTATTTAAGCTATACTAAGCTCTGTTTAATTTTCCAAAAAGAACACAAATTCTCTCTATATATCTGAGGTCACAACCCGACTCAAGGACAAAGTGGGGAAGGCCACACATGAGATTAACCTGAAAATAAGTTTTTTTTTTTTTTTAAATGAACAGGAAATGTAAATGTAGAAATCATAGTGGTCACGGATTGCAATTCTTTCCATTTTCAAAACAGTTATTCTTGTTTGTCTTAATTCATACTGGTAAGAAATGCAACAGTAAGAGCAAAAAGAGGAAGCACCCATTATTTCCTCCACTATCATAAAAAAGCTTTCTCAAAAGTAGAAATAGCAAATATGTAACCTGTGTCTCAAGTTGGGTTCAAGTCTCAAAGGTATAATTTAGATGTGTATAACACCAGTGGCAAAACATAAAGAAAATAAGGTATCCATGCTTTAGGCTTAACTATCCAATAGGATGTGAACACTTACATGTAACATAGAGAGTGACAGCAATTCTAGCCATTCATGGATGTGCTGTTGGAATGGGTGACGCAAGCAGAGGGAGATAAATTGTGATGCTGTGGGAGACATCTTCAGACTAGGGGGGGTGACAATTGCTCATGTTACTCTGTTTGTATATTGTTTCACCTTCTGGTCTCCTTGATGCATCGAGTCTGCATTAAACTCTTCTGAGGATCAGCTGCTGCCTGAGTTCTCCTTTCACCAGCTTCCAGAAAACTTCCGTCACAGTGCACTGCTGCCTTCAGACAAATTCTAATAACAATGAGATAAGGAGACAGAACCTGTGTTAATTATGCAGGTATACTACCTGAGGATAAAAATTAATATTGCACTTCTACTCATGATGGATAATGTCTCTGTGATAAAAGTGTTCTATCTTTCAGGTTTAAGTGAAACAATGAACTACAGGTCTGTTCTCTTCTCTCTCACTTTACTGTGTTATTGTGTCATTTTGCTGGTAAATATAACTCTTATTGTGACCATCATCTTGGATAAAAACCTCCATGAACCAATGTATATTCTGCTGTGTGCATTTTGCATGAATGGACTTTATGGATCAATAGGTTTCTTCCCCAAGTTTCTGTGGGATCTGCTCTCTCCTGTTCATGTCATCTCTTATTCTGGATGTTTTCTTCAGGTTCAAGTACTCTACTCATTTGCAGGCAGTGACCTCTCCATTCTTGCAGTAATGGCATATGACAGATATGTGGCTATATGTCGACCACTGCAGTATCACACTATCATGTCAAAAAAGAATATCATAAAGTTAGTGTGTTTCTCCTGGTTTACACCTTTTTGCCTCATGGTCATAAATATTTGTCTAACATCAAGACTGAAGTTATGCAGCAGGTATATTGCCAGACTCTTCTGTGTGAATTGGATTATTGTTACACTTGCTTGTTTCCCAGCTGAAACTATGGTTAACAGCATATTTGCATATATTACAATAATCGTGTATGTATCTCATGGTGTATTTATAGTTTGGTCCTACGTGAAACTCATTAGAACATGTGTAAATTCTGTAGAAAAAAGAGCAAAGTTCATGCAAACATGTGTGCCACATTTACTATCTTTGATCACTTTACTATTGACTTTATTTTTTGACTTTATGAATTTGCGATTTGGTTCAAAATATTTACCCCAGCACCTTAAAAACTTTGCTGAAATAGAATTTCTTGTCATACCTCCCGTTATGAATCCTCTCATTTATGGTTTCAAATTGACCAAAATTCGAAAGAGATTTCTGAATGTTTTTACTTTTAAAACCAGTTAACTCTTGGTTTTGTGCTGCTGAACCAGCAGTTTTTCTGAAGTTAGTTACCTGTCATATCCTCAGACTAACAAATTGAGGTTTTGCTGTTACATCAAATATACGTGTGATAAGATTTGAATGTCTTTTTAGAAGAAAGTTTACATTCTTTTGAATTAAAAATTATATGTACAGAATGTTCTTTCTTCTTTAGATGATTAACTGTGTGTCTCAGTTTTATCTAGTACTACTATAAAAGATGATAGAAACACTGAATTTTAACATTTTGTTTTGGATTTACAACATTTCCATTCATCCGATGGTCTAGTCAACTGCGCAGTTATTCACTTTGTTTGAAAACTTTTCTGTACATATTAATTCATATAAATGTATTTTGGACTGTCATAAATGACTTATCTTTCCTGATATCTGTGCCACTGAGCTAATTGACATGCACATGAAACAAAAATAAGACTTCCAAAAAGGGAAAGAACTAATTAATAAAAAACGAAATGTTAAAAAGTTACAGCTTCTGTTACTTAAGAGAGACCCAGATGTTCCTTAAACTGGTTACGTATAGATCTTTAATGACTTTGTAATAGAATTGGTTTGCTGAAACTGTAGCTAAATACATTTTAGTATTAGTCTGTGATTTGCATTTGAACATTTGATAGAATAAATATTGAACTGACTTTATCCATAATCTGTCTGAGCATCTTCATTGTCTGCACTTGTGTTTTACAAATTTCTTATTATTCAGTTAAAAAAAAATCCTCAGGAAATCTCCTTTTATTTTGTCCTTATCATTTGAAAGACACATTGTATCAGTACTGCCTTATTCTACCATTATCCTTTCAGGGTGTAATGACTGTAGCTTTTGAAAAGGCAAAATTAAGTTTATTTCATTTAGCTTTAATAATCAAAATAATCTGAAGTAATCTGCTAAATGTAACATTGTATTGTGTTTAAAAGAAAGACGACATTTATGGCGAAGATCAGTGAACATTTATACCATTTCAGGGCATTAAAGCCAAAAGTACGGAACCATGAACATGAAATACATAAATCACTGTTGAAGATTGTAAATCAAAGTCTTACACTATATTTAAATAACCAACCATGTCTGATTGGAAGAGGATCGATGTCACTGAAGCTAAGATTGTCTGACATTCAAAAGGAAGGTTGATAAGGATAAAGGTCCATTATAAAACAAGCTATACCACTTGCATGTTTGTGTTTCCTTGTTGGAGATTTGTTGTTTAACACATGGACATTGAACCCCAGGATGTAGCTGTCTACAAATGCTGAACAATATATATCCTAAGCAAAAACGTACCTTATGTTGTCATACACACAAAACAACATTTTATAAACCACAAAATACACTTTTGTGCAAGTAAAATATAGTGTTATCTGATGAAGACTGATTTTGTCCCTGTGATTATCTTACTCAATGTGATTAATGATTGGTCTCTCCCTCACATTCCAATGTATTTGTGATGCAAACTGATGGATGGAAAGGAATCAGTTGATGTAAGTGCAGTGCAAAATCTCTCAAACCAGCTATAGGTCTGACATTCCTTTTTTTCAAGACTCATATGAGGTCATCATGACTTGTGACCACCGCAATCGAATCAGTTATTCTTTGAGTCCACTTCACAACTGGGCAAAATTCAAAGCAGTTCCTTAAAGGCAGACTAGAGAAGGACAAAGGGCCGAAACATGTTTTGTGAGGCCACTGTGACATTGACTGTTCATTACCCAAATCTTATCAGTTGATCCATGAGTCTAAATGAACATCTGTGCCAAAAGTGAAGAAATCCTCTGAAGGTGTTCCTGAGATGTTGCACTCACAAGATCAAAAACGTGTTTTGTAAGGTCAGTGATCCTGATCCTTGACCAACAAATTCATATCAGTTCATCCATGAGTTCAAACGATTTTTTTTTCTTTTACCAATTTGATGGAATTCCCTGAAGTTATTGTTGAGATATGTTTGTTATGTGACTCCCACATCTGTCTGCATTCAGAAACCTGTGACTTAGAGGCTGTCACACAATGTGCTGCTGATTCCCACCAGTGCACAGAAGGGCTGAAAATGACTTGAATCAGTTGGTGCAGTTAACATGAGGACATCTACTGGCCAACACTCTGTACTGCATTTC
This sequence comes from Hippoglossus hippoglossus, assembly GCF_009819705.1. Classification (NCBI taxonomy): domain Eukaryota; kingdom Metazoa; phylum Chordata; class Actinopteri; order Pleuronectiformes; family Pleuronectidae; genus Hippoglossus; species Hippoglossus hippoglossus. The sequence continues at coordinate 5,668,131 of NC_047171.1, read as the reverse complement.
TATGGAATTGATAAAGGCAAAATATCATGAAATTGTGAGGGACGACACAATTAAACTCACGGCTGTATTCCTGGACATTTTGTTTCATGAAATCAGTGTCAGTGAAGAGATGTGCAAAATACATGTTAAATTATATTGTTGTCTTGTTGTGGTAATAAAGAATTTGATATGTATAATACTGTGTTTATATCGGCAGGTAGGAGATTATGTTTTCATTTGCAATTGGTTTCAAATCCCTGACAATGTTAAACTGTGAAGGTTTATACAGCAGGTCCGAAGCATAATATAGAAATTTGGTGTTTTGCAATTAAACAGGAAGTACTCATAACTGATAAGTCTTTGGCTTTGTTGATTACAAGCTAAACACACAATAGTATATTGCCCTTTTGGTAGAATTCAGTAAATATTGTAATTATTATAATTGCTCATGCTCATAGATTGTCACATGCTGAAAGACTTTTTACTGACGTCGATTGGCTGGTTTCAAATCCCACCTCACTCCCTGCTGTAGACCGAGATACTATAAGCAGTGCGACCACAGAGCAGACGCTGTCAGGGACTCAGGAACCTTTCACACAAGAAAAACAAGGTTTCAAAATATGATGGAAAATGTCTCTGTGATCAAAATATTCTATCTTTCAGGTTTAGGTGAACCAAAGAACAACAGGTTTGTTCTCTTCTCTCTCACTTTACTGTGTTATTGTGTCATTTTGCTGGCGAATATAACTCTTATTGTGACCATCATCTTGGATAAAAACCTCCATGAACCAATGTATATTCTGCTGTGTGCATTTTGCATGAATGGACTTTATGGATCAACAGGTTTCTTTCCCAAATTTCTGTGGGATCTGCTCTCTCCTGTTCATGTCATCTCTTATTCTGGATGTCTTGTTCAAGCTTTAGTACTCTACTCATTTGCCTGCAGTGATCTCTCTTTTCTTGCAGTAATGGCATATGACAGATATGTGGCTATATGTCGACCACTGCAGTATCACACTATCATGTCAAAGCAAAGACTCATGAAGTTAGTCTGTTTCTCCTGGTTTACACCTTTCTGCATTATAGGAACAAATATTTGTCTAACATCAAGACTGAAGTTATGCAGCCCGTATATTGCCAGTCTCTTCTGTGTGAATTGGCTCATTGTTACACTTGCTTGTTTCCCAGCTGAAACTATGGTTAACAACATCGTTGCTTACATTACAATACTCATTTATGTATTTCATGGTGTATTTATAGTTTGGTCCTACATATATCTCATTAGAACATGTGTAAATTCTGTAGAAAACAGGGCAAAGTTCATGCAAACATGTGTGCCACATTTACTCTCTTTGATCACTTTTCTTTTCACTCTACTTTTTGATATTATGAATATACGATATGGTTCAAAGAAATTACCTCAATCACTTAAAAACTTTATTTCAATGGAGATTCTTGTCATACCTCCACTCATGAATCCTCTCATTTATGGTTTTAAGTTGACTAAAATTCGAAATAGATTTCTGGGTTATATGAATTTTAGAATTAAATGACTTTTTTTCTGATAAACTTCAGAAACTCAAAGTCCTTTAATAATACAAGAGTCTAACAAAAGCTTACATTTGATTTCAAAGTAGCAGTTTCTATTGCACTTTTATTCTGTGTCAATAAGATTCAAGGTGTTTTGATTTATCTTTTGTGTTTAGACTCTGGTACTGTGAAATAATTTTGCATATTTACAGTATCTACTCGTAGCTGATGGTGTAGATTTAGTGTGTAATTATATCTGTGGACATCTCGGCTGATTTTTATAAACTGATTTGTTAAATTCTCGCTTCATATCTTTGCATTGTGCACTAAATGCATTGTGTGTATGTTATCCTTAGTTTTTTATTCAGGATTTAATTGAATGCAACTTTAAAAAAACAAAACAGATCCACTTATTGTTATTACTTCTGTTTTACAATTATTGAAAAGATAAATGTACAAAGATTAACAATGAAGACAATGCAATTTTAACATTTCCACTAAAACACAGCTTAAGTGTGTGAAATGAACATTTTAGATGCATCATCAGTTTTTACATTAAACTCCTTTATGTGTCAGACGGAGAAGGAACTTGAGACAATAACAAAAGATGCTGAGAGGAAAACTTCTGTTAGTCATTTAGCACACAGTGGGAAAAGCATTTTTACAGTTTCCATATAAATTTTGAGCTTTTAAAAAATTGGCTCTCCTAAATTATTATTTCACGAGCCAAATTGTGGACTACATGTCACCTCATTAATATGATAACCTTTCCCTAAAAATGTTGTTGTGATGCTGTTTTTTAACAAGGACCTCATAATAAGCAAAATTATAGGCCAGAATTCTCCACTTATGAGATGGAAATTTTATACAAACATTGAGCAACTTATATTGGAGACATGTTTTATTTATTAGGGTTAGGTTGAGATAGATTCAGGGTTCTGTTACACGTCCTTAAGTTTATCAGTTTATCTGCAAATTTGTATGTGATAGTCGGAGGTAAGAGTGTTTGCTGTCAGTTTTTACACTACCTTGAATCTCTAAGCTTCTTTTTCTTGCTGAAATGCAAGCTTTGCAGACTCAGTAGAAAAAAACACTTTTCCATGATGAAATTGCATTTGACGTCTGACATTTGCTAGAGAAATGGTGGAGATGCTACATGAGTACACAGACCCTAGTGTCCTCTTGCACAGCAAACTGAACTGGACCAGGGACTCTGCAGCTCTCTACAGAAAGGACCAGAGTCTGCTCTTTTTTACTGCAGGGTGGTCCTTTAACATCTTTAACCAAGCTGCTGATTTTTTATGAGTCTGCATTGGCCGGCGACATTTTCTACAGCGCGGTTTTGCCGGGGCATCACAGCCGGCGGATGGTCAACACCAGCAGATTCAGCGGACTGATTGAGATGGCTGGCTCAGTCCTGAGGGTGGAGCTGGAGCCTCTGCATGTAGTCACTGAGAGGAGGGTGTTGTCAAAGCTCTTCTTCATCATGGCCCACCCTCAAAGTAATGTTCTGGTATCCAGAGGAGCACGAGGCTCGGTATGACTAAGTGCTCCTCGGAACGCTGATTTTGTCCCTGTGATTATCTTACTCAATGTGATTAATGATTGGTGTCTCCTCACATTCCAATGTATTTGTGATGCAAACTGATGGATGGAAATGAATCAGTTGATGTGGATTTTTCAGTAATTGCAGTGCAAAATCTCTCAAGCCAGCTATAGGTCTGACCACAAAGACAACCAGAAGTCATTTGCTGTCCCTGTTTAAGCAGAGTAAATGTACAAAGGCCCAAGCCAAAGATTCCCTTTTTTAAGTGGTATGGACTCAATTAAATTTGCCTGGCAAGCCACAAATACAGCACTTGTTAGTCAACCAGTGCAGATTCTGTCTACCTACATTTTTTTCAAGACTCATATGAGGTCATCATGACTTGTGACCACTGCAATCGAATCAGTTATTCTTTGAGTCCACTTGACAACTGGGCAAGATTTAAAGCAGATCCTTAAAGGGAGACTAGAGAAGGACAAAGGGCCCAAACATGTTTTGTGAGGCCACTGTGACATTGACTGTTCATTACCCAAATCTTATCAGTTGATCCATGAGTCTAAATGAACATCTGTGCCAAATGTGAAGAAATCCTCTGAAGGTGTTCCTGAGATTTTGCACTCACAAGATCAAAAACGTGTTTTGTAAGGTCAGTGATCCTGATCCTTGACCAACAAATTCATATCAGTTCATCCATAAGTTCAAATGAACATTTTTGTTTTACCAATTTGATGGAATTCCCTCAAGGTGTTGTTGAGATATGTTTGTTATGTGACTCCAACATCTGTCTGCATTCAGAAACCTGTGACTTAGAGGCTGTCACACAATGTGCTGCTGATTCCCACCAGTGCACAGAAGGGCTGAAAATGATTTGAATCAGTTGGTGCAGTTAACATGAGGACATCTACTGGCCAACACTCTGTACTGCATTCCTTTGGAATTGATAAAGGCAAAATATCATGGAATTGTGAGGGACGACACAATTAAACTTACGGCTGTATTCCTGGACATTTTGTTTCATGAAATCAGTGTCAGTGTAAAGATGTGCAAAATACATGTTAAATTATATTGTTGTCTTGTTGTGGTAATAAAGAATTTGATATGTATAATACTGTGTTTATATCGGCAGGTAGGAGGTTATGTTGTCATTTGCAGTTGGTTTCAAATCCCTGACAATGTTAAACTGTGACGGTTTATACAGCAGGTCCGAAGCATAATATAGAAATTTGGTGTTTTGCAATTAAACAGGAAGTACTCATAACTGATACGTCTTTGGCTTTGTTGATTACAAGCTAAACACACAATAGTATATTGCCCTTTTGGTAGAATTCAGTAAATATTGTAATTATTATAATTGCTCATGCTCATAGATTGTCACATGCTGAAAGACTTTTTACTGAACGTCGATTGGCTGGTTTCAAATCCCACCTCACTCCCTGCTGTAGACCGAGATACTATAAGCAGTGCGACCACAGAGCAGACGCTGTCAGGGACTCAGGAACCTTTCACACAAGAAAAACAAGGTTTCAAAATATGATGGAAAATGTCTCTGTGATCAAAATATTCTATCTTTCAGGTTTAACTGAACCAAAGAACAACAGGTTTGTTCTCTTCTCTCTCACTTTGGTTTGTTACTGTGTAATTTTGCTGGTGAATATTTCTCTTATTGTGACCATCATCTTGGATAAAAACCTCCATGAACCAATGTATATTCTGCTGTGTGCATTTTGCTTGAATGGACTTTATGGATCAACAGGTTTCTTTCCCAAATTTCTGTGGGATCTGCTCTCTCCTGTTCATGTCATCTCTTATTCTGGATGTCTTGTTCAGGCTTTAGTACTCTACTCATTTGCCTGCAGTGATCTCTCTTTTCTTGCAGTAATGGCATATGACAGATATGTGGCTATATGTCGACCACTGCAGTATCACACTATCATGTCAAAGCAAAGACTCATAAAGTTAGTGTGTTTCTCCTGGTTAACACCTTTCTGCATTATAGGAACAAATATTTGTATAACATCAAGACTGAAGTTATGCAGCCCGTATATTGCCAGTCTCTTCTGTGTGAATTGGCTCATTGTTGCACTTGCTTGTTTCCCAGCTGAAACTATGGTTAACAACATCGTTGCTTACATTACAATACTCATTTATGTATTTCATGGTGTATTTATAGTTTGGTCCTACATATATCTCATTAGAACATGTGTAAATTCTGTAGAAAACAGGGCAAAGTTCATGCAAACATGTGTGCCACATTTACTCTCTTTGATCACTTTTATTTTCACCGTACTTTTTGATATTATGAATATACGATATGGTTCAAAGAAATTACCTCAATCACTTAAAAACTTTATTTCAATGGAGATTCTTGTCATACCTCCACTCATGAATCCTCTCATTTATGGTTTTAAGTTGACTAAAATTCGAAATAGATTTCTGGGTTATATGAATTTTAGAATTAAATGACTTTTTTTCTGATATACTTCGGAAACTCAAAGTCCTTTAATAATACAAGAGTCTAACAAAAGCTTACATTTGATTTCAAATTAGCAGTTTCTATTGCACTTTTATTCTGTGTCAATAAGATTCAAGGTGTTTTGATTTATTTTTTGTGTTTAGACTCGGGTACTGTGAAGTCATTTTGCATATTTACAGTATCTACTCTTAGCTGATGGTGTAGATTTAGTGTGTAATTATATCTGTGGACATCTCAGCTGATTTTTATAAACTGATTTGTTAAATTCTCGCTTCATATCTTTGCATTGTGCACTAAATGCATTGTGTGTATGTTATCCTTAGTTTTTTATTCAGGATTTAATTGAATGCAACTTTAAAAAAAAAACAGATCCACTTATTCTTATTACTTCTGTTTTACAATTATTGAAATAGATGAATGTATTTATATATTGGAGACACGTTTTATTCATTAGGGTTAGGTTGAGATAGATTCAGGGTTCTGTTACACGTCCTTAAGTTTATCAGTTTATCTGCAAATTTGTATGTGGTAGTCAGAGGTAAGAGTGTTTGCTGTCAGTTTTTACACTACCTTGAATCTCTAAGCTTCTTTTTCTTGCTGAAATGCAAGCTTTGCAGACTCAGTAGAAAAAAACACTTTTCCATGATGAAATTGCATTTGACGTCTGACATTTGCTAGAGAAATGGTGGAGATGCTACATGAGTACACAGACCCTAGTGTCCTCTTGCACAGCAAACTGAACTGGACCAGGGACTCTGCAGCTCTCTACAGAAAGGACCAGAGTCTGCTCTTTTTTACTGCAGGGTGGTCCTTTAACATCTTTAACCAAGCTGCTGATTTTGTATTAGTCTGCATTGGCCGGCGACATTTTCTACAGCGCGGTTTTGCCGGGGCATCACAGCCGGCGGATGGTCAACACCAGCAGATTCAGCGGACTGATTGAGATGGCTGGCTCAGTCCTGAGGGTGGAGCTGGACCCTCTGCATGTAGTCACTGAGAGGAGGGTGTTGTCAAAGCTCTTCTTCATCATGGCCCACCCTCAAAGTAATGTTCTGGTATCCAGAGGAGCACGAGGCTCGGAATGACTAAGTGCTCCTCGGAACGCTGATTTTGTCCCTGTGATTATCTTACTCAATGTGATTAATGATTGGTGTCTCCTCACATTCCAATGTATTTGTGATGCAAACTGATGGATGGAAATGAATCAGTTGATGTAATTGCTTTGCAAAATCTCTCAAGCCAACTATAGGTCTGACCACAAAGACAACCAGAAGTCATTTGCTGTCCCTGTTTAAGCAGAGTAAATGTACAAAGGCCCAAGCCAAAGATTCCCTTTTTTAAGTGATATGGACTCAATTAAATTTGCCTGGCAAGCCACAAATACAGCACTTGTTAGTCAACCAGTGCAGATTCTGTCTACCTACATTTTTTTCAAGACTCATATGAGGTCATCATGACTTGTGACCACTGCAATCGAATCAGTTATTCTTTGAGTCCACTTGACAACTGGGCAAGATTTAAAGCAGATCCTTAAAGGGAGACTAGAGAAGGACAAAGGGCCCAAACATGTTTTGTGAGGCCACTGTGACATTGACTGTTCATTACCCAAATCTTATCAGTTGATCCATGAGTCTAAATGAACATCTGTGCCAAATGTGAAGAAATCCCTCTGAAGGTGTTCCTGAGATTTTGCACTCACAAGATCAAAAACGTGTTTTGTAAGGTCAGTGATCCTGATCCTTGACCAACAAATTCATATCAGTTCATCCATAAGTTCAAATGAACATTTTTGTTTTACCAATTTGATGGAATTCCCTCAAGGTGTTGTTGAGATATGTTTGTTATGTGACTCCAACATCTGTCTGCATTCAGAAACCTGTGACTTCGAGGCTGTCACACAATGTGCTGCTGATTCCCACCAGTGCACAGAAGGGCTGAAAATGATTTGAATCAGTTGGTGCAGTTAACATGAGGACATCTACTGGCCAACACTCTGTACTGCATTCCTTTGGAATTGATAAAGGCAAAATATCATGGAATTGTGAGGGACGACACAATTAAACGTACGGCTGTATTCCTGGACATTTTGTTTCATGAAATCAGTGTCAGTGTAAAGATGTGCAAAATACATGTTAAATTATATTGTTGTCTTGTTGTGGTAATAAAGAATTTGATATGTATAATACTGTGTTTATATCGGCAGGTAGGAGGTTATGTTGTCATTTGCAGTTGGTTTCAAATCCCTGACAATGTTAAACTGTGACGGTTTATACAGCAGGTCCGAAGCATAATATAGAAATTTGGTGTTTTGCAATTAAACAGGAAGTACTCATAACTGATACGTCTTTGGCTTTGTTGATTACAAGCTAAACACACAATAGTATATTGCCCTTTTGGTAGAATTCAGTAAATATTGTAATTATTATAATTGCTCATGCTCATAGATTGTCACATGCTGAAAGACTTTTTACTGAACGTCGATTGGCTGGTTTCAAATCCCACCTCACTCCCTGCTGTAGACCGAGATACTATAAGCAGTGCGACCACAGAGCAGACGCTGTCAGGGACTCAGGAACCTTTCACACAAGAAAAACCAGGTTTCAAAATATGATGGAAAATGTCTCTGTGATCAAAATATTCTACCTTTCAGGTTTAACTGAACCAAAGAACAACAGGTTTGTTCTCTTCTCTCTCACTTTGGTTTGTTACTGTGTAATTTTGCTGGTGAATATTTCTCTTATTGTGACCATCATCTTGGATAAAAACCTCCATGAACCAATGTATATTCTGCTGTGTGCATTTTGCATGAATGGACTTTATGGATCAACAGGTTTCTTTCCCAAGTTTCTGTGGGATCTGCTCTCTCCTGTTCATGTCATCTCTTATTCTGGATGTCTTTTTCAGGCTCAAGTACTCTACTCATTTGCAGGCATTGATCTCTCTTTTCTTGCAGTAATGGCATATGACAGATATGTGGCTATATGTCGACCACTGCAGTATCACACTATCATGTCAAAGCTAAGACTCATGAAGTTAATGTGTTTCTCCTGGTTTACACCTTTCTGCATTATAGGCACAAATATTTGTCTAACATCAAGACTGAAGTTATGCAGCCCGTATATTGCCAGTCTCTTCTGTGTGAATTGGCTCATTGTTGCACTTGCTTGTTTCCCAGCTGAAACTATGGTTAACAACATCGTTGCTTATATTACAATAGTCATTTATGTATTTCATGGTGTATTTATAGTTTGGTCCTACATATATCTCATTAGAACATGTGTAAATTCTGTAGAAAACAGGGCAAAGTTCATGCAAACATGTGTGCCACATTTACTCTCTTTGATCACTTTTCTTTTCACTCTACTTTTTGATATTATGAATATACGATATGGTTCAAAGAAATTACCTCAATCACTTAAAAACTTCATTGCTATGGAGATTCTTGTCATACCTCCACTCATGAATCCTCTCATTTATGGTTTCAAATTGACTAAAATTCGAAATAGATTTCTGGGTTATATGACTTTTAGAATGAAATGAAACTCAAAGTCCTTTAATAATACAAGAGTCTAACAAAAAGCTTGCATTTGATTTCAAAGTAGCAGTTTCTATTGCACTTATTCTGTATCAATAATATTCAAGGTGTTTTGTTTTATTTTTTGTGTTTAGACTCGGGTACTGTGAAATAATTTGGCATATTTACAGTATCTACTCGTAGCTGATGGTGTAGATTTAGTGTGTAATTATATCTGTGGACATCTCGGCTGATTTTTATAAACTGATTTGTTAAATTCTCGCTTCATATCTTTGCATTGTGCATTAAATGCATTCTGTGTATGTTATCCTTAGTTTTTTATTCAGGATTTAATTGAATGCAACTTAAAAAAACAAACAGATCCACTTATTCTTATTACTTCTGTTTTACAATTATTGAAATAGATAAATGTACAAAGATTAACAATGAAGAGAATCAAATTTTAACATTTCCAATAAAACACAGCTTACGTGTCTGAAATGAACATTTTAGATGCATCATCAGTTTTTACATTAAACTCCTTTATGTTTCAGACGGAGAAGGAACTTGAGACAATAACAAAAGATGCTGAGAGGAAAACTTCTGTTAGTCATTTAGCACACAGTGGGAAAAGCATTTTTACAGTTTCCATATAAATTTTAAGCTTTTAAAAAATTGGCTCTCCTAAATTATTATTTCACGAGCCAAATTGTGGACTACATGTCACCTCATTAATATAGATAACCTTTCCCTAAAAATGTTGTAGTGATGCTGTTTTTTAACAAGGACCTCATAATAAGCAAAATTATAGGCCAGAATTCTCCACTTATGAGATGGAAATTTTATACAAACATTGAGCAACTTAGATTGGAGACACGTTTTATTTATTAGGGTTAGGTTGAGATAGATTCAGGGTTCTGTTACACGTCCTTAAGTTTATCAGTTTATCTGCAAATTTGTATGTGATAGTCGGAGGTAAGAGTGTTTGCTGTCAGTTTTTACACTACCTTGAATCTCTAAGCTTCTTTTTCTTGCTGAAATGCAAGCTTTGCAGACTCAGTAGAAAAAAACACTTTTCCATGATGAAATTGCATTTGACGTCTGACATTTGCTAGAGAAATGGTGGAGATGCTACATGAGTACACAGACCCTAGTGTCCTCTTGCACAGCAAACTGAACTGGACCAGGGACTCTGCAGCTCTCTACAGAAAGGACCAGAGTCTGCTCTTTTTTACTGCAGGGTGGTCCTTTAACATCTTTAACCAAGCTGCTGATTTTTTATGAGTCTGCATTGGCCGGCGACATTTTCTACAGCGCGGTTTTGCCGGGGCATCACAGCCGGTGGATGGTCAACACCAGCAGATTCAGCGGACTGATTGAGATGGCTGGCTCAGTCCTGAGGGTGGAGCTGGGCCCTCTGCATGTAGTCACTGAGAGGAGGGTGTTGTCAAAGCTCTTCTTCATCATGGCCCACCCTCAAAGTAATGTTCTGGTATCCAGAGGAGCACGAGGCTCGGAATGACTAAGTGCTCCTCGGAACGCTGATTTTGTCCCTGTGATTATCTTACTCAATGTGATTAATGATTGGTGTCTCCTCACATTCCAATGTATTTGTGATGCAAACTGATGGATGGAAATGAATCAGTTGACGTGGATTTTTCAGTAATTGCAGTGCAAAATCTCTCAAGACAGCTATAGGTCTGACCACAAGACAACCAGAAGTCATTTGCTGTCCCTGTTTAAGCAGAGTAAATGTACAAAGGCCCAAGCCAAAGATTCCCTTTTTTAAGTGGTATGGACTCAATTAAGTTTGCCTGGCAAGCCACAAATACAGCACTTGTATGTCAACCAGTGCAGTTTCTGTCTACCTACATTTTTTTCAAGACTCATATGAGGTCATCATGACTTGTGACCACTGCAATCGAATCAGTTATTCTTTGAGTCCACTTGACAACTGGACAAGATTTAAAGCAGTTCCTTAAAGGGTGACTAGAGAAGGACAAAGGGCCCAAACATGTTTTGTGAGGCCACTGTGACATTGACTGTTCATTACCCAAATCTTATCAGTTGATCCATGAGTCTAAATGAACATCTGTGCCAAATGTGAAGAAATCCTCTGAAGGTGTTCCTGAGATGTTGCACTCACAAGATCAAAAACGTGTTTTGTAAGGTCAGTGATCCTGATCTTTGACCAACAAATTCATATCAGTTCATCCATAAGTTCAAATTAACATTTTTGTTTTACCAATTTGATGGAATTCCCTGAAGTTATTGTTGAGATATGTTTGTTATGTGACTCCCACATCTGTCTGCATTCAGAAACCTGTGACTTCGAGGCTGTCACACAATGTGCTGATTCCCACCAGTGCACAGAAGGGCTGAAAATGACTTGAATCAGTTGGTGCAGTTAACATGAGGACATCTACTGGCCAACACTCTGTACTGCATTTCTATGGAATTGATAAAGGCAAAATATCATGGAATTGTGAGGGATGACACAATTAAACTCACGGCTGTATTCCTGGACATTTTGTTTCATGAAATCAGTGTCAGTGCAAAGATGTGCAAAATACATGTTAAATTATATTGTTGTCTTGTTGTGGTAATAAAGAATTTGATATGTATAATACTGTGTTTATATCGGCAGGTAGGAGGTTATGTTTTCATTTGCAGTTGGTTTCAAATCCCTGACAATGTTAAACTGTGAAGGTTTATACAGCAGGTCCGAAGCATAATATAGAAATTTGGTGTTTTGCAATTAAACAGGAAGTACTCATAACTGATAAGTCTTTGGCTTTGTTGATTACAAGCTAAAGACACAATAGTATATTGCCCTTTTGGTAGAATTCAGTAAATATTGTAATTATTATAATTGCTCATGCTCATAGATTGTCACATGCTGAAAGACTTTTTACTGAACGTCGATTGGCTGGTTTCAAATCCCACCTCACTCCCTGCTGTAGACCGAGATACTATAAGCAGTGCGACCACAGAGCAGACGCTGTCAGGGACTCAGGAACCTTTCACACAAGAAAAACCAGGTTTCAAAATATGATGGAAAATGTCTCTGTGATCAAAATATTCTATCTTTCAGGTTTAAGTGAACCAAAGAACAACAGGTTTGTTCTCTTCTCTCTCACTTTGGTTTGTTACTGTGTAATTTTGCTGGTAAATATAACTCTTATTGTGACCATCATCTTGGATAAAAACCTCCATGAACCAATGTATATTCTGCTGTGTGCATTTTGCATGAATGGACTTTATGGATCAATAGGTTTCTTTCCCAAATTTCTGTGGGATCTGCTCTCTCCTGTTCATGTCATCTCTTATTCTGGATGTCTTGTTCAAGCTTTAGTACTCTACTCATTTGCCTGCATTGATCTCTCTTTTCTTGCAGTAATGGCTTATGACAGATATGTGGCTATATGTCGACCACTGCAGTATCACTCTATCATGTCAAAGCAAAGACTCATTAAGTTATTGTGTTTCTCCTGGTTTACACCTTTCTGCATTAACGGCATAAATATTTTTCTAACATCAAGACTGAAGTTATGCAGCCCGTATATTGCCAGTCTCTTCTGTGTGAATTGGATTATTGTTACACTTGCTTGTTTCCCAGCTGAAACTATGGTTAACAACATCGTTGCTTACATTACAATACTCATTTATGTATTTCATGGTGTATTTATAGTTTGGTCCTACATATATCTCATTAGAACATGTGTAAATTCTGTAGAAAACAGGGCAAAGTTCATGCAAACATGTGTGCCACATTTACTCTCTTTGATCACTTTTGCTTTCACTCTACTTTTTGATATTATGAATATACGATATGGTTCAAAGAAATTACCTCAATCACTTAAAAACTTTATTTCAATGGAGATTCTTGTCATACCTCCACTCATGAATCCTCTCATTTATGGTTTTAAGTTGACTAAAATTCGAAATAGATTTCTGGGTTATATGAATTTTAGAATTAAATGACTTTTTTTCTGATAAACTTCGGAAACTCAAAGTCCTTTAATAATACAAGAGTCTAACAAAAGCTTACATTTGATTTCAAATTAGCAGCTTCTATTGCACTTTTATTCTGTGTCAATAAGATTCAAGGTGTTTTTATTTATTTTTTGTGTTTAGACTCTGGTACTGTGAAATAATTTGGCATATTTACAGTATCTACTCTTAGCTGATGGTGTAGATTTAGTGTGTAATTATATCTGTGGACATCTCGGCTGATTTTTATAAACTGATTTGTTAAATTCTCGCTTCATATCTTTGCATTGTGCACTAAATGCATTCTGTGTACGTTATCCTAAGTTTTTTATTCAGGATTTAATTGAATGCAACTTTAAAAAAAAAAACAGATCCACTTATTCTTATTACTTCTGTTTTACAATTATTGAAATAGATGAATGTATTTATATATTGGAGACACGTTTTATTCATTAGGGTTAGGTTGAGATAGATTCAGGGTTCTGTTACACGTCCTTAAGTTTATCAGTTTATCTGCAAATTTGTATGTGATAGTCGGAGGTAAGAGTGTTTGCTGTCAGTTTTTACACTACCTTGAATCTCTAAGCTTCTTTTTCTTGCTGAAATGCAAGCTTTGCAGACTCAGTAGAAAAAAACACTTTTCCATGATGAAATTGCATTTGACGTCTGACATTTGCTAGAGAAATGGTGGAGATGCTACATGAGTACACAGACCCTAGTGTCCTCTTGCACAGCAAACTGAACTGGACCAGGGACTCTGCAGCTCTCTACAGAAAGGACCAGAGTCTGCTCTTTTTTACTGCAGGGTGGTCCTTTAACATCTTTAACCAAGCTGCTGATTTTTTATGAGTCTGCATTGGCCGGCGACATTTTCTACAGCGCGGTTTTGCCGGGGCATCACAGCCGGCGGATGGTCAACACCAGCAGATTCAGCGGACTGATTGAGATGGCTGGCTCAGTCCTGAGGGTGGAGCTGGAGCCTCTGCATGTAGTCACTGAGAGGAGGGTGTTGTCAAAGCTCTTCTTCATCATGGCCCACCCTCAAAGTAATGTTCTGGTATCCAGAGGAGCACGAGGCTCGGAATGACTAAGTGCTCCTCGGAACGCTGATTTTGTCCCTGTGATTATCTTACTCAATGTGATTAATGATTGGTGTCTCCTCACATTCCAATGTATTTGTGATGCAAACTGATGGATGGAAATGAATCAGTTGATGTGGATTTTTCAGTAATTGCAGTGCAAAATCTCTCAAGACAGCTATAGGTCTGACCACAAGACAACCAGAAGTCATTTGCTGTCCCTGTTTAAGCAGAGTAAATGTACAAAGGCCCAAGCCAAAGATTCCCTTTTTTAAGTGGTATGGACTCAATTAAGTTTGCCTGGCAAGCCACAAATACAGCACTTGTATGTCAACCAGTGCAGTTTCTGTCTACCTACATTTTTTTCAAGACTCATATGAGGTCATCATGACTTGTGACCACTGCAATCGAATCAGTTATTCTTTGAGTCCACTTGACAACTGGGCAAGATTTAAAGCAGATCCTTAAAGGGAGACTAGAGAAGGACAAAGGGCCCAAACATGTTTTGTGAGGCCACTGTGACATTGACTGTTCATTACCCAAATCTTATCAGTTGATCCATGAGTCTAAATGAACATCTGTGCCAAATGTGAAGAAATCCCTCTGAAGGTGTTCCTGAGATGTTGCACTCACAAGATCAAAAACGTGTTTTGTAAGGTCAGTGATCCTGATCTTTGACCAACAAATTCATATCAGTTCATCCATAAGTTCAAATTAACATTTTTGTTTTACCAATTTGATGGAATTCCCTGAAGTTATTGTTGAGATATGTTTGTTATGTGACTCCCACATCTGTCTGCATTCAGAAACCTGTGACTTAGAGGCTGTCACACAATGTGCTGCTGATTCCCACCAGTGCACAGAAGGGCTGAAAATGACTTGAATCAGTTGGTGCAGTTAACATGAGGACATCTACTGGCCAACACTCTGTACTGCATTTCTATGGAATTGATAAAGGCAAAATATCATGAAATTGTGAGGGATGACACAATTAAACTCACGGCTGTATTCCTGGACATTTTGTTTCATGAAATCAGTGTCAGTGTAAAGATGTGCAAAATACATGTTCAATTATATTGTTGTCTTGTTGTGGTAATAAAGAATTTGATATGTATAATACTGTGTTTATATCGGCAGGTAGGAGGTTATGTTTTCATTTGCAGTTGGTTTCAAATCCCTGACAATGTTAAACTGTGAAGGTTTATACAGCAGGTCCGAAGCATAATATAGAAATTTGGTGTTTTGCAATTAAACAGGAAGTACTCATAACTGATAAGTCTTTGGCTTTGTTGATTACAAGCTAAACACACAATAGTATATTGCCCTTTTGGTAGAAATCAGTTAATATTGTAATTATTATAATTGCTCATGCTCATAGATTGTCACATGCTGAAAGACTTTTTACTGAACGTCGATTGGCTGGTTTCAAATCCCACCTCACTCCCTGCTGTAGACCGAGATACTATAAGCAGTGCGACCACAGAGCAGACGCTGTCAGGGACTCAGGAACCTTTCACACAAGAAAAACCAGGTTTCAAAATATGATGGAAAATGTCTCTGTGATAAAAATATTCTACCTTTCAGGTTTAAGTGAACCAAAGAACAACAGGTTTGTTCTCTTCTCTCTCACTTTGTTATGTTACTGTGTCATTTTGCTGGTAAATATAACTCTTATTGTGACCATCATCTTGGATAAAAACCTCCATGAACCAATGTATATTCTGCTGTGTGCATTTTGCATGAATGGACTTTATGGAACAACAGGTTTCTTCCCCAAATTTCTGTGGGATCTGCTCTCTCCTGTTCATGTCATCTCTTATTCTGGATGTTTTCTTCAGGGTTTAGTAATTCACTCATTTGCCTGCATTGATCTCTCTTTTCTTGCAGCAATGGCATATGACAGATATGTGGCTATATGTCGACCACTGCAGTATCACACTATCATGTCAAAGCAAAGACTCATGAAGTTAGTGTGTTTCTCCTGGTTTACACCTTTCTGCATTATAGGAACAAATATTTGTATAACATCAAGACTGAAGTTATGCAGCCCGTATATTGCCAGTCTCTTCTGTGTGAATTGGCTCATTGTTGCACTTGCTTGTTTCCCAGCTGAAACTATGGTTAACAACATCGTTGCATACATTACAATACTCATTTATGTATTTCATGGTGTATTTATAGTTTGGTCCTACATATATCTCATTAGAACATGTGTAAATTCTGTAGAAAACAGGGCAAAGTTCATGCAAACATGTGTGCCACATTTACTCTCTTTGATCACTTTTATTTTCACCGTACTTTTTGATATTATGAATATACGATATGGTTCAAAGAAATTACCTCAATCACTTAAAAACTTTATTTCAATGGAGATTCTTGTCATACCTCCACTCATGAATCCTCTCATTTATGGTTTTAAGTTGACTAAAATTCGAAATAGATTTCTGGGTTATATGAATTTTAGAATTAAATGACCTTTTTTCTGATATACTTCGGAAACTCAAAGTCCTTTAATAATACAAGAGTCTAACAAAAGCTGACATTTGATTTCAAAGTAGCAGTTTCTATTGCACTTTTATTCTGTGTCAATAAGATTCAAGGTGTTTTGATTTATCTTTTGTGTTTAGACTCTGGTACTGTGAAATAATTTGGCATATTTACAGTATCTACTCGTAGCTGATGGTGTAGATTTAGTGTGTAATTATATCTGTGGACATCTCGGCTGATTTTTATAAACTGATTTGTTAAATTCTCGCTTCATATCTTTGCATTGTGCATTAAATGCATTCTGTGTATGTTATCCTTAGTTTTTTATTCAGGATTTAATTGAATGCAACTTAAAAAAAAAAACAGATCCACTTATTCTTATTACTTCTGTTTTACAATTATTGAAATAGATAAATGTACAAAGATTAACAATGAAGAGAATCAAATTTTAACATTTCCAATAAAACACAGCTTACGTGTCTGAAATGAACATTTTAGATGCATCATCAGTTTTTACATTAAACTCCTTTATGTTTCAGACGGAGAAGGAACTTGAGACTATAACAAAAGATGCTGAGAGGAAAACTTCTGTTAGTCATTTAGCACACAGTGGGAAAAGCATTTTTACAGTTTCCATATAAATTTTAAGCTTTTAAAAAATTGGCTCTCCTAAATTATTATTTCACGAGCCAAATTGTGGACTACATGTCACCTCATTAATATAGATAACCTTTCCCTAAAAATGTTGTAGTGATGCTGTTTTTTAACAAGGACCTCATAATAAGCAAAATTATAGGCCAGAATTCTCCACTTATGAGATGGAAATTTTATACAAACATTGAGCAACTTAGATTGGAGACACGTTTTATTTATTAGGGTTAGGTTGAGATAGATTCAGGGTTCTGTTACACGTCCTTAAGTTTATCAGTTTATCTGCAAATTTGTATGTGATAGTCGGAGGTAAGAGTGTTTGCTGTCAGTTTTTACACTACCTTGAATCTCTAAGCTTCTTTTTCTTGCTGAAATGCAAGCTTTGCAGACTCAGTAAAAAAAAACACTTTTCCATGATGAAATTGCATTTGACGTCTGACATTTGCTAGAGAAATGGTGGACATGCTACATGAGTACACAGACCCTAGTGTCCTCTTGCACAGCAAACTGAACTGGACCAGGGACTCTGCAGCTCTCTACAGAAAGGACCAGAGTCTGCTCTTTTTTACTGCAGGGTGGTCCTTTAACATCTTTAACCAAGCTGCTGATTTTGTATTAGTCTGCATTGGCCGGCGACATTTTCTACAGCGCGGTTTTGCCGGGGCATCACAGCCGGCGGATGGTCAACACCAGCAGATTCAGCGGACTGATTGAGATGGCTGGCTCAGTCCTGAGGGTGGAGCTGGACCCTCTGCATGTAGTCACTGAGAGGAGGGTGTTGTCAAAGCTCTTCTTCATCATGGCCCACCCTCAAAGTAATGTTCTGGTATCCAGAGGAGCACGAGGCTCGGAATGACTAAGTGCTCCTCGGAACGCTGATTTTGTCCCTGTGATTATCTTACTCAATGTGATTAATGATTGGTGTCTCCTCACATTCCAATGTATTTGTGATGCAAACTGATGGATGGAAATGAATCAGTTGACGTGGATTTTTCAGTAATTGCAGTGCAAAATCTCTCAAGACAGCTATAGGTCTGACCACAAGACAACCAGAAGTCATTTGCTGTCCCTGTTTAAGCAGAGTAAATGTACAAAGGCCCAAGCCAAAGATTCCCTTTTTTAAGTGGTATGGACTCAATTAAGTTTGCCTGGCAAGCCACAAATACAGCACTTGTATGTCAACCAGTGCAGTTTCTGTCTACCTACATTTTTTTCAAGACTCATATGAGGTCATCATGACTTGTGACCACTGCAATCGAATCAGTTATTCTTTGAGTCCACTTGACAACTGGGCAAGATTTAAAGCAGATCCTTAAAGGGAGACTAGAGAAGGACAAAGGGCCCAAACATGTTTTGTGAGGCCACTGTGACATTGACTGTTCATTACCCAAATCTTATCAGTTGATCCATGAGTCTAAATGAACATCTGTGCCAAATGTGAAGAAATCCTCTGAAGGTGTTCCTGAGATGTTGCACTCACAAGATCAAAAACGTGTTTTGTAAGGTCAGTGATCCTGATCTTTGACCAACAAATTCATATCAGTTCATCCATAAGTTCAAATTAACATTTTTGTTTTACCAATTTGATGGAATTCCCTCAAGGTGTTGTTGAGATATGTTTGTTATGTGACTCCCACATCTGTCTGCATTCAGAAACCTGTGACTTCGAGGCTGTCACACAATGTGCTGATTCCCACCAGTGCACAGAAGGGCTGAAAATGACTTGAATCAGTTGGTGCAGTTAACATGAGGACATCTACTGGCCAACACTCTGTACTGCATTTCTATGGAATTGATAAAGGCAAAATATCATGGAATTGTGAGGGATGACACAATTAAACTCACGGCTGTATTCCTGGACATTTTGTTTCATGAAATCAGTGTCAGTGCAAAGATGTGCAAAATACATGTTAAATTATATTGTTGTCTTGTTGTGGTAATAAAGAATTTGATATGTATAATACTGTGTTTATATCGGCAGGTAGGAGGTTATGTTTTCATTTGCAGTTGGTTTCAAATCCCTGACAATGTTAAACTGTGAAGGTTTATACAGCAGGTCCGAAGCATAATATAGAAATTTGGTGTTTTGCAATTAAACAGGAAGTACTCATAACTGATAAGTCTTTGGCTTTGTTGATTACAAGCTAAAGACACAATAGTATATTGCCCTTTTGGTAGAATTCAGTAAATATTGTAATTATTATAATTGCTCATGCTCATAGATTGTCACATGCTGAAAGACTTTTTACTGAACGTCGATTGGCTGGTTTCAAATCCCACCTCACTCCCTGCTGTAGACCGAGATACTATAAGCAGTGCGACCACAGAGCAGACGCTGTCAGGGACTCAGGAACCTTTCACACAAGAAAAACCAGGTTTCAAAATATGATGGAAAATGTCTCTGTGATCAAAATATTCTATCTTTCAGGTTTAAGTGAACCAAAGAACAACAGGTTTGTTCTCTTCTCTCTCACTTTGGTTTGTTACTGTGTAATTTTGCTGGTAAATATAACTCTTATTGTGACCATCATCTTGGATAAAAACCTCCATGAACCAATGTATATTCTGCTGTGTGCATTTTGCATGAATGGACTTTATGGATCAATAGGTTTCTTTCCCAAATTTCTGTGGGATCTGCTCTCTCCTGTTCATGTCATCTCTTATTCTGGATGTCTTGTTCAAGCTTTAGTACTCTACTCATTTGCCTGCATTGATCTCTCTTTTCTTGCAGTAATGGCTTATGACAGATATGTGGCTATATGTCGACCACTGCAGTATCACTCTATCATGTCAAAGCAAAGACTCATTAAGTTATTGTGTTTCTCCTGGTTTACACCTTTCTGCATTAACGGCATAAATATTTTTCTAACATCAAGACTGAAGTTATGCAGCCCGTATATTGCCAGTCTCTTCTGTGTGAATTGGATTATTGTTACACTTGCTTGTTTCCCAGCTGAAACTATGGTTAACAACATCGTTGCTTACATTACAATACTCATTTATGTATTTCATGGTGTATTTATAGTTTGGTCCTACATATATCTCATTAGAACATGTGTAAATTCTGTAGAAAACAGGGCAAAGTTCATGCAAACATGTGTGCCACATTTACTCTCTTTGATCACTTTTGCTTTCACTCTACTTTTTGATATTATGAATATACGATATGGTTCAAAGAAATTACCTCAATCACTTAAAAACTTTATTTCAATGGAGATTCTTGTCATACCTCCACTCATGAATCCTCTCATTTATGGTTTTAAGTTGACTAAAATTCGAAATAGATTTCTGGGTTATATGAATTTTAGAATTAAATGACTTTTTTTCTGATAAACTTCGGAAACTCAAAGTCCTTTAATAATACAAGAGTCTAACAAAAGCTTACATTTGATTTCAAATTAGCAGCTTCTATTGCACTTTTATTCTGTGTCAATAAGATTCAAGGTGTTTTTATTTATTTTTTGTGTTTAGACTCTGGTACTGTGAAATAATTTGGCATATTTACAGTATCTACTCTTAGCTGATGGTGTAGATTTAGTGTGTAATTATATCTGTGGACATCTCGGCTGATTTTTATAAACTGATTTGTTAAATTCTCGCTTCATATCTTTGCATTGTGCACTAAATGCATTCTGTGTACGTTATCCTAAGTTTTTTATTCAGGATTTAATTGAATGCAACTTTAAAAAAAAAAACAGATCCACTTATTCTTATTACTTCTGTTTTACAATTATTGAAATAGATGAATGTATTTATATATTGGAGACACGTTTTATTCATTAGGGTTAGGTTGAGATAGATTCAGGGTTCTGTTACACGTCCTTAAGTTTATCAGTTTATCTGCAAATTTGTATGTGATAGTCGGAGGTAAGAGTGTTTGCTGTCAGTTTTTACACTACCTTGAATCTCTAAGCTTCTTTTTCTTGCTGAAATGCAAGCTTTGCAGACTCAGTAGAAAAAAACACTTTTCCATGATGAAATTGCATTTGACGTCTGACATTTGCTAGAGAAATGGTGGAGATGCTACATGAGTACACAGACCCTAGTGTCCTCTTGCACAGCAAACTGAACTGGACCAGGGACTCTGCAGCTCTCTACAGAAAGGACCAGAGTCTGCTCTTTTTTACTGCAGGGTGGTCCTTTAACATCTTTAACCAAGCTGCTGATTTTGTATTAGTCTGCATTGGCCGGCGACATTTTCTACAGCGCGGTTTTGCCGGGGCATCACAGCCGGCGGATGGTCAACACCAGCAGATTCAGCGGACTGATTGAGATGGCTGGCTCAGTCCTGAGGGTGGAGCTGGACCCTCTGCATGTAGTCACTGAGAGGAGGGTGTTGTCAAAGCTCTTCTTCATCATGGCCCACCCTCAAAGTAATGTTCTGGTATCCAGAGGAGCACGAGGCTCGGAATGACTAAGTGCTCCTCGGAACGCCACCCAAGGTCATTCCTTCCTGAGGCAATCCAGTTATACAATTCCTTCATCAGCACTCTACTATACTACTACTACTACATATGCATTGATATATCTTTTCTTCCCTGACTAAGGTTTGAGCAGATGTTAAAAAGCAATTTCCTTGTGGGGATCAATCAAGTTTTTCTGAATGTAGATTTGTAATGTAGATTTGTCATTGCTTCATGTCCATCTACTAACATGGAGGAGGCAGGGGTAATGACCTATGCTGCAGCCACCCACCAGGTGGCGACCAAGACACATTGGCTTCACTTTTAAGGAGTTGTCATCCATCTTTATATACAGTCTATGGGCGGGTCTAAGCAATCAAATATAAATAAACTTTTTATTCCATTTTGTATTGTTGCTTAATTTTCTATCCTTTTGAACACTGTGTTTTATTTGTATACAGTGTGGTACTCAATGTCAAGTTCATAAAGACCCGATGTTACACCGTTTCAAACTGGTGTCATTTGTTCATGCTTCATTTCCGCTTTGGTTTCCTTTTGGTTTTGTTTTGAAAATCTCCAGCGGAAACACAACTTTCCTGACGCGAGAGAGAGAGAGAGAGAGCGAGAGAGAGCGAGTCCTGATCTGACCGAGCTGTGCCGCCTCCACGCCACACGGCGGCGGTAGCGCACCGTTCCCCGGGCCGTGGTGGAGAAGAAGCGGGGGGCCGACTCTCGGACAGTGAACACTGCGGTACATGCGACAGCCGCTCAGCCCATGATCGCTTTTCTCCCGACAGCGGCGACGACACGGAGGAAAACAGTCGTGTCCGAGTCCGAGTGAAGCGGCGGAGACGAGCCCGACGCACCCGGGAACCGTGACTTCTTCTCGCCGCCGCACCAACCGTGAGTGGCCTCTTTTCCCCCCCCCCGGCGTGTTATTTAGCTGGGCAGCGGAGGATGAGCGGAGCGGGGCTGCGAACACGATTCGGGTTCCGCTTGTGTTTTATGTAATATTGGTGCCGGTGATGCCCCGGAGCTGCGCAGGCGGTCGCTGGGACTCGCCGGTTGACACAACACCGCTCGCTTAACGCGACCCTGCCGCGGGATTAACCCTCGTGTGTGCGCGGCGACGCTGTGGGGTTTGTGGCACCATCTCGCCCGGAGGTTCACCCTGTCAAAGCAGCCCGGTGGAGGTCTGCCCCGGAGACCGCAGCGCGTAACGACCCTCACTCTCATACAGTCTTACAGACGCTATGCTAGCTGCTGCTGCTGCTGCTGCGGCTGCTGCAGATCTGTGTTGTGCAGGTTGGACTGAGCACGAGTCAAATCCACTCCTGCATTTAAACCCACAGCAGAGAGAGAGAGAGAGAGAGAGAGAAAAAACGACTGGATTATTCAGAAGTCAATTCATCTGAATCCACCGAATTAAAGGGAATCAACTGGAACCAGAGATGGTATTTTGCTGTAATTGCTGCAAATTATGACATTTCCCACATTCCCCCCCTATAATAAAAATAGACCTGCTCGGTGTGACTGTCTCATGTGGGGAGAGCAGCCAGTTTTTCTTTTTACTCCCTGACACAGTATTTACCTCTGAGTCAGATTGAGTCCTCAGTTTTCTTGTCCTGCAAAAACCTTCCAATTCTCAACCGTATCCATCACGGATTTACTCAATTTAGTATGTTATTATGTTATAACGTGCAAAACACTAACAAACTTTGTTGCTGTAAAAAAGGACATTTTTACCTAGAAGGAGCGAAGTCAGTATCTGTTACTGCTGTTCCCAGATTGCACTGAAGCCATGTTTTTATTTCAAAACTTCAAAAATCTCTTATAATAACTTAATAATAAATCATAATAAAATAACAAAATCCATTTTAATGATCATCGCTACAAAACGTGTATCCCGTGGCCACAAGAATGCACTCGTCCATGTGTTATTCAGCTGCTTTTAAAGTGAAAAAACTCAGTTCTTCATGTTATGCAATGCATTACATTGTGTATGATCCAGCAAATAGAGATACCAGGACAGAGCAGAACTGTACCCCGACCAACACTGATGTTTTTAGATTGATAACAATATCAGAATATGAAACATGTTAAAGACGTCTGATAATGACGAACATGACTTCATGCAAACTTAAATCTAGTTTTCTATATCTTGGCATTTCTGTGCTGACTTTTAACTACAGCGACACCAGAATCTTTTTGAAATAATGAGCTGATATCAGCAGACTAATCGATCTTGCTCAAATTAGATCAAAATCTGCAACGTTCATGGAGAAAGAATGTAAATCTACACCTTTCTCCTATGTGGTGTTCAGTGAAACCACTGAACCTCTGGTGCTGTATTAGGCTCCTGTAACCTGAGGGGGGCAATAAACTTAAAGAAAAAAAGTGATTTAAAAATATGTAGCATTAAACCTAACCTTTTATAAACTAGGTTGAATTTTGATGCTACAAAGTTTTGGATATTCTGCTCCTGATGAAGTGACACGCTTTACAGTGCAGTAACAACATCTTATTAAGGTTAATGCTGATAAATAAATGAATGACAATCGAATGTATCCACTGGCTTTTTTAGTAAGCAACTGGTGTGCTCAAACTGGGCCATTTCCCACAACAGGCACTCGCTGGCAGCTACGACAAAGCTCCAAGTGTTTCATCTCCAAGGGACAGATGCCTGTTAGCCACAGTGCAAACAGGCTTTCACATATCACACAAGTCCCACTGTTAATTCTTATGTTTATGCTGGCAACTTAACGTTCATTTCCCAAATCCCTGTTTCACTGGGTGTCGTCAGTGCTGGGAGCTGGGGTAGAGTAAGGATTTTTTTAAGGAGGAGATCCCTGGAACTTGACAGGTTTGAAATCCTCTGGGAAGACGGCAAGTGCTTGCTTTAATCTTATCATACTCTTAGACTTACATGGAGAAGGCACTTCATTAGGAACACCTTGCTGAAACTAATGCAATCTAACACTACAGTCCAGCAGTAAATCCTACCCTCACACTGGCTATAATGCTCGGTTAGTGTTTGAGGGGGGGTGGGATCAACCTTATGGT
Source organism: Hippoglossus hippoglossus (assembly GCF_009819705.1). NCBI lineage: Eukaryota > Metazoa > Chordata > Actinopteri > Pleuronectiformes > Pleuronectidae > Hippoglossus > Hippoglossus hippoglossus. The sequence goes on along the minus strand of NC_047171.1, from coordinate 5,643,413 downwards.
CATTTTCCAGGGTTGCTGAGTTGAGTTGCATTGCACTGAAATGTGAATATGTTATTTTGTCCACCTCCTTTAATGTCACTGATGGTGGGCTGACGAACAGAAAAACCACCTCATTTGTACTGGTAGCAATTACCCTTGAATCAAGTGCAATTTCCTTTTGAGGGTTCTCCATTCCTAAAGCTAAGTCAGCGGTGAGACTTGGCGCCGACAAGTAACACAGACTCATATTTTCCTTTAAACAACACAACAGCGTTGGGTTATTTCTGCAGAACAACAATCCAGGTGAAGCATCAATTACTTGTTTTCACTTAAAGAAATTATGCGTAATGATTTAATCTATTTGCAGCTGTGTGGTGGGGGGGGGAAGCAATTTTGCTGATTTGCTGAGTTTAAGGGAGTAATTGAGGTATTTGCAAAATCCAAACGCCGTAGTCAGCTTAAAACAAAGCACTGTCAGGGCCAACCCAAGCAAACACTGCGCAAAGCTACGTTGAAGGGCCGACTCCGCTGGACCTCACTGTATAAAACTGCGGCATCACTGTTCCACCTGCTGAGGGGACAAGTTTAAAGTGTCGAAAACGGCTTAGACCAGGGGCTGAGGAAACCATATTGGATTCTACTTGTGTGTGTGAGTGTGTGTGTGAGAGAGAGAGTGAAGTTCACTCAGCTTTGCTGCATTGTGCCTGCTCAGGAAAGCTGCATGCAGCTGAGATGCTGCACTGGTTCTATGTTAGCGGACTCGTCTGGCTGTAGAGATGCTGCTACTGCTGCTACTGCTCCTGCTACGGAGTTAAAGAAAGGGGACCCTGCTGTCCTAGAACAGAGGCAACTAAAACCGTAACCATCTCTAGGGGCGAGCACAATCGTCCAAATGATTAAACCTTGCCTCCCTCGCTGGTCGGTATCAGAGAGACTCCTTTGCTAAACTAATTATTGTTTTTTTTTTAGTGATGTCGAGATATGTTGCAGCCACCCGTGTCGAGTCATGGCTGCAGTCCTGGCAGACAGCAGCTCCCTCCTCTCCCAGTGCTGATGTAAACATGCAAGGTGGAAAGTGTGACATCCTTTAAAATCCAGTTTGGTATTTTAATGTAGAAAATTTAAAAATGGTTGTGTGCAGTCAGAATAAACTGGGATTAAAGAGCTCTATCAGAGCAATGCGTAACTATCTTCATTACAGGAATGTGGGCGTTAACCTGGAAGAAAAGAAGGCAGTGGTGCTAGCATTGTTAACATTTAGCCACACTAGAAAAACCATACATTACATTATTTACCCCTAGATGCTGTGATCCAGATTACATTCTGCTCAATCTTTACTGCTTTCTACGTGGTTTCTCATTTTTGGACGAGTCGACAAGTATAAATTACGAAATAAAAGGGAAATTAGTCATTAGGAACCTCCCTTTGCCCTTCACACAGCCCCATGTTGACAAAGCAGCATCTGTCATAGATCTATATATTCCCTGCCCAGAGGACATTGTTGTTTGAGCCGTGATGCATACATCATTGGGATAAGGCTCTAAAAAAAGACAGTGCATTTCTTCAGGATTTGCAGGCCGATGGGTGCTGATGAGAATGCGGATATGCATAAACCACACAGGCTCTGTATCAGTCATTATTGTGATAAGCTGCAGGATAGATATCCAATTACTCTGTTGCCATGATGTAAGTGTTGTCACCTTCTGTAGAAATAGGCCCACATAAAATACTGTGACCTAAACCTCTATAACTGATAGTGAACCTTCTTGTTTTGGCACCTTTTCCCCCCGTATTCGTGTCTCTAAGCTGGTTTGCTGTTTTCATGACTGACACACTTTCAGGAATTCTGCTGTTTGCTGAAATGATCACCCGCCAAGCACCAAATTCTGTGCAAATGGTTCCCTTGGCGAGAGGAGAACCTCCTAGATTGCCCAGTACATGTTTGCAAGCAAACTATTTGAATGCAGAGGTTAAATGATGGGTAAATCGCTCTGGCTGCCTCCGCGCTGGATGTCCTGAATCTATTTGCTTTCCTCTGTAGGACAGTGTTAATCCTGCAAAAAACAGATGTAAGCCTGGTCTTATCATTAGTGCAGTAGGCCTACGTGTAGTTAATTTGTCTTCCTGTAGCTAAAGAGTGATTATTCAGTGTGTCAGGAACAGTAGCATAAACAGAAATGTGGAGGGAAACAAGCCGTCTGTCTGCAGGTAACAAATGGTTCTTCAGTTAATGGCGTTCCAATTACAAGTGAGAACGTTGTGTCACTAGCACAGGCACTTTGGAAATATTTGAAATGAATACACTGATAACAATAGAGACATACTCTTGACTTCCCTTGTTCAGCTTATCAGTGGCCATTTGTAGCTAACGACCATTCATCCTTTGTCCTGGGGACTTTTCCTGAAACACACCAGGCATCCTGTTTTCCTCTCTCTCACTTGGTTATTGATTTAAGTCAACATCAGCTTGTATTTCATGGTGTTGCATCAACTGATCAGTCCTGTGTGACACTTGGCAGTCTCCCCACCTTCCTGTCTCTTCTGCTTTTGAGTTGCCCAAAACCAAATATACGAAAAAGCTCTTGTTGTCGTCAGACTCTGTGTTAAGAGGAAAAGATGTACGTGTGGGGTTTCTCATAACCTGTAATCGGTTTAGAGCATAAAATGCCTTTAGCGCTAAATGACAGGCATGACAATACTAGCCAGTATGCAGTATTTGTAGTGGTCCCAGTCCTTAAGAGAAGATCTCTCAGGGCTGTTGTGGAGATATAAACGTGGGGAAATTGTTAACCACAACTGTACGTTCTGAAAGAGCAGGCAGTTCTACCTGTGTCCATAAGAACAGAAGGATTTGAGACCTCAGTGATTATGAAATATCTAAAATTAACTTTACTACAATATCTTGTTACTGTTTTGGCCCAGACTTAGCCACATTCATATTTTATCCATTGACATTTTTCAGAGTCCAACCTCTAAAGGCAAACAAAACCCTTTAATGTGCAATCATGGCCAATGGTGCCCCTCTCTTATCTTTTATACCCAACAATTACACTAAATCACTATATTCTGAAGTACTCTGATCATGCAGTCACCATGTTTCTGTTCAGTGACTCTGAACTGCACCAACGTGGTGTGAACAAGTGGGTTTATTGAAGTGATAATAATGCTCTTCAGTTTAACACAAAGAGAACAGAGGAGGTTGTATTTGGTTCCCCATGTGACTCTCTCATAAAGTTCCTTCTTATTGAAATCCACACTGGAAAAGTCACACTAGAAGAAGTCAATCAGGTTATTTATCAACATTTGGTTGCAGTGTTGAAAGATCATACTGAATGTGTCTGCAGAAGGACAAGGCAAAGAATGAAAATGTCTTTTTAGGCAAGCTGATAGATTCTTTTTTTTGTTTTCTACGTCTGTGCTCATGAGAGATCTACAGTATCATAATAGCATATGGTAGAAGTGTTCGTCCACTACTTAAATGTCAAAACTGATTCACCAAATAAGACTCTGCTCAAAGATAGTAGGTCAACATCCTGAGAAACTATGAATCATCCTATCACTATGATATACTCAGGCTGGCCAACAACATAGTCCTGAACAGTACAGAGAAACTGCTTCCATCAAATATAAATATACTGGGTTACACGATTTGATAAGTGCAGACTGAAGCACTCTGTCAGTCTTAAAATTAAATATTGCACCAAATCAAATGTACATTGACTTGAATATGTTTTTGTGCTGCAGCAATATTAAGTTAAAAGCACCTGTCTTTGTCTGTTGTGCTAATTTGATGTGACGTTAAAAATGTAGCTGATATGATGCAAGAACAGTTGCATACAAACTTGAACTACACAGATTTACCTCTGTACTTTTTAAATAACTGGTTTAAGGCTAAAAAATAATCCCAGTCAACCTCGTACTGTGAGCAACGGGATCTTCTCTGCCACAGATTTGCCGTAATATTGGAACCTGAAAGGGACCCATGGCGAATGTACTTGAACCCAACATGCATTCATTCATTTTCATAAAGACAGACCTGATACGAGGGAACCAGAGAAAGACCCCACCAGCATGATGTGCTATAATTCAATTAGGACAATTAACAAGTTTTCATGATGGAAGAGAGCAACAACATGATAATAATACTACTTTTAGTTCTACTAATGACAATACTGAATAATGTCTTAAGAATAAATGTGAAGTCAAAGCAACTAAAATCCCTTTTGATTCAAAGACAAAAATGTATCAATATTGCGTTACATCATTCTCTCATTTGTGCAACATAAGTGACTGAAAATAAAAAATATCTACCACATTAAAGTATAACATTTAAACATTTAAAGAAATTGGCAGAATAAATATGGGAATTGAATCAACTTTGATTGAGAAAACAGGAGAAAGAGGATGAGAACACACTTCACAGTTCAATCTCTTCTGAGGTGATTGTGATTTACAAGTAGAGCTGATACCATGTTTGATCTCATGGGCCATTCAGATCCATTACACACCTCAGACCGATTGGACCTTATTGGACTTGTGACGACCGCTGCCTTCTCCTGTCTGTTCCAACATGTAAAATCAGAATCTGATGATAATTGATAATTGTTCTGTGGCTACTTTCACAAATACAAACAGAATCCATATTATCTCATCTTCACATTGGTAGTGGTTACAGGTCTGTAGCTGTATTTGTTACCATACAGTGTCTGAAAAACCCAATCCCCCATGAAACCACATTTAAATCCACTAGATTCAGATTTTTATTTGGATCCACACCAAATTACAAACACTCATATATATCAGTTCCCTTTATATGCCAGACTTTTTTCATCAAGATCCATGTCCTATTCCACGAAAAATCAGTAAAGATGTCAAAAATACCGCCCAAGTTCCGTGTAAATCTGTAGATTTGTGTAATTCTGCTGACAAACAAACAAACAGAGCAACTAACAAACAAACTCAGGGGCAGGGGTGAAAACATAACCTCCGTGGTAGAGATAGATATTTTTATTGTTCTTGCATGAGGCTGAATGAGCGACTTTGTAAAGCACTTTTTCGTGCTCTGCTTGAAAATCTCAATTTGATTACAGTGTGTGTGTCATGCAGTCATGTCACTTTCACGAAATACTGCAGCTACAGATGACCTTGCTGTGACATGTTTCACAGGGACAGTCAAAAATCATGCTACAGTGCTGTTGTTCTCCACCCACTTCCAATTAGAATTGAAATAGATTTTTTTTTCCCCCGCTTAATTTTGCACGAGTGGCCAGTTTCAATCAATTAATCAGCCCGTGCAAAACAAACTGAAATAGATCAAGTTTGCTCAAGGCTACTATTGTTAACTACGAGCTACTGTTCTGTTTGGAAGAGGCATGAAGTAGGTGTTGTTATATAGTGTGTTCGTATAAAAGTCCTATTGTCACACTTGTGTACACAATGTATAAAACATGCCAATTGTGATGCTTTTAGATTGTTGTTAGTCTCCGAGGCAGTTGTGTTTGTCCTTATTAATTTGAATTACAAACTGTCTGGCTGAACCACCGGAAAGTAAAGGGTCAAAAGGGTGTACATTTATCCATGGTGTATTGCACAGATATAATGATGGTGTGAGCCAAGCTTCTTCAAGGCTTGGTGCTCCCTTCACAATGTAGAACCCTGAGTGTTGGCTCTTTCATAACTGGACATTATCTCACACTCGTGCAAATGTCAAAGCAAGAGTTTATTGTTGTTTTCAGGATTTAAAGTCCGGTATATCTCTGCCTGGAAAGCAGTACACAGCACACAGCATCTCAGAAAAAGGCCACCACCATTTCAAGTAGTTTGTTGGGAGGCATGTCAGCCAATGGCGAGAACTTGTAGAATGGGTCATCTTGTATGTGTCGTACTGCAGCTTTCAACATATTATACTCAGAGTTTACCTCAGTACAAGAATACTGGCTGTGATTTTGTAGAGGGGTGTGATGCAGGGAAGAGGTTTGTTGCAAATACAGCATTATGACCCTGGCTTGCATGACTGAGACACTGTGCACCTCCCTGAGGGGGGGCACATCAAAAACCACCCCATCAACCCTGTCACCAAATTGTGGCGAGCAGGAAGCCGCAGGTTGTGACCATTATTCATGCTGTATACGTTAAGATTTGACACAGACAAAAGTGTAGTTGCTGGCGGTGAGTAGAGTTATTGAGTTTCAAGTGAGTGAAAGGACATTTTGTAAGTTCTTTTTAAAGACACCAGAGATGAGTTCTCAGTGAAAACGGAAGAAAGGGCTAATGCACATGCCAGACAAGGTTAGCATCAGAGCGTGAATGTGACATTATGGTCAATGCCACACACACACACACACACACACACACACACACACACACACACACACACACACACACACACACACACACACACACACACACACACACACACACACACACACACACGCGCATGGACACACTCGCATGTTGGCACAACAAAAGGTAGGACAGGGCTGCCATCATGCAACTACCAGCAATACTTGACCATAGTTGACTGGACCACTCACTGGCAGAGATGCTATACAGGCTAGCATACAGGTTACTGTGAGGTTCCATGGGCTAGTCTGGTGTTACTCTCTGTACATAAAGTAATGTTTGCTTACATTTTCCATGAGGTGCTAAAAGAAAATGGTCAGTTACATTGAAAACAAATGCAATATTTAAGCTAGAACTACACAACTATTATACACTGCCAGTACTCTTCCTCAAATATGTATGTGTGTATTTATTGTTTATATCCGTTTCTGTTTTTTTTTTCTATTGTAGACTTAATATCTACAGGATCATCCAAGGCATAGGTCACCAATAGCTGTATTTGGATCTGGACCTGACCCAGACGCCATTCTATACGGACCCAGACCTATTATTTGATTTTGACGGACCATTACTACCGAACCTGCGCACCTTTCACGCAGTTACGGTAGTCTTATTATAACCTGTGCAGGTTTTTTCTCGACTTTATGGTAGTAATTCCTGGCAGCAGGTGGTAGAGTTCACTTTTCTCACTGAACAAGAGAAAGTGGGAACAAAGACAAAAGTTGTTACATTTTTACAATTTAATTGCCCCTGATCTAAAGTGTGGGAGTTTTCAGTCAGAGACCAGTTTTCATATTAATGTAGATTGATGTATTCCTTTTACTTGAATGGAACAAGCTCTTGCACGAATTTTATTTTGGAGAGATTAATTGATAGGTGCAGCCCTAGTGAACAGCTCTCTGTGCAGCAGGGTGAGTGTGACTTCTGGGCTTTGTCCTCACCATGTCCTCACCGAGTCTGCAGCCCATCTTTACTTGGCTCAATTACTGCAGGTCACCTTTGTGGTTCAAGAAAGCTGCAACGAGCAATACCACAGGCCAAACTGTTAAGATTGTAGATGGGGCAGAATGTTTATCTATGTATTCTATTCTTTGTTGGTCTGAGTACATGACGGAACCTCCATTTTCTTTCTGTCTGTCTCTCTCTCTCTCTCTCTCTCTCTCTCTCTCTCTCTCTCTCTCTCTCTCTCTCTCTCTCTCTCTCTCGCTACTGTTCTTCATATTTAAATACAATGGTAAGCTATCTCATTGGCACTTAGTTACTGTAGGTAGGAAATGTTATTAGTCATGGTAACAGTTAATGTTGTTGTACTATCTGAACTAACAGCCTTACACAGCTAATATGCGTTTAAGTGTTGCCAGGACCAAATATAGTTATTAGTCAAAGTCATTAGGGAAATAGAAAACCTAAATAGCCCCACAGAGATCTCAGATTATTGTTGCTCTGTTTTCCCGAATTGATAATTTCCCCTCCACATCCTCTTTCCAAGTTAAGATTCATTTGAAATTAGCAAACTTGAAATAACTAAAGCCAATAACTCAACCCATGAGAAATTGCTAAATGAAGGAGGAAAAACTGTTTATACTCAGCAGTGGGAAACTTAATATTAATGTGAAATAACGAATAACAGCCCATTCTTAAAAATACAAATTCATACGCCTAGTTTTGACTTTACACGCAGAACAACAACATTCCATTGCATAGCATTCACACAATCCAAAAAATGCAGGTACAATAGCCCTGCTCTTTCCTTCACATGCCTGTACTTGAGACAGAAGTGTATCTGTCATTGCCTTTTACATGAGCTCGCTGTAGCTCTCTAGCATACAGGAGAAAAGGCCACATTGCCCTAGGGTATGGCTATAGTGGGCCGCCATGTCTGTCAGTATAGCCACTATGTGCTGTCTTAAAAGGCATTCTTTGTGAACATATGCACAGGAACAAACATCCACACAAATGTTCACGTCATAGCAGTTCACTGTGTGCGTATCACCCCCCGAAAACATGGATTGTGTCATGATGTGGCTGTACATGTATTCATAGTAGATTAGGCTAAGCCCATCAATAATGCAGGCCACACGGAGTAGCTGTGAAAATACTCTTCTCTTATTTTATAAGCTCTACTCTACAGTTTGGCTTTTAAAGAACGCACAGTCGGACAGTAAATCCTCTGCCCTGGAACAACAGATTGTTCTCCAAACTTCTGAACGTCTCACGATAGTTTGAAGCACAATACTGTGAATGAGTGAAGTTGTCCTCTCTTGTGCTCGCTTGTCTTTTTCGTATTCATCAGCCCTCTCTGTCGCCGTCTTGTCCTCCATATTCTATGGAGCTCTGCACCGAGCCCTTGGTGATATGGCTATATATAGAATGAAAAGGAGAAGCAAGATTAAGAAAAATAAAGAAGAGCCGTTTAGTGTGTTGTCCCGAGGAGTTAGCCTCGATGCTCCTGCCTGAAAGGGTTAACAACGCTCACATTTGGCCAGTAGACTGTTTTCGTCTGTGATGAACTGACTCAGGGTGAAGAGGTCTTGCCTCAGCAGTCTGAGATAGACTTCCTCAATTAACCACAATAACTTCTGGCTAACTGCCCTTTGTGATCTTCCCAGCACCTACCTCCCTTTGCTGTCATAGCTATGACGGACTGCAATTGACAAAACTGTTGTGTTACTGATGGGTATTGATAAGTTGACGATTATATTTTTGCATTTCCATTCTTGTTAAAGAATTGTCCCTCAAGGCCCCTTTGAAGTCCCCGAGCACCACCAGGGAAATACCTGCTCAGTGTTTGTCATTCGCATCAGTTTCATTTTTTAAAAACTTTTCACATCAAGTCAGACCATCAATGTTCCCGGCTGAAAACGGTTTGTGACAGAATCAAGATAATGTGACCAGTGACTGTACAAAGTATGACGTGTCTCAGCTTCCTCCTACATGAAGGCAAAATATCCTGTATATAGGCACGGCCATCTTGTGCTGCTAAATGATTAACATTTAGAGTCTGCGCAGCGTTTGAGCCATGCTACTGAGGTCGCATCGATACGCCCAGTCAATCTCAGCTGTCAATCATTATGTCTCTTTCTTTAAAATTGTAGATAAATAGTGAGATTTTCAACATATTCTTTGATTTCTCACAAAATAATGAATAGATCTTGATTAAAAAAATATCTATAGGTGATTAATATTTGAGTGTGCACAATTTGGTGCAGATCCAAAAAATATTCTTGATCCAGTGAATTTAAATAGTTTTATAAGGGGGCTGGATTGGCGGATGTGTGTGTTCTTACACAACTCAATTTGTGTGCTCAGCACTTCACGTAAATCCAGTAAACAGTGTGCCAGAGCTGCCAATATCAGGGCAGGCCTCCACACTGAGTGGATGAAGAACTTAGTTCCTCCCTGGTGTTCTGTGAACTGATAGAGATGCTCCATTGGGAATAAACAGGGTTGGGGGGGTTGCTGGGAGCAGAGCGTAGCAGGTGCTGTCAGCCCATGGGGGCATATTTGTGTACTCATGCCCACTCAGTAGGAACATTTTAATTTGATCCCTTTGTTTCTATAAAACAGGTCAGGATTTGTTCTACCCCTGGGCATTTTGTGTCAGCACTGTAGTGTTGCAGGAGAGTTGCAGCTTCATGTATTTTACTTTGTCAAAACATATAATCAGCTTTTGGTGTTCCTTAAGTTCTCTGTATAATTGGTTTGATCACCTAGGAGGTCTTCCATTTTTCATTTAGGCCACATGCTTGCAGGATCACACTCTATCGCATGCAGCGTCAGGATCCGTCTAAAAGAAAAACAAAAACATGACGCCATGCAAAAGAAATCTTGCTTTGCTGGCTGTGATATTTAACTAATGCACCCTCATTCATTCTGAGGATAATTGAGACAAGTGCTTCAGTTGATAGAATGTTTTTACTTTTCTTTGGCATGCAGTCTGCATTTGCCACACTTAATGACAGTATGTTTTTTTTTCAGTGTCGGAAAATCCATGTACGTCAGATTGGAATGTTCTCTGGTTTCTGTCTCGGCGTGTTCAAAGTCGCAGGTCATTTTCTCAGCAAAAGCAAAACATCACAACAAAATACGAGATGTTATTCCTCAGTACCACTGTATGTATCGATGTGAAAACTGAAAAATGAAAACACATGTTCGTGATGCTAGATTTATATCTGTTCCTTTAGACATATAAAGCCATATATGGCTTTATGCACTCAGATCCGTGACTTGTGTTATTCTTATAATCACAGTCCCGGTGAATAATCTTTTCCCAAATAGACCATAGTTAGTTTGATATAGTTTACTGGTTGAAATGTCTTTGCAACCAGCTGATCATTTACTAAGAACTGATAAGTCCTCATGAATACTTAAAGGATCCTGCTAATCCTTCGCTATTTTAATTTTTCTGGCATTTTTCAACATATTAGTACTAATATTAGTTTTCCTCACACTAAAAATATCTGGTTTCATTGCAGTTACTTCTTGTTTTTGATATTGAAGGAGACCTATTATGCTTTTTCAGTCTTTGTGAATGTATACGGTGTGAATGGCTCAAAATCTCAAAGTCCTCAGCAGATGGAGCTCTCCTCTCCCGCAGTAAACAAACCTTTTTTCTTACATATATTACACCTGTATAATTAAAATTAATTGTCAGTGTTGTGTTTAATTGCCGCGTCGTCTGTACACAGCTTCCTTTCGTCTTGACGTAATGGAACTCATCACCAGATGGCCAATCAGAGCAGACTGGGCTTTCTAGCGAGTGGGGGCAGGAGCTGAATCCGGCTGCGAGAGTCTCTGCTGCTGCAGAAATGAATAGAATAAAGATGCTAAAGCGTTTTCTGAACACATATCCAAGTAGTGCCCCAAATTAAAAATATGAACCCCAAAAACGGGCAAAATAGGTTCCTTTTTAATATTGCCCCATTCACAGATACGTCCTCTACCCTGTCAAAGCTCTCTGAATAATCAGGGCACCCTGAAAGACCTCTTCCTTAATTTGGTCCATTCTGAAAAACATGTTGATTACTGTTGAGATTCTGTATCTGAATTAAAATATCTAAATCTAGCTGTACACGTTTGTCTGAATGTTCCTTTGCACATCTCCTGTGTGTGTGTGTGTGTGTGTGTGTGTGTGTGTGTGTGTGTGTGTGTGTGTGTGTGTGTGTGTGTGTGTGTGTGTGTGTGTGTGTGTGTGTGTGTCTGATTTTGTTTTTCCCAGTTATGACAGTTTTGGCCCAGGCCCGCTGTGCTGTAGGACCACTGTTCTGGCTCGCTGTCACTCGTTCAGTGTGGTGTACATGTTGCAACAGCAGCACTCACAGCAGCAGCACTCACAGCATCACATTCACAGTATTCCTCACTATTTGAAAAGTCTATCCCGATATATTTGTAGATATGTTAGTTCGCCGAATCTCTCTTTTCATGGCCGTTTGAAAATAATGTGTGTGATGCTACTGGATCCCCACCCACTCATGATAAAAGAGGACTCTTAATAAAGATGTAAGTCCAGTGTAAGACTCCCAGGGTGGCCTCGCCGTTGAGCAGCTTTGGGTGAGCCCCTGCTACGTTGTCAGTTCAGCTCCGGCTCTCGGCCTTCGACTGTTCATCTGACAAGTGTGTCTGAAGTGGCAGAGTTCACCACTCTCAGTCAAATCAGACTCTTTCACATCGGCGCTGTTATTTCCAATGTCGGAGCTCCTTCAGCTCAGTTGTTAGTGTTGATGTTATTTGTGAATCACACAACGCAACAGTGTTTTATTTCTTTGTCAGGAGGCTCCCCTAGTGTCACCTTGGCTGTTTCCCTCTGTCAGTTTTTGTATGCCTATGAGACATCTCTCCATGGATGTACCCACGCTCACACACACTCCTTGTTATTTCCTGCGCTGAAATTTTTGTCTTCAGGCAACACACACACACACACACACACACACACACACACACACACACACACACACACACACACACACACACACACACACACACACACACACACTCTCACTCAGACAAAGTGGTGCTGAAAGATGTGCCTAAATTAGGATGCTCTTCTGCACTAAAGGCAGGTGTGGGGTTTTAGCACCTCTCGCAAATCTTACACTTCTCAAACGTGCACGGTGCAGACGTTTTTGTCAGCGAGAGGCTTACATTTCCATCAATGCTTGGAGTTGCAGGACACAATTAAACCTGTGAGTACTTTTCTGTGTGTTTGCACATAGCTTTTGGTTTTCTCAAGAGAAAAGCTGATTATCGGTGGATATTAAATTTAGCTCTCATTCCTCAGGATAAAGGCATAGTGTCAGTCGTTTACTTTTTGATATCACAAAGGGGAAAGATAGAGAAGTGGTAAGAAATGATGAAGTATGTGGATATCTACAATTTCAGCTTTGATGTAAAATGATTCCAGAAAGACAAGCCAGTGCAAAACATGACAAAAAAAATACTTTCTGTAAATTCTCATATTCATTTACCTCAATTACTGCTTCTCCATGTGAACCTGTTGTATTATGACCATCTCCACAGCAGTAAATCCATTAGCACAGCAACAGAAAAGCCATTTTCATTCACTGATGAATTGCAGTGTATTTTCTTGTTGTGCTGATTGACATTAAGTTAACAGCAATACAGTTTAAATAACTTTGTTCAAACCTTTAACTTTAAAAAACGTTGCCGTCTTCTTGTCATTGATATTGTTTTATGTGAAAAATGTAGCTTAAAAAGTGGATGAGCAAAAAACAAAATTATAAAAACATGTTTGTTCTAATAATAAATACTGTTTGCTTGGTCATATTTATAGTATTCCACCACATTATGATAGGGTATTTTTCTGAGTTTCCCCTGTTATACCTGGGTTTTACAATGAAAACAACAGAAGCAACCCACAGCAACTCATATCATCTCAAGCATTATTTGTACTGCAGAGCCTAAATAATATTGTGCAATGGATGTTGTGCTAAGAATAGTAGCCGCTGCAGTCAAAATGCATTTACCGGGATGATTGTCTTTTAATTAGGTGAAACGATTTAGCTGCGTCGTAACCCAACCTGATGACCTAAAAAGACTAAGTGGAGAGGGAGTCCTGTCGGGCTAACAGGATCTAAACAATGGCCCCCCCGACACACACACACACACACACACACACACACACACACACACACACACACACACACACACACACACACACACACACACAGCCTTTAAATGGCAGTGCAACAGCGAGGGGCAATTGCAAGTCTGGGAACAACACAATCAGTCACACTTTGTCTGGGATTAGCAGGGCAGATGGCTGCTTTCTCTGTACACTTCCATTTAAAATACATTTTTGGCAGTTAGCTGATCCACTTGTCTGAAGACACTTAACAACGAGTACACTATTAAAATAAACAGCCATTACTTAAGCAGGCAGGGGTCAAAGACATAGCAGAGGATCGCTGTCACGAATGTTTGTCTGTCCCTTGAAGGATTTTGTGGAAAAGAATGAGCGCCATGGACAAAAAACGCACATCCACACTTCTGACTAAGCAAAGGAATGTGAGCTACTTGTTTTTTGTTGTTGCACTTTGATTAGCTTTTTGTTGCAACTTCCCCTTGGTGACCACAAAGCTCTTTGTTTAGATTTGATGGCCGGCCACTGTTTACATCCCATCCTGAGCTATGTGAGCCTGTCTCTGACCTCTTATGGTCAAAAGGTCATTTTACACTCATCAGATTTCCTGATTTGCAGCTAAACCATGTGAACACAGAGACATCATACAAGAGTGAGCTACACAGTTTTTTTGTTGAATAATTGCTTATCAACCGCCTGAAAATGTATTTGATATATATCTTGATAATTGATAATTATTTTTATCAAGTCATTCCGACATACCAAACATTTCAGTTTACAGCTTATCAGAATTGATTATTTGATTATTTCTGAATATGGTTTCACTTAAGGCTATACAATAATTGACAGTGGGATTTTCCATTGTGTCTTTTTACCCTTTTCAATATATATGCAAAACATTGAAATTGCTTGCTACAGGCAAAAATACCCCAAACTAGTTCCAGTTTTTAAAATATAAATATGTGCTGGTTTCCTTCCTCTTCTATGAACGTTAAGTGAATATATTTTTGGACTGTTCTCTGAGTGTAAGAAATCGTGACTATTTTTCGTTCATTTTATAGAAAACGAATTATTAATGATTCTTGATTATCAAGAGAATCATTAACTGATGTGTAGGGGAAGTCTAAACTGGAATCAAACAACAGAGAAGCTTGTGTTTGACACCAGAGGTCTCAAGTGGGTGTAGACACAATGAAAGAAGGCCTTCTACTAAATAGGCCCTTACAGATTTCAAATCATACCCCCCCCGACTTCTAATGTAAAACTTTATCTGTTGATATAATTGTCACATGACAGGTTTTACTCTCTGTCACTGTTAAATGTGGTGCCCAGCCCATAACACCCGACCTGATGGTACACCCACAGTGTGTGCGGTAAATAGACCTCTTAATATTCATCAAACACGTGTCACATCAAGGCTGCATGCTGCATTCAGCCCTATATGAACGGGCTGTTTGTGTCCCACAGGGGAGCTTCTCCGACTGAGAGTGGAGCGGACTCTGCTGGAATGCGTCAGCGGGCAGCCAGGTAGTGCGAGTGGTTTTTGGAAGGAAGATGTAGCAGCCCCATTACTCACCTCTGTAGCAGGGATAGTGCTGTGTTGTGCCTCCCAGGGGTTCTGTTCAATCATTGGCGCACATTTTATTACCTTGTTCTGTGGAGGTGTGTGTGTGTGTGTGCACTCTTGCTGCAGAGCCCTCTCATCTTAACTTGTGTATAGCGCAGGGATTTGTTTTCTGTATTTACAGTAGCGTTTGTGCTACTTGAGGTGCATTTCTGGTGCCTAGTAACTTTTAATAATGCTCCTGCGTGTCTTAAATGAATAGCTGTGCAAGCCTCCGGTCATACGTGCACGCCAGGCTTCATCCTTCACCTCACCTCCTCCGACACCAGTGCTGTGACGATGCTCCTGCAGCTTTCTTGCTGCATTCGCCACAGATGTTGCTACGACCCCAGTGGACAAACAGGTTTTCCCCTAAATATTTAAACAACATCTGGGCACAAGGCAGAGAGGAGGTGGAGGAGGACCTTCGTCCTGGAGGGTGGTCGGCCGTAATCGAACCGTAAATAAGACATGGCTACGGGGATGTGGGAGGCTTGTGCGAGCAAGCGTGGGTTTGTGTGTGGGAGAGAGGCCATTTCAATAGAGTGTGCAGCAGGGCAGGGGGGAGGGGAAGAGCTGGAATCTGCCATTTGGATGAGAAAGAAAGACAAAGGGAGAAATGGAAGGGAGGAGAGGAGGAGAAAAGGGGGAGACTCAGCGGCCCATGTCAACTCACTTAATGCTCCCTGCTGGCCCCGGGGATGCTGACAGCACAGTTTTGTTGATTCATCCCCCCTCTCTGGCTAGTTCCCCCCGTCTTTTGCAGTCAGTCTCTATTCCTGTTGCCCTTGCTCTTTTTGTAATGCTGCCCGATCTGTCTTCTTGTCCTCTAGCATGACCTTGCGAATCTGGAGTCTACCCTGTCATGCTGTCAGGTCTGCTGATGCATATGCCTAATGCCACAGAGTGTCTCAGTTAAAAGTGTGGGCATTATGTAATCTTCCTCATAGAGTATGAGGTTAAGGGTAAATCCAGTGTGCACCAGGAATGGCTTTTGAAAACCTGATGGATGGATAAATTCGCTGTAGATAAAAAGTGTCCTTGCTGACATCTCACATTTAGCACCGTGGATTACATATTTCTGCATCCTGGCCATTTTCAACTCAATCAACTGAATACAATTTTTTCCTTGCGTGTTGCACATTGAAACTACAAAATATTTAAGTGGAACCTCATAGACTGATGATAATATGTGTCTTCACTGTAATATGGTAAAAAAAAAATGTTGCTAATGGGTCTGAGCCTGTGGTATCTGATTTTGGGGAAGTCTCATATGTCAGTATGTAGTTTGTAGCATTTATTTTAAGGCTATTGAATATGTGTACACAAGGACAGGACTCCGTTTTCTCTATGTAATTTCAAAGTTGGCTTAAAATCAAACTGTTAATTAAGTTTATGTTTACATATCACCTATTTAAAACAGTTGGCAACACAAAGACATTTTTTTTCATGTGCCACTAAATATTTACAACCAGCAACTGCATTTTGTAACTGTTGTGTTAAAAAAATGTAACCAACTGACAAAGTTTAAGTATAACCTGAGAAAAAGAGGTGATATAAAATCATGGATGATAATTCTGACTAATATTTGTTACAGATTTCATATATTTACCAGAAGTATCACAGCATTACAAAATGCTATACCAAGGATGTTAGCCTAAATGACCTAATGACATTTGTAAGGTGAACGTTATGCCGTATATCCTAAATAACCTTATTGGAGTGAAGTCTGAGACATGTATTTCTCTGTGGGTTGGAGCAATGTGTGGGGATGGGCTACCGATTCATATGCCTGTAACAGATTTTCTAATGAAACTATCCATTAGGTGATGGCAGCAGAGGGAAATCCCCTCTCAAGGTTATCAAAAAGGCTTTTGATCCAGATTTCAGTTGTAGAGGAATAATAGCGTCACCAGTGTTTTCATTAAATCATACTTATCTTTCCTTTGACAACCTGTCCCTTTATTTCAGTTTTGCTTCTTTTTTTGGGGGGGGATATTATTTTTGTCTAATTATAGATAAAGACGGAGGATCCACAGATTACATGTGCTTCTTGAAAACAAGCTCGCAAGGATCGATCACCGAGGTTTTCTCATGTTTCTGAAAAAATCAAAGCACAGACCAATTAACAGCCGGGCCCCTTTTAGAGCTCATATCGCAGGAGGCATTAAGTCAAGGTGACATCGAGAAAAGGTGTTTTATTACTGGCTCTTCCGACCAATTGTCAGGCTGGGTCAGCTAATCTGGAGGTGAAATGCCCGCTTTGACATTTTTCTTCTGAAGCCATTAGTTGAAGATAATGTGCACCTCAACACGAAGAACAGCGTCTACACTTGAAAATTAGATAAGTCACTGGATAACACATGAAAGATGCAGATTATTTGCAATACACACTGGTTAAAAAAATCTGAAATGTTTCTGCGTGTGTTTTTCCTTTACCCAATATGAAAATCCCACCTTTAGCCTTTAACTTTGTAGGTTAAACAGGGTTGTAAATTTAACCTACACAACCAAGCAACATATACGTTACGTCCTACTACTTGTTTACAAACCCAGCACGTGCGTCGTCAAGCAGTTGGTCACTGGTATATAATGTTTGTGTTTGTGCTACGTTCACTTATTGCCGCCGCTGCCTCAGGGTCACGGCAGACACACACATTATAGACCTGGTATCCTTGTACTGTGCTGTGTTGCCCTGCCGCATGTCCTCCCTCCTCTCTCCCCCGCTGACCTGCGCTCACTTTACACTTTAACAATAAACACCAACACTAATCAGAAGTTATTATGACATCTGCAGCACTGAGGTTTAGTTTGTGTTTGTTTGATTCACTCGAGAGTTTATAAGACACGTATTTAAACACGTTGGGGAAAAAAAGGGAGCAGAGTCTCTAGTTGACCAGCGCTGCGTAAAGCGCCTGGATGCAGTGGGGCTGCCAGAGGGGCCACCTGGATACAGTGAAGGCATAATCAGAGTTCTCCATCACACAAGCCTGAGTGCGTTGATCTGAAATAGCCAAAATAATTACATCACTATTTATTTTATTATTTATTTATTATTTTTTAGTTTTCTTGTGAGAGGGGTTTGGCTGCACCGCTCCTGCAGCAAAAAAAGAATCCTAGAGGAAACACTGTAATGATATCGCAAAATGCTGTGAAAACTCCAATAGAATGTTATAATGCGATTAAGACGTTTACATGTCTACATAATATGACTCAGATTGGAATTCTCTACATCTTAATTTGATTATTACTTACCGTATTCAGGTTAAGGTAATCAGAAAATGCTGCTTGCATGGCAGTGTCTTATTCCGTCCGTTGGGACCATCAGGGTATTGGTGTCCATATAAGTGTCTATTGACTGAAGGCCAGTGGTTGACTTATGGATCCAGAATGTTGGACCAAACCTGAAGCTGATTTCTAGCTCACCCACTGTGTATGTAGAGAGTTTCCCCTTCACTGCCTGAAATCATGCAATGTAAGTAAAATAGCTCAGGAAGTTTAGTTTTTTTTAATTAGGCTATTAACACAAGAACAAGATTATGTAACGCAATATATTAAAACGAGTATCAAGTGAAGGATTTATATTGTACGCAAATAAGTTTACAGTTTAGCTTGATGGTTGCATATTAAAGGTTGAGATAGAGTCAACAAGCTAAAGATTGAGTGGGCTGGATAACCGTATAATTTCACTTTATTTAGCTGATCTCTGTTGTGGAGGGGTTGGTATTTTTCTATGAATTCAGAACAAATTACCCTGTATTAATTAGAGTGATGCTAGTTGGTATCCATGTTTGCTTTGGCATAAGGACATTTGCAGCATCATGTAGGAATTGAGTCATTACTGAGTTCATTGACTCAGTCTGGTTTAGGCTTCTTCTTGGAAAGCAGGCATCAATGAGCACAAACAGATTCATACAAATTGCTGAGAGAAATTGAGAAACATACATGGAGGCTGTGATTTGGAGGAAGACAACTAAGCTAAGTTACCCCAAACCCAACAATGATTCAATGGTTTGTAAGAGATCGAAAGGTCTCAAAGTGTCTTAAGTTAACACTTTTTAAATATATTTTCTCTCTAAGATAAGTTATATGTTTTGGCTTTGACAAAAAAACTCTCCTGCGTCGTCTTTCGGGAGCAAAAAGAAAACTGGAGCAAGTGATGCGAGTTTTGTGAAAAATCTTTTCAGTCCCATTCATGTCAAAGAAACCCTCCATTGTCCAGAGGTCACATTAAATTAACGGGACTCACTAAATATATTCTTCAAACCACTTAAAAGCATTTTATCATCTTCTAGAACCTCGGTATATGTGCAGTCACTGAAAAAATAGGTCAAATAAAACAAGGCCTTGGATACAAGGACAAGTTGTACAAAAAGCAAACTAATGCTTGAAGTGCAAACAGCCTCTTCTAATGCTGCTGAAGAAAAGAGTGGGGGTCTGTATGAAGAGATTCTTAATATTCCCTTAACCCAGCAATAATAACTTGATAAAATTTGTGCTTATAACTTATTTCCATCATTTATTCACTATTTTTCAATTCTCTGTACAGTTTTCTGATGAAAGACGTGACCTGGTGGATATGTATCCATCCATCAAATGGGCTTTTGCATGTGAGGCTGTTGTCAGCCGTCCTGGAACTGATGTTGTGCGACAGCAAGATCAGACATTTCTTATCTGTTCTGAAATACCTCCTAGGTTCAAGAAAGTGAGTTACATAGTCATAGCTTTGCTAAAGGTTTATTCCGCAGTCCTAATCCCAAACTGTGCATTCTTCTCTATCTATGCCTGATTTCTAAGATCTATTGTCCTCATATTAAGGGGAAACCTTGGTTTTGCCCAGCTAGCCCAAGCAAACTCTACCCCACCCATGAAATTAGGCTTTACTGGAGTTTTCATTGGCATTTATCAGATTCAGTGACTCATTGTACTGTACAAGCATTTGGAAGCACAGTCATCAACCTTGAGGGCTTTGCTGTCTCTTTGAGAATGGCACGCTCTAATTCCAATACTTCTGTCTAGAATTCAGTCTATCTGCAGTTTTAACTAAAGGCTTCTGCACACTAGAGAATAATCGGGCCACCTTTAGACCCGATTTGATCCTTCCGAATATCGCGGAGGTTCCCGACTGGAGGTCAGTCGGTGCAGATTATCTGCCCAAATAATCCTGAAGTGCGAGTGGTTTATAAAATAATCTTAACGCTACCATTTGAGTCGGAGCGTCCCCGATCTCCAGTCGTAAATATCAAACATGTTTGAATTGTCCAGTGTGTGCGTTCTATAGATTATAAGATTCAAAATTTGTTAACTCTATCATGATGTCTGTGGTCTCTCACGTTTTTAAAATTGGTCAAGAGTTGAAAATCCTCTAGTGTGCAGCAGCCCTAAGGTTTTACAGTTGAACTGAAGCCCCTCATTCTCCATTTGACCCTACCTGCATTGCTCTGTACTTAAACCATCTGAGGAGAACCATCTGAATCATCTGAGACCTTGTTTCACGTGGACGATGACTCCTAATGACAAGGGCATAGTGTTCTAGCTCAACCTGCGCCTCTGGCAGGCCTTAATCATCTGGTTCTTCCCATGTCTTCCATGTGTCACCGCTTCAATAGTTCAACATCGTGACTTCATGCTGTTAAGAGGAAGACAGACCTCGCTGTTTAGTACCACACCCACAGATTGGTAATTATTTTTTAATCAGATGAAGAGGATTTACTGCCAAACATTAAGACAGAATTCCCGCTTAGATGTAAGCCAGTCCACATTTGGTGAATTCCTCTTGCGTTTTAAGACACAATCTGCTCTTTTCTGCTGTTAAAGGAGGATGAACATCTATTGATCTGCCTGGTTGAGATATAAGAACAGACAGATTATCAAATATAGTACCACAAAATCAATGCATGTGAGAGCATATGTATGGTATCAGGTTGATTCTGCCTTCAGTAACATGAAGTATCATTCTCATTTTTCCTCTTAAATTTGTTTATTAAAAAAACGGAAAAGACAACTGATGGCAATTGCAATAGCATTTTTTAATAATCTTTTGTGAAACTTTGTGAATCAGGACTATACATAGCACATGTACATATTCTGTCCAGCCTATGATCAGCATACGGATATGCCCAGGTTATCCTATTTAATTAAATTCAATCCTTCAAAACTTGACTCATGCGTAAAGTGCATTCAGCGATGACATCACTCAGATCTCCCCGGGAGCGCTGGGGAAAGTTTCAAGTTGAAAAGGTCACGTTTGCTGCTCAGCCTCTGTGTGACCCTGGCAACAATGAATTTCTGTTCATCCTTCCAAGGTTTTTTTTTTATTTTTCATATTTTTATTTAGACGATAGTGTGAAAATCAACCCAGAGAACCGTTAAGTCTGTACTCTTGTTCAGTTTCACAAATGAAGCTCGTTGTTTAATCATTTTATTAATTGACCAGTACAATGCCCTTGCTGTAACATTTTTCAAAATACTGGATGTTACTGGATCAATAAACATGGATTTTTTTCCCTCCCCACAAAGTCAATACTTGGACTTTTTGCATTTGCACTTTAGACCTTTGGCATGTTCACAGTTTTTCCAGACCTCTGACACATCTGCCTGCCGTGTCATCTGAAACACCACAGACAATGAAATATTTATCTCAGTGACTATGGCCGAGGTCTGACTTGTGTCCACAGCGCGGTGATGACTCTTATAATATTAATTTTCCATCCACTTGTTTGTAGTCTGGAACGCTAACCGGCGCACGGACAATGATGACAGCTTGTATGATTTATGAGGCCAATGTTTGATCGCTCAGTGGCATAGATAAATTGGATTGTGGTTTATCAGCCAATGACTTTGGCTTTTGTTCTTGTGTGTGTTTGTGTGTGTGTGTGTCTGTATCTGAATCAAATGCATCCCCTGCCCCATCCATGCAGTCAAACCTGAAGCCGCCATAAACACCAAGACGAAAGCTTTCTGATTGATGGCTTGGTGACAGTTATATGTGCTCTGTCATCGGTGAGCACTTTTATGTCCACTCAGAGAGGTGTGGTCAAGCATCTCTGCGCACGATATTGGCACGATTTCTGCGTCCTTGAGGCAACTTTTAGAGAGTTTAATTGAAAGTTGGCTTCAGTACCACTGCAGCTCGAGCAGCCGTTCCACCAGATGTACCATCAGAAACTATAACTCTCATGTAATGTATTATTCCATTAAGGGTATTTTTAAACCTGTAGTTAGTTTGTTCTGAATTAATAGATGAGTTAAGAAGCTTGGTGCATTCCCTCCTTGGGTCAGTTACTTTTCACCTTAAATTTAAGTAATAATGCATCACTAAAGGCCACATGTGGACATTACTTGGGTAAATGAGCTGAGGACGGGATTGTGAAAGTAGGGACATGGTCTTTATATACTCAAATGTCAAGAAGGGGATATATTTTGTCTATCTCAGACCTTGAAACCTTCCCTAACAAGATCGACATGAAACTGCACTCAGCTTGGCTGTGGGACAGATAGTAGATATACTGTCCCGGCCTGTAGATTGTGATATATCTCGGTGTTTCAAGGTTTATTCTCTTCTAAGCTACTTCGCCTTATCTTCAAATATGGGGAAGTGTAAAAGTAGCCCGTCGTAACAGCTATTTTGAAAGGTGCTATACAAATAAAGTTATTATTATTATTTCAATGATTTCTTAGAGGATTTTTGGACATTTATTTGTGATGGACAAAATAGAAATGATGATAACCTCAAAATGTGGAAGTCACACAATGCAAAAATGTGTCTATAATGTTTGTGGGTTGTCACACGGCGAAGTTAGGAGAAGACAAAGGAGTGAGATCTTGACACTAATTGCGGCAGTGGGGTGCTAATGGTTTTGACGCACCTCGCTTGCCTCCATGATCTGTGTGTCACAGCAGCTGCTTCAACTGCCGACCATGTTGATACATGTAATCAGGCCACATACCCCTGAACCTTCCTCTGTGAAGCAAAGAGCTTGTCATGCCTGTACAAAGACACGAAGTGGGTAGATTCAGCAGTCGTAAATTGATTCAGCAGTCGTAAAATCACCATCATGGGCACGGCTGCAATATTGTATGCCTACGCATGTTTGAAGCTCAGCGTGATGTTTACATAACTAGAGCTGAAGATGGAAATAGGCACAGCCACAGTTCTGTTCATTTGCATGCAGTGCTGCTATGACCTAATACCGGGCTGTTTCTAAATGTGTCTGCAGAAGCATGTGAGTTGGAAGAAACCGTTAAAAACAGAACATGTGGATGCTGCTGTCGTGTCACAACTAACCAGACCAGCTGTAAGCTACAATTTGTCAGAGCAACACAAGTGGAACACGGCTGAGGATCAGTGTTGAGATCACGTGAAGAAGAGAATAAACCCTGTTTGACTGTGTCTTGGCTTGATTCTGATGTTGCAGCGCTGAACAGATTCCAGAGCACAGCACAGCAGCTTCTCTTAATTCGCCACAGTTTTAATCATCATTCAAAGTAGTTTAAATTGTAAGATAGAATTTAGTACAGAGTTGAAGACAAGAAGGTCCAGTGTTTCTTGCTCCATCCTCTGTGGGAGCCCAATGAAGCAGTGTTCAACAGAGGGGCCATGTTTTCACCTGATTCTCCCAGATGTTGACTCACAGTTGCAGTTTTCTTTGCCGCAGTGGTCAATTGTGTAATTAGAAATCAGGTTTAGTGTTCATTTGTTGAACGTTTTTATTCCATCTATTGCAAACGACCTACCCACACAATTACTTTGCTCATTATTGCTTTTTAGTGGGCGGCATGATGGTTCGAACATTACCCACGGCCCGGTTTGAATCCCTTTTCGGTCGGGGGTGCCTCTGTGTGGAGTTTGGATGTTCTCCCCGTGTCTGTGTGGGTTTTCTCCAGGCTCACCAGCTTCCTCCCCACGTCCAAAGACATGCAGGTTATCTGACACTATAAATTGTCCATAGGTCTGAATGTGAGCCTGAATGGTTGTTTGTCTATTTGTGCCGGCCCTGCGATATGCAAAAGATATGCAGCACAGAAAATGGATGGATGGACTTTGGCTTTTCTTTTTGATTATCAGCAAAATGAATGCTGCTATGGGAAGGTGCAATAAAACATAACAAACTAGCCTTTATCTTTTAATAACTTAATTCAAATGGATGCATTTGTGTTTGTCTGCTCCCTGAGCTCAATTTGTTATTCTGTTTTGGAAAACCCTCTTAACGTGCCACTTGTCATGGCTGAGTAGGAAACAATAGACAGCTGAGTGCAGCCTCATTCGACTTGTCCTCTGAGAATCTAGTTCATGCCGATACAGCCTATAGACTTGGCTCACAAGTCCCTGCAGCTCATACAAATAGCGACACTTTATTGATACTGTTTACAGGCTTGTTATACATGTTCTATTGCAGCTAAGAGCAGAAACTGCTTTGAGGCACAACTGGAAGTTCTGTGTGTGATTGGCTCCTGGCTGAGGCAGCACAGTGCAATTCACTAATTGATATTAATTGATTTAATTGTCATCTATGTGTTTACACGTTGTTGGACTGTAATTACAATGGAATGGTTGTCCCAGTGTCACGACCCCACAGCTGGGGAGCCTGCCTTGATCATGGTTGCTGGACATAAATGATTTATAGAGCTTGGCACCATGGTGTGTTTTTATTTCCTCCGAGGGTTTGGTCACTTGCGGTTTCACGTTGTTGACGCGTCACAGAATTAGTTTTTTCCTCTCCTCCTGATTTTTACTATAAAAATATAGCCTTTTCCCACGTTTTTATCATATTGATTTTCATCTTATTAATCCTGTGGATATTGATAGTTTTTTTTCGTTTTTTTTGTGTCCTGGCATTTTCACAATTACACCAATTTGCCCAGAGGTGTTCTCCATTGTTTGTCCATGTGTCACAAGTGATATATCAGACACGGCTGACTGGTCTTTGAAAGCACTTGGGGGAATGATGCATTTTATCATCGCATGTTGGGATTTACAAAAAAAAAAGCCTGTGGCCATAACAGGAGAAGCGGTTGAAACGTTCTTATATCATGTGTATGCTCTTTCTCAGCAGCTCCCTCCAATCAGCTATATATGCTCTTTAACTTCATAGACCCACTTCATAAAAAAAGAATTATTTAAATGCTCCTCTGTAGCGGTGAGTGTGAAATGTTTAACTCAAGTGGCAGCGAAGCATCTCTGATTGACCTTCCTGATCCGCAGTTTGCCTGCTGGTCTCCGACACGTTGACCATTTTATTTAGCACTTCTTTTTTTTTCTCTTAGCTTTGAAGAACATTGTTACCATTGGGACGATGTTTGTGTTTTTTGTTTTAAGCCAGAATAACTGACTCAATTGTGTCCCGTCAAAAGCAGCTCATGTACCTATAGGCCTGAATTTGCCACCCACCTACTTTTGGTGTCACAAAACAGACATAAACTTAGCATAAATTAAACCAACTGATATCCATCCAGAATATGACTTGAATATTTTCTGATGACTGTTCAGCAACAGCTTATTTAGTGTCACAAACAGCCACCTCTCTTTTCATCTGCTTTTTAGCTAAACCTTACTGAAGGGGCTGAAAATAAGAGCACATATGGTAAATCAACCACGACGATGACAACAAACAAAAATGTGGCAGCGAGGGAATGACTGGATGCTCAGGACTCAGGCAGAAGGGGCTCTGTTTCACAGACTTCAGACACTAAAGGATGCAAAATTTGGGGTAAACAGTCTAAAAATAAACGCTGCCATGGCGATGGCAGAAGATGCCTGTTTATCTCTGCAGATGCAGGGTAACAGGGAAGTAATTGCTAAACAGATATTACAACTTGGGATGCAGTTGCTTTTATTCCACTTGCAAAACAAAGTTGGGCAGCTCTGCCAAACAAGGTCTCATTTTCGTTCATATTTATTTATTTCATTATTGATCTTATACTGCACTTCAACATGAGCAGTCAAGGTGAGGAGTCTTGACTCAGTGACAGGGAG
The DNA here is from genome assembly GCF_009819705.1 of Hippoglossus hippoglossus. Classification (NCBI taxonomy): domain Eukaryota; kingdom Metazoa; phylum Chordata; class Actinopteri; order Pleuronectiformes; family Pleuronectidae; genus Hippoglossus; species Hippoglossus hippoglossus. The sequence continues at coordinate 5,617,415 of NC_047171.1, read as the reverse complement.
TGACATTCCCCCTTTAAGCAATTGAATCATCAACACGGCTGAATCACTGAGTTCCCATTCATGGGTTGCAAAATATCCCCACCACAATGGATTGTAGAAAATCTTCCCTCTGCAGCTGGTGACTCTGATATCATGCAGCAAACGATAGTGTTAAAAATGCACACATACGCACATGCAGACAGAAGCAAACACTTGAGCACACTGAACAAGGAAAGCTTTCTCCGCTATGTGAATGAGTAGCGGCGGCTGAATGGCTGAGTGTGTCCTCTGTCTCTGTGAGGTCGACAGCCCAGAGAAGATTAGGAGGAAGCACATCAAATGAATGTGAAAAGAAGAAAGAAAAGAGGATAAAAAAACTGATGGCTCAGGAAAACCTGCAGTATTACACTTGCTTTCAGGGAATTATCTCTGTCGGGTCTGAGCGTGGACATGGAGACACATGCATAAAATATCCCCAGGCCTGAATATCTAATTAAATCTACCATTCCGATCACTGATTTGTAGTAACTGGTGGTTGCTGTTTTTGTTTCTATTCCTCTGCCCTTCTAAGGCCATGATCCCTTTTCGTTCCAGAAAGTTGTTTGAGCTGTTTTGGGATCAATTGCATCAAATACATTTATTTTCTTTTTTTTTTATGTGCAGTCTTGATGCTGGTAACAAATAAAACTGGAACATTGACATCCTGAAATGGATTTAGAAGCGATCCGGATCATTTCAGATGATCAGAAGATGGAATATCTCTTGTTCTGACTGTGTCTCAGGATTGGATGGACCCAATGTTTTGTTTTTCTGTTTTCAAGATGTGAGAGGACCTCAAAATGATCCTCATCTTGTATTTTTGGAAAGAAAAGAACAATAAAACGCATTGGACTCCGTGTACAAGGTTTCCATGCATGATGATTTTTATTGCAAACCCCACCGCACATTAAAAAAATTCTGACTTTGTTTGAAAAGACTTTAACACCAGTCTTTTTCTGTTTTTTGCCTTGACACATTTATGGCCGTTGTGAAATCCCTTTAAAGCTCTTAATAATGACAAAGGGCCTGTTGTCGACTGCATGTGGGACCCTACTCAAGAAAGCCTGTGTCACTGACTGGTGGCTGCTGCAGTCGGCCAGAAACGCCAGGGTGGGGTTGAGTTGTAAAAGGAAGCTGTTAAGGAGACCAAAAATAGTAAAGTCTCCCAGACATGCGTCACTACAGCCAGGCCACAGCACGGCCCCCTGCTCCTTCTCCCTTGCTGGTTTCCATATGTTCAGCTGGCACCGTGTTTCACAGCGTTACAGAGCTCCCATGTAGATGATCACATCTCCCTCTCAAGGTCTGGACTGTCTGAAGCACGTAGTCAGAATAATCAATCATTTGATTTTCCACAGTCACTTCTTCCTCAATCGCACATCGAGTTCTTTATCCAATAAATGTTTTATCTTATTGACCTTAAAGCAGCTGCTTCATGTATTAATAATGGAGAATTTATCACCCGACACCTCCAACTTTGCCTTTCCTTTTTTGTACAGCCCGCAATTGTGCTGTTATGACGTCAGCGTTGTGTTAGAGGGTTTACCCGCGTTTAACAAACCAGCATATACCTGCTAATTAAGGTGTTAAAGAGGTATAAGAGTCAAACTTTCAAGTCAAGAAAGTAAAACCTATCAATGCTCAAGAGTTTTAATAGACAGAAGATACAAATCTCTCAAGTTATAATGACAAACTTAATACTCAAATATCTGCACATCCTGTACATGCTGTTCTGTCTGACTGCAGCTTACCAACCTTGATCTCGATTGCCTTGAAAGCATCAGAGCACACTTGTGTGGTTATTGTTTCCAGCAGGGCCCACCCCCCTCTGCTTAAGAACCACTAACCTACACCAACTGTCTTGTGAGAGAATGTTGCCCGGCTGTTGTTGGTTGTGGAATGATGCAGTTTGGGGATAGGATTGGTATGTGGTTGTTTAATATCAAAGGATGTGGTTTGCATTAGCTTTACTTCATTCCCAGAAAATCTCCATATCTGTGACCGCATCTGCTCCGCGGGATAGCCTGCATTATGAAGAGGGGAAGATATGATTTGTAATTCCTTGTTTGTTCAGTGAAATGTACGTTTTCAGACGTTTCAGGCAGTGTCAAATCGTTCCTCTGGGGGAAGCTAAATAAAAACCACACAGCTCCAAACTCTGCCCTCGACTCTGACATCTGTGCTGACCTATCACTTTAGTAAACCGTTCAATCCAAATTGATGCTCCTGGCATTTGGCAGCAATCCCAAAGTTTAGCATTTAGAAAAGACAATTTAAGGAACAATTGTGCACATGAAAGGCAACTCCTGCCTCATGCAATGGAAGTGAAGTAAGAATTTGACTCCTGCTAGGGTCATCTTTCATACTGTATGGCTGCATATTCTTACACAAAACTTATTCATTAGGTTTGAATTGCATATAGTTGTGCAAATATAGACACACTTAAAAGGAGAGAAGATAACGCAAGAGCAAAGGGGAGAGAAGTGTCCTCTAATTAGTTTTTCAGCTTGAATGCATTATCACGCAAGTATTATTTGTCTCAGGCGACTGCACAGACCTCTGTACTCTCACAGCTTGTGGTGTTCCTCTCCTCCTGCTCGCTCCTGTCTGTGCTCTCTGGAAATCCTCTTTGTTTTAACTCTCTTTCCGAGGTCAGGTCACCTGTTCTGCGCAAACTGTAAAAAATATCCAGCCCGAGGTGCTCGGTTTTCTGCTGTCACATCATTTTAAATGCAGTTTGATGGGCTGTCATAGGGACATGAGTAATGGACAGGGGGTTGTGTCATTGGTGATGACTCTGAATGAAATGTGTCCAAATGAGGGATTTCAGCCCTTCAGCATTTGATGTGTTTTTAGTGCACGTGACGACAAACAAAACTATGGTAAATCATCATGGACCAAGGGGTTTCAAACTTTTCCTGTTTCCTTGATTTAAGGGCGTTATTTTTTTGCTCAAACGCAGCAATTGATTAAGCCCATGTTTGAACCGGATTGCTCTGTTTTACCTCCAGTTCAGGTCAGGATCCAATTGTCTGTGTTTACGTGTGGTACTAGTGCAGGAAGAGTGAGTGCTAAACCCTCCAGGCCACAGAGGATGTGGGCTAACCCAACCCATCTGTTGTATTTGCCCCCATGCACAGAAACTCAACATTGAATCAAAACCAGTTTCAGTGTTGAAACAACCAGTTTAAATTTCCACTGCTTTGAATTTGACCTGTCATGCTAGCAGCGTGGCTCTACAGGGTCTATCTGCTTGTTTTTCTAGTGCCACTGTAGTGTAGGTCTAACGTTTACGTATCAATTGAAATATCTCAACGACTATAAGGTGGATTGCCTCAGGACGGCAAATTGCGGCCAATTACAACTGATTTTGTGTTACTGAGTTGAGCGTCACTGAACTTTGAAAAAACCAACTGAACAGCTCCTTTTGCAGCAGCGGTGGCACAGCTTCACCCTTATGATGAATACTTTAATGTTTTTTAATACAGTAACACCAAGTACAAAATTTAATTTGTGAATATTTCTATGACCAAATACCCTAAAAACCAATGACTTTCACATCAGACTCAGATGTACTTTGTGTTTTCAGGTAGCTAGGAAATGTTATCATGCTAATACACTACCCTAAGATAGTGAACATGAAAAAAGTTTTTTTCATTTAACAATGTCCCATTTACATTGACATGACTGGAGTGACAGCAGCACCTGACACAACAGTACAACAGCAACTCAAGCTCAATGCTGTGTTTTGTGTATCTACAGATTAACATGATCATATTGCATAATGTGAGAGAGCAGATTTCACTCAGTCTTTTGGAGTGGAGTTGCATGTGGGTGTCTACATAGTGTAACATGCTGTTACTGCTCAAACAAAGTGAACGTGCTAAGCCTGCAGACTCTGCAGTGAGCACATTGGGTAAAATTAAAGCACATACCCCACTGCTGATATCCTAATATATATATATATTTTTTTTTAGAAAGGTTTATGGTCTGGGCTGAGAGCCAAACACTTAGGTCTTTTTGATACCATCAAACATTAAAATTACGCACAGTTGTCCCCCATGGTGACACCTTGCGGGTCACAATGTATGTCACAGTCAGTCAAACGAGCGTGACCTCTTTTAATGCAGCCGCTCTGGTTAGTCCTCTTGTAATGAGTGGCTGTGACTTATAATCTATACTGTGTACTAAAGCCCGAGGGTTAATCAGCCTGATGGCGTGTCTGGGAATTTGTGTGTGTGTGTGTGTGTACGTGTGTGTTTGATATGTGTGTAGCCTGTGTCAGACTGAGTTATGCAAAGTGGCTCTCAGACATTATTTCTCTTTATGAGGGTGACAATAATTTATGAAGTGTGTGTGTGCGTTTCCCTCCGGCGATCAACATTTAGACTTTTGTAGTAAAGTCAAGAGTTGCTCTTAAATTTCAAGGCATGCCACAATGGATGTAATGAAAAAACAAGTGCACACAATGTTGATTAGGCCAATCAGCACCAGGAAAATCTCTCTGTATTTTGCAAAACAATGGAGTTTAGAATCTGGTGCCTGTGCTGACACTGCTCTTTTGGCCCTAATGTGTTTTAGGTCAATTAGCAATGATTGGTTTGTCAGAGCTGAATGGGAGAGTGACTGCAGTGATGGAGACAGCCACTAGGAGAATGGTTAAAAGACCTAGGAATCCTCCAAGAAATGTTTCTGATGCTCCGGATACTAAATTAATTCTGTGTTTAGAAGAGTTTACAGTCTAAAGAGAAAACGATCGATGGTGAGGACAAACACAAATTACCATTGATGGCTTTTTCTTTTTGAAGGCAGCAGTTTGTGTAATTACCTTCACTACCTGAAGGGGGAAACAAAAAAATGCAGGTTTACATTAATATTAATAATTATTATAGAACCGACTTCTAAATTATAGATGTCATTATTTTCCGTCCAAAGTATCTTTAATTTAACATTTTTATGTTTTCCAATCATTCAAAAAATATATATTGATTTTGCCGCTGTGGCCTCAAGTGGTATTGCAGGATAACGGTAAAGGTTAAAATGTAATGGAAGAGGAATACAAAATATTTATAAAGTCAATTAAATAACTGTAATATCAGTGACACAGCAAATAAAATACACAAACTTTCGCTGGTGTAAACTCTTGGTCACACCAGACTAAGTCAGTAACAGCAAAACTACAAAGTATGTTGGGAAGAGTAAATGTGGTTTCTATTGATTTTGAGTTGAATGCTACATTTTTTTAATACATTAAAATAAAAACAAAATCTTCTTTTGTATGTTTAATACAACACCGTACACAATGCATATACAATGGTTGTTATTGATCAGTGTTGGCAGAGCACACGTTCAAACCCAGTGACCTCTAAGGTAATTAAATCAGGCTATATTATGTTCCTCTGCCAGATTAGTTATTAAAGGAGACTTTTTCACCTCCTCGTTAAACAATACAATGATCTCTATAGTGTTTCTGTGTTGACCTTGTATGCAGTGGTTTAACATGAATAATTTATTCTTCACACATAGAGTTCTTTTCACTTTACTGGCCTGAAATATTGTTTATGGCTTCTCCTTGCTGTTACTTAAGTATCAGCTGAATCTGAACCTCGTGGGTGTTGGGCTGAGATGTTTCTTTTGCAGCCCCGTGCTCTGGCAAGATGCACCCGGCTGTCAACAGAGGTGTCAAAGGCGAAAGACAGTTCAGAGCAGGCAAGGAAAAACAAGATGGGTCAGGGGAAAAGGATGTGGGTAGGCAGACCGAAAGGAGGACGAAATAGGATAGGCATTAGAGAGTTAACTGCATTGGTTTCCGATACACACACAGATAATGTGTTTTCAAAAAGACATGCATTAGTGATTTTAATCTGCTGTTACTCTAGCCTCAGAATGGCTTAGGTCTTTGTTGCTCTTAAAGTATTTCATTATACAATAGATCTCATTTGACACATTCAATTTCAAACCAGGGTTGCGCCAGTATTGCATTCATGAGGAATTTTTGACATTTACTCGGCAGCTTTGATCACCTTTAATTCAAAGGATGGTGGGATTTTTTTGCTGCCACATTTCTTGAGAAAAGATATGTAATGAGCCATGAAAGGTTTGCTGACCCTGCTTGTCCGTGTTCACATTCAACATGGCCCTCTGCTGTTGACCATGGAGCAGCTTCATTGGACCGACTGAGTGTTAATTCCTCAAAGACACCTTTGCAACAGCATTCGGAGCAAGCGGGAATGAGTCATCCGCTCCGTCTCTCTTGCAAACATCCCCAACTATGTGACTTCCATCCTAATCCCCGACTTCGGTTTCCAAAAGTTAAGCGTATTTGGCAGCCAGCGGGCTGAAAAAGCCATCAGCTGTCACACCATCTGCATAATGATGCCGAAGCGTGCTGAAGTTTGTTGCTGTCATCTATCAGCGTCACAGCATCATCTGGCCTGTCACTTTCACCTGAGATTATATGCACGGGGAATTTTAAGATCAGTGACTTAGAATTTCAAGAAATATATTGTTGTAGTTTATTGAATGACTGAAGAATAACATGATTCAGTGGCAGTTTTTTTTCCCAGTGGGATTTGAAGGCAGAACAAACTAAAACTGATAATGAAAGCTAGAGCGGGGCAATTAACATAAAAAGGAATAGACACCAGCATTTATAACCTACGTTCCATGCTGTGTTAGGCTTGTCCTCCCTCCTCACACCCTCGCTCACTTTAAAATAATTGTTCATTAATCGTAATCGAGGTAAAAGTTCGAAATAATTGTGATATTGATTTGAAGTCATATCACCCTAACAACAGCAGACAAATCAAAGAATGATCAGATAACTCTGGACGGTGAATAGTAACTGTCAATGGTGTTGGAAAGAGGTAAAGTAAAATTAAAGAATATTTACACTTGCAAACTTAGTCATTCATCTTTATCTGTGACTGAAGGCTGCTGCCTGTTTACACATGCCTCCATCGACTCACGTCTGATAACACTGAGATCGAGTTGCAGGTCTTTTTTATGGAAGGCCACTGGGGTGTTTTGTGTTTCTCGCAGAGCAGGATGGGATGTCACAAACATAAGATCACAGAAATGATTATTTTATTTAGACATAATAGCAAGTCGTAGTAATGCTCGTGTTGTAACTAAAGCAGAATGTTACTGGATACACATGAATGAAAACTGAATATTGTGGCTCTATTCTTTTAACCAGATTTGTTTTGTTCAATGTGGCTTCTCCGTAGAAATTAAGAGGATGGTTTGAACAGAGAAAGAAATTCTGTTGTCCTTATATCACCTCTCCATTTCATCATTTAACAGCACTTTAGCCCAGTGTCAGAACTGCACGTTTCTCCATTTGGAAAGAGGATTAAATGCACTGTATTGGGGTTATTTTAGGCCGAACTCCATTACCAGCAGGTGTCATTTGATAAGTGTTTTGTCTTCAGGTTTCACAAGAAGCTATATGATGCACTAAATTCATTTATAAACCAGCAGCCTCAGCTTTTTTCCCCCTGATTAATTAACTTTAAATTTCTTACCAGTTGTTGTCTTTTACTTATCACAATTGACATCTGCCACAGTGTTCGGGTGTTCATGTGGAACTGCAGCGGATGTTACTGAGCTGTTTCCAATAAGATTTGCAGCTGCGGTGAATTTCTAACAGACTTGGCATCACAGTGAGAATGTCTGTCAAGATGAGCCAAATAACACAGATTTGTTGCTGTTGTTGATGGGGCTGAAGAATGGGTTCTGTAAAGGGGACACAAATGATCCCCTACGTTTCAGCGAAACAGTGCATCCTGGGTCATATGTATTTATAATGAAAATTCATTTTGCTATTATTCAGTGTGACCTGCTGTCACATTAGCCCCTCAGATATTGTTTCTGTTCTTTTGCTCTTTGCTTGGTGGATGAGGCTAGACAGAATACCCCAGAGCTGATCATGGTGTCGGTTGAATGTCCTTAAACTCGAAACTGATGCATTTACTTTTGCTAAATTAGCAGTAGCGTACACTTCACAGGCTGCGTGCACCCTAGAGACTCTGCAGCAGAAGTACCAGGGTAGTCTGTCCTCCTCCTCTTCTGTTGCATTACTTGGTCACAAGACACAAAGGGAGGAAACAAACACAAGGTGAGTCATAGCAACTCCCAAATGACTTATGTAACAAACCTCACACTTTATTAAAACAATGAATAAAACAGCGCAGGCTCTTGTATGTTCAGTACGTGGATGCTCCACTTTTATTGCTGACTCCTTATTCTCCACATTGCTGCTTCCTGCATTCGGGTCACAAAAAGTCACACAGCAGAACACCGGATTTAAAGCATGAATTCCTATCAAAGAAGATGCATGTTGCATGGGATTAGTGGATGTAAGACTGTGTTGAGGACATTTCTCATTTGTTGGTATAGTTGGTGTGGAGAACGACCGTGCCACGGGGCTCTCACCACAGCAGCCAGAGACGGACCATTCGGTTTAACAGCATACTTTTATTGTCTTTTAACACACACATCAGCAAACGTGTAAAGTAAACTAAACTTAAAGGTGTCCAGCAGTTTCTGAGGCAGCTCTGCTTCTGCCTTTCATTCCAGAGGATCAATGAGCTAACAGCTCTCCCCTGCGCTGACTGATCCTCTGGTCCACGTGAAGGTGCTCTCCCAGCCACCTCCACAGTGGGATTCTCTGAGGAGCATTTATCTGTGTTGAATCTGCATTACATCATTGCTGAGATCAGATTAGGGTTGTGTACCGAAATCTGGTGCCAATTAGGCACCGGTGGCCACACGGCCATTACCTACAGGACCGTATCACACCCAAAAGGATTCTGACACTGGGACCTGCAGCAAATGTCTGAGCAATAGGGCTCAGGTATAAATATAAGCCGCTCTTATTGTGTTGTGCTTGTTTTAAGAAAAGAGTTATGGTTCTGGCACTGTTTTATAACTGGAAGTGTTTTAAAAGTATTGCTTTAGCACCGATATGAGGAGAAAAAAAACAAATGATATCCTACCAGCTATAGATTCGATATATATTGGTGTAAATCTGAAAGTCATAAATAACATGAAGCAGGTGGCGATTAAATGCATGGGGCTCTAAGAACGTATGGAACATTGATTTAGCTGTACGTGCCTTCGGTCATGGTTTCTGAGGCATAATGCTACAGTCAGGTGCACATGTTTGGATGTAAATATATGTAAATGAAAAGCTAACGGGGAGGGAATGTGACTCCTGTGCAGAAGTCCTTGTGGCAGCTCAGAGAGGTGTGGAGCACCTTGGTGGATGTTATGAATATAGATCACACACACACACACACACACACACACACACACACACACACACACACACACACACACACACACACACACACACATATTGCCACAGGAGGTAGGCGGGTGCAGTAGATTGACCATATATTTTCAAACCCATATGCCCGAATTTCACACAATGTTGCTGCAACACTTAACCCACAGCATTTTTCAGAATCTAATTTGTTTTCAGAATCCTGCCGATTTACAATTTATTCTGAGGTTTCTGTATTATTAATTAATTTATGTGATCCTCAATCGCCCTTTTGGAATTAAACATGCAACTGATGCAGCTGTTCTGATGCCTGACCTTGAATCTTTTTCACCTTTTTTTTAACTTTCAGTTTGTCAATGTCGAAGGGCGGGTCGCTTGGGCAGGACACGATAAGTAACTTGATCCTAATTCATTTAGAAGCCTGCTGCTCAATGTCTCCCAGCGTCACCTCCATTTTCTGTTTTCAAAATATCTGTCCTTGTGCCTGTAACAGTGGAATAGCGGGCACTAATGTGATTGGACGATCGGGCCAGCATCTGTTCCCTGTTCCCGTGCCTTTGTGGATGTCTCGCCTGTTTGATGCCACTCTCTTGTGTTGTGGTATTTCTGTGGTCGGTGCCGGGCAGAGTGGAGCTGCCCAGGGCAGGGTCACGAGGGTGTTGGGCCAGTTGTTTTTTTATTTTATGTCGTGTAGATCCATGTTGTTGCTGTTGACTGCCTGCAGAGATTCTTGGCCTTATTTATTTTCAGTTCTGCTTGGGGTTAAATGCACAGTGTCTCCTCCTCAAAAAATCTGTCATGTTTAACAAGTCATACACTGTGTGTAACATCAAGAAAGCCTAACAGTTCAAATCAGGGCCTTTCTTTTGACTGGTTTTGAGGAATCCTCCTTGAAATCTCTCTTCCCAGACTCCCATAGATCAATGAAAGGAAAGAAACCCAATCAACTCAAATATTTATGATTGAATTACTCATTCTTTTAAATGTATTTTTAAGACAATAACAAAGTGACCTTATCCTGAACTATAGAATGCATAATGCACGGAGTCACAGATTCATTAACGATTTATCTTTTTTTCCTGCAGGAGCTGTGTTTGGCATTTGTGGACTGCAGAGGATCGGCACATGAACCAGCTCTCCCTGTGATTACTCTGTGGAACGGTGAGTCCACGACTGTGACATTTAAGACTTTTAGCTGGAACTTGTACACAATGTGACTTACAGGTTCCAATGCGGGAAACCTATGTGGCCTTCATTCCTAACAAATCAATAGGTGGGTTTATTTGAATAGAAAATACAGATTTCTGAGACTACGATCGAATGAGGAATGAGCACAAAGAAAGAATGAAATTCATAAAACAATCAAAAGGTGTTTTGAGGTGACATTGCTGCAGATGCGCTGTGAAAACTTGGCACCTGAACCTCCCATTCCCGGCTTTTCCTCTTTGATCAACAGAATAAAGTCATGTCAACAGAAAGGCACTGATATCTGTGACAAAATCGGCATTGTACCTACAAAGTTTCACTCTGCTGACTGCAGGGGTCCATCATCGTTTTTTCCAGTGGCTGATGGCCAAATGACGGCTAACATTACCAGTCATTCAGAAGTGAAGATGTCATAAACATAAACATATACATGTGCCAGATGCCAGCTCGCATCACCTTAACTGCTCAGCTCCATAGCGGAGTGGATATATGCATGTTTTTTTTCTCCTCTTTGAGGTCTTTGAGGAGTACAACTCATATCTCCGCTCCAGCGTGGCTATTTTTAGACTAGCTCAAATATCAGGGGATCCTCGACTCTTCCTCCATCCCTGTTTGTCTCCCTCTGCCTGTCTCCTCCCTTTACCCCCAGCTCGATTGAATCTCAAAACCTTTGCTCTGCTACGTGGGGGCGATTAATTATACTGCATGGAAATGCATTCATTTATATACAGTACATACAGTACGTTCCCATGTTCTTCTCCCCGTCATTGACACAAGATGTAAGTGGGTTGACTCATCTCTGGGAGTAACGACGCCTGTAGAAACAGCGTGTGGCTCAGATTTTAAGGGTTTAGATTTTTTTTTATTTACCTCTGCCAGGGAGGGTGTTTTCAACCCTGTCCATTTGTTTGTTGGTTTGTTTGTTAACAAGATAACACGAATAATGCATGACTGATATCTATGAGTGTGTGAAATGTGGTGCATTGATTTGGTGTATTGTATTTACGAGGAGTTTTGGGCCCTGGCGGACGTATGCGCTCTACTTCTTCTAGTTTTAACTGAAAACCTTTGATTCAAATCGTAGAAATTGAAAGATGTGTGTGTTAAACCACCAGGTAAAATCTGTGCTAAAAATATATTATCGAGTGGCGTCAAGGGAAGTGTTGGACTCAGTGTTTTTTGGAGCTTGACTTATTTTAAAAGCCAAAAGGTAGCATGTCCTTTCCTTTGCTGCATCCAATTTAGACCATTCTCTCTTGCACATCCCCCAACTACAAGATGAGACCCCTTTTCTGTTTGTTTTTTTATTATTCGTCAAACATATTAAACAAGTAGCAGCTCCTCTCACTGTGCAGAGCCAGGGAAAGCTCAGACAAAGCTGGTATTATTAACAAGAGGAGACATTTACTGCCCTCCTTGCACTCCTCTTAAATAGTCCTCATTTTCCTGCTCAGCGCCAGAGGGAAACAACTGTCAGGTAGAGAAGGAGGGCTGCCTTGGATTCTCATCACCACAGGTGGGGGCTGTGCCCAGTGGCACTCAGGTGATGGCACCAGGCTGCATTCATGAGGATTTCTTTTTTTTATTTTTCCCAGGGTAAAGCTGGGGGAAAAATACAGAAAGGCATTGAACAGTATTGTCAGCTCTAGCATACAGTAAAGAGCAGAGGCCTGTGTCAGCCTCTGTATCAGCCCCAGATGACGTAAGCACACATTTTCTTCTTTGTATATATCTTTCAATGTATACATATTTCCTTAGATTGTCATACTGTAATAGCACAGCCTTTTGCATCTAGACAAATGAGCCAAAACTGCTGTTAATTTCAATTGTCTGTAATACCGTCCTTTGAGCTACTGTCTTGTTCCGTGTGTGTGTGTGTGTGTGTGTGTGTGTGTGTGTGTGTGTGTGTGTGTGTGTGTGTGTGTGTGTGTGTGTGTGTGTGTGTGTGTGTGTGTGTGTGTGTGTGTGTGTGTGTGTGTGTGTGTGTGTGTGTGCGTGCGTGCGTGCGTGCGTGCGTGCGTGCTGATATTTGTGTGTTTATGGCTGTAGCCTGTTTGAAAGATGTGCATATTTATCAAGTCGGACGGGGTCTACGAAAAAAAACATTATCGAGTGGCATTGGCATCCTGCCTTCATGCTTCTACCTCACCTCTATTATTGTAATGAATATTTAGTGCAGCGTAGGCAAGATAGCCAGCGCTCATCCAGCTCCAGTGCGCTGTGCTGCTGCAGGGCAGTGGAGTAAGACATTTAACAAGCTCGTGGCACTCCTGGTTTTTTTGTATGCACATGTCGTTGAGTTGCTGACTCATGATGCTCATGTTGATTTGATTTGTGGAAAAACAACATCAAGTGGTGTTAAAAAGGAAAGGTAGACTAATTCAACGTTACGTTGTGGAGGGAATTCAGCTAAATTGTGACAAAAACAAGAAAAATCACTTGAGGAAAAATTGCTATTCCCTCAATAATGTCTGTGGTGCTTTAATGCACTTCGAGCACTAGTACATTTTGTCTTGTTGGCATTGTTGCAGATGTATTGATGACAATGATACATTGCATTATACAGTGTCAGGTCGTAGTGGAAGATGAGAGCTGCATGTGCATTAATAACAGACCTTATTTAACCCATTTTCTGCAAAGGTGGCTGCCTCCAATGATTTAATCATTATACCTCCAGGAAATACATCAGCCATATTTCATCTTTGTAGTGAGCACATGTTTTTTTTGTACATCTAAGCACTAAGGCAATGAAATAGGAACTGCTGGAAAAACTGACCCCGGGTCCCACAGCTGGGACCCGGGGTCAGCAGGTTCAGCATCGAGTGTTGTGTTGTGTCACAAATTTCAAGCACAAGACGATTACAAATATTGCACTAGAGAAATTACTACTAATAATAATAGCTTTATTTATATGGCACCTTTTAAAACAGCTGTTACAAAATGTTTCACAAAGAGGACAAATACAAAACATCCAAGGAAATTTGTAAACTAACCCAAAGACAATGTAGTTTTAAAAGTAATGGCAAAAAAAAAGGATAAAAGAAACTAAAGTAACAGCAAAAGAACTGACATTAGGGGTCCTGTCACTTTCGCTCTTTAGTCTTGACTATTGAGGAATATCTAAGAGAGCCTCGTCAGAAGATCTGAGGCTGCGAGCTGATTTAGAAGCTCAGTCAAGTAGCTTGGTGCCAAACCATGCAGTGCCTTGAAAGTCAACAGCAATATTCTGAAATCAATTCTAAAAAACAGGCAGCCAATCAAGCGAAGCTAATACGGGGAGATATGATTATGCTTACGTGATTTGGTTAAGGGTCTGGCAGCTGCATTTTGAACATGCTGTAACCACCACTGCTGTTTTACAATTATCTGCCTTTATATTAGATTTCTCTGCTAACGCTCTGCTCGGTAATATGCAGGTTCTGTAGCAAAACTACTGAGCTGACCCATATTAGCAAAGGGGCGTTAACACTGCTCCCCAGATTGTTCAGGATCCTATTATTAAACTAACATTTATTGAGTTCCAGCCCCATGAAATGATTGGTTTTATAGGAGCTTAATTCTGCTGTGTGCTGCAGTACCGCGCTGATAAGTTGACCAAATCAGCACCCGTCCTTTTCATGTGACCCTGTGTCCTGTCTTCTGACCCCTTGCCTCATGTCCCCTCCCTCCCTGTCACAGCCTGAATACCTCTGTCCCACACCAGTCCAAAGGGGCCCTGACTGGCCACATGTAACAGATGGTCGTGCACTTCTTGGTTCCCAGATCACAAGCAGGAAGCGAGGGTGCTGTCCATTTTCCAGCTGGCATAGAAAAGTGATCACCACTTAAAAAGTTTTCCCTCAGGAGTCCAAGTGCGGAAGACAAAGGTAGAAAAGAGCAGGAGATGGATTAACGTTACTCACCCAGAGCAGCTTCTGCAGCGAGATGAGAAAACCAAAACGCCAGGTAAACAAAAGGAACACGATAAAGGTGAAACAAAGATGGTGCGGCATTAGTTTTGTCATCTCAAAAGAGATTAGATTACTTTAATTTGGCTTCATTTTAAAGATCAATCCTAATTTCTATCTCCCCTTCTCATATTCTGATCCTCATAAATCACTCGCCTGTTTTGAAAAGCTGCTGATTATGACTCTTCTCAGCGCATGTGGTGCAGTGATCTAGTGTGAAAATACACATCAGCGTTCTGAGATATCCTTAAATAAATGTTGTGTTGCCGTATAATTTTATGTTTTGGCTCATCTCTCTTCAGATATTCTTGTAGCATATGTTGTGTATGATCCAGCAGTCAGACGTGTTCACATCACACTGATGAGTATGTATTTATATGTGAAGAATCCATCTGGAGAGTACCTGCGTGTTTTCACACTCGGCTCCCACCCTCTGTTGATCTGTTTCTCACTTTCACAGCTCTGTGTTTTTTTGTTTTTTTTCAATCCTTGCTCGCTGTCATACAAAAGTATCCTCTATATGTATATATACACTAGATTCCCACCATCTGTCCCTGTGACCAGACAGGAGACGGACAGATCCCCTATCAGAAGCCCACGTTTGTTTTTGGAACCTGAAAGTGGGAGCGGTGACCAGATACAAAAGAACTGTAGTCACTGAGGCGGTGCTGCACTACTATCAGTGCTGGTGCAGAGTGAGTCTGCTTACTGTCTCAGTGACATCTGCTTTACACTGTGCACACTGCAGATGAGACTTGGTGCATATGGAGCAGTGATTAAACTACAACGGCCGGGTTGTGTTTACGTATCTTTACTGTAACATCAGTTCTGTGTATGTCTGGCATAAGTAATGATCCCACGTGTTGTTATTATTCAACTTGACATATTGTGTGTATATATAGTCAGTGTTGATGTGATTATACACTGGTTTTGATTATGTGTGAAGCAGAATGTCCAATAGAGCCTGACTGATGCTGGATTCCTTTAGGCCTATATACAGATGCCATCTATTGCATATAAGTGGAAAGTGAACTCAACTAATATTATTGAATTTGAAGGTAAACTCTTCCATCAGACAGTTTTTCTCTACATTGTGGATTCCTCCACACACTGAAGTTCAGTGCGTTGTGCTCTAGATAGAAAACTACTGGTTATATAAAGAGTTTAGAGGGTGGTGTCTATTTTTTATCATCTTTCCAAAACCACAAGTTGCAGCAAAAACACTTGACAGAGTTGTGTGTTTAAACTCTGCAAACTGTTACTACAGCTGTGGTGCTAACATAACACTTACAAGATCCAATAGTGTATAATTTATTTTGTAGGGTTACCAGTTAAAAATACAGTTTGTGACCTACGTTGTATTATTGTATGTAGACTTGGGTCTTGTTAACAGTTTGAAAAAAGCTCAACATCTTTTACTTTTGTCAGGAGCATGGAGCTTTACCTTCAGTCTTTTAGCTTGAAATCATGTATTTAGCCAAGAAATTTCACTTTTCTTGATTCTTTTCTATAGTTTCTTGTTTTTGATGATTTGTTTTCAACCAAATGTCATCTACAGCAAATAAAAACAGCTTGCATCAGTTGTTATTTCAGCCGGATTAATCAATCGTCACTGGCGAGAAATCAGACACTGCTTGTGTCTATCTATCTGAAATCAAGAACCCGTTGCTTTAAAAAATGTTGGTTTGAGTAGTAAATCTGCCGATGTCATTGTAAACTCCTCGACAGCAACAGTGAGAGTATTTAACGGGGATGGGGCTCATCGAACGAGCGCTGGACGAACTATAAAACAGTTTTGAATTGTGTTGGCACGACGATGCAGTGGTCAGCAGCCTACGTCTTTTATGAGTGGAGATCGCATGTTCTGCCTCTGCCTGAGTGGGTTTTCTCCTGGCGCTCCATCCTTCTCTCACAGCGCAAAGACGTGCAGGTTGGGTTGACTGGGAGTCTAATTGCCTGTCACTGTGAGGGTGAGCGTGAATCGTTGTTTTTTTTCTTTACGTCAGTCCTGCGATACGCTGACGACTTGTCGAAGGTGCACATCACCTCTGTCAGCCCTACATACAGTGTCTTTAATGTACTCCAGTGTATTTGAGGCAGACATACAGAATACACTGATCCTAATATACCCATATTATCATAAGCTTGTTACAGAGAGATATATCACTGTATTGTCATAGTAGCTCAGTAAGTAACATGATGTTTTACGTATTCTGCATATTTTTTCACTAGCATGGTCATAAAGTCAGTCCCAGGCATATCAAAATAGTACATGGTGTTGTTTCATAGGTGTTGTAGAACTAGTTTTGCCTCTTCAGGTATTTTATATGATGGTTAAATTTAAAGTTAAGGCTCAACTGATGTGAGGAATTCAAATTGCTTTGAGAGGAATTAGCTTTTTCTTCTCCACACCACTGGAAAAAACACTCCAAGAATCTAAATAGAACTCAAAACCAATTGTGTTGCCCAAATTAGTAAGTATTTAAATTCTTAACATATAAGAATGTAGCTTACTTGGTTTTCTTTTCTAGATCTGGTGTAGACTTGAGCTGCACGATGCAATGATAAACTTACATCGTCAAACACACACATTCACATCCACATCCCGGCTTTCTACAAAAAACAGTTAACACCCGCTTGGCATGATGATTACAGACGGCTCTGCTTCAGATCAGCCCGTCTGATCTGACATCCAGTACACACGATAATTACAGACAGGCCCAAATATAAAACAGCCCAGTGCTGTTTATGGAAGCACCTCACAGTGATAAAAATCCACCATGCATGTCTGTGTTGTTGTGTTGTGGTTATCTGTCGTTCTGAGCATTTCATTTCAAGTCTTCACAAAAGGAACTGCCAGCCGCACACACCCTTCACAGATAGATGTGTGTGTGTGTGTACAGAGCTACACCGAAATTCAGATATGATCTCTGCACAAAAGCGTCTCGACTGACACAGACCACAGAACAGACTGTGGAATATTGTGTTACTTCGGCTCAGAATAAACAGTGTGGTGGTCAGCTCTCTGTGAAAAATATCACCACCCGACCGCCATCACGTCTACTTTGGACGCATGTTCAATAACCAAACATTATTCAAGTTTGTGTTTGTCTTCACTTGACACCGGGTCTTTAAATCTAAACCCTGGAAAACGGACGACCTCACTGGAAAAACACGTGAAGTTCTTTTATCCTTTAGAAAAACTTCATCTGCTGCTGTTTGATTCAGTGTTGTTTCTCCGTATTATTTGAAAAATGTGGTTAATTATTTTTTTTCTAAGTCAAGCAAAGCAGATAAGAGTAAACCATGTCTAAAATCTGTTAAATATGCCTTAAATGCAGTTTATTTCTTTATTAAACACTTGAGACTCCCGGCTGTTGAGGTGAAAAAACACAGAAAGTAAAAGACACTCAAAACCCGACCAAACATTGTTGACGATTGCACAGTTGCAACAGTTTGACTGTAAGTAGCCAACCGTACCCTATTGCTAATTTAATAAAAGCTATTTAGCCGCCGTAATGGCTTACAGACGAGAGCGATTGTCCCTCTAATCAGCCACCGTACCGAGTCAGTGTTGTGGTCTAAAACCTTTTTTTTACAACCTCTCTGCCGTCGCCACCATCGCTGAAACCCCCTTAAAGCCTTGCGGGAGAGAGAGACTGTGATTTGATCTCGCTCACCTTGATCAGATTACACACTGGAATTAGTATAATTACAGCTCTTGCTGATTAATGGGCAAACTATAATTAGCACTGTGGATACGGGAAGACTGTGAAAGAGAGAGTGTGTATGTTGAAGAAAGAATGGTCGCACATTTGTTAAGAACTCTCTGTGTGTGTGTGTGAACATCTGAAGACAGAATGATGTACATAGCAGAGATATGAGCCTGGAAAACCCACCTTCAATCAACTAAAATATCATTTTTCTTGAATACCTTTATTGAAATAATACACAGAGGAGAGAAACGCCAAAGCTTTCATCAGTGTGCAGCCACTTGAAGCGGACCTATTATTCTTCTCCTTTATTTTTTTTGTCATATATACTGTTATGTTATTGGATGTTCATTTTAAACGTGGTTTCTAATAATGAGGTAAACATATGCAGAAGTATAATCCCCGTGCGACAGAAACTCCAGCATCAGACGGCTGTGAACATGAGGGATTTCCTTAAATGGTCCTTCGCTCCGAGCACCGCTCATTCTCCCGAAACAGTACTTGAGTAGTATTAAAGGCATTTAATAAACTCCAGCGTACAAATAACCAAAGGTGCAGGTTTACACTGCAGTTTGCTCACAAGTGCTCGGTGCTTCTGGACAAGCTCCCGGATGATCGGCTCAACTGAGCGACTGCATAACAGGATCCACTTGATCTCTGGATCATACAAAGCTACTCCAGCGAGGTCCCAGAATTATGATCCAAAAACTAAATGCTGCTTCATATTTATTTTGGATTCTGGAAATAGTGAGTCCAAAGCTACTAGATCCCAAATTTCCCTCAGGATCAACAAAGTCTTTCATCTAATCTACTCTGATCTAATATGAGCTGAGAGGTCAGGAGGGTTTATTCAATAAAACACAACTACTGTTTAACCTTTCACTTTACTTACTTTGTACTTTCATTCTTAATGTCATGTTTAGACATGATTGTTATGATTGTTGCTTTTCAAATATTTGATTAGTCATTGCTGAAAGGATTTCTGGAATTATATCGTGGCAAAAGAGAGGGTTAATACAAATGTGTGCTATCTCCATGGTTGCAAGTGGAGAATTAAAGAATCACCAGTTGCAACTTTGATGAGAAAATAGTGTTGACCGATTAAAATAAACTTCAATAACCGCATTTCAAAACTGGTCACACAGAAATACAACTGCAGTATAACTAAAGGACATTTTTCTATAAATCATAAGCCTTGTCTACACTACTGCAGATATTTGTTATGAAAATATATTTTCCCCTACGTTTAACACAATATCTCCAACACAATAATCAGCATTAGTTTAGTAATGCAAAAACAGGGAGAGCATTCACTGTCATACACATATATGCTTGTGTACACACACACACACACACACACACACACACACACACACACACACACACACACACACACACACAGAGTTCCTGTTGTCTCAAATGTCTGCAGTTGGTCGTTGGATGGATGTGAGCTTGTCAGTTGAGTTAGACAACGTGCTCTTCCTTGTAGACTTTGTGTTTGATTGACTCTGCGATGGGAATAAGTGTATCCACTGCTAAGCGCCACTTGCTGCATGCAACTTTTACACACTGTCCCAGAGATTTGCTCGTTGTCACTTGTCGTTTGCTAAAGACCAACTTTTTAGCGAAGTGGCAGCAGTTACATTCTCTTGATTTGTCCAACTTGTTTTGTGTCTTTTTATCGATCTCTAACCAAAGGAGGAGCCGTCTTGTTAAACTTCCTTTCATCATTACAAATCAGCTTGGCTAAAATGTTACCCCCCCACAACCCCCTGGAATATCCTATAAATTCAGCCTCAGAAGGCATTTTGCAGCCGCTGATGAGGACACATTCTGAGGTTTTCACTTTACACTTCAATGAGTCACTGAGTACCCCCCCGCCTCGCTGAGGCAGCAGTCAATACAAACACGATGGATCGTCTGGAGCAGCTCTCAGAGTGGCAGAGGGTCGGCAGAAGGCGAGCAATGAGAGATTGAGCTGTAGGGTTTCAAATATTAATTGAGATGGAGTGTATATCAGACATTTTGCATGCATGAGCTGTTTTGTGTGCACTCCAGGTTTTTCGACAAGCTAAGCACCCCCTACCACCACACGGCAAAGCTTTCAGTCCGTGAGCGGGGGGGTAGCCGAGCAGAATGGAAGTGCAGGCAAATGGGTAGGACGGCAAAGATAGATTACGCAGGTGCTACAGTTATCTCTGTGACCGGGCTATAGAGGTTAACCTGTCTCCTCTTAACTTCACAGGCTATAAGAGCAGGGACACAAGGAGCCATTAGTCAGTATGTTCCGTTTGCATCGCAAAACAATCTTAAATATGGACGATTACAAATACAAATCCTCTCTGTTGATTTAAAATGAAGCTTGTGTTAATGCTGTATTAGTGCTTTTGACAAATAGAATGAGGTCTAAGATCTAATAATCTTAGACGTTATTCTCACACATGGGAAAAGTTCTACAAAAGTCAGCCACATTATGTTTTCAGTGAAATAAATTGTTGCTGCCTTAAAGCTAGTGTTGGTAGTCCTGGAAAAGCTAGCAAGAGTAGGCTACACTTGGAAAATATGCAACCGATACCTCCTACCCCCTCCCATCGGTCCTTTCGTCAAAGCTACGCCCCCGAAACCCATGAACTTGATAAACTTTAAGCAAGCTGTCATGTGCGTTTCACTGAAAGTGGCTCCCACGTTGCCATTGTACCTTACTTGTCTGATTGATGGGCTTCTGAGATGATCGTCCTTACAGCAGCTTCTTAGATCTCTGCAGAGAACTTCTGAAGTTCTTGGGCACCTCCCTGAAAAAGGCCCATTTTCTTATTATGGGTTAAACAGTATAGATTCATATGTAAATGTATTTTACAGTTACACTAGTAAAGGATTCTGAAAACTTTTTGAAACCACCAGAATGTAATCCATTTCCTGATTTATTCTCTGAAAGTGTGTGGTTTGGGTTTTTCAAGAATAGTGCCAGGAAGTTTGCTTTACCCACAAACCAAGATGACCTCACGCTGACAGGATAGTCTTTGAGTGACCTGCCCTCTGATTACAGCCGTCAGTAATTGTCTGGTCTGGATCATACAGAATGTAATTTCTATTTTGTTAAGGGAAGAAAAAACGCCAACAGCACAACTGTCGAGCATTTTTTGCAGTTGCTCTGAGTTGTTTTTGTTGTTTTTTTGCTTTACTTTTCAGATGGTGCTTAAGAATAATGACAACACTACTGTTGAAGTCTGGGGCATCTTTGATTTAGATTGGCTGGGCAAACCCAAGGCTAACGCCATGGCAGATTGCTCTCCGTAGGTGATGTTGAAACATACAGTGCCTCGAAACACTTGATCCATTGTCCTCCTCTCTTGCGCTCTCTCTATCTTGCAGACAAACACCTACTCCAGTAATGCTTACGTTGGAAAAACAGGTTTTCTAAAGCAATCTGGCTGCGCCACAGTCAAACTGAATGCTTGAACAAAAGCAAGCACAGATGTATAACAAGTAAGAAAACAGATCCATTTGCAGACATGTTTTCAAAGATTAATTTGTAGTTCAGCGGTGTGTGTTTGGACTGCCACAAGTGTGCGCTTGTGTGTGTATTTTATTGGCTCCATTGAGTGAATAACATTTGTGATCTGTAGTGATGTTGTTCTCTCCCTCCGGCATCGTGGCCCTTTCACCGTTACTGCGTCATGGCCTGAGTTTGCTGTTAGATTTTTCTGGAATGATCTCCATTATATAAGAACTGGAGTAAGTGGAATGGCTATGCCAAATCGACATACTGTGACACACATGCATGCTCAGCCACATGCACATATTTCCAAATGCTCCAGCTGGTGGCTGGCCCTGCGCTCAGAGCCACACTGCTGGGGCAAGTTCATTATTTCAGGATTAACATGGAAAGCAGAAAGAGAAGGTGCGTTCAGCGGTAATGAGAGATTGGACATGTACTAGGATTGCTGTTGAAGCAATAGACTGAGTGGAAGTAATGTATCCCATTTACAGAGATATATTGATTGGTTGGGCGGCAATAACAGAAATATGTGTGTACTGTATTTTAAAGGGCATTGACGTAGCAGCACACACACACATACACACTCGACCTGGCAGTTCTTTGACGGTGTGACCATGTTGATATCAGCTTCATGCTGTTCATCCATTCTGCCTTAGCAAGGTTTCTCCAGGCCTGTGAAGTTTGCTGATAAAATAAGCTCAGTAAATTAGCACTGATGAGTCACTCATTATCAGCTTTTTGTATGTTGGCAATAGGGTGGGTTGTTGTGGGCTGCTTGGCTTGTTCAGGTCTTCTATTTACAGCAAGTTAAATTATGTTAACAATTAATATACAGTATTGTTATAATTGTATATAAACTCAATCATTTGTTTCCTTGATGAGCGCAAGGTTTGGGGTTAAGATTGTTTTTCAACAGCTATTGAAATCCAGTTGGACCCGGGGAAAATGTAGTGTTGACAAATGAAGTTGTCCCACCCTTGTTGTTGCTAAATCAGGATACTGAGAAAAAAGTGCTGAGTTCTTCTGGAGAAGTTTGATGACTTTTAAAAGCTACTACTAAGTTTTTTTTCTCTTTTTAGTTTTTGTTCTTTACTATTATGGTTTACGGCAATGTTTGGCTCTGTGTCCATGGAGAGTTGTTCCATGAAGGTTGAGATGGGACCTGGACAGCCTCTTAAACAAACACTGACGTCTGGATGCTGTTCTCAAACAGCAGCAGCACTTTGGAGGCTTTCTGCATCACTTTGCCAACAGTCTCAGAAATAGAGGTAGACTCTGTTACTCACAGCAGCTCTGCTCACTTTGCTGGCTGTGGTTATCATTAATTGAAACTGCCTCCTGCAGTTTATTTGTTTCTCTCTCTCTCTCTCTCTCTCTCTCTCTCTCTCTCTCTCTCTCTCTCTCTCTCTCTCTCTCTCTCTCTTTTTTTTAGCTGAGCAAAGATTTGACAGCTATTTTACCCAGAGCTTAATGAGCCACTACAGCTGAAAAAGAGCCAGGCTTTATGTTAAGTGAATGCCCTGAGAAACTCTGTGTTTGATATTGGAGATAGTGTCTCTAGATGTTCCAATAAAACGTCAACAATTTCATTGAAGGATCAGGGTCACACTTTGGAGGAAACCCCTGAAGCCAGGAAGACGTTTCTCTCTCTGTAAAAAGATGCCTGGTTATATCTAAGATTGGTCGGGCATGGCTACTTTCCTTTGCCGCTCTCCCTTCACAACATATAGTTTAGTACGTGCGTGGATGCGGTTGAATGCCGGCCCATTTGTGACTCAGTCAATATATGAAAAATTGATGTGATAGAACGACAAATGGCTTCTTCTTGAATGTTGCATGCACAAAATGACAGAAATTTGCTGGCATGTTTTAGTGCACTCATAAGCAGTCAGATGGCATTATGCACTCTTGGCTGACTGATGACATAAATATGTTTATATTACATTAAAAAAAAAAAGGATAAAGTTGATTTTCTGTTTCTGATTTTGCAAACCTTTCACAAGTAAATGCTTTTTGTTATGAAAAGTGGGCAGTCACCTCTCTGCTCTTTCCTGACTCTGTATATGACAACATTAAGGATAAAACAGTTACCGGATTACAATTAACCACGGTAAAGCTTCCGAAGGTTAGTAGTACCGTGTGAAATTTAAATTATCATTTTATCCACGGTTGATTACCACTGTGTAAAGCACACGGTAAAAAATGTCCAGCATCAAGCACAGTGAGCAACGGTGTCCCACACACGCATCATGTGACGTGGGTTTGTTATGTGCGTATGTGAAGTTTACTTTGACACTGTCCAGCATCAACCAAAGTCAGCAAGCCTCCAGGATGCAGGTGCAGCAAGCGCAGCATTTATTGCGCATTATAAAAACATGGTAGAAACAACAGCAGGCAGGCGGGGGGGGTTGCAACAGCAAGAGGACTGTTGGTAACCTCTGGCCTTAGCTAACACATGCTAACGTCTACTGTCGCGTCCATTTAACAAAAGCTGATATTTTATCCCGACTGTGACATTTTGGGGTCGACCTTCGATAAATAATGAAAATACTTGCATATTTTGTATTGGTACGATATATTATGTCATAACATCTAACATTTACAGCACATTTTAACAATACGACGATAATACTGATAATTGTTTTAATTTTGGTCACTATAATTGTTATACAAAATGTTCATAACTTTTCATCTCTAGATTGCATCTTCTGTCATATTCTCTCCCCATGTCCCCATTTTGTATTTGCCCCTAAGTGTTTCTCTAAGTTTTAGAGAAATGGATAGCGAGACGCCGAAAGACAATCGGTTGGTGTCAAATGAGCACTGCCATATGTTCTGGGGTTAATCAATTATCAATAAGGGCAAGGCTGTGCTTCGGCTGGGGGCCATCGAAGGGCCTGGATGAGCGGTAACAAGATCCACAACAGACAACAGCCATGGCAGCCCATGACCTCATTGTCTCTTCATGTCAAAAATACTGCTGCCGACGGTCTGGTTGCCTCTGGTCGTCCCCACCACGTTCCACCTTTTCTGATGTTAGTTTGTCCCATTATGTCATTTCACTTCAACTCTCCCTCACTCCGTTGTAATTGCAAGCGCCGTCCGTGTGCGGTGATGTTAACAGTGCATCCTGCCAACCCTGGGACATTTGTGCCATAAATCATACCTTGTTCAGCTTGTCAGCATGGAAGCATTTCAACTTCACTTTGTCCCCCGCGTGTGTCGGTGTCTCTTTTTCTATTGTACCATCATTGCAGCGTGACCCATACCCATGTTCGGAAACTAGTTACATAACCACGGCCTGCAGCATTTTACCACACGAGTGCCAGCCTACAGTGCGTACATGCAGTGCAGCCTCTGCATCACTTTTCATTCACAATTTGGGATTCAGAGTGAAACTTAATGAATGGTTGCTCAACGAAGCAAACTAAGTGAACGTAAGAGTGGGGATTGCTTTACGAGGAGCCTGGGAAGCTTGTGTAACTGAATTAATTCACAGTGACCCTGTGTCTAAAACTATTTTGCCTCGGTAAAGGTGAATCTGACCATCATGCAAAAATGTGAGCCAGAAGGTAAAGGCTATCTAAAAAAAGTGTGTGTGTGTGTGTGTGTGTGTGTGTGCGTGTGCGTGCGTGCCAGGAGGAAACAGAACATGGTGTCATTGAAGTCCATTCAAGTTCAGTGACAGCAAATCTACCCATAATGCTTTGTAATATATCAGAGAGTGTCTCAGGAGGATCCAAATTACCTCTCACATCTGCTGCTGCTCTGTGCCACCATTACCCCACAAACACACACACACACACACACACCCACGGGCACCAAAAGCCAAGAGAGGGCCTATTTGAAATGATTAGACTGTCATAAGCGAAGTGATGATGTGCTTAAATGGAAACGATGGAGAACGTTTCTCTAATTGATTGCTCCGTCGGTGCAGTGAATCTGGCTTGTGTTTAAATAATTATTTTCAGAATCAGTAGGCTGGCATGTGCAAAGTGAGACATCAGCACGATAAACACTGTAAGATGAAAAGGGACAGGATATTCTAAATCAATATTTATACTGTATTATTTCATTGTATTGAAACGTATAGAAACATTACCAAAGAAAGAAGGAAGCTAAAGACTGATCTTAGGTGAGTCCGGCTTCTCACTTCAGGAGGATTTTTGCGTTTTTCTCTGAAGTTCTAATGTGTTGTAGTGAAGCGTCCATGCCTGACAAGGAGAATTTAAAGTAAATGGAGTGACTCTCCAGGGACACTGTTGAGAGGGAGTCTCCAATGGAGCTCTTCAGGCACAATTTGCAGATTTCCAAACATTCATTAGCTACTTGCACTGAGCTAAATAGCACACTAAATAAAATAATGTCTTTAGTTTGAGTCATATCACGAAAAGCATCAGTAAAGTTTAAAACTCTGACAGTTCCATGTCCATACTTTGCCACTTTAGTCAAACTTGTATACACTTTATGTACATAGACTGTATATAAAGACGGACGATGTGTCTCCACCTCCTCACATTATCCAGAAATGAAGCCAAAACCATGGATATGAACGCTGCTATCTTTGAAACCAGGATGGAGGATGCAGCTTGGCCCGCTGATGGATGCGTATGACCGGTGTCAGCTGTCAATCATGATGTTTAGCTCTAAATGTAAAGAATTAAAACACATACGCACATCAGTGTGATAAGAACTAACTACAAATGACAGAAACGACTGTTACGTTTTAGTTTGTCTCATCCACTAACAAGGAGGAGGATGGGTTTATGACCTTTGCTGCATCCAGCCACCAGTTGACGATCAAGATGCATTGGCGCTGTCATGTAATCCATCTTAATGCAGCCTATGGCTCAGACATTTAATGAGATATGTCAGGATCCTCTATAGCAGTTACAAATTTATATAATCTCTTCTATGACGCACAAGTAGTAAAAAAACAAAGCCTTTTCTGCATTTTAGTCCACATGTTGGTGTTTGTTTTAAAGAGCAGTTCTCAGCTACAATGAAAAACGTTATTGTCGTGGCTTTTGGCAGCGCCTCAATAAAGAACAACCCACTCGCGTTAAGAAACATATTTCATGAGAGATTGACCTTCAGGGAAAAGATGCAGCCACTGTATCACACAGATGAGTCACCATCTGTCGGTTTCCGCTCACTGGTTGACAGAGATTAATCGATGGATCACAATCTGTTATATTGAAAAGTCACGAGGAAAAAAAAGTTTGTTTGATAATCACCAGCTTAATACATAGTTTTGCCCAGAAGAGTCTTAATTACTGATGTGTTGCTTGACGTTTTATTGGGCGGACAGGCACCAGCTGATATAAAGAATAAATAAATAAATTAGTAAGTATAAAACTCCACTTTTCTCCTCCGCGCAGCAGCAAAGTCATATCATGGACTGGCAGGGTCGGGTCACATGATGAGAGGAGAATTGACTGACAATGCAGAGACTTTGGTGTCAAAGCAAAAGCACCTTTATGGCAAAGTTTCAGATTTCACCTGATGCCAAAAGATCTCGTTAATGAGGCAACCGGCAAATTTAGTCTGATGAAGCATCTGGACCCCCTCTCACATGCACCTGAAATATGAGGCGCGTTGGAGAGCAGGTGTTAGGGCGAGTTCTGCCTCTCTGCTGTGGGCAGTAAAAACTTTATAGATTTTCTGATGCTCCACTGGCCCCACGGGGACTGTGGGGTTTCTCCCATTGCGGCTGATGGCCAGTTCAACTATGACAGAAGTGACAGTGTGTTTGTGTGTACGAGCGACTGCAGGGCAAAGAGCAATGCCCACGGATCAACAGCGAAGCAACGCCACCAAACACGAGAGAGATCTTTTATAAGATCTCGTCTTTATAAGAAGAAGACGTTCATTTTGAAGCTGTGACTTCTATAGCTGGACAGATTAGCATGGCATGTCCTGGGAAATCCCTTGTAAGAGCAGCCTTTGACAACACGCTTTTCTTTTATACTGTCTTTTACATCAATGGCCACTTTGTTTGGTCATCAAACGCCGACTGTAGTAAACGTTGTAGGACTGGATTTTAAGCGTTTCAGGGATAATGATCCTCAGCTTTCAAGTTCCATTCGTTCATTGTGAACAAACAAGCGAAGGACTTATAAGGCATCGGTGGCAGTGAATTGTTTTTCAGTTGCTTCACCTTTTTTCTCTCATTGCATCCAAAAAGCACTCAGCTTCGCATTTACATTTGCTCATAGTGCCATTTCCACTCGATCATAAGCTCTCTGGCTCTCGCGCTGTCTCCGCTGTGCCTCTGCCCCCTCACTCTCTATTTCGGTCTGTTTTACCTTGGATGACCAAATGTTCAAATGACATTGAAACCCTCTCAGTCAGCAAGTTAGGGTAGTGTAGAA
This sequence comes from Hippoglossus hippoglossus, assembly GCF_009819705.1. Lineage (NCBI taxonomy): Eukaryota > Metazoa > Chordata > Actinopteri > Pleuronectiformes > Pleuronectidae > Hippoglossus > Hippoglossus hippoglossus. The sequence continues at coordinate 5,589,369 of NC_047171.1, read as the reverse complement.
TCACGAGTCCTTTAGCAAGATGACGATGTCTTCCAGTAATTAATTAAAAAGCAAAGTGTTGAAAGTGTCAGAATAAAAAACAAAGAAATCTACTTATTCCAGAAATCTCTGTCTGTGTGTGTGTGTTATTCTATCAGCTTCACATGTGGCATGCGTCTTGTTAATGGCTGAAGGAAGTGCAGTGTCGAATTTGGTGCAATTTGGACACGTGATACGCTCAATATTAATAACATCATTACTTGCAGCGGCTCAATTACTGCAGGTCACATTTACAGTTCCAGTAAGAAGGCTGCAACCAGTATTTCCACAGGCCGAGCAAACAGCCCATTCCAAACAGACATGTTTAGAACCGGCACTGCACTACAACTGTTAATGAAATAATGACACAGGCCAAATCAGTAAGAATAAAAGTGATATATGGACTATAAAACTTGAATGTTGATGCAGTTCTGCCTGAAATCTGTTACCGAACAGAGGCTGTAGCCCTTATGTAACAATTGTCTGGTGAAGGGAGATGTCAAATGCTGTGCTGCAGTATCACGTCTTTGAATCTTTCTCAGAGTGCAACAACTAAACAAACTGGGAGCAGCAAATGAGAGCCCAAGGACTTTTTTTGTTGGCTGTTGTCTTTTCGTATTTATAAAAAAATATCACAAATACAGAGTGACTGGATATGACAAGTTGAAGTGGAGTCACATTATGCTCGATTCCAAGAACTGACCTCCTCTTTGCATAATTTGGATCATTAGATGAGGATGGCACTGCGCTGACATCATGACACTGATTCATTAGAACATCATGTATTCTGTTCCCATTTATTGTCAGAAGAGCCTTTTACCTCAAAGAGAAAACCATGCAGCCCCTTGTGCTTGTTTTGGAAATCAGTGTCATAAACATCAAAAGTTTTTGGAATTGCCAACGCAACAGACGTTCAATGGGCAGCAAACAGAAATTTCCACAGACATGTAGACTGATAGAAAGGAGCCAGCGAGCAAATCAGACCAGCTTTGTTCAGTGGTCCATGGTAGAGCAGGCCCGAGGCAGCCGTGGCCAGATGGCAATCCCAGAAAGATGTTCCACCATCCTATCTTATTGATACTGACTCACTGCGCACAGCTCATGTGTGTGTTTTAAAGGGGACTGCGTACATCACCTTCTTTGTAGTCTTTTTCATTCCTTCTGACATGCATTTATCAGCGGAGGACTAAGCGTACGCACACTCACACCTGAGAGGTGCCCCAGAGCAACCGTACTCTTCTGCTGTCGGCCGCTGGGAGCAAAACATTCAATCATTTAAGGCCTACAACACACAGCACTAAAAGGAAACAACTAAGTTTGTGTTGGCGTGTGTCAGGCAGACAGGAGGAGAGGGAAAAATAAAACAAAGAGTGGAAAGCAGAGGGAGTGGGCCGGTGGGGGGAAGGGAGGCCTGGCAGGGGGATTGAGGCTTGGGCGCCACATCTGCCCATGCCTCACTTCCTGCTCTTTGGTTTCTGGCCGGACACGCTGACACCATCAACGAAACAGCAGGAGGCTTTGACTTTGCTTTATTTACAGCAGCATTGATCCTAAACTCTATTCCAGATCGTTCTTTCAGGAGGGTGATTATTAATTGCCTCTCAGGCCAAAGGGGTATATTTCAGCTTTCTTTTTTTGTCTGTTTGTTTGTTTGTTTTCTTGCTCTGATTCACATTAACTCAAGGGAAGCCATCTGATGCCTAAATCATCAGCGCGGAGCATACACACTGGAGCGGTTTGGGTTAAATAGGCCGTCCTCTGTGAAATCTCAGTGGTAAACGTAATCCAGGGAGAGAGGCTGTTACTGAGCTGTTGGTGAGCTGACCTCACAACACATAACTGGTAGCTTCGCCACATCGCCACAGATCTCGCTTCATTTACTCCCCAGAGTGTAAGACAGAGAACCGTTGAGGCTTTATTAATATGAATGTGAGGAGAGGGGGTCGCCGGCTTGCAGCTTTCATGAAACACAGTCCCTTTCCAGGAACCTCTAGCTGGCAGTTCCATGCAGCCCCGAAAAAGAAACTGAATACACATCTTTTCACAGTTCTCGTTTCCCTGAGGCAATTTGTCAGCGATTACCTGATGAAGGCCATGATTTGTAAAAAAAATATATTTTTGTTTGAATCCATTTTGGCCTTTTGTGCTCCAGGTTCACTTTCATCCTGCAACTGGCCTTTGGCTGCACTACAGCTACAAGGCTTTTCCAGTCAACTGTCCCAGTCTCATGTAGAAACGCTGCACTCATCCCTTTAATTGATTTTATAGACAATCTTGCATATGTTATATTACAAGCCCGGGAAAGAGGGTTAAATGTCTTAATGCAATGAATTGCCTTTGTAAAATAGGAATGGAGCACAGTGTGTGTGCGCTAGTGCACACGTGTGTATTTGCTGGTCCTGCAGGAATAGGTCATATTGATAAAGGCTTCCCACAAATGGTTCTCATTTTACCAGGTGTAAGCTTTAGTCTGCTTTACTGGATACCCTGATTTTATGTTGTGTCATCTCATACACTCACACACACACACACACAAATGTGAGCACAACATGCCGTGGCCTACTTTTCCAATACCCCTGTTGTAATCCTATCTGCGACCACTGAATAGGAGCGCTGTGGGAAAGCCTGAGCCACCATTGTGGGACAAAAAGGCTGAAAGAAAGAAAGAGGCTGTGCAGGCTGGATTTAGTCTCCATCTCCAAAGTGGTTAATTAGCTTGAACTCCACATTCCTATCCCCAATTAGAATGAAACCCAGTGTCAGAGGAATATGTCTGTAAACATCCATGAACACTGAACATTAACACATTCCAACATAATTACAGTCAGGACAGTTGTCCAGCATTTTGGCCTCGTGCAGACGAGCTCACAAGTCGGGGTCGTTCCTCGGCTCCCAACGTAACGAGAGCTCAGGTGGCAGCGCTGGATGCTCTGGGCGGTGGCATTGCAGATGTTACCTGGTGGCTCTACGCTTTCCCGTGTGTACGTGCGTGTCTGAGACTGTGTGTGTGTGTGTGTGTGTGTGTGTGTGTGTGAGCCAGCTGTGATGGCCAGCTGCCCACTTTACCAAGGCCCTGGCAGCTCCCAAGGGGGTTGCCCCAGATAGAAACTCCAATAGAGGAGAGCATCTCTCACACACACACACACACACACACACACACACACACACACACACACACACACACACACACACACACACACACACACACACACACACACACACACACACTCCTTCTCTCAGAGGTACACCTGCATGGAGAGCTGCTTGCGTCGTCCCACAAGGAGAGGTTCGTGCTTATTTCTGACGTGACCTCAAATTGTCCTGGCGCAGCAAAGTTTCATCACAGCGTTGTTTGTTGTTGTTAGAAGGTGATAGCACACAGCAGTAATCTGACATTGAGTTATTTCAGGCGGGTCTTGCACACGCAGCCGTTTTCAGAAAAATAAATTCCTTCCTGCTGGAGTACTCACTGAAATGATGCAGAGCCATAAGATCTCTCCAGATTATTAAGGCAGACCCTTAGAGATGATAAATAAGTGTGAGATAATAATATGCTGGATGGGTCCAAAGTATTAAAATGCCAGCGTATTTTTTTCCATGAACTAAACATTTGTCAGATTACATTTTTTTGTTTTTACTGTGATGTTTTTCTGATCCCTGTCAAGTCCTTTAAAGTGGTTACAATTTAACTAAAATATAATGAGCTACACAATAGATCAAATTAGATGTGGAAGTGTAGGGATTGTCTATCAGGATAAAACCTGCCTGTGCAGTTTGTTTCACATCCACATCATTAGCACATCATTTCTACCTCACTCGCCCAGCACCAACAACAGACATACCAGGTTAGTGAGCAGCTGGTAAACACAGCAGATGAAGAGGTGGTGGAGACCAAAGCAGATCTAAAAGGAGAGTGAATATTCCATTTTGTTAGGAAGCATGCCTGAATGGAGGCTGTTGTTGCTACCCGTCCTCTGGATTTGTAAAGAGGTTGATGCAGATCATAAATGGTCCAAAGGGTCAACAACAATAGTAACAGTCTTGTTTTGCCTTCAGTTATGAGAGATTGTCTTGATCGGCTGTGCTGTGATAGTGTTATTGCCAACAGTCACCCCAGAGCACGTCCCTGCTGTTCCTCCATGTAGTCATAACAAATGACCTCAAACAGCCTTTCAAGTACAAATTCCTTTTAAACTGTGGGTGACCATGGTTCTCTGTGTATTCAGAGGTATTTTTCTGCAGTCACATGTGTGTGTGTGTGTGTGTGTGTGTCTGTCTGTGTGTCTGTGTGAGTGCAGTCATTATCCTCAATGTCACACCGCATTGCAGTGCAGTAAAAAACCGTGTGTGTGTACATAGTTGATCCAACAGTTCCAAGGAAGGCTTCTATGTGTATATCCACTACTGAAATTCAGATTGAGTTCATTATAGAGAAACGATATTTGATCATTTTTAGGTTTTGTCATTTTTTGCCTCTTAAAGGTCGACTGATGCCAACATTATAGAGCTGAGCAGTTGATGGCTGATGCATTATGCCAATCCAATGTTGCTGTTAAATAACGAGTAAATAATCCCATTAATTCCATGTCCATTACAATATGAAGGCCCTATATGATGGGAGTGTTCTCCATTAACATTTTGCTTTTGTAATGTTATTTATTAATGTAATTTGAAAAATATATTGAGTTAAGCTGTAGAGCTCAGAGCATGACTGGTGTTCAAGTGGTGACGGTTCTCGGGTGCAGGAAAGCTTTTTCACCACCTTCCCAGAACTGTCCCGCAACATATTTTCAGCCAAATAGCTTGTAAATATTCAAACGGACTAATATAATAACTCGCATTGCAAAGCACAGTCACGCACAGGGAGATAGACACCCACACAAGTGCAGAAATATTATAATGCCTAGAAGTCCATGAGCATTGCTCTTTTTTCATCAATCATATTTTTTATTTGATCTCCATTCAGGACTTAGTGTTTTGTTCGCCCTCTCTATCCACGTTTTAAGCTTTTAAATCTCCATCCTCTTTATCTTTTTGGCTGACTGACCTGTGTTGATGAACTATGTTATGATTTCTGGTTTCTGGTACTTAAAACCAAAAAAATATATTATCTTCTGTATGTCAAAACTTAAATTACCAGGAAGTGGGATCTTACAGGTGTAGCTGATTGAATATAATGAGCGAGGTAAAGCTAGTCTTTTGTTAATCAGCCTCCTGAACAGCCAGATATCAGCCTGATTGTTTAGTCGACCACTTCATCTGATTTTGCTTTTGATGATAAATACCTATTTATTTTTCCCACCTCTGTGACCAGATCCATGTCCGTGTGACCTCAAACCCCCCCCCCCCCCCCACCCCATATCTCTGATACACAGGAAATGGAAGGTTTTGCCGCTAACCAGGACACAGCTGTGTAGAAAGATAAATTGCCTGAGAACCGAGGGTCATTTGTCACAGGAGAAAATGCTGATGTCTGTGTTGCAATGTATAGTAAGACGGGGGGGTCTATTAAAAATGAGGAGGAATTTATTTTGGTTCAGCATGATGGAGGGCAGGACAGAAATCCTGTTGTAGGTTATGAGCAGCTCACGTGTGTGTGTGTGTTTACAGTATGTGTATCTCAGCCACACACTTTTTCATCAATCGATTTCCTCTTGATGGAAAACACTGGCCATTATGAACATGTCCACGTAATCACATGAATTGTGTTGATATTTTCTGTGTGTCACACTTAAAACTGAAAGTTATTCTTCAGCTGCCCCTTGCTCAATTGATTTGAATGTTCCAAAATTACACACAGTATACCACGCAGCCTACCTACTACTGGAACCTGAGCGGCCAACTAGGATTTTGGCTGTGTTGCCATGACAACGTGCTCTTTTTTTTTTTTTCATTTAGGATTTCCCTGAGATTGTTGTCAAAATGTTGCTCGCAGCAGTTCAGCTGAGCCGGAGTTGACACGAGAAGCAGCACGACAACTGTGGGACATAATCAAAATAGCTCAGTTTGATTGGTATTCAGCGGAGCACCTCGGCTTGTTAGTCACATCCCAAAGGGAACTAAAAAGCCACTGGAGTTAAAGGGGATCTATGCCGTGTGTGTGTGTGTGTGTGTGTGTGTGTGTGTGTGTGTGTGTGTGTGTGTGTGTGTGTGTGTGTGTGTGTGTGTGTGTGTGTGTGTGTGTGTGTGTGTGTGTGTGTGTGTGTGTGTGTGTGTGTGTGATGGCATCCCTGTTGATTTATCTAGGTATGAAGTATTGGTTAAACCCTGTAAAATACAGTAAAGCACTTCATTAACAGTCCTAAAACCTGTAGTTTGAAAGTACCCTGTGTGGCTTGAAGTCTGCTGCCTCCTCTACTCCCACATTCTCTCACCTCCAGCTTGTTGGCTTTGCCCTTCAGGAATATACTGTATCTTGCCAGAGGTCCTAACACAGAGCCACCCATTGTGTTCCTCGTGCCCACGTTGAGCTCACAAACAAAATAATGTACGTACACAGATGTTATCGCTGGTCAAGCCTCAGCCAAAAACACCAAAGCCAACAAGCGGCTGTGTGTGGATCAAGTCACAGAGCTGCAGGGTTTGTTGAGGAGGGGACCACACCCAGCAGCGGGGGCTGATGGTCGTCTTGGGAACCCGAAGGGAACACCCATGGGAAGAATGAAGTCATTCCTATTTACAGGTCAGCTTATTTAGCACAGAAGCAAGCTCCTGTTTAGAGTGACACATGGTGAAATACAGCAGCTGATAAATAAGGAATATATAAAATAAACTAGAATGTGACTTAACAGAGCACATTTCTAATTGGTGAAAATATAAAAAATCCACAATGTTAAAGAAAGAAGTCCCCGGATCTGCCCCTTTTTTCTGGATTCCCCCTAAAATTTGATGGGTTCTTCTTTTGCCTTTGTCTTGTCCTAAGTTTTGTGGAAAACTGTTGAGTAGTTTAGTTTATTATCCTGTTGACAAACAGACAAATGGACGTTAAGTTGATAATCTGATTTTTGGAAGCTACTAGAAATCACAAGTCGTCTTTGTTTATAGATTCTCGGACGGTTGTCTGTATTTTTGGGTGTTTTGCTTTGTGTATATTCCATCACAATAGACTTAGTGTTTATGTCCATGGTAACGTTGCAGCTTGCAGAATACAGCTCATTAAAGCTTGGTTATGTCTGACAAGTATCCCAGTGAAAGTCTGTTCTAACATTCTGGCATAAAAACGTCATTGCCATATTCCCTGATACTCTCCCTGATTTCAGAAACGGCCATTCCCCATGCAGTGCAGCTTGTGCTAACTCTCCCTGTCGGTGAGTGTGTCGAGTCCAGGTGGTTCCTCTGATACGTGCGGAGCCACCAGCTGCCTCCTCACCTGCCACAGCGGAGCTTCATCAGTGGGCTGTGGCAAACTAACCAATAGGTATCACCGGTGTAGTATCAAGGATAATCCATCACTGGCCTCTCAGAGTGCTAATCCAAACTGTCAGGGGCTGAACACAGCCCTCTGTAATACTTAGCATTGAAATGCAGCATTTTTTAACCATATTGAGGTGACATCATGCTGTGATTTTTGGCAACACAAAAATCCTTGGAGCGCTGCACTGTGACAGATAGGGAGGGAATATATAGCCACATCTCTTGCATTGTGTATTCTACCCAGCGCCTACAGTAAACGCTAACAGCACGGAAATAATCATTCTCACATTGACTGCCGAGCCCAATCCTTCACTTCGGCAATCGCAGAATCCTTTTTCCTCATAATGGCGTCAGACTGTGGATGTGAATACAGAAAAGTACTGCTGGGAAACCCCACACCCATACAGCCACAAGCCTTTGAACATCCAAAGCACAAATCACTTTTTATTAGAGTCCTCGCCGGAGACCCTGTTATAAAACATCTTTCAAGTCAAGTGGCACAGAGAAAACAGAGAAAATGTCCCCAAACAAGTGAATTTCATTGAGCTTGTGGGCTCGTTGATGTTTTCTTGTTCTGAATCTTGTTCTTTTATCGCCCCTGCAGTCGCTCTAGAATCATTTTCACCTTGTCTCACCTCCATACACTGACACCTGGGAGCTGGACTGTCCAATAAATGACCACAACTGTCAATCTAAGAAAAGGCAAAGTGAATCTCATCCACTTAGAGATTTGACCTTCCTCTGTGGTCAAGGTCACAACCACATACAGAAAATCTGATTCAAACATGCATGCAGATGAAACCATCCGTCCTGGTATTCCATGTGTCTATATCCTGCACAATATTAATCATCCTGTAGCATTACTGCCCTCTGCTGGACGAGTGTCAGTAAGACAAAAACATTGCCAGACATTCACGATGGAGAGAGACAGTGCATGGGGATCCGGCTTCTATCTCCCTTGAATTCTTATACACAGACACACATATACACACACAATCAGTCACAATATAATTACACACACACACACACACACACACACACACACACACACACACACACACACACACACACACACACACACACACACACACACACACACACACATAATTAAGTGATGCATAAATCAAAACGGTTTCCCTTTGTATGTATGTGAGAGGGGAAAGCTAGGTCAGAGGGAGGGGTAGCATTTAATGGCTTATCAGGACCCTGGCTACTGTGTGTGTGTGTCTGTGTCTTCTGTGCGTGTGTGTATCTTGTGTGTGTATGTGTGTCTGTGGACAGTGGTTACCAAGCCATTGGCCTGATTTTTTGGCTGAAGAGCGGCAGTCGAGGTTTACAGTCACGCACTCTCTTCCTCTTATCATGCGCGGTTGACTGGCCTCTCTGTCTCTCTTTCATAAGCAGCCCTCGCAGTCTCGGTTTCCTTCCAGGCCCCCGGTCTCAAACGTCTTTTTACTCCTCTGCCCTCGACTTCTAATCACCTCTCTCAAGTTAATCGAAGCTCCCGTATCATTTTCCATCCACCCACTGACCTCCAGCCAGGTCTACAGAGAGCCGGAAGGAGGTTCGCACCTATTAAACCCTAATATGACCACAGCACACACACACATGCACACACACAAGCACACCCCCTCTCAGTTCTAAAAGCTCTCAAAGGCTCTCCCCTCCTGTCTCTGCTAATCTATCACACACAACCTCTTCCTCTCCCGCGCATGCTCTCGCCAAACTCCGTGCACAAAATGAGGATCAGTGAGGAACACAACTTCCACACAAGGCAATGAAACTGGATGGACATTTTTCATCTGCCTTCACACTCCGGTATTCAGCCACCGCGGGACTTGCTCATATACCTACATGTCCGGTTTGTAGCCGGATCTCCACACAGCGACTTGGGAAAGCTGCTTCAGCACGAGTGCATTTTTGTCGATGAGGAAGAAAAAAATGTCTTTTATCAGCAACAAAGAGAAGACGCTGAAGTTTTATTTTTTTCTCCACTCGTCCGTTGCTTGTTAGTGTGTTTTTTGCTTGCTTCAAACGATCTTGTTAGCCTGATGGCTTTTGCTTTGTAGTCTCTCATTTTTAACGAGGAAAGCTTATAAATGCTAATGAGCAGACTGGATTTTGGTGTAGCTGAAGGTTCCTGTTCACTCATTGCAAATGTTATACTGTCAACATGTCACTTTAATGATGCTGCAGTATTTGACCCTGTTTTGACACCACTCCTCCCTCTGGTGTTTGGCTGCACTACACCATCACAGATTGTTTCCATTCGTTACCTCCACTCAGGAAGTTATGTCTTCATGGGTGTTTGTTTGTTTGTTTGTTTGTTAGCAGGATTACGCAAAAACTGCTCAACTGAATTGCCTGAAATTGTGTGGAGGGGTGGGACATGACCCAATGAAGCACCCATGAAATTTCAATTGATTAAACATTTTAATAAAAATAAAATCACGCATGTTTTTGTTTGAAATTTGGTGCAGATCTGATAAAAAATCTGGATCTGGTAAATCTTAATGTGGTTTCATAAGGGGACTGTTTGTGGACATATGCACTCTACTGAGGGTGATTCCCTTATAGGTTAACACAAGGAATCTCCAAAACTGTTCATGAACCATGATTTAAAGGTAAGGTTGGTAAATTGTAAAAGTTAGCAAGTGCAATCTACACAAAAAATGCAACCGATACATACAACTGCTGAAGAAGAAACTTAAGGAAACAACTTCCCAACTGTACCTTTTAATATCCATTCATCAGCTACAGTTATGCTGAGCTTCGGAATTTCTGCATCCCTGAAACTGGCCCTAAACTCAGCTAAACTGGCTTGAGAGAAAGATAACAACAACAACAACAAAAAAAAAGCTGTTCTCACTGAGTCTATTTTTAGAGCTTTGTGCTTGTTAGTGGACTGTACATGTATGAACCAACAGATGGGCTCACCACAGTAGTCTGGATTTCCTCCCTGTGAAACCCTTTAAGAGGTTGTCTTTGTCAATGGTTGTGTTCTGCTGTCAAACCAGTGCAAAGGCCACCAGGACTGGAGATGTTATTTGAGTCTGGATCTCTGTTCAGTCTGGATCACACACCGCAGAGAATTGCCTTCACAACCACAGCCTCTTTTCCTCTTGTCCATTCAGTTTGTGTTAGGAAGCAGAGAGAGAGCGGTGGGTAAACTCTCTGCCAGTGGAACAACACAGGCCTCTGTGGAGCACGCACTGACTCCATTCTCCCATGTCTGCTGCTTTTGCTCTGTCTCTATAAATTAAAACATGAAGGAAAGTGGAGTAGCGGCTCTCCTTCACAGACAACAAATCAAAACAAAAGATTTAAAAAATAACACAGCCGCCCAGCCAAGGCAGTTGTGGCGAGACTTGGCCGGCCACGGCTGTGGTTGGCTTGGACACCGAAGTATGAATGAATTTGCGCCTGGAGTATATTTAAGTTTCACAATCTCCTTTCTGCTCCCGACTTCTGTGTCCCACAACTCCTATCACAAATCTGTTTTCCCTTTTCTATCTTTCTAACCATTTTCCACAAATCTTTCTCTCCGTTGGACTCTCTCTCTCAGCCGCTGTCTCACTTTCTGTTTCTCCCTCTTTCTGCTCGGTTTAACTTCATGTGCTTAATTGGCAAGCCCTTACACAAAAACCACTAATTTGGTTTTTAGGAACATTTTATATCAAGCTGTGGGAGCGGGGCTGTGGGGGAGTGGGCCGGCAATTAAGACAGCTTCATTGACCTTAAATGATCCCGCAGGCTACAGACCCCACTTTGGAATTGTTCTCCTTCACCTGATGTTACCTTCTCCTCACTTCACCTCCCTCTCTTCGATTCCACATCTCGGTCTTGCTTTGCCTCGTTTCTTTATCTTACACTTCCCACTCAAAATTGTTTTAAATATCTGTATATCCTCCCCTTTACTATTCTCAAGCTTGTCTCTATTTCTCCTTTCCCTTCATGTCTCGTATTCCTTTACTGTCATCTCTACCCTCAGCTGCTCTATAAAGGCTTTTGAGCTTTAAGGCTTTTTTTTTCTCCCACAATAGATTTTCTATTATTTTTTTAAGTTATCATTCTGTTTGATTCCCATAATGTTTCTCATCCCACGTCTTGCATTTTGGATTCTTCACATGCTAGTGTATAAGTAAAATATATGTTAAAAAGTTCATCTTTGTTCCACTGCTAAATAAAGTCCTGCACGGGTCCATTTTCGAAAAAAGCCGCCTGCAAACCTTCGTACGGGACCCAAACCGTTTCCCGCAATTATCTCCAAATCAAATCCGGACCTACACGGACCCGAGTTGTGTTCTGGGCAAAGTATCTGTCAGATGCCGCAGCACCTGTGCTCCTGCAGCTGTCAGTGTTTGCTCCATGACAAAGTGTCTAGCTTGCTGATATCAAAAGCCAATACACCAATTACAAGCAGCAAAGCCACTGAGAACGTGTTCACCACTGGCTCTTTGTCTTCATATGATCCAAATTGATGCACTAGCTGGTTTGGTATTGATAGTGAGAGTTATTAGAGCGGAAGTGAAGGGGTCAAAGGTCGCGTCATATGGGCTGGAATCCTTGCGGCTGACTAGACTTCATATAGGCTGATTTTGTTAAATGATTTCTCCACAAAAAAAACATACTGTATCTCACAAACTCACCATCTGCCTCTCCTTAATTTCTTACCCATGAATTTAAAATCTGTTCGTGTATCCAGTGCATGTTGTGTACCAGGTAACAAATATATATAACATATTTAATCTATAATATATATGATTTACTTGCATGTATACACACTGACGCTGTTGTAGACCACCAAAGTTTTTAAACAACTCTTCCAGCTTCTCTACAACAAATAAGTGTTCAAGGATATAAATGAGTTAAGCCTCAGATGGTTCCGTGTCCATGTTGCAGGTGCATGACGAGGAAAACCTGGATTTACGGAGCTCAGTAAAAACAGTTTGCTGCCTGGTTTCTCCTCTGGACTGGAACATGGGAGATGTACAGTAGCCTCACGGGGGAACTACATATTTTCCATCATCACATTAACCATGTTATCGCTCCCTGTTTCATGTGCATCCATGCAGCCTGCTGCCACAGACCGCCGTGCCATTAATCTAAACTTAATGTAAATATTTATCTGGTCTAAACTTCCAGTCGGATGATGAATTAGCGTCAGAATAGTAAAAAAGATACCCACGTTTTCTGCTCTGTGGCCTGAAAAGCTAAAAGGTCTTGTTAATTTAAAGACCAGCAATGCTCAAGGAAGACATTTTATTAATCCGATTATTTATTATTCGGAAATTCTACAGATTGAGATCAGCGTTTTGGCCACATATGTAAAAAAACTGCCACAATGGGTTTCTCAGTAAAGGCCTCGTTTCTGCCAAATGCCATGCCTTCAGACAGGAAAGCATTTAATAGCACATGGGTTATTTTGCAGAGAATTAATTGGAAACACGTTTTCCCAGCTAAGATAAATGGATTCAGTCACTTCACCTGGAAAAACGTACATTCCATTGCTCCAAACAATAGCTGTGGTCGTCCAGGAGCACAAGCGTTTTGTTGCTGGGAAAGTCCATCTGATGTGGAAACCTGGCGGAATAACCAACTTTTAATGGACCGTACTCCCACTCTGTGTACTTGTCTTTGCCCCTCTGCATCTACCACGAATAATTTACACTGTGCATCTTTTTTTCTTGAACTGTCCGTAATCCAGGTTTCTGACAGTAACGCTTCAGTCGGCCAAACTCTCTCTCTGCTGTTTACTTACTTGGAACATCTTGTCTTCCTCTCTGTCAGGTTTTTTACGATCGCAGACGTCACACCAGAGCCAAAGGTGAGTGGAGTTTCTCGCTCTCTCTTTCTCTCTTTACTTTTTCCGCTTCTGTTTTTCAAGTTATATTCTTCATTTTTCTTTTTCTTCCACAACAAAATTCCTTGACAATGGCTTCATATAGAGGTTTTGTAAAGTATTTATAAATCAACCACAGTGGCATCATTTCAACATGAGTGGGCCCTCAGCCAAACCCCAAATCGCCTCCATGTGTGTCCTGTGTGTGTTAGTGAAGCACTGAATGAACGTGGATGTGAACATGAGCTGCAGTGTTAAGTACAATAGGACGAGTGTTGTTTCACAAATGCAGACAATTTACCATTTAACTTTTCCCTCCATGGTTTAATAATGTGGCGCTTTGGTGCCATCACAGATGTAATTACAGAAGATAACCACTAGAGAGAGGCAGAGTATTTCTTTTCTGTTACCTCTCACGCTGTTGAGTCTGAGGTGGGGGGGGATATGAGCACACAAAATCTTAATGTTTAAGATATAGAAAGAAACGCAAGGTGAAAATCATTGCAATGGTAGAACACATGTATATAAACCATTATATTTCAAGGTTTTATGATGTGTCTTTAAATATTGCGTTTACATACTTTGTGGAGGTTTGTGTATGTGCATTTTTATTTCTTATTTAGTGTTTACATTTTTGTATTACTGCAAACAGATGATCACAACAGTGCAGTGTGTGTGTGTGATGAACTGTAAAGCAGACAGAATGGGGAGTAGGTGAAGTTGTTTTCTCTCTGTGACTGTGTTGAGATGTCAGTTACTCTGAGAGGGGATTAGACAGGTAAGCAGCCCGATTCCGCTCGCTGGGTTAATTCACAGCCATCTGAAAACATGAGTCTCTCTCTCTCTCTCCTCCGAGAGTCCCCTCCTTCTTTCTCCTCGCTCTCCCCCTTCGCCTCCCCTCTCTGACTAGTGATAGGGCAGACATGGAGTCAATGGAGGAGAGAGGCGGTGAGAGGAGGAGGAGGAAAGGGAGGGAGGAAAAGAGAGTTGGGATATGAGGGGAAGACTAAAGTAGAAACAAAGGGACGCTGCAGGTGTGTGGAGTTGGCCATCCTGAATATCATTAGCAAGCGGGCGAGCTGTGGCTGTGAGAGGTGAGGGAACAGGTAGACAAGTTTTAAAGAAGCAGTTTAGTTAATTTCCCTCAAAGTGCAAGTGCAGACAGAGACATGGCCCTTCTCACCAGCGGCACGCAGAATCTGGACTCGTATTACTGCCTGATCCGACGCAGGTTCAAGAGGAGGCGCAAGAAACGCTCCGAGCGCAAAGGTAAACCCCCCCGACGGCAGCGGTTCATACGCAGAGAGTGATGCTGAGCTGAGCTGGTTGTAGAATGTGTAGTAACAGGTGGGGGAGCAGAGCTGTGCACTCACTGGAGTAAAACTGTTTGTTTCACTTGTTTTGGGTGAAGTCTCAGACATCAGGAGGCTGCTGGGAAATCTGTTCATGTTTCTCTGTGTAAGAACTAATTTCATTGATTTGTAAAGTTGTCTGAATTGCACAAGAACCTCCTCTTTTCTTTATCGTATCTATTTCACAAAATTTGTCTCTTGTTATGATGTTTTTTCTTGCATATTTTAAGGATCCATGTGTTAGGTACTTTCAGCTCAGCCATTAAATTAGTGTACACATATAATCCAAACTAAGCATTTTAAATTATAGACCTGTTTTACTCTGAGATTTGCAAACATGTCTGACACAAACAAACAGAAGAAAGAATGTACTGTCAGTAGAGAAACACAGGAAGCATGGACTGAGCGCGCTGGGTCCCTGATCTGATTTAATTATTACAATCATTGAAAGCATATGTATACAAACTAGCAGAATATTGGGGTTTTGTGTTAGAATGAACATTTAACACAAAACCCCATTTAAAAGTTAGTCAATTTAGGAGACAGCATGATGTTGTTGATGGACTGTCCTTTATTTAACATTTCAGCCACGCATCTCCATTATGTCGTTTATCTGTAATCGATGGACTTTAACATGCTAAAAACACATTAGATGTGTTTAGTGCTGTGTTTAGATTGAACACGTGTTTTTATGTTTGAGCATTCTGCTAAGTCTTATTTTTAAATTAATTAGAATTAGTGACTGATTGGTATTCTCTCTCATCTTTTACACACACACACACACACCAAACACTTCTCTCTCTCTCTCTCTCTCATCCTTTAAACTCTCTCTTGCTCATCTTTACATACACACAGATACACTCTCTCTCTCTCTCTCTCTCTCTCTCTCTCTCTCTCTCTCTCTCTCTCTCTCTCTTCCTGTACATACTCTCTCTCTCTTGCTCTCCTTTCCTCCCTCTCTCCCTCTCTCTCTCTCTCTCTCTCTCTCTCTCTCTCTCTCTCTCTCGCTCTCCTTTCCGCCCTCTCTCTCATCCTTTAAACTCTCTTGCTCATCCTTTACATACTCTCTCTCTCTCTCTCTCTCTCTCTCTCTCTCTCTCTCTCTCTCTCTCTCTCTCTCTCTCCCCCCCCCACACACACACACACACTGACAGGTGTGTTTCTCTGTGTAATTGAAGTCAAGTGTCGGGAGCCCCACGGAGGCTCGGAGCTATACTCTCCTGAGTTTGCTGCTCTGCTCTGAGGATTAGCCTAACAGCAAAGGTAGTAATTACTTAGGTGGCCACAGCTCACTGGAAGCATTAGCCATGTCTCAGCCACTTGCTTTGACACCCAACACCCTCCAAACTTCCCCCCCCAACCCCTCGTCGAGCCGAGTCCATTCATCCAAGTAAATCCAACCAGTGCTGATGCTGCATTTTTAGCCCCCGTTTGCACACTCCAGCCCCGCTCAAGCAGAGGCTGCCTGCGTCCATCAGCATTACACAGCACCGTTTCCCGCCTTTTTACTCGCCCTTATCACCAGGGGAATGAAAGTGGCACTTTTTCACCACTCCGAGAGAAGCGATGACTAAGCAGGACTTTGGACCAATGTGGCTCTGTTTGCTCTCTCCGGCAGCTTTAATGCCTCGTGCTGGAAGCCCCCTGATAAGTTGCTTAGTGCTTGAGCTCCTCAGCGTGCCCCGGTGGGTTGGCGGCTAACTCTGGCTGAGATGATGAGGTCACACACTTATTCAAGACAATCATCAGTTGAATAATGTGACACTGACTCAAGGAAATCTCTGTTCCCTTGAACAGTGAGGGCAGAGTCCGTCCCGCACCACTGGACCGGACAGTCCATTAAGTGTGGATTAGTGTCTTCCACAAGGACACTCAACGTGTCGATACAGGGGTGACCAGGGTCACTGTTTTGAGGGAGCCATCTTTTCATAAGCACTAATCCACAGCACAGCCCTAAACAGAATTTATATTCAGTTCGATCTTTCACCTCATTTTAGTGCTTCAAACTTATTTCATCCCATTTAAGAAAATATCACGTTTAAAGAAGTTTATTTGGAGAATTAGTGTTTGAAGAGTTTTTAACACAGGATTTTTCCCTTAAGGTGCAATGACAGAGTATAAGAAGAAGTATAAAATAGCATAATATTGTACTCTAATACATTGAAATACCATATAATTGTTCATGATGAAGGTACTATATAAGAGTACACCTTCGATATTGCATCTCCAAACCAGATTTTTTTCTAAACCTCACCTTGAAATTGATTTTCTCCAACAACAAGCCTTTTTCACACAAGGCTTCCCCACATTACACGAGTGCCAGAAATCCAATATTAATAATAATGTTTGAATTTCAGGGTTCTGGTGACTCACTGTCACACTGGTATGACACACTGGGCCTCTCAAATAGAACAGAACCATTGTTAATGTTATTAGTAACACCTCTGCATTTGTTACAACTTAATAATGCCCTTTCCTACTCTATTCTCACATTGCTGTTTAATCCATATATCAGTTCATTATTATTTGATTTTGTGCCATCATGTGAATAAAATGTATTAGTATTACTGCAGTATAACCTGCCCCTCTGTCATACTCTACTGGAGGATGGGTGGTGTGACCAGTTACCATGTAGATGATCTTCATTTACCTTTTGCTTTATAAGTGAAATCACCATCCGGTGCACAGTGACTTTCAAAATGCTCAACTTAAGCATATCTTCCAAGTGATAGGTTCTTCAAGGCA
Organism: Hippoglossus hippoglossus; assembly: GCF_009819705.1. Taxonomy (NCBI): domain Eukaryota; kingdom Metazoa; phylum Chordata; class Actinopteri; order Pleuronectiformes; family Pleuronectidae; genus Hippoglossus; species Hippoglossus hippoglossus. The sequence goes on along the minus strand of NC_047171.1, from coordinate 5,571,999 downwards.
TCTCTCATAAATGTGCCACGCCATGACACTCGCAGGCGATGCTTTCCAATGGGCCGTATATGAAATATGGAAAATGGGGAACAGAGGCCTGTTTTCTGCTATGTCAGCAGAATCTCCAAAATGAGCTTTTGCAACTTGAATAGGGGGGGGGGGGGGGGCTCTGCTCCGGCTGATGCTCACAGTCATCGCTATGAAAGAGACGTTTTCTATACAACAAGGCTCGGTTTTAACATTTTCTCTTTTCTCAATATAATTACTTATATATTAATTCACTCTTTATATGAAAATTGTTTAGAAATCATGCTTTTTGCCGTTTTTCTTTTCTTATAATAATCGTAACTGTTCTATGTAGACCCAAGAAATAGATGTACAGCCTCTGAATAAGCTCAGACAAACCTATTAACATTTAACAGCAGTAGCAATGGGAATCAAATCGAGAACACAGTCGCCTTAATTTACCTAACAACAAAAAAAAACTGTTAATTATGAGCCGTGCCTCATTCAGTGGCAGAACATTCTCAGGCACCGCAAACACAGCGGCACTCTGTCACGATAAGAAATGAGTTGTGTCTGCCTGTCTCAATGTAATTAGCCTCGATTAGCATGCTGCTAATGACTGTAACAGACTGACAGAGGGGAGGGGAGGGGGAAAAGGACCATTGTAGCGAGACAGCACCGAACCACTGAGGTGTGTTTAGCTGGCGGAGAGACACTTCACAGCCCTGGGGATGTATGCAGGGGTTTGTATCGGCTCCCTTCATCACCACAGTGATAAACTTCATTAGCGTAGATTTGATGTAAGTGTGGATTCAGATGGTTATGGAAATGTTTGTTTTTCTTTTGTAGCTGGTTATTTCTGAGGGGATTTTTTGTCGATATAACGGAACAGGACGTATAGTGATGAAAATCAGATTTTCCCAAACAAAGGTGTTGCGTGGAAACCCCTTGTCAGCGATACACAGGAAGCTTCATTTTAAAGCAGGTAGTCATGCCATGCAGTGAAGTACTCTGACTGTGTATCTGTCTGCAGCCTCTTTCCTCCCACCTCTGACATCACTCCTCTTTGGTTGTATGAACATTTTCACCCTCCCTATGTCACCTGTCACAATCTTCTTCATCCTTTCCCACCCTGTGCTCTCCCTGCCTCCCATCAGCACCACCTGTCTGTCTGACATTAGCAGAGGCACAAGGTGTGAAATTCAACTCCCAGATGACGGTGTCAAAGACGCTGGCGGGCGCGTATCTACGTTACTGCATCTGTGTCCTTGCACCGCATTTATTGTCAGGCCCACCCCCCACCCACCCCTCAACCCAACCTGCAGCACATACACACTAATATGTTTGAGTATACACACATATCCATCTCCTCGGGGGAACAGGATCCCTGTGTGTCTAACCTGGCCTTGAACGTGGCCATCAGTATTAACTGTGAGCATGCTGGGCATTTGGTGAGGAGAGGACAGAGTGTGTGTGTGTGTGTGTGAAAAGATGTTTTTTGGAGGTCAGTGGTTCAGGTTAGACTTGGGTTAAGATGATTCAGATGTTGTGTTGAGGGTAAATCTGCAGGAAATTAATGGAAGTCTATGCAAAGTCCCCGGAAGACCGAAAGAGAGAGCATACCTCTTCCGACACCCCCCTTTAAATTCAATCAAGCCGAACCAAAGTACACACACTCACTGATATCAGTCCCCTTAACTTGCATGGTTTCTGTCATCCAGATCTCTGTGTCATTTTTGTGATCCTCAAAAAGGCCTTATCTTAAAATGTTTAAGAAAGTGGCAAAAAAAGTTCCTATGCTAGTTTTTGTGGTAATCCGTCCAGTAGTTTTTGCGTAATCTTGCTCAATATGTCTCGGTTAAAACTCAAAAGTAATCACTTGAACCTGAAATAGTTTAATGCACGATGTAAGTGTTTTAACGTTAAACACATTAAACTATTTCAGGTTGCGGTTCTAAAAATCTGGCAGGAATGTCGGACCAATGAGGTAGTGGACATAATGTAAATGTAGTAATTGATTGTGTTGGATCGTGGATCCTCAATGAAATAACACTGTTAAACCCTTTGGAAAAATGTTTACGACAAGGAAGTGACTAAAGTCAAACGTAAAACTTTAACACAGTGGTTTAAGGCTGGTTTGGATTGTATTGGTCTTACCGTGTTGTGTCTATTATCTTGATGTTGGTGCCTTTGCATGAAACCATAGTTGTGCACTATGACAACCTGGATATTTGCATGGTAATATTTGTAGGTTTCCAGCAGCTCCTTACCTGTGTGCTCTGTTAGGTACTTGAACATTGAGCACAGCAGTGGTGAGCCAGGCATGCTCGCACACACATAACATTCACACACTTCCAAACACACTCAAACATACACTCCTTTCCCCCCCACAGGCACTCGGTGCCTATGCTGTGTCATAAATCAGAGCTGTCAAATAGATTTTACAGCTCCTAGTGAAAAGAGGAGAGGCAGCCACCCAACAACCTTGAAAAGATGGAAGAAAGCAAAAGTAGAGGAGTTTTGTTATTATTAAACCTGATACCTGGACCTACGGAATCTATAAAGAATAATGGGACAGCTTTGCACCCTACAGTGCATAAGAGTGCAGTCAGTACAATGTGTACAATAACTGCACACTCCATCTGTATTACGCCTGTTATTCAAAACTCATTTGTTTTCTTTATGTTGTTTGTTATTTTCATTTTAACATTTTGAATGCAACATCCATCCTAAAAATGCCTTTATCATAAGTGAGACCAATATGTTGGTTGTTGTTCTGTCTGTGGCACCACGCTGCTGTAGAAGTTATCAGCGTGACAGCCCATTGGGATTTGACCCGACTGATGTTAGTTAGTTAAAATCTACGTTTTGTTCTTTGCTAACTCCTCTTTCTCTCTGCGTCACCCTGTGACTCCAATTGATTGGTTTTAAGGTTTCAAATTAAAAGCCCTTGTGTAATTGCAGCTTTGTGCCATTGCAGATATCACATATTGCAAAATGTATATATTGGAAACACTCTCAAGGCTATTTGTCCTCAGAGAACCTAGAGGATTCAACATACTTCTAAAACTTGGTACATCTACCCCCAGTTTTATGAAATGTTGTCTCAGACGCCTTCCTAGTCCCAGCTCATCTAGCCGTGTTCACTGGTCGGAGGAGGCTCATTGGACGGCAGCGTCTGAATGGCTGCTTCTTAATATGCAGAGTGGAGGAAAGCATGTACCACCAGAAGTAAGGCAAATCACTTCTGGCAGCCTAATTCACTGGTCATTAGAAGGGCCAAATTGAATAATGGACTCTGAGGTAAGTGTGTGTAAGTGCGTGCGTGCGTCTTCACGTGTATGTCTGTTTGATGAGACAGCGAGGGCCGTGTTGGGTGGCCGTACTCTGTGGCCCCTATACCTTGGCCCATCAGTTTCAATCAGGCAGCACGACAAGCACTCCACAACCCCTCTCCATTAGGCCCCCGGTGCCCACACGTGTACTCTATTACACAGCATTACCTGGTCAGTGCCTGGAGACATCACCTGTGGAAGCGACGGACAGAGAGAGAGAGAGGGAGAGAGAGGGAGAGGGATTGGCTCTCAAAAAATAAAACCGATCCCATTTCTATTAAGATTCTTCCTCGTTCTCATGTTCTTGAGGTAATCACTGGACTGCCAGTGCTTTATTGGGGAAAGTAATGGGATTGTGGGTGGTGACAGTAGCACTCACTTATCTAACTGCATACGCAGACAGCTAACAATGATCCCACGTTCCTATTCGTATCCCTACCTGTCCCTGTTCCTCCTCCGCTCTTAAGTCTCGCTGCTGCTTCTGCGATATTTACACATCGACTCAATGTTTGTCTCTTAAAGGGCAATTACTGCATCCTTGGAGCTATTACCAATATAAATACAGTATTTTGAATAATCTGGACCGCCTTGTCACACGCAGGATTATCAACTGCATACTTCAAGATATAAGGGAAGGAGGGGAAATTTTGAAGTTTGAGCACTCATATTTTATCTTCTCCAGCCAACAGAAGCAGCTTCCGAGTTGGATAAAAGCCTAACCTGAAGAATATAAATCAAAATAGTGAGTGAATCCAGCAGAGTGGAAAGACGAGATGGAGTAAATATGGCTCAAAACTAAAAGTACAACTTAAAACTAAGCCAAAGAAAATAAAAAGTTTGCCAGTAAAAGCAAGAAATCCTTGTTGTCCTGTAATGTGTCGCACATATCGACACCAAGTTACACATGGGGAGAACAAACTGTTTCGCCCAGCAGCGAAAATTTATAATAGTGACAAGATGGAACATTTCATATTTAACTATAAACTATAACACCTATAAACTACTATTACAAGCGGTAACTCAACATTGTTCTAATACACATTCTGGTAAGTCAGGTGGGCTTAATGTGATTTTATATATTTTTTTAAAGAGTAAGGGAGAAATCAGACAGCAGTGGAATGGATTGGAGTGGCCGCGCTGCCCGGTGGGCCTATCAGTCAGTGTTAGGGCCGCTGAGAGGGTTGTCTCATAGGCGGGCTCTCCTGCACTGGCCATTTCCCGTGGCCATTTGTCTCTGTCCAGTTTCTTTCCCTGTCCTTGCTCCCTCGTTTTTTCCCCGTCATCTCTTCCTCCCCCTCCTCCCCCTCATCTTCGATTCTTCATCTTAGACTCTTAGTCTGTTTTTTCCATCTTTACTCTGGCTTTTTCGTTTTTTTTGACTCCCCTCTGTTTTTGTTATTTTTCCAACTTTTCCCTTCTGGACAGTAAATTGTTTTTTTCCATCGGCAGTGGAGAGAAGAAACATTCATGTAGTTTTGAAGAGGCACTTTTTAACAGCTGTCGTTGTTTGTGATTGTTTGTTAATCACAGAGCTCTGTTAAATACTCAAATACTACTTTTTTTGCCATTTGTCATTTCTCAACACTTTGGTGGCTGGCGATGGTACTTCGAGGGAACAATTCTGGCTTCATAATAATCCAAATTAATTATATTACAACAATCTAAGTTTTAATTTTATAAATTGGCGGCAACAACACAGAGTTCTTTGCAATTAAAGCCAAATATTCGTTGCCGTTTTTCATGGATGTAGCTATTTAACAGGCTATATAAGCCTTTCAACTAATTAAGCAGTGTGCTCATATTCAAATTATAGACTCACCGTGTATATATTTATTTCACAGTAAGCAACAAAATGATTGCAATAGATCACAGAAAACACCTTTTTTATTCCCACATTTTTCTTTGTCAAAGCTTTGACTACATTACCCATAATGCAATTTGACTAGTTGCTCGACAAAGCTTTAATTGTTTAGTTGTTTGATTGAGTGATGGAAACAATTGTGTGCTGGGATTTGAAATTAAGGCACCAGGTCGTCATGTACAACCTCATAATCATCTGCTCTAATAAGAAAAAGGCTAGAATTGATTTATTTCTTTTTACATGTAACACGTTTGGGGCAAATGCAGGAACAATGCATCCAGTTACATAAACACAAAATTGTCAACACAGGATCTTTGGAGTCAATATAAAAACAATTCAAACTGTGAGTCACTGTCAGTCACTATCCTCACACAACCAGGAGATCCAGAGAAAACCCAGCTCTGATAAATAAGTTGCTGTTATTAGATTCTCTCTGCTCTACCTGAAAGGCCATGGAATGCACTAATATGACCCCAATATCAGAACCGGGAATGAAAATGTCAAGGCTCAGGTCTGAATCAAAGAAAAACAAAACATTGCACAATAACTTCTAGCATTTTTTTCCCATTGTGGTTTGAATGAGTAGATTTTAGATTTAAGGACAATGATTTACCCGACTAACTTTGAAAATATTTATCACATGTTTATGCCAGACATCACCACAGATATCTTATCTTTCTGGCCGTCATTTTACCACCTCTGAGCTGAACAGCTTCAAACACACCATATAAGGCCTTCACGACCAGATGTTTACCTCTGGTTTCCTTGGACGTGGACATTGTTGGTACCTGCCTGAACATCAACCTCGTCGTGTGGCGGTTCACTGCAAATACATGTTTGCTTTAAGATAAGAGGTGAGAGAGGAATGTTACTCACATCTCACATTGTTGATAAATAAAGTGGGTATGATAGGACTGAATGATATTAAAAAACATTGCTAATATATAACAAATATTGCATTATAAGTTTAGTTGTAATTTCTTAATTCTTTATATAACCAGTTTTTAAAAGAAAATGAACAAAAAAATCTATATTATTCATAGAAATATCATTAATTCATAATGTGTAAAAATCATTTATTATATAGAACCCTAACTTAAACAAAGAAATGATCAAATCCTTTTAAAACATTCTATTTAAAGTGTCTCACATTTAAAAAACAGATTTATTGGTGATTTGTGCAGCAGGCAGGAGGCAGCGTATAAGTTCTGCGGTGGAGATGATGTGTTTTTGTCTAAACCACATCGACACCACGGTCGACCCTCATCACCAAAAGCTCTCTTGACATCTCTGTGCGTGTTAAAAACGTCATCACACCCACTCGCCCGCGGTGAATCAGAGGATCCCCTGCTGTGTTCTCACATTGGCTCCATAAGACATTCTGCAGATTCTTTACAAGGGGACTTGGCCAGAGAAAGTCTGCAGTAAGTCCGGAGGCTCTCAGTCGGACATTGGTGTTCACACCCACTGCCCCTCCAAAGAATGTCCAGAGGATCTCTTCAGTGCATGTCTGAAAGCAGCTTACGTGAATGGGAGAGCTCCTGTGATTGATTTGACAGTAAGACTCCACAGTTTGTGCACAAAACTGCATCAAAATTAAATAATAAATAAATAAATCTGAATTATATATATTATTTCCACATTTCTAATTTGTCCAATCAACTATAAAACAAAAATAAAATCTAGGGAATACAATTTGAGGAACATTGTGTGTGTGTGTGTGTGTGTGTGTGTGTGTGTGTGTGTGTGTGTGTGTGTGTGTGTGTGTGTGTGTGTGTGTGTGTGTGTGTGTGTGTGTGTGTGTGTGTGTGTGTGTGTGTGTGTGTGTGTGTGTGTGTGTGTCCATTTAAAAGTGTTTATGCAGGCTGGTGCTGTCACCGGTGTCGGCCGTGTGTCGCACCCAGAGGCTGAGCGGTGGCTTGTTCTGGCTTTGATGGACACAGGAAGTGAGGGCAGCCATTTAGCTGCAGCCTCCTCTCTGGCCTACCAACCTCTGTAACCCGCCAACCACCCACCTGCCACCACACACACACACACACACCTCCCTCGCCCCGGCTCTAAGGGAGCTTGGGGGAATCGCAGCCACTCACTCTGATGATTTATGACCACACCTGAAGCCTAAAGAGAGTGTGGGTGTGTGTGTGTTTGTAGGATAAAAAAGAAAAACAGTCGAGAACGAGTCTTGACTGTATATATGTGTGTGTGTGTGTGTATTAAGGACAAATAAGGGTGTGACACTGTTGTGTGTGGGTTTAAAGGAAGTTTTCACCTACAAGCACAATGGTCAAATTTGAGATTCTCCAATTTTGTTTTTGTGCATATAGGGAAAAGTGTGTTGTGTGCTGCAAACAAATGTGTTAGTGTGTCTTCTTCTTATGCAGGGACACCATTATCGCTCACCTTTACGACTCGGCCTCCGAATATCTTTCTCTCTCCTCTCACTCTACAATGAACCTTGACTCTGCAATCTCCAATAAAACCCATCATATAAAAAATTCATATTGATACTCTCTGCCCCTGCTTTCTCCACCAGAGCTCCGTGGTGATAAACAACCCACTGTCAGATATTAAAGTCTGGAATATAATAAAAAGACAGATTTTCTGTTCTTTCCACATACACTTCCCCACTTCTGCAGCTCAGTTTACCCGAGACACATTTTTCATATTTTGGGGGAAATATATTGTGATTTCATTGAGTTTCCATACAATGCATTCAGCGAAGCTTCTTATCCAATGTGAGGCTCTAAGAAAAGGAAAGGAAAGAAACATTGAATAAGGCTGCAAATTGAACTGATTCCATTTTAAATGACCAATTTGTAATTCTCAGAGTTTAAGCAATTTGTTTTTTAACCAATTAGTCAATTGACAGAGTGATAATATTTTAGGAGCCAATTGTATTTGTACCGGAGGTGTAGCACGGACACTGCTCTCAGGTTGCGTGATGAGAGCCTTGTGCAATCCAACATTCGAGAATTAGGATGGCCTACAAGGATCTTCTCCATGTTGTTTTACATCATATATACAAGTGAATTGTTTCTTCTAGTGAAGATGTCTGATGCTGTGGACTTAGGTGGTACAGTTACCATTGTGCTGTTTAATTAGTTGTTTGAATATCTTATGATTCAAATATTTTTACACTCACCTTTTTCGTCAGTGGAATGTGACAATCTCAGTAATATGTCTCGCTGGGAGTCATTAGATGCTGGATGTGTCAGAATTTCCTCAAGCTGCAGGATAACACCCTGCAGACCCTGCCACAAATACAAATCCACACAGGGTTAGGGTTTGAACCCTCGGAAATGAGGCATAACTTTTGAGCCTAGTTGTGATTTTCCTATGAATGTTAAAAGGTTTGTGGAATACTGCTTTTTGCAAATAAAAAATATCGCTGAGAACATTTGTATTTAGTCTTTTTTTAATGTTCTGAGAAACAAATTCTTGACATTCTTCTTGTCTCACCTTTATTATTGTAATTCTTCGCACTCTTAGTCAAGGAGACATAGTTTGTTTGCAGATGATTCAAAATGCTTTAGAATTATATATAAAGTCTTCCACATATAATGAAACCTCTGAGAATTGTTGTGTCCATAGAAACATATATTCCAAAGTCCTTACTTTTCACTTTAGACCTATTCCCTCTTGTTTTTCTCAAGACTGATGCATTTGCACTTTGTATCATTTGTTGTTAAAGGTGCTCCATAAATATTTATAAACTTACTTATGGTACACACCTTTGTATATGCTCTATAGGACATTTTGCGCAAGGTAAATCACAGACAACAGTGGTGAATCTGAGCACTTCTGAATCAGCTGTGCCGTGGGGGCTGAAGTGACAGTGGGTGTGCCGAGGCAGTGCCCATTTCTCCTTCTTATCCCCCAGCAGAGCCTCTGCATTGGTCCATTACCCAGCGAGTCCTGGCATTGTACTGCAAACGGTACCACCCCAGAGAGCCTGTCAGACCGAGGCGGTCAGTTAAACACACCGTCGGCCATGCAAGTCGTCTGCTGCAAATGACCGAGGATGAGTTGATGCTGTGGATGCGCTGATGACTGAAACTTGGCACCTTCTGCTGTTGTGTTTCCACTTTTAACACTTTTAATACAGTGGCTTACTTAATCCTGGACAGCAGCCTTGATTCTAATAGTTTTAACATTAGACTCTACGAGGTCTATTAGGTTTAGTCACTGTAGCAATTTCACGTAATAGGGCTTCCATTTACAATGAATTTCAACAGTTATTAATAATAATGGAAGTCATGAATTACCACTCTACACATAAATTCATGCATGCTCACATTATGCATTAATGTGAAATGCAATAGTAGCACGTAATTAAATCCTCTATCATTCATCAATTGTATATAAAATGGTTTCTAACATAACGTAACTCTACACAGCTGTAGTTACAGTTAAGAGTTTGTTAATAATTATAAACTCCAATATTAAGACAAACACACTGTACATGATTAAGGCAAAAGCACAAAATAGGTCACAGATGTCACTGAATGAATTGCTGGCTCAGTTCAAGGACACTCCACCGTTTATGAATTGGAAACTCGGCACATTCCATTCCAGCAAAGTGAAAAGACTGCATTATGTACTGGAAATTGACGGTTGAATATGAATTAAAAAGATATTTCCTGTCATAATAGCAGCTATTCAAAGAATGGGTTGTAAAGGTCAGTGACTCGTCAGATTTAGCTGTCCGAGGTTTTGAAAAGTCCCGTTTCAATTTGTATTTTAACTAACATCCTGACCATGAAAGAGAAAAGAAAGCTTTTCTCTCCTCAGGGGATTCTCCTTGAAATCTTCAATGATTATTCATTCACAAGACCTCATTTTACATTTCTCTTATTAAGAAATGTTGGTATTTTTTTAGAAAGAATATCTGAACAGTAAGTTGCTCGGGTCGTTTGTCAAAAGTTTGGTCACAACTCTAAAAGCTGTGAGCATAATTTAGCAATCTAGCAGTGTTTTCTTCAACCTCTATAAAGTTCACAACCACATGATATATGTACTGAATTTTAAAAGATGTCAACACAGTGTTCTGCTCAGGGACGACTGTGAAACAAATCCCATCAGAAAAATGAGCGCGTTTAGGTTTTGTCTTCTGTAAACCAGTTCTGTAACAGATATCATTATGACTGTGATAAAAACCTGCGAAAGCAACACATTTATCTTCGCTTTTTCAGAGCAAACTATTTAGGCTTGGACACTTCAATTACTGTGCATTCAGGCGATACAGTATTCAGCCATGTTTTAACAAAAAAAAAAAGGGTGTGGGGGGGTAGTTCTATTAAAATACATACTCCAGCACACAGGCATCAAAGAATCGTGAACCACTAAAAACAAAGAGAGGATCATGAATTACTCCAGGTTGTAACGTGCCTGTTTGGATGAAGGAATGTATTTGTCGAAGCATTTCGATCACAGAGATAAGTGTGTGCGGTACATTGGCTGTATTTGTGCAGCGCTGCATTTTTTTTTCCTTCTCTGTGTGACTGGTGACAGCAGCTAAGCTAAGCGGGGGTTGTTCTGGAGCTTGTCTACGTCAGGCTGCTCAAAGTTTGTTTGTGTGTGTCTTTTAATATGCTGTTAATGTGGTCTGGGTGGATTTCCTCATGCGCTGGCTCACTGGGCCCACGCATGAGGCGATGCCAAAGATGCTTTCTGCCAACACTGCAGACTGAAAAATTATGGGACGCACGAAGCATCGAATGGATTGCTTCAGTTAGTAGGCAAGTCATTTCATCTATTCAAAGAGAGAAGGCGAAATACAAGTTTATTCTCCGTCGCTGAGTTGACTGAAATGGCTCCGCCTGCTTTTAAAAGCTGTGACTTTTTATAAACAGTCGAACATTTCTGAAAATCTGTCTTTTGATGCTGTCAAAGGCTTCAATTCAGCGCCAGACGTGCGCTGTCTTTGTGGCCTTTTCTTAAAACCCAGTTTGTTTTCAACCACCGAGGACCCGGCGTAGAGTGAGTGAAAGGTTAAAGACTAAAGTAAAAGCAAAGGAGATAAATGCTTTCAAAGGCAAAGTGCTTTTTCCATGTGTCCGTATAATAGCACGAAAGAGCAAACCTTTTTCACGAGATGACACTGTACACTCGAGTTTGGCGTCGGACCAGTCAGAGGCTATCATCTTTTGGAGGGACCAATTAGAAGCCATCATTCCATCTGTGGGTGAGCTGCCATGTTGCCATTGATACTAATTACAACAGTTTCACCTTCTATCGCTCTTGGAGCTGTTGCCTGTGTGTGACCACAATAAAATGTCTTTTCTACATGTTTGCACTAAAGTGGTCATTGATCTTTTTTGAGCAGGAAGTAGGAAAATCAGCCGTGTTAGGTAAGACAGTGATGCAGTTTACAGCCACACTGCAGATAATATAATACCCTCTAGGAATCAGGTGCAGGACTCAATGATGCTCTTCACACTTCTTCAATTATCATGAGAAATAGAATCCGGCATTGCCGCTGAGAAGAATCGAAGAGCATCGCCGCAAAAAAGCAAAGAAGAAAAAACACAATCAGAACAGTTTTGACATTCCTCCTGGAGCACGGCTTGGGGCTTTGGTGCACTTGTTTGTCTTGCCCATCCAGTCGTGGAGGTTTTCCCATGTCCAGCAGAATGTCTCATCTTCACCAACGGTATCTGTAATCTCCCTCCAGGAGCCATCTGGGAATAGCTATACTTCGAGATGTCTGTAGAGACGGACCTGTTACCATACTCTTACCTCCAGGGTCAATCCATGTTGCGCCACCACACGCAAGGACGGCAACAGAGAGCGTAGAGTAGGCTTGAGGAAAATAATGGGACTAATAAGGTGTGTGGGGAAACTATAAGCTCCGGTACAACAGATGTATAGATGTCAAAACAGAAACAAAAGAGGAACAATCCAGTCAGGACGAGTGAGCCCCACTAAGCATAGTGTCAAGGACATAGTGTGTAAAGGGGAGAGTAACCCAGCACCAACACTTCAGCAGTCATTACGATATTTACAATATCATAAAAAACACAAAATCTGAAAACATGTAGAGGCAGTTTAAAGCTATTTGAATATATAAAAACTCAAAGCTACCACTGACAGTAGCAGGAGGTGTTGCATCAGCATCTCAGAGATGGAACTGGCTTCACAAATGTAGGCGGACTGGCTGCCTAATAAAAAGGCTGACAGCGTAAAGAATATAGGATGGTGAAGAGAGGCACACAGAGTCATTCAGAGTTAAGGGATGCTCTGTGAAAAGCTACCATCCTAGTAAAGGCTGATCCATGTCCCAAGTATTTTTGAGAGCCGTCCCTTACCATTTGCAGTGAAAGGTCAGGTAGATGAGGTGCTACACAGACTACAATAAAGCAGGTTGTACCTTAAGAAATGCAGCATCCTAAATAATCACATTTAGACAGAACATGAAGATTAAGGAGTGATTGTGAGGGGAATCTTCAGCGAGATACAACAGCCACCACTGAGAACATGGTGTTAGCAGAGCTTCTTCTTCCACGTGTTGCCATTTGACACCAGCTCACAGCACACATCACCAGACATGTAGTGAAAATATGATTTAAAGATCTTCATGTTGTTTGCATTGAGCATTTGGCTGAATGGAACAGGAGCACTTAGAAAATACGCAGTTCAAGCTGCCTCCATGTGTTAATGCATTGTTACAGGTTACCTTTCACATCTTTGCTTAGAGCTTGTGACGCTCCACTTGAAGACGTTGCTTCTAATACGGTGCGAGCGAAATCAGATTTTTATTCTTTATTATTAAAGGTTAACCCTTCATGCAAGCAATATTATTTATTCAATTATTTATGCCTCTGCTTTCAAGGCTTGGAATTGGTCTGAAATAATTTTGATAGAAAATCAGAGTTCCTACAGTAGCCTCGATATAGGCACTTTGTTTTAGACGGTTTGATCCCCACAGCCTGCCAAGGGCAGACCCTTCCATCGCCTTCTGTTTTAGAGGAGATAATGATTCTCTTTTACTTGGAATAGGATTGCGTTTTCTATCTCTCTCGGCCTCTATTCTTCCCTCACCTTTACCTTTCCATCGCTCGCTCCACCCCCCCCCCACATTCCACCTCCTCTCGTCAGTCTGCCGCTGCTGGTGCTCCCTCCACGGTGGCGATGCTCTATCGCTCTGTCACAGCGCAAGCGAGGGATGAGAGACAAATCAAAACCACCTTATTTCCCCTCAGTCCCTCTAACCATGCCAGATTGAATTTGAGGTTTTTCATCTCATTTCTCATCTTTCTCTTTTCCCTGCCTGGCGTCCACTCAAAATTACCTGGAACCAAGCCGTCTCACAACTTGATGACGCAGTATCATTTATGCATGTGAAAGGGAGATAGTCGGCAGCCCTCACTGTTTATTCTTTGGACTCACTTTGAATCCTCTGCTTCAGTTGTGTGTGCTCCAAAGCCTGGCTTGTCTCTACCAATGTCTAAAATCATCATGTATGCAATTGTCCAAATTAGTTTAATGTCCAAAATTGTCTGTTCTCTAAAGGAAAATATCTCTTTTTGATATTCTGAACCTTACATCCATTTCTTTGACAATTGTATGCGGATCACAGACTAAAAGTCTATTTACATTCTCTTATTCCCGATCGTTGACCATCTCTAAATCAAATTTCTGCTGTAGCAGTATCAGTGATACCCATTCCTCTAGAACTACAGAAGTAGAATACAAACTGTTGTCCCAGGAAGTATTTGAATAAATGTTGTTTGTTTTTTAAATCATTAATGTGTAATTTTAACAAAGGAGCTGTGAATGTTTTAATGACTATATTTGCAAGTGGTAAAATAATACCTACGGTAAAACAAGTCTCTGGACCATATTAAAGAAAACGTTGCTGTCTTCTAAGCTTATGCTTAGTTTTTCTTTATGGGCAAAATGTGATTTATTTATTAAGTATCAGACAACTTGATATGTTTTCCTCTGGATTTAGCTTTAAAAAAGGAAGAGATACACAAATATGTAACACACATACACACTCAGCGCACTGCTCTGTCTTAGTAACCATGCATCATGATGTTTTATTTAATACAGATCATGACTCTTACTCAACCCAAAAGTATAAGCTTCCATTAAATGCATGGTACAAAAGTCCTGCTGCATCAAGCACTGCAGAGGCAACAACTTGTAACTGGTCTTGTGTGTGGATGTGGATGTGGTTGCTGTAGCTGCTGGAGGAGTGTGTGCGAGCTGGGGGCACCTGGCTCCTGCTACCGGAGAAAAATGACTCTCATCTTCCACTTTGTTGGACCTACTCCCACCCAGCCTCCCTTCACCCCACCTTTTCATCTTCAATTATGGGTTGGAATATGAATCTTTAATAGGGTGATAATTGTGCTAGCATATTTGCTGTCACCCACCATTAGCCCAGATTAATTAGCCCATTTAGTTTAGCTTAAGAAAGTGTCTGGCTGAGGAATGGGGGCACTGATGGAAGGCGGGTGGAGGGAGAGAGAGAAGAATCAGCACAATCTGTTCTATATCATAATGCTATCGTTCTCCTGCTTTCTCTCTGTCTCTTTGTGTCATTTGCTTCTCTGTCTTTTCCCTCTTTGCTGCTTTCACTCTCTCTTTCTCTCGTCCAACTTCCTGGGTTAGTGTGTTTCGTCAGTGTGCTCTCATCTGCCCTGCTCCGAGCTGTATTTTCTATCACGCTGTGGTTGGTGAGAAGACTTATGGGGGAAGTCATGCAGTTTAAACTTGCATACAACTATTGATTCTGTAATTAGCGGTTTATTGTGAAACCATTGCTGTAACTTTCCCAAGGACGCCCATTTTCTTAGAGGAGATTTCATGAGATCATGAAACTTATGTCCAGTGGACTCCCATGATTATCAGAAGTGAATTTTATGATTTTAACAAATGATCAATGACATTTTAGATTTGGTTTGTTAAAAGGGTTACAAAAAAAACAAAACAGTTTATTGTCAGTCTGACTGTTAGAGGAGCACAATATTGAATAGGTGAAACACTCTTTAGTGGGTTTTCAGAAAAAAGTAATTAAAGCTTTGCTGATCATTATTTCATATTAACAACTAATCAATTGACTGCTTTAATGTGCTCACAGATTGGCAAAGCCCCAGAGAATTATCCCGAAAATGTGCAATTCCCTTCAGCTCTACGGAGCATCTCAGCATCCTTCAGCTCATTGCTGCTGGTTTACAGCTGTTTTGGTTCCCTCTCCTCATCACCATAAACCTGATAAGCCCTGATAAGCTGATGTTTGGTTACCAGCTCAACACCAAAGGGCAGACGGACAAAGTTACATATTTAACTTCTATTTCACCAATGTTTCAAGACAGAAAAAGTCAAAACAGCCAACTGACTGTCCAACTGACCTGAACAAATTTTCACATAACCTGAGGGTTGATTGTTAACTGTCAGTGTAATTTGCAGCATTAGCAAACATTTCAGATTGCTGGAAATCATTTCATTCAATGTTAGTGTGAGAATTATTACTTAATGGGGCCTTAATCGCTCACTCCACCTTGGGATGAGTCGAGTTGGTAGGTGTGTGCGGCGGTGGAGGGACTTGGCCATGTCACTGGCTGTATATCTCTCAGCAGGCGATGGGAAATGAGGTCTAATCGGAGGGATATTAAAGTCACAATAGACTGCTCCTGCTATTAAGGCCTGTCAGCCCTGGCCTCCTCTCTCACCTTGATATTTCTCACTCGCTGAATATTTATATGCCTGCATCACATGCTACTTACACAGAGGAGTGCGTGCATGTTTCTTTTTTGCGTGCGTGCTGGGGCATCGAGCAGGAAATTTATCATCACTGTTGCCTTTCAAGGTCGCCGAATGAGTTCATGTGCGTGTGTATTACTGACGCAGTCCACCCCTCTGTCCTCTGATCTCCAGGTGCAGCGGGGGCGAGGCTGCTCTCGGGTCAGAACAAACCTGTCGCCATGGATGTGGATGAGGAGGAGAATATGAGTGAGTCAAATCGGGCTTTCTCTCCTTTTTTCTGTCTTTCGTCCTCGTCTCTACTTTTACATGTCTGCTTGTTCTTTTATTTCCCTCCTGTTGTCTTCCTGCATGCGTTACCTTGTGTGCCCTGTCCTTTGCTAAAGTGTAATCAGTGTAAACACTCACACCGCTCAAGCATTAGTCGAGCAGCCAGCCCACAATTAATTGAATATTGTAACATAATGTAAAACTAATCAAGCTGAATACTAATCTCACTTGTACGTATTAAAAACATGCTTATGTTCGTTGTGTTGCTTATCGTAACCATATTAGTTGCCCCCTCAATGAGCATAATCTTAGCTGTCATTTGTCCTGATTTGACCCGAACCAAGACACAAAGTAGTCCATACACACAAAAAACACACCGCTGATGTAACCAAAACTTTTTAGGCAAGAATGAATCATCATATCTGAGACGCTTCAGGTCACATTAGATTCCCTCTATCTCCATTTCTCACCTCGGAAAATCCTCTCAACTCCAGCATATTGAACTTTAATTAGACATTTTGGGTTTGAACTGGATGCGCAAGCCTCAGAAGGCGCGGAGAGACGAGAGTGAATGTGTTTTCACTTCACCTTAACAATCTTGAACACTCATTCAAAGGTAGCTGTCACCCCAGCAGCGCCACAACCTGCAATTAAAATGAATACTTCTCATTGTAGTGTCACGCTCGGTGTTTATGCTCTGAGGAGAGGCGTGTTGTTATGTGTTATGTCAAATAAGTAGAGTTGCCAGAAGAAAGTCTTTGTAGTGCTTTTGCAGGCGGCCCTCTTACTAGCATTTCGACTGGCAATCAAAAGATACACTTGAAGATGAGACGCAGTCCGAACTCACACGAGCTTATTCCTTTAATACCGAGGGAAGACCGGAGGAAAATATTAAAGAACTTTTGACTTTGCTGTGACAACCTTAGCAGCTCGTGAAATTCTTTAATCACATGAATCCTCCCAACTCAAAAGCCCAACAGACAAGTTACGCTTAAAATAAAGTTGCCATTAAAGATCTTTATTTTGTCTGTATCAGTTGGTTCTTGCAGCCCCCACATAGATTTGTAGCTCTGGCAGATTTAAACATCATTTTCTTTCTTTGCGTTACTAATGGATGCTGATTACACAAATGCTGTCATGATAATGACCACAACCGCATGTGTGCCCCATGATTCAGTGCATGGTGTCTTGGCT
The DNA here is from genome assembly GCF_009819705.1 of Hippoglossus hippoglossus. Taxonomy (NCBI): domain Eukaryota; kingdom Metazoa; phylum Chordata; class Actinopteri; order Pleuronectiformes; family Pleuronectidae; genus Hippoglossus; species Hippoglossus hippoglossus. The sequence goes on along the minus strand of NC_047171.1, from coordinate 5,554,632 downwards.
GTTGCTCTCAGGCTTTTGTCCTCAGATCTATTCTTAGGCTCTGGAGAAGCTGCATATCAGTCACTTAGCAGACAGTCATCATAATATTAAATAAATATTATGATGATACATTATTGAACGTACAAAAGAAGTCAGACTTTTATTTCTTTGTGCAATTATATTCACTGTTTGTGCAGCATGGTAGAGTTTTATGAATGTACCTCTCTTTGTTTTTGATTGGCTAATTGGACACAAAGAATTTTATCCATGACATATAATGAAAATCTCAAAATATACTGTAGCTAATTGTTCTTTGCATTTTATCATTCATACTTTGAGCTGTATTTCAGGTCCTTATTTAACTTTTCAACAAAACCATATCCCACCACAGCTCAAATCACCCAGTTAACACTGTATAAGTGGTGATTGAAGGTTGTCGGCTGAGATCACGTCCTTGTCCAATCTACAAATTTCACCTATCACCATTCTGGCTTTAGTTCTTCTTACAGCTACTGTTGTGCACAGTTACACTGCACCCCCCCCCCACCCCCCCCCCTTTCCCTTGTCATTATTTTAATTTGCAGAAACTCCCATGTGCATGTACACACCAAAAGTATTGCATGTTTTCAGAATTCATAAATTGAACGATGCATCTTGTGCTCTTGATTGTAGGGACAAGTTTGTTTTTGTTCTGCCTTGAGACATGTCAGTTGTAGTCAGCAGATGGTAACAGCTTGTCGGGACAGATTGCAACTTAAAACACTGTGCTCTCTGACAAGCTCCATGGGGGGGGATCTCAGAGGCACAGGGTCTTATGAACGGCACCTCATTAGAAACAGTTCACGATTTCACATTTTCCTCACTTTTGAGTATGTCAGTTGTTCTTTTCAAAAACTGGCCAAACAGCAATTTAACCTCCCACCGTGTCACCGGTCAAGCCTGTAGGATCCTGCAGTAGGTGGAGTCTCCTCCTCCTGCCTCTTTGATGTGTTCTCCCGTTTGCCTGGTCCTCAGCTCCTTCCCCTGCACTCCTCCCCTGCACTCCCTCAACCCAACCTACAATCCCACTCATGCACACTGCGGCCTCTCTTTCTCCTGAGTACCGCAAGGAGTAACCTATCAAGCCTTTGCTGAAGGATGTTATAAATGAAAATTTTTGCCAATATTCCATCCACTTTGCTAACTGGATTCAGTGATATGTGTTCCCCTCTGTACAGTATATTTCAGAAACCGCAGTTGAAAACTGAACACTTCGAATGTACCCAATTTCTTTATAGGCACTCGAGAGATTATAAATTTGTGGATAGATGATGAAAGTGTGTGTGTGTGTGTGTGTGTGTGTGTGTGTGTGTGTGTGGGTGTGTGTGTGTGTGTGTGTGTGTGTGTGTGTGTGTGTGTGTGTGTGTGTGTGTGTGTGTGTGTGTGTGTGTGTGTGTGTGTGTGTGAAGGTGTGTTCTGTGCATTTATGTTTGAGACCCATAACACCGTGAAGCCTGTACCAGTACCGCATAATTCTCCCACTTTAGCGTGACCATGAGAATAACAGGGCCTACATTATTGCAATTTTTTAATAAAACTATATAAAAAGTTTAATTTCAAAATTACAAACATGTTGGACACCATCTCTATAAAAACAATATATTGATTGATGATGTTTTACTATTTCCAGTAATATCAGTAGACTTTAGGTTAAGATGTTCAATTAAATTAAAAAGCCAATTTCTCTTGCTGTGATAAAGGAACACAAATCATTGGTTCAGTTCCAAAGAGTGATAAAGGAATCTATAAATTTTGCATTTACAAGATCCTGCAACGAAGGCGTTGTAAGTTACTCTTTCTGGGCACCGCAGGTTCAAGCAGCACCGATGTTAAGGAAAACCGAAACCTGGACAACGTGTCCTGCAAAGATGGGCTGGGAGTGGCTGAACAGCTGCCAAATGGAAGCGGGCTGAGCAGTCGAAAGCGCCCCCTAGAGGAGGGAAACAATGGGCACACACACTCCAAGTTCCGGGCAAAGAAGCGCAAGAAAACACCAGGGCCGGTCCTGCCCAAGAATGCGCTGATGCAGCTGAACGAAATCAAACCGGGTCTCCAGTACAAACTGCTGTCTCAGACAGGACCAGTCCATGCACCAGTTTTTGTAATGACTGTGGAGGTCAATGGACAGATGTTTGAGGGCATGGGCCCCACAAAGAAGAAGGCTAAACTGAATGCAGCTGAGAAGGCGCTGCGTTCCTTCGTCCAGTTCCCCAATGCTTCTGAGGCCCACCTGGCCATGGGTCGAACCCTGACCGTGAACACAGACTTTACATCTGACCAAGCTGACTTCCCAGACATGCTCTTCAACGGCTTTGAGACCCCCGCTGCACCGGAAGACTCCTTCTATCTAGGCTCCAATGGTACCAGCTCCATAAACTCACTAGGGGAGTATCCACTGCCCACACCGCCTGGCAGCAACCTTGTCCAGCCCCCATTGCCCCCTCCATCAGCATTCAGCTCGCCCTCCAGTGGCAAAAACCCAGTCATGATACTCAATGAGCTCAGGCCAGGCCTCAAATATGACTTTGTCTCAGAGAGCGGGGAGAGTCACGCCAAGAATTTTGTGATGTCAGTAACAGTGGATGCACAGACGTTTGAAGGCTCAGGGCGCAACAAGAAGCTGGCTAAAGCCCGGGCAGCGCAAGCCGCCCTTTCAGCTCTCTTCAACATGCAGCTAGACCAGACACCATCCCGGCAACCCATACCAAGCGAGGGATTGCAGCTTCACCTACCGCAGGTAAGATATCACTTTTCATAGAGAACTTCTGAACCACAATAAAATCGCAACTATTTAATTTTTCAAAGATGATCAGTAATTTGGACTGCAGGATTATTTAATCATGTGTTATGCTTACCTCAGTCAGTGCATTCAAAACGATTTGCGTCAGTATTTTCTTCAGTAAAGTCACTGAGTTTCCATATTGACTGAACAAGTAAAGGTGTAGCAGACCTTAAAATATGAATATTTTTGACCACACTGTTCCCTGAATTGAATGAGTCAAGGAAACCTTTTGTCAAAAGGCTTGTTTTCATGTGAATGAATCCTGAGTCAAGCTGACTCACTCACATAAGATTCTGTTGGTACTCGTTGAAAAATATGAAAATTTAAACATGCTTTGGTTGAAGCTAAATTTTAAAAGATCTTTCCTGAGCACCTCAATGTCCATCAGTAGGTGTCACAGTCTTTCTTTCTCAGGGAGTAATAGTAAAACCAATGCATAGACATGATAACTAATTCTTGCATTACATGACCTTGAAACACTAATTAAAATTTGAAAGAGTCAAGAGTGACAGATGATGAAACCACAAAGACTGATTGGAGTGAAAGATTTAATCTCTTTAAGATAACATTTTTACACAGTACAGATATAATATTTGTAATGATGATAATCGGAATTCTAGTGCCTAGTCCATATCTATATTCTGTTATGGATGAAGTAGTTACGGCTCAAACAGTCAGACCCATTAAACCCTTCTCTTTAATGGATAATACTTCCAAAGCCTTTTTTTTATATCATCATGCTAAGCTCTGATGGAAGATCTCTCCAGAGCTAAACACAAAATTATTACTGTGAACCCTGAGATGGACGACGCATCCCCACTTCCTCCCACTGTCCAAAAATGAAGCCAAGATATCCCAGATACGAACGCTGCCATCTTGTGCCGATGACATTTGGAGTCTGGAGTCTGTGCAGTAGCAGCTGGGGGGATGGAGAATTTATTTTAAGTGCATTATGACTTTTTAATTTGCTCCATGTTCTATCTACTAACATGGAGGAGACAGGATTAATGACCTATACTTCAGGCAGCCACCAGGGGGGCAATTTAGACACTCTGTCTTCGCGTTTGGGGAGCTGCCATGTCGTCCGTCTTTATATACAGTCAGTCCAAACTGCTCCATCTGTCATCTTCTCATAGGTTATCAATAAAACCTCAGTCACATCACGTTTGCAGGGACTAAAGCCCGATGGTCGCTTCAGATGCCACTTTAGTGGTGACTGTCGGAGCCATGTCAGTGTGTGAGAGGAGATAACAGAGTCAGCAAACCTAATCAGCACGACACCACTGTCCCCTTCTCAAATCCGTTTTATCTTTCTTTACTCACTCTATCCACTTGTCAACAGATTTATTTGACAAGCCCCCCCAATTTAATGATAGCACCCCCACTAACTACATCATTAATATTCTCTCACGTTGTGTTTAATTTCTACAGCCCGTTTCAATCTGGAACGGCACTAATGGGGACAAATGGTTGGATTCTGTTGCGATTGCAGTAAACTTTACTTATCAATGATCAAAACATCAAATCCATCGAAGACCTTTCAGAAATATCGTGACAAGAAATGAGGGAAATTCTTGAAAGGAACATTTTTCGGTCATATGTGTTTTTTGTCCCAAAATTAGAACTCTGTACTATCACTCCTTCGGCACCTCGAGAGATTAACATTCATTTCCACCCCATAAAAGACCTCTGCATTCAAAATTCAAATGATCTGGCTACGAGTGGGTGACTCCAAAGTAGCAGGGAAGTATACTGGACTAATCTCTTTAATTTGTGGTCACCCAGCCGTCATCTATCCTCTTGGTTATCGTCATTTGCCAGCACATTAGCAATGGATAAAGAGCCAGCGAGAGGAGCTGGCTGTCCAAGACAAAATATGTATTAAGTTCAGCCGTGTGAAGTTCTTACGTGTCTACTTTTTTGCCTTTTGTGATTCACTTCCAGAAGGCAGATGGTAAATTATAACTGTCAGACTGAAACAGCGCTGCTTGAAAGACAGTTAGGTATACCTCAGGGGGTCAACCTAGTTTTGCTTGTTGCCGTTTCAACACTCTGACTCTTGTTTGGAGCTGAATTCGAACACTGTGACAGGTACATGGTGCTCTAGGGGAGGATAACATCAGACGCGCTTTGTAAGCTGACACATCTGACACAAGCTCCTGTGTGTGTGCGTGGGTGCGTGTGTTCGTCTTGCTGTTTGTGTGTCTGTGTGTGTGTGTGTCTGTGTCTCTGTGTGTGTGTGTGTGTGTGTGTGTGTGTGTGTGTTTCCAGGTTCTGGCGGATGCCGTCTCTCGCCTGGTGGTGGATAAGTTCAGTGAGCTGACAGAAAACTTCACCTCCCCCCATGCGCGACGGAAAGTCCTAGCGGGAGTCGTCATGACAACAGGTAAATTTCAGGGGAGGAGACGGTTGGTGCTTTTTTTATGGTCAGATTCAACACTGACAGTAAATTTTTTGAGTGTGTCATGTTGTGTACAGTCTAATAATCTCCCTTCAGTAATGCATAAATACATATTTATGCAACATTTATGATTAGAACTTTTACGGCTTTGTGTACCATCATATTTACGGTGAAATACAAGAACTTTTACTCAGTTTTCAAAACTGTCTCCATTATGAAACTCTCCACTTGCTCCCCTGACCCTTTTCCAGCCGAGCTTTAAGAGAGCACTTTTCAGGAACATCCTTAAAAACACTTTTCATTGTAAGTTCCTCCTTAGAATCTGGCATCTTCTTAAAGCACAAGCACTTTTACGACTGAACCTGTAAAAACCCAACTCAAAAGGCTTAATTTCCGGCTCCTCCTGATCTTTCCATGAGGAGAGATTACCCCAAAACGTTAGCTACAGCAGGGGACTTAGCTTTCAGGCTGTCAAACACGGTACTCATCAGTTTTGAGATATATTTTATGTTTGTTGCCTTGGCCAGCTTTGAATTTTGCTTTACAAATATTGCATCGAGCGTTGTCTGCGTCAATTACCACACTTGAGATCACTTTCGACTCGCCACTCGACTGTGTGCACTGATCAGAAATGAGCTTGGCTTGATCCCGTTCCAGGGGTGAGTCACGTGGTCTTGCTCTCTCTCTCTCTCCCTTTATCTAACATACAGTATACTCTCTCTTTTACTCTCACTCACGTATACATCACTCTTTCATCCAGATGTGCTCACAAGTACCGAAGATTGGCACCGATTGATTTAACGTGAACGGAATTTTGTCGGTACCCTTCAGAGTATAGAGTTCGGCCCGACCCTAATCATATGTCTCTTGTTTTACGAAACCTACACTCTCTGTATCTTGTATCATCCTTTTAAAGACCTTAGATTTTAAGGCACTAAATGGCGTCACCCTTTCTTATATCACAAACTCCCTGTCGTTCTATAATCTTCTACAACTTTCACAATCCTCCAGCTGCACTTGTAACTATTCCCAACGTTCCCACAAAACACGCTGGGGATATTACTTCCGCCCTCAAAATGTGGAAAACTCTGCCTTTAGACATCAGACTTGTTCACTCAGTTGACAGTTTTAAGTACTTAAAACATAATTAACATATCGCCTTCAACTAACAACTGTTATACATGTGTTAATGATATTTAGATAATATCTAATATTTTAGTAATTATATGAATGGTTCCAGACACATGTACAAAAAATGAAATACAAAAGTCTCTGTTTGTTTTTTGTATATTTGCCTAAAAATTATAACCTTTAAAGCAATTCTTGATATTTATTTAAACAAAAATATCCAAGCTAGAGGTTAGCTCTAATACATTTTCCACTTATTTAGTCTTAACATTCTTTTACCAGAATTAACCACATTGCTATGTTATGTTAATTCACACAATTTTTAATGATAAAAATACATACATTTTAATAATAACCCATCCAAACAATATGTAATGTCTCCATCCCTGTGAGGGCGTGGTCTTTGAGATATGACAGGACAGTTGCAGGATTGTTTTCCTTTCAGTGTATGAGAATCATGAATGAGTCGGTCATCATCTCCGTCGTACTTCCCTGTCGTCACTGTGAGAGCCTGTTGTTCTAATCATTGAGCTGTCGTTATCAGTTAAGCGTAATAATTCTGATGTATGAGCTTTATTAACAGGTGGGTGATTGTGTTTGTGGTGCAAAACAAGTAAACAAGTTTTTAACGAGATAGGACTGAGCCCCCTCCTCCTTAAAAAAGATAACATAACAGCAGCAGTAGCCACATAACACTGTTGTTATAGAGGAAACAGTGGAAACACTTCCCACCTCTCAAGGGGCGTAAAAGTACAATTTAGGCAGCAGGTACTTTGAGTGTTTGCGTTCATTGACCGACTCCTCTTTGTCCTCTTTCCCCCTCAACAGGGACAGATGTGAAGGAAGCACAGGTCATTTGTGTCTCCACAGGAACCAAATGCATCAACGGTGAGTACATGAGTGACCGCGGCCTGGCACTCAATGACTGCCACGCTGAGATAATCGCCCGACGCTCGCTCATCAGATACCTCTACTCTCAGCTGGAGTTCTTCCTCAGGTCAGTAAACAATGTGAAATGTTTTCTCTATAATCACAGGACAGTGTAACGGTTGTCGTTGTATATGTTGGGAAGTTTTCTTGTATAGATAGTCTAACATATGTATTGACACTGCTCTTCAACCCATTTCATGTCCGGTTGAATGAGCTCCAATGAAACCAGTACAGGTTTAGTGGTGTTTGTCAGCCCTGATTTGAATCCGCCATGTTTTTCTTCATCACAGCAACACCAAGGAGGACCACCACAATTCCATATTCATGCACTGTGACAAGGAAGGCTACAGGTTAAAGGACAATGTTCAGTTCCACCTCTACATCAGCACCTCGCCCTGCGGAGACGCCAGGATCTTCTCTCCGCACGAGGCTGGCGTCGAAGGTTTGCAACCATCGCAGTTCATCCACACACATCCAGCCTCGCTCCTCCTCTTCCTCGGCTCTGCCGGTTTGTTATTAATTTGGTCTTGTCTTGGTTTGGAAATTCAGTTTGAGCAGCAGTTTATTTTATTTAATTAGATTTGTAGGTTTTCCTCTTATGGTTGGTTTCATTTAATTATAATTTTACTCCGATGTCCAAATACACATTACAGACACGTTTAAACAAGGCTCTAGTAATTAGAGCTTTTTGTCATTCCCTGTCTGTCTCTATCAGTCTTTCCTCCACCCAGCCAACCCACTCTGTCTGTCTGATTAACCTCCCTCTTACTCTTGTCAGAGTGTTTTCCGTTACACATGGCAGACTGAATAGGAAACAGCCACATTCAATTAGTCACCGAATGGATGGCGCCTGCTTGTGAAAGAGCAGAAAACATTGATAACATAATAAAAAATAATAGGTCATGCTTGTATGGAAGCAATGTTTTGGTTTTCATTTACTAAAATCTCTGTTTTCTGAAACACGACAGGAGGAGGAGGAGGAGATCAATTGTAGATATTTGCATATTAATATGTTTATAATCCAATCATTAGTCTGACAGGTTTATCTTGTCTCAGGGAGCTAGCTCCCTCTAAAGTTTTGTATTTTTATGTGAATCTCCGTCTTTATGCCCTGTCTCTGTGCCGTCTCGCTCAGACCAAGGAGACAGACATCCTAACCGGAAAGCGCGGGGCCAGCTAAGGACCAAAATCGAGTCAGGGGAAGGCACCATCCCAGTGAGGTCGAGCAACACCATCCAGACCTGGGACGGCGTGCTGCAAGGGGAGCGGTTACTCACGATGTCATGCAGTGACAAGATCGCAAGGTAATTTATAGCAGATTACTTCTCTGACTTGTAATGATGCCGCTGATCAACAACCTAGTTACTAATTAGTTATAACAAGAAGGAGTTTTGTTCATTTGTTGTTTTTATTGTTTCTTAATACACGACTATACGAATATACTTTTTCTGTCCTACAAAGAGTTTAATGGAAAGATGGATACTGTTGTCTTTACAAGTATAAATATATTAGCTTACCTTATCTTAGCATAGTTTAAGACTTTAAACCGGTAGTTGTCAGTTGCCTCTGGGTGCAGGCAATGTTAATTGATCAAATATATTTCTAGAAATGAACTGGTATGACCATGAACAAGGTATTTAATCACATTCTGTGTGGGTTTAGAAAGGTCCTTAAACAGAAGTAATTTAGTGAACACTGCAGAAACCCTGAACTTCATATTGAAACCATAAAAAGCTTTATGTTTCATGATTCTTCACGTGTTTTATTTACTCGCACTGCAATGAAGTGCATTATTTCCTCGCTTTGTCATCTCAAGTCTATCGTTTTTTCCCCCGGGGAGTGACGGGTGGAGCTGAATTGATGGTTCCTCTGTCCCCGGGGCCGTTTTTAGCAGGCAGATCATAGCGTCTTTAGTCTCTGTCCATGTTCAAGGCAACAGTGTGCCGCCGCTGTGATGAACGATAAAACTTCTCCATAACTCTTCCCACCAGCCCTCTCCCTTCTCTTCTTCCTCCGCGATCGCAATACCTTGCCTGAACGCACAGAGTGATTGAATGCCGAGCGTGTGTTTGATGAGGGAGATGTCTACTGTGTAGCGGATGCTGTTTGCACTGTGTGAGAGTTTTTTTGCCATTTCAGCGGTGTCAGTAATGGTAGCAGTGATTCAGATTTTTTTTTGGGGGGGGGGCTGTTTGGAGTGGAGGGATCCAAGTCAGTAGAGGGTAAAATGGGTTGGGAGAGCGTTCATGTAGTCATGTGGGCTGTTTTCTGGCCTGATAACAAGCAAAAAACGTGAACTATTTCAAAGTTGATGGACAGAAATAGAAATGAACCCTTTTGCCGTTTAGCTAATGGCTTGATATAATGATTCCACTGTGGGAAAACATGACGATGCAAAGACAGAGCTTTTACGAATCTTTAGCCGACCTGCCTCTGTTCCTGTGTCACTTTGACCGAAGTCACCAATGTTCTCGTCTCGTTTTCTTTTGATCACCCGCTCAGCCCTTCATCTTTAGCAGGAACAAGCACTTCTCTGCCTCGTGTCTGTTGTTCCCATTTATCTAAATGAGCTCATTGACAAACAGGCTCTTATGGGTCATGTGCGTGTGCGTGCGTGTGCGTGTGTGTGCGTGTGTGTGTGTGTGTGTGTGTGTGTGTGTGTGTGTGTGTGTGTGTGCGCGTCCTCCAGAGTGTAAACCTGTTGTGATGACAATTTTTTTTTGCATGTGTGTTGCATGTGGCCCAAAATACTACTGTTTTACTGCTTGCAGTTATAAATTCAGATTTCTCCCTCAGTTTGACACACAACATCACGCTCTTCCTCACACACACAGACAGACACACACACACACACACACAGACACACACAGACGCACAGAGTATATTGCATTTGGAAACAATGGACCCTCTGTGTAGCCTGAGGTCTTATGCTTATTGCATATTCCTTATTGTTTTAGGTCCATGTTGGTAATTTCACACACTCTCAAACAGCCTGAAGCGACAGAGGGAACGAGAAGAGCTCACGGTCATCATCTCACTCTCTGTGTCTTGTGTTGTCGATCTGTGCTCTTATTATCTCTGGATTTATATAGCGTTCTAGTCTTGATGACCACATTCACCTATTCACACACAGTCATACGGTGCGTCTATGTGCGGCCGTTCGATCTTCTGGTTAGTGGACCACCCGCTGTACCTCCTGAGCCACAGCAGCCTCCAAAATATATCGATCCTTTGTTCGTTGGTTAGTTAGTTTGTGAGCAAGATTTCAGAAACACCACTGGATGGATTACCTCAAAGGTTGGTGGAGGGATGTGGTATCGATCAGAGAAGATCTCAGTACATTTTAGTGCAGATCCAGGAATTTTCCTTTCTCTTTCTTTAAAATCGTGTTTTTCAACATCTTCACTGATTTCTCAGAGAATAATTGATGGATCTTGCTGTAAAAATTCGGGCAATGTCAGGGGAACGATATTGAGTCTCTGCAATCTGCTGTAGATCCAAATAAAATGTGGGGTTTTTTTTATAAGGGAACGGTTGGTGCTTGGTGGAGGAGTGTGCCCTACTGAGTGCCATGGTTCCAGTTAATATTATTATTATTATTATTATATTACATATTCATAACCCGTTTTTAAAGATTTACACTTTAGTACCTTTTTTCTAGCACGCATCATTCGGCCAACTGCGTGCTCAATCCTCTCTTTACTCTCACACTCTCTCTCTCCCCCCCCCCACCACGACCATTGAGGTTGGCAGGCAACGCTTCACAGAGCATGTCAATGGGAAAATGACTGGGGAGAGATGGCTAATGACACATCATAGAAATACACAGACGTTTGTAGAAAATGAAATTGGATACCTTACAGTGTACACAACTGTAGGATTGTGTGCGGTAGATTGCGTAAGCTGGCTCTATGCTCATATACTTTGCTCGTGCTGCCGTGATGGTTGTGTGTACCCACTTTGCAGTGTGCACATACCACTTTACCATATTTCTTTGTATAATCCCTGAACTTTTCATTGCTTAAGAAAAGTCCCCTTTTTTTTGGGTACAGACCACAGGTTCTAACAAATGCAGGCAGTTACATGAAATCAAGTCGTAAATTGTGCAATCTCTGAGCCCATTGGCTTTCATCTGACGAGGAATAATTAATTAAAAATAATTGTGTTAGTGCTTTAGGTCCAGATAACATTTGGTTAATCTCTATTAACAGAAATCTGCATATGAATGCAGATGAATTAAAAAGCCGATAGCCGATGCATTTCGGTCAATGTGTTCTTTTGCTTTCTAAACAAACCTGCGAGCAACCAAAGCTTGATGAACGTGAAAAATCTTGTCCCTCGCCAACAGATTCTGCATATTCACATGTAGAATCTGTTTGTAGAGATTAGATGTTCTGTAACTCATTTGAATGTACTGGAGGTTTTCTGATACTATGAACACAAACTATGTCTTGTGCGGTTATGTGGTATTTGGTGAACTCAAAATCATTCAAAGCAAATTCTTGAATCATCCCCCAAAAAAAACGATATTTCCACTTTCATGTTATCTAAATTGTGGTTTGTTTTTCCTGCTGCAGATGGAATGTGTTGGGCCTCCAGGGCTCTTTGATGAGCTACTTCTCAGAGCCAATCTACTTCTCCAGCATCATCCTCGGCAGCCTTTACCACGCCGACCACCTCTCCCGGGCCATGTACCAGCGCATCGCAGACATCGAGGACCTGCCCCAGCAGTTCACTCTCAACAGGCCTTTACTCAGCGGTAAAGACTCCTCTCTGATCTGGAGTTGATGGAGAAATGAAAAAAAAAACAAGTTGGATAAGATTTCTGCTGTAGTGTGGTGAAATTTTAACTTGAGAGAAATTCAAGCAATTGCCGACCATGTTCTCATTTTCATGTTGCGAGGGGATCAGGGATCGCCTTGTTGATCTTTGCTACTCAAACTCCAGCTTCTCTAAATAGCAAAGAGGACGACAGTAATCCCAAGCAGGGAACATGTTTGTCCCCGTTGCTGGTCAGTCTGTGGCAGGAAGACACTTATTGCTTTTCTCGTGTTTGATCTGAGCTGACATTTACCTTGTTCCTGCCATATTTAAATAGCTTTATTTCAGCATTGGCTTGACCTTTTAAAAAATGGTCACAAAGACCAGGAATCCAGCTTTTTTCTAGCTTGTGCCTCCGCACCGGTGACGGTCGCGGTCGTAGGCATCCTTTTTGTTCAGATCCATCTCATGAACTGAATATCTCAGGAAGACCTCCAGGGATTTTCTTTAAAAGTTTACTTAAACTCAAGAATTAACAGATTGAAAGGTCCAAAAGTTCAAAAGTCCAAAAGTTCAAAGGTCAACCTCACTGTGGCATCATAATCAAAAACACATGAATCAACAACAAAACTCAGGAACAGAGGGGGAGACCATAATTCCTGCAACTTGACAGATTGGTGGAGGTTTACAATTATTACAAGTTATTCTAGTTAACTATAGCATTTAGCTATTCTCTACTTCTTCTCTCTTTCCGTCCCAGTCTCTTTTATTTTTTACTGACAACCATAATCTTATATTTCAGTGTTTAATGATATGAAGCATTTGAAGAATGCCAAGAAATAACATCTGAACACCAGTGGAGATATTGTTTGAATGTGGTCGTTGAGTTTGAGAGCAGCACGTATAGATCTCACGTTCGTGTGAAACGTCTGCGCTTGGATCGTTTGTGCAACCAGTCTGTCAGAATGACCCAGCCAATAGAAGCCAGGTGTAGTGATGACAAATGAGGGGCTATTGGAGTGTAATGCAATGCAAAATCTAATCATAAAATCAATAAACCCTGCTCTCATACTGAAAAACCTCAGTCTTAATGGAAAAAAACTGTCGGCACTGATGGACCATTTCTATTGCAGATTTCAAAGGGTCAAGAGCAGAAAGGCTCTGATAGACTTTAGGACCGGCTTCCGCTCAGGTCCAACAATAAACAGTGGGTGTATTAGTCAGGGATGTTTATATTCATGACCAAAACTCAGTAAAACATGTTATAACATGAACATCTACTTCCAGCTGTCAGAATCCGACTGCAAAAGTGACACTGGTCATTTGATTAGATCCGAGGCGATGACATGTCAGAGAGGCTGGATGTACGTGCAGCCCTCCCTGCTCCTCCTCCCTGCTCCTCCTCCCTGCTCCTCCTCCCTGCTCCTCCTCCCTGCTCGCTCTCTCAATGGCGAGAGGGGGAAAGGATATAATAGTAGGGGGGTTATTAACCTTTTCCGCTTTAGAGAGTTTTTAGCGGTGAAGGGCCGTGGCGCTAGATCACTGAGGGTTTCCTCCCCTTTAAATCATCTTCTGCCACAAGGGCTGCCAAATGGAACCAAGGCGCTTAATATACACACACACACACACACACACACACACACACACACACACACACACACACACACACACACACACACACACACACACTCAGACACACACTCAGCAAGACTCAGGGATTTATGGCATCCATATATCTTCCATTTATGCTTGAGATACAGTAGAGGCCGAGGCCCCATAACGAGCTGGAGGAGAGTCGGCTCCGTCCTCCTGGGTGCATGATGCTGTTTGTCGCCACTGAGTAACACAAAATAAAAGAGAGAAAATGCTGTTTGAAGATGGTGGAGCCGTGGGAGCGACTGTCATTTGAAGAAATAAGCTTCAGTGTTTGGATACCTCATCCATTGTTTAATGCATCCATGCAGCGGAGTAGCGGGGGGGGGTTCAGCTGCTGTGGGTCTCACAGAAAGTTTGGAGGAAGGGGAGAGAAGAAGATCTGCACAATCCATTTTCTGTTTTTCTGCCCTTGATTTCACGTTGGGACAAAATAATCTTTAGTTTTCACGTTTTGTTCCTTGTTCGCTGCTCACACCTTGACCGTCGCTGTTTCTGGTTTGAAGGAATAAGCAACGCGGAGGCCAGGCAGCCAGGCAAGGCGCCAAACTTCAGCGTGAACTGGACAGTGGGAGACCAGGCCTTGGAGGTGATCAACGCAACCACGGGCAAGGACGACATGGGCCGCGCTTCACGTCTCTGCAAGCACGTCCTCTACAGCCGCTGGGTGCGCCTACACGCCAAGGTAATTGTACTGGAGCATTTCTGGTCGCCAGCTGCTTTCTGGTTCCTGCTTTCTCGCCCTCACGTTTCTGGAAGCGTACAGCAGACTGTATTAAAATGATAATGTAAACTTAGAACTCCACAGTAGCATTATTCTCCACATAATGTATGTATTTGTTATTTAAATGAAAATACAATGATCACATTTGCATATTCATGTTCACATAGTGGTGTTCCACAACCACATTAAAATGAAAATGGAAAAAGCTGTTTGACATTTACTTCTCAAAGTCTTACTCTGCTGTACAGATGACAACATTCACATGTTAATTCCTAGTTGCAAATTAAAATGCACTTTTAAACAATGTAACTTTGGTTTCCATTTATGCAACAGTATTACAATTTGATAATGACAACCAGGCATTTGACATTTCATTTCCTGAGAAGTAACCTGCTTGATTGTGTGAGCAGTATTCAAATGCAATACGTGAAACTGCAAAACACCGGGTTGCATTTATGTCATCACACTCTTTTAGTTCATATATGTTTCTTGAATCATTTGACATATTAGTATAATTTTTTTCAACTTAGTAATGTGAAAGACCAACACAAGAGACATACTTTAAAAGATATTTTCACCATATTTTCAACACAAAATACCTGTATAATACATATACATTTAATGGTTGAATCTGGAGACTTTTCACGGTTCCCCATGGCCAACTGGAACCTGTCCCTGGTGAGGGATGAGTGATGATGAGGAGGAGGAGGAGGAGGAGGAGGAGGAGCGTGGCGTAGAGGCCGAACAGGTCTTTGAATTCCAGTAGAAGCATGACAATTGGTTCCCAGAGCCCCTGCTGGGATCTGATTGGTCAGATATGAACTGAAACACACTGTGGGGTCGAGTGAACACCTGATAAAACTAACCTTAAAATTAGATTGAGGAGAATCCATCTTGAATTCATATATTTCTTTCTTGTCTTGTCGTGGTTGAACTTGAACACTTTCTAACACAGACCTAGAAACAGAGAGAAGCTGCTTTTCAGAAAATGCTCTGAGCTGCAGAATCTCCTAAGAAGAGGTTTTGGTGATAAGAGCCGACGCTGGTGACGATGTGCTGTAAACAAAAACACTGTGATCTCCACAGCGGAGTTAAGACGTTACTCCCTGAGTGGAGAATCTCCTGCTGCGGTGTTCATGTGTGAAAGACGACCTCCGGAGAAAGTCTGTGGGCATCCTCTGGAGTTCATGTCTGAAAACTTCTAGAGCGAGAGAGAGGACCGAGCTGCAGCCGTTGTTATGACCAGTGTATTTTTTATTCATGACATTTCTTCCTCTCTGTCTCTGTCCCCCCCGCAGCTGTCCTCCATGCTGCGGATCAAGGTGCTCAAGCCCAGCTCGTACCACGAAGCCAAGGAGGCGGCCACAGAGTACCACTCTGCCAAGCTGGCTCTCATCAAGGCCTTCCACAAGGCCGGCCTGGGGGCGTGGGTCAAAAAGCCCATCGAGCAAGACCAGTTCAGCCTCGGCTCCTGAGGGAGTCAAGGGACCAAGGGATTCCTAACACCCCCTCCCCGATCTGTGCCCCCCCTGACCCAGGCCTGAAAGCAAGAGAGCCCCTTATTAACAGCCAGCCCACACAGACACTTACCTCCGTCCCACGTGTCAGCGCACGTGCACTTTGTACTTGTGGAAATAAACGGGCGTAGTTTCACAAGCCATCCATAGCTACTCATCTCTCATTCCTCCGAGGACTCGAGCCTCGGCCACGTCTTCTCCTTTTATTTGTACGATTTTTAACCGATGGTGTTTTTTCATCTGCTCATTTTATGTTTTTAAAACTGGAAAAATCATGGTTTTTACTCCGCTCAGTCGTTTTATGTTTCCCACAGAAGTCGTGTTTTACAAGTTGAAAATTATAAAGTCTTATGTCTATTTTCTTGATCAGTGATTGTAGCCAGTTTAGGGTGAAATGTAGCCTAGAGACACAGGGTCTTTGTCAAGTAAAACCAACGTTTATGGACCTAAAACAAATAATCTCTCTATATGTATACTTGCTAAAATTTACTTTAATTTAAAGATGCGTAAAATCTTCAGGATGTAAATCTAGTGCTGAAAAGAAACAGAAGTTAAAAATAGTTAAACAAAACATTTAATGTGTGTTATTTGGGTCCGTTGCTTAGATGAGACTACATGTTGTCGGCCCCTGTATTAAAGAAACTAATGTTGAAATGCTGTGGCCCTGTTTGATTCACTGACTGGAAAAGGAAACTCAGCGCAGGGCAGGCGACGCAGCAGTTAAGTGAACGCATGATGATTTCTGTCTTCATTCATCCAATCCTTCCATTCATAAGTTATTTTATCTCATCTCTCATTTCATTCTTGAACACTTCGGGGGGGCTCATGTGGACTCCCCCCCTCCCCTCGCCTGGGTCTCGGGACAAGCTTCGGGAGGTGCTGCACGTTGTATTTGACTTCTTTTTTTGTTTTTTTCTTGATCTAAGCCATGGCTTTGCATGGGAACTGAACTGGGAGGCCTGCAGAGCAGAACACGCGCGGTGGAGGCGCCGCGTGCATCCATCAGTGAATGATTTTTTTTGAATGAATGCCAGCATCTTCCTCCACAGGCAGCTTTGAATCTTTGTCTCTGTTTTCTAGATTTTTCGTGTGTTTTGTCTGTTTCTTTTCGGGGGGGAGGGGACAGGGACCGTGTTGTTGTTGTTTTTGTTTTTTTTCTTAAGACGGGGCATTTGAGGACAGGAGATATTACTGCAGTAGACATAGTGATAGAATAAACAGACCTCTCTCACCTTGTAACTACTTTGTGGAAGGGACCCACGATAGCTGTCAGCTCAACTGTAGGCGGACTGGTCCACTGTGTGTGCCACATGCAGTTCTGTATATGAAGTTCACATTAGGCCAGTCTGTAGTGATGCAAACACACTGTAACCCCCTCACCTGGAGGAGCAGTGGAGCACCACGCTGTCCCAGGTCCCCCCCCCCTTGTTGCCTAAACAACCAAACCGTCTCGCAGTGTGATGTCATCTCCGTCCTCCTTCTCTTCTTCTCCACAAACACGTTAGTTTCCAGAGGAGCCCCTTTTGTGATTTTTGACGCCTGCACGAGTGCACAAAGCTCCAAGTAGTGAATCCCTATTCCGACCTGTAGGGAAATGTATGTTTGCGTGTGTGTGTGTGTGTGTGTGTGTGTGTCTGTGCAGAATCTCTACGTGTGTGCTCAGGCGTACTCTGTGGAATCTTCACCAAAGATGATGATGTCCATGTGTGTTTCTATCCCAGTGTTTTCCTTTCCAAGATGTACACGTTCTGTTTCTTCTTCGGGACTCAACCCTCTGCTGTTTGTAAATCCACCAAACAAATGTATTTTTTTGATTTGTACAGAAACAGTGTATTTAATTCAAAGTGTGGGGGGGAGGGGGGGGGGGGGGGGTGACTGAAATGTCAGGCGTCTTTAGTGCACCTGTTGCCAACGTGTGTATATTGTGACCTGCGACCATTATCGCTGCAGTATCGCAGTTTTGTGTATATAAGGAACAACAATGACAAAATCTTCTTCCTGTACAATCGACTCACCCCCCCCCCCCCCCCCCCCCACTGTTTCTTTTTCCCCTCAAACTGTTTTCTGACGATGTTCATGCTCCTGCGTACGTGTTAGCGATTCTGTGTGACTCACTGGGCACCGTTGAGCAAGGCACTAACACTGCCGGGCTTTCATCCCAAATTGTAGCCACCCATGTTTGAAGAAAAAAAACAAAACAAAAAAAAAGAAGTATCTATATATATATATGCATTGTAAGGTGCCTCAGCTAAAAGTGGCATCCACCAGCCGGCACGTGTGATGTCATTTCTGTACCTTGTTCTCTCACCTCCTGTGTATTTGGTTGTGGTATGAGTCCGTGTTAGAGAAGAAGATGAAGAGGAGAATCTGACGTGATTGACTTGAAGAAAAACAAAACCCTGAGCGCAGTGGGACCCCGGTGCCCCCCTGACAAATAGACCCAGACCAAAGTCACAAGCAATACTCCTGATGTCTCCCCCTCATGTCAGCCCATCGCAAACAGGAGTCTGAACTAAGTCCCCCCCCCACAACCCCCAGTCTCTGTCTCCTGTTCTATTCTCTCCACAAAGCTGTCTGAGGTATTTTTATACATATATGCATATATATATGTACATTTCCCTCCCTAAAGGACTGCCTGCTTCCAAGTTTTCTTTTACTTTTGACTGCACTAAAGATGTCAACTGATGATGTCATGATGAAAAAACCGTCCCCGTTTCCGGATCGGATGGAAACTATCACAGCAAGAACTGAACTGCTTATGCTTAACCCCCTTTGTGAACCCTCGCTGATCAGTGACCCCTCTCCTCTCCGGCCCCGGCAGCCGTCGTCTGCAGGGGGCTTTATTATTTTTGTTGGTTTTT
The DNA here is from genome assembly GCF_009819705.1 of Hippoglossus hippoglossus. Taxonomy (NCBI): domain Eukaryota; kingdom Metazoa; phylum Chordata; class Actinopteri; order Pleuronectiformes; family Pleuronectidae; genus Hippoglossus; species Hippoglossus hippoglossus. The sequence continues at coordinate 5,535,857 of NC_047171.1, read as the reverse complement.
CATTTTTGTGTGGTGACTCCAGAGACGCTCGGGCAGCGTTCAGAGCCGGCCGCTCTCTCTCTCCCCCCCCCGTTCTCCCCCTGTCCAGTTGTCCGATGTGTGAAAAACTCTACACCAACGAAAAACCACAACCTTGCATGTACTACCAACACTGAAGCTGCACCTAGCATGATGACAAACTTTTAAAGGACTCGTGTAGAAAAAAAAAGATGAAAACAGCTAAAGATAGATATATAAAATGAACAAAAAAGAATAAAAGAGTTCTTAGTTTACTTTTGCACATGGCTGGGATTCTTTCTTACCAAGGCTTGAATGTTTCTGTCTTTGTGTTTGTTTGATTTTCGAGCATCAGGACGACTGTTTCCACGTTCAGTATATTTAAATATGTGTGCACTAAATTAAGAACATGCAGGAGGTCTACTCATTTTGGATTATCACACCTTAAATGTGGTTAGATTTTTCTTATAAACTTCAATACGAAGGTAAAAGCAAATGTGGAGCTTCGTCATCAGCATGCTTTCATAGGCGTTACCATAAGAACCACAGCTATGACAACAAGGAAGACTGTGAGCAGCGTCTGACGTCCTCAGTGGTGGAAAAAGTATTAATATATTTACTGAAGTACTAATAAAATAATATGGAAATATCTGGTTACAGCTGAAGGACCTGCATTTGAAATTATGCCTCAGCAAAAGTGCACATGTCGTACTACAACATCAAACTACATTTACTAGTTCTACCTCTGCTAGTAATAATGGATAGTAATAATAATTTCTTTATATCTTTATATCTAGCACTTCTGAAAACAAAGTGCATCATAAATTTAAAAAAACACAAGTGAACTAAAAATATATATAAAAAGATAAAGACACAGTCAAAAAAGAATAAATACAAGTTTAAAGTAAACTGATGATTTATTGGATAGTCTGAGGAAATTTGTGGATTTAACTGGTACTGCAGTGAATTGATTCAAATCAATCATGTCCAATAAAAATCATATGTCTGCACTTGCTAGTGTCAATAAACTGTTAATACAACATTTTCAGATTTTTTAATTAGCTCTGATCAGTTCTACCTCAGGCTTCAAATAGTTCTCGAAATGAATTATGTTTTACATTTAAAATCATAACCTGATAAGTAACTGTAGCTGTCAAATGCATGTATCGGAGTAACATCTCCTTCTATAAAGTACTATAAGTATAAAGACACATACAAGAGAAACATAACTTTTACTGAGTGTGGCACTAAATGGAATTAGATTAAAGAATAGTATGAATCAGAAGATGTGAGGAGAAAATTATAACTGAAGACAACGATGAAGGAAAGTCAAGCAGGACTGTTCACCACTGGATGTCCTTATAAACTGAATGGACCCAAAGGGAACCACACCTCGGCTCTGTGTGCGATGTACGTAAAGATGAAGGTTGCAGTAAACATGCATGTTGCACCCCACTGCTCATACGACACATAACTGAAAGTCTCCAGTATAAATTAACAATGTCTTCCAGGGACTGTTCAGCTCAAATCAAATCCATCCTTGACCTGTTTACCTGAAGTTTTCCATCCAGAAAATTTGTCCAACTGCAGAGTTGTCAAATGGAGCAGGAGGCAACTTTCTGCATCATCATCATCAACTGCATAATGATGTTTATTATCACCGTCTTCAGAGCCACGTGCATCTTTTGAGTAAAACACTTGGTTGTTAATCAATCAAACGAGTGATCATCCTGAAATAGATATTTATACATATATATTATGAATACATTTGTAGTACTTTTCATTTTCCAGGTTCAGTATAGAGTCGCTTGTTTTGTTTGCTGAGAGGAAAAAAATTCCGCAGACACAAATAGCAAACGTGTCAATCAGACTCAAGGTGAAGCTGGATTAGTCCGACAGGAGCGTCTCATGCATTTTACTGCCGCTTTTAATCTTGAGCTCACGCGGGAGGAAAGTCAGGTCATCAACTTTTCTGTGTGTGAGTGTGTGTGTGTGTTTGTTGTGGTGTGTGTGTACAGTAAGTTGTGTTTGTTTCCACACTTCACTTTTGAAGTTTGGTCAAGAAGGAGAAACTTCACAAACACAAAGATCTTCTAATTGTTTATTGATCTGAGAGAACATTTGTTCAGCTAAACATGGCTTCATGTTTTAATAAAGTTAACTCAGCCAACGATCACAGCCAAGCCTCCCGCCCACTGTGCATTAACCTTTAAGCGATCCTCACTCAGTCCCGACGTCTGAGACACGTCTGGAAGTTTGAACAGAAGCTGCAGAAAATCACAGGAGGAGCTTCCGGTCAACAGGGAATTCTTTGTCAAACGTCGGGAACGTGTGTGTGTGTGTCTGTGTGTGTTTAGCTTCCCAGCGGATTCTGCCATCAGATCAATAATAAATCACACATCACTGTTTGCTTTAAACACTGGAGCTCAGAACTGCACTCACATGATGAAAGCTCATGAAAAAGCACATTTAAAGTGTCTTGATGGGCGAACGCGGCCCAGACGGAGACGTGCGAGGAACTCTGCTCCTCTATAATTCATCAGACAGCTGCTGAGCTTTAACAGCCCGGCTGATGTTTACATAAGCAGTAAAAAAAAAAAATCACATCTATTAGGACACAAGCGCCGCAGTTCAGACCTGAACGCACTTTTAACCACTTTAGCCACATATATACGTCAGAGATGCTTTGTGTAAAGTGTCAGATATTTCAACAGCTTGAGCTTTAAGTCGGGTTATTCCTGCACACCAATTATATATTATTTTACCCTGATCTGATTGAAAGAGTGTGAATTGCCACAAACTGAGCAGGTGACATCCTTCAAATGGCAGCTGCTCAGTTTGTGGTACGTCATGCTGTGCTTTTCAACTTTAACACAGAGGCCCAACAGTTTCATATATGTCTGCATCAGTTTCTGAAGTTTTATTGTGCAGCCTTCACCTTGAGTCCAGCTCTGTAACCCTGCCTGTTTGGAACGTTCTGTTCTCCTGCTCTGTGTTAAAGCTCTGGAGATACTTCAGAATTATTCCTTGTTCTCTAATATACTGTCACTGCTGCTTCTCCACCATTGTCTTGTGCCCACATTATTATGACGATCAAAAAACAGACACAAATAATGTTCTATGAAGTTATAAAAACCTTTTAGACTTTCTAAAATGCATCATAAACACTGGTAAGTTCTCCTCTTTCCTTGCTGTGAGGTGACCGACATGTCTGCTATGCTGTGGGATGAGATAATGATCTGTGTTTCAGAACATGTTCAGTCTACACTGCAGTTTGTAAACTGATGGCGCCGTCATTATCATCCATTGGTATGTATGGAGGTCTGCAGGCAGCCCAATATAAGAAAATAAACTTCAGCTGCAGTGGAAGTTACATTAGATTTCTATCAGTTCTATCAAAACGAACGATTCCTCATCCTGCTCTGGTTTGATCTAAATAAAGCAAAGAGTCGCCCTTTGTGCCATAAAGTTGATTTTATTCAACCCTTGAGATTTTCATCAACTGCCAGCATGTTTAACTTTAATCTTGGTTTAATCGTTGGACTTTTGTATTGGCTTTAAGTTTCCTGCACACAGAAGATAATAAACTGCTCTTATTGATCCTTCCTGTATAAATAAAGGTTAATTCAATGAATGGGGTGAGAACAAAAATTGTTCCAATTTGATAGCAAGCAATACCAGGGCCACAATTATCAATAAACAGTTAATATATTATTATTATTATTAGTAGTAGTAGAAGTAGTAGTTGTAGTAGTCGGTAATAAAGCAGGTAAATACAGGACTTGATATGTTAATGAACACACAGTATCACAAGTATAAATCCTTTCGGTAACAATCAGTCCATTCCTGTGAAGTGCTTCATGACGGGTGTGAAACCTGTTTGATAAACATATTTTATTAATATATGAATATTTACATTATTAATACATCTCATTTGAATATGGGAGATTATATAAAAGCACAGCATCACTGTAAACAACCGCCTGATGCTTCAGTCTGAGTTAAACCACAACATACAGGGCTCTGTGTATAAACTGGAACTGGAACATGACCACATACAGTAGATTCTACTGAGTAGAAGATGGCGGCAGGACTGCCTGGCCCTCCTCTGCAGTGCGAGTGTGACAGCGAGGGCAGCGGCTTGTGCCCCTGAGAGAAATGACAAATCATTAGCTCTGGTCCAGAGGTAAATGGGAGCCGCACTCTTTCAAGGCCCACATTTCCATTTCAATTTTCTGCTCAGCAGAGTTGATGTATGTGGCGAAATCACACGGCAAGACCGGTCTCCACCTCGGCCCGGTCTAGCCTCCTGTTACCCGCTGGCGAGAGCTCTGTGACCTTGTGTCTCTCTCTGTCTCTGTCTCTGTCTCTCTCATGTGTGTGTGTGTGTGTCTGTGTGTGTGTGTGAGAGAGAGAGAGAGAGAGAGAGAGAGAGAGAGAGAGAGAGAGAGAGAATCATGTAATGGTCTCAAACCCATTGTCACTGAATCCAAGGTAAAGAGTAAAGTGAGGTTCATCTTTGGAGACGTGATTATTAACAGTGTAATTAAATCAATGTGTCCTCTGAGTGTGTGTGTGTGGGGGGGGGGGGGGGCATGTTGAATCTGAAGAACACGAACAACATGACCATCAGCTCATTTTATAACTACACAGTAACCACTGTTCACCTGGAGGAAGAAGGTAAACAATGTACTAGTACACAACATGATGATGTACTTATACTTAGGAACCATTTGTACATGGATACAAACCTCTGGACTAACAGATACTCACAGGTACAGAAGTGTGTGTGTGTGTGTGTGTGTGTGTGTGTGTGTGTGTGTGTGTGTGTGTGTGTGTGTGTGTGTGTGTGTGTGTGTGAGAGAGAGATAATGAGCTGCAGAGGCACAGACGGCGACAGATTCAGACCTCATGTCCGTTCAGTCACATCAATATAAAACAACACTGTTCAGCTGATGAAAATATGTTTTCCTTCCCCACGTAGGCAGTTAACTTTTTTATAAAAAACACGATTTCGAAACTGTTTTTATATTCGCAAGAAAAGTGAAGAAAAGTTTAAACGTGAAGAGGATTCAGGTGGTGAAAGAAAAACCCAACTGTGAAAAATAAGATGTACTCGGTCTTTAAACACGGACATTCCCACGGCTCCATTCATATTTAATGGTTTTGCAGTCGCAGTGATTTCTTTTCTCATCTTCACGTATCCATCCAATATCTCATCTTCTCCTGTAAGAGCCAATCAGCTGACACCGTCCACTGCAGGGCCCCTGTCCCCTTTCTGTCTCTTTCTTTTTATCTTAATTAAATTTCTCTGTATGAACACATTGGAGAGTCCCTTCACTTATTGGCAGTGACTGACTCGGGCCAACAGTACTGGACTTTAATCTGGTATTGACTGAGTTTTTTTTAAAACCAGCTAACAAGATGGACACTCCACCGCGGAAATTAATTGACTCAACATCCCCTGTCGGCTGGTAATTGCCGACTCGTCTCTTTGGAACCGTGGTCGTAGTGATACATTGTAAAGCGACTTTGAGGTAAAGCTAAGTGTCGCTGTGTGTGTGTGTGTGTGTGTGTGTCTGTGTGTGTGTGTGTGTGTGAGAGGAGTGTGTATAGGCTACGTATTGAGAAGACAGTGTCAAGAGGAGACGCTGATTGAGCTTATCTGTGAGCTCAGGCCTTCCCTTTGTCGGAGTGGCTCCTTTCTGACGACGACTCTTTGAACCTGACAGAATAATTAAAAAGGGAAAAGGAGGAAAAGCTGACATTTGCGTTTTGACCTTTTCGAGTTTGCGTGGCCAAAATTGCTCTCACTTTCCTCCACAGCACATTATAATATAATCCTGCCCCTGTGCGTGCGTGCGTGTGTGTGTGTGTGTGTGTGTGTGTGTGTGTGTGTGTGTGTGTGTGTGTGTGTGTGTGTGTGTGTGTGTGTGTCAAACTGTGCCTTTAAGAGTGCGCATGCGTTACGTGTACATAATGGTTCTATATGCAAACAGGCAGTGTGTGTTTATGAGTGTGTGGCAGAGAATAAAAGAATAGATTTATGGCACATTACCAGGCCGTCTCTTCATTAAGGAGCTGTTTCCCAGCGAGCAGCCTCTATTTGAATAGCGAAATTGTCCAAGCAGTGTGCAAACGACGACTAATAGCTGAGTGTCCTTGTCACAGACGGCCCCGCGGCCAAAGTCAAAGTGGAGATGTTGGCTGTGTGTGTGTGTGTGTGTGTGTGTGTGTGTGTGTGTGTGTGTGTGTGTGTGTGTGTGTGTGTGTGTGTGTGTGTGTGTGTGTGTGTCTGTGTGTGTGTGTGTGTGTGTGTGTGTGTGTTGTTCACGTGTGACTTCCCTTTGTGAAGAATAAAGAAAACCACAGCTTTAATAATTCGCTGGCAGGATGAAATGTATGGATCATTTTTACCTTTCGGTTTTTTATTTCAAATGTGTATTTTGGCTTCTTTAGAAAAATATACCTGCACATAGGCGCCTCTATGTGGGATCATATCCACCCAGGTGTTGAGATAGTGAGGTTGCAACCTGCTCTTTTTTCCTATTTCAGAACAACAATAACAAAATAACAGTAAAAAGAAAATCCTTTAATTTATTATTATTCCATTTGGTTTTTTTGCTTGAGTTCAACAACCAAGTGACAGCGTGTTGTTTCTTCAGCGGTACAGGGAGTGGCAGACAGATTTTATCTTCAGACAGGATTTACCTGATTAAACTAGAGGAATTCAGAGTGTGACATGAGTCCCTCTTATTTCTAAACAATCTTAGAGCTCTCCTATTAGATTTATTATTGTGTATTCAAACTGCTGATGGAAAAAAGCCCTTCGGCAGCAACAGGTAAATAACATTTAAAGTGTTACATTAAGTTATACATGACATTACTTCCAGTATTAAGATTAGTCTTTTATTCCTGTGTTTTCAGTTTTAATACTGGGCCCAACATTTTAATATATATTTGGATTAGTGTGGATGCTTTCTCAATGTTTTCCGATTTTTTGTTCAATAAAGTTTTAAAAGCTCCTGGTGAAAGCTGAATTCAGGAACTACAGTACATTATGTAGAAGGGCTGAAAAGCTGTGGGATCTCAGATGGTTCAGATCTACTTTTCACTCCTGAAATGTGAAGCTGACGTCCCACACAGATTCTCCCTCAGTCATCCAATATGTGGAGCCGCCTTCTGCAGGAGAGGTAACAATGTAACTCCATTTTCACAACGTACATTATCTCAAGGCACTTTTCACAGTAAAGTCGAGACCTTAAAAAAATTGAAGAGGAAACCAACAGTTCCTACAACGAGCAACGATGGAGAGAAACTTAACTCCGCTATATGAGGAGGAAATAGAGGAGAGAAGAGAGAAGAGAGAGTTGACAGTTAACAGTAAACAGTGTGTGTGTGTGTGTGTGTGTGTGTGTGTGTGTGTGTGTGTGTGTGTGTGTGTGTGTGTGTGTGTGTGCGCTATATTGCCACCAGTGACATTACTGCCAAACTTCTCTTGGTTTGTTTGTCATGTTTTTCATGTTTTTCCCCCAATTCTTCCTCCCATATTAAATCACTTGTAATCTCTTTTTTTTTGTCGTGTAATCCTGTGGATACTTTATATTCATAAAAACTCTATGACAGTGTTTTGGAGGCTTGAAATGTTTTGGAAAGTATTTTGGAGGCAGACTTTTCTCAAACAGCACCACAGTGACACAGACGGGGTATTGTCAGACCCGGGGTTTAGGAAATTCTGAGTAGAAAGCACATTAGTTATAAACCCTGGAGTATAAGCCTATGAAACACATTTCTCGAGGAAAGAGAAGGGTGTGTGTGTGTGTGTGTGTGTGTGTGTGTGTGTGTGTGTGTGTGTGTGTGTGTGTGTGTGGGAGTGGGGGGGGGGGGGGGGGGGGGGGGGGGGGGGGGGGGGGGGGTAAGTGGGGATGGGTGGTAGTTGCTAAATCTCGAGGGTTCCAGAGGAATCGTATTGGGTCCAACTGAAAGACAGATAACTGAAAGAAACACAGAAAAGAAAAGCAGGCAGACAATCGCTTCAGTTGTCAGTGCTGACTGTATGAAAGGAGGGAAATGCAATGGAGGAATGAATAATTTAGTCACTTCACAAAGATCAGTTTCTTCAGTAGTAGGAAAAATAATATTGAGCAATGAAAACTTGCTGACCCATTTTAAAATGTTTCTGTTTTTCTGAGTTTCTCCCGGGTTCAAAGAAATGCAAAGTGAGTGTGTTTCCAGGATGCATCTTATTATTAGTGATAATTAGTTCTGAGTGTTACGTTGAGGCTGTTGCCAGCTTGCAAAAAAAAAACACGACTTCCCCTGATTTATGTCTTTACCTTTCCACGTGTTTGTCTTTCAGGAGGTGAAGGCACGAGAGCCGCGGAGCCTCAACAATTAAAAACAAGCTCATTAATCCTTGACGTGACAGCAGAAACAACTGCATGGGAGCTATTTGTGGCGACTGCTGCTCGGTTCCATTCTGTCTCGAGCCCGAGTTGTTTTCAGACGGTGTTTTCTGCAGTTGTCAGGGAGGAGGAGGAGCGTTAAAGAGAAAACAGAGAAGCTGCAGAATTACCCAAAAGTCAAACTGCACCAATATGACGTCTGTCAAACTTCAGGAGGAAACACTCAGATCGATGATCACACAGTAAAATGATGTTGTACCGTGGTTACAGTGCAGATTGCATGTAGGAAAGTCATTATATATTATACCTGTGCAATGAATGTGATTAACCTACATGTTAGTTTTTAATAGGATTTCAGAGAAACAGTCAGACTGAATAAGACTTTGAACATCTGTGCTACACTGCCATCTAGTGGCAGAGACATCCTAATTTCTGTCAAACACTAATCATTCAAATTTCCAGTTACAATCCAATGGGATTAAATGATGTCCCTGTTGTTATCACATGCTGGACACTCAGCATTTTCAATGAAGTCCACTGAATGTTGCACGCAGATTCTCTGAGGTGACACTCAGGGTGGGTCGTCCACTTACCAAAAGGTCGGTGGTTTGAACCCGGGCTCCTCAGGGCCAGATACTGAACCCCAACTTTCCCTTAACAGTCGTCTGAATACTGTATAATGGAGAACATGCTGCACATAGCTGCACTGCATGAAGATGTTAGTGTGTGAATGTCCTGTAAAGAGCTTTGAGTGACAGTAAAAACTATAAAAAACTGTGTATGAAAATACAGACCATCATATTCTACCATTGAACCGGTTCGTTATGTTATTTTGTTCCAGCCTTTAAATGCAATAGAGAATGTTGTGTCATTGATTGAAAACTTGAAAATGTGTTTCTTAAATTTTACGAACTAGCGTCATAAAAACTAGCGTCTTAATGTGTTATAGGTGAAGCATCTTAATTCTTAAAAAGACTAAATATGTTTGCTTACACAATTCTCTTGGCACAATTACTTAAGTGTAAATAAAAAGGACACATCACTCGGTGATTGTTTACTGAGTTTTTATTGAGCTCTGAGCAGCTTGTAAACACTTGACCACTGAGCAGCAGCCCAGTTTGACTGGAGGCTGCAGAGGCGTCAGAGGGAGCCGGGCTACAGCTCAGCGTGCAGCAGGACTTTGGCTTTCTTCATGTTTTGGGCCACTGTTGAAAGAGAGAGAACAAATAAGAATAAAGGCCACGGCTGTCTTTCTTTAATGGAATGACTTATAAGTAAAGGCTACACAAGCTGTTGTTTTCACTCCGGGGCGCTCAGATCAGTTTTCTGACGTCTGCTGCACAGAGAATGAAAAGGTTTTGTTTTTATGGTTTTGTGTTGGATCAAACTGAATAATGGGACCAGTTCTACTGACACATGCTGGAAGCAGAGCTGCAGTTATTCTTAGGCACAGATGACGAAGGTATACATGCACATACATGAGTCAAAATGTTACATAATGAGATTAATACTTAATTTCTTTAATCTATGTTCCTATAGCAATGTTGATTAATGTTGTTTTAATTCCTGTCTGTTGGTTTGAAAGATTTAACGGATTTAACAGATCACCTCAAATATTTTTGTGATTCTGATCAGATCACTTTCAGTTTCTTTATCAATGGAAGATTTCTCAGTGAATAATCTTTATATTATGAATCTTCCTCATGGAAACAATATGTTTAGAGGACTAATTGTTGTTGTGTGTGTACAATTTGGTGCAGATCCAAGAAAATAATCTGGATCTAGTGAATTTAAATGTGGTTTCATAAGTGGACTATTGAACCTTGTGCTGTACTGAGAAACTTCTAGTTTCATGAGGTTTTAGGATCTGGTTGATTGAAATGATCTGTGGCTTTAAACCAAACTGCTTCCTCGATTCTGCATCGAACTTAACTCTTTCTACACAAATGGATGTGTCGAAAATTACGTTGTATTTCATCGAACTATTTTCAAATATTTTATTGAAGTAGTTAGAGAACTGTAGCTGTAAAAATTATCCCACCCGCTGAAACCTTAAACCCGTTAAAGTCTCTTACTAAGATGTAAATAAAGTCCATAAATAGAGTTTGTAGTTTCTGTCAAAATATGGAGGAAGTTGGTTTCAGCCTGTCCTCACACTAATGACAGGTTAGGATAAGTAGTTCTTCCTCCTTCCTCCCCCCAAAGTGTCATTGGATGCTCACTCACATAATTCCATGTCAGCGGGCTCGTACGTGTAGAGGCGGTTATCGTAATTTCCCACAAGGTTTTGGCGCACAGTCATGGATGGATCTGCACACACGCACACGCACGCACACACACACACACACACGCACACGCACTCACACACACACACACACACACACACACACACACACACACACACACACACAGTAGAAAGTTTAGTTGACTGCTCTTGTTTCTGTCTTTAAAAGCATTATGAAATTATGAAACTGACGGACAAACAGATGCTTATATGGTTACAAGTCTCCCAGCTCAAACAGAACATCAGGTACCAGTCCTCCCACACCCTCATTAACAACACTGCGCATGCTGAGTCCGTCAGCAGGTATCGATTTCACCATGTGATCAAACATGCTTGAATCCCTATTCTGCTAAAAGAAGAGAAAAAACTAACTGTGCCAAAGAAAATACTCAAAATCCGTCTTGGACCAAAACCCTGCAAACTTTTAAATATACACTTATTTAGTTTGAGCACAGAGGATACGAGAACAATACCCGAAATTTAAAATATTCAGAGGATATAGCAGCACTAAAACAACTCTCATTAAAACTTAAAGGATTATAAGAGGGAGAATATACTGTCAACTAACTAAAAAGCTTTGTAATAATATAAATATTTTACCAACGAAGAGAATTCTAGGAACATAGAAGCCATCGGGGGCCAGATTCAGGTCCTCAGTCTCCTCCTGTAAAAAAACACATCATATAAACAGCAGCAGTATAAAGTGCATATGAAGTATTAAGTGGATAATTATAGACACTATTCTTCTTTGCACATCATTTTAACCATTAATTATGTCTGTTATTGTTGGTGTCTCTAGTTTCTCTATCAGCTGTCTACTGTATTCCAGTGTAGAAGAGTTTCTCCGTATGTAATAGATCTTTATTTACCACCAAGTTGAGCATGATGAAGTTCAGTTTGGCCATTTTCTGGATGGACTTCTCCGCCACGAACGCCTTCTTCAGCGCTGCCGAGATAATTCTGTTTAGTTTCATTACAACAACATTAAAGCAAAGTAAAGTAGTCATGATCATATGTTCTAAAGAAACCGTGCCCCGAAGCATGGTTTAAATGAGTTGTGAACCAAACTCAGAAATGCTCAGTTCGCTCAGACGCTCAAAGACAGGCTGTAAAATGTCCTGCTCTTTGACTCAAACCTGCCTGATGTCAGACATGAAGGCCAGGCTCTCCTCTGTGGGTGGGCTGGCTGAGGTGTGTTCTCAGATCTTACAGGTGGAGACTTCCACTGAGGAACACCAGCTGAGTGATTTATGAATAAATTCGTGACAATTTCAGATCCCGCTCGGCAGGTATTGAAGAATGTGTCTGTTTTGTTCCCTGTGAAGACCAAGCCCAGGTGCGGATTAGCCGGCCGGGCCTATACTATTACATCCAGGCCCTTTTAATGAGGCAGAGTCGCTGCAGTGTACCTTCGCTGTACGGGCAGTCCTCTCGATGATGGATGACCATCAGCGGCTTCTTACTGTGAGAACAAAACCACAGAGTCACAACGTCCACACATTCCTCAGCACAATGCAACAGTGGGTGTGACAACATGAACCCTGAAGTGAGGAGGACGACGACAAGGAAAATAGAAAGATCATTCGCTGTATGGGACAGGAACAGGGTTTTATTCCATTAGAGGAGTATTACAGTGCTGTATTTCAACCTCAGTGTGAACCTGTGAGCCGTCTCATCATCCTCGTGGATGCATGGGTAGAATAATTATGGTGAAAATATACCCCAGCACACGGAATACATATTAATAGTATGTGGTTTACAATATTTACATACAGGCTATGCAAGAGGCATCTCACAATATGAGTTTTCATTTCAGGCTCAGAAATCTATCAATGAATCATCAAAAGTATCTTTAATTAGAGGGCAGTGTTTCCATCTCTTTCTGTCCCCCCCCCTATTGAAGATCCTGCTAAAATGAGAAATTAAAGGAGGAACAC